>NC_047669.1:22538404-23268404 GCF_011762505.2 Arvicanthis niloticus | reverse complement strand
TGATTTATAAAAGAAAAATGGAAAAATTAAACTTCGTCAAAAGTATTTTTGGGAAAACTTATGAGAAGTTTATTAAAAGACAAATTACAGACAAGCCAAACAACAAAGCAAAAATTTCAAACTACATTTCCAGAAAAGGGCTAGTATCTATAATATATTAAGAACCCTCTAAACTTGACAGTGATAAAGTAAATGAACTAAAAAAAATTTTTTTAAATGAAGAAGCATTTCTAAAACAGAATATACAGATGGCAAATAAGCACATAGCAAGGACAGTATCGTTAGCCACCAGGACAAATGGAAACTTAAAACCACAATAAGGTATTTTATGCAAAACAATATATTGTTTAATTTTATAGTTTAAATACATTCATAGTCAACACATCCCTCTGTGGCTTTCTTATTATTTTTTTCAATGTAAACAGTGCATACAACTGAAAAATGGGAGCATTAGCTAAATGGACCCCTGATCTCATAGTTAGAGACCACTATGCATCTATTAAAGCATTTAATAGACAAAACTTAAAATTCAATGTCAGTTGCTGAGAGGTCAAAGAGCAACAAGAATGTTCCTTCATTGCATGTGGAAGTGCAAAGCAGTGCAGCCATTTTCAAAAACCGTATAGCAGCTTCTTATAAAGTTGAACCTTATAAATAAGTAGATTCATATGCATAAATTAATATAAACCATAAATTGTCTAGTTATTTCCTCAAGGAACAGAAAACCTGTGTTCAAAGTAAAACCTGTGTATAAATTTTTATAGCAACTTTTGTTCTACCCCAAGCTAGAAGAACTGGAGCTGTACTACATTAGATGAACAGATGAACTGTGGAACTCTCACAAATGGAACAGATGGAGAAGGAAGAGGATGAAGAAGAGGAGGAGGAGGAGGAAGGAGAAGGAGAAGAAAGAAGAAGAAAGAAGAAGAGGAAGAGGAAGAGGAAGAGAAAGAAACACCAACACCCAATGTGGTATATGAAAGAGACAGAGGGAAACTCTAGGGAATTTACTTACCATCATGCACTAATCCCAAGATCTCCAAGCAACCCCCAACTCCCATCTTCTTCCCGTCCAGAGATCTTACTGTGTTTATATTATTATTGTCATGTTTGTTTTGCTTTGCTTTAGCTACAAGCAGCACTGGAATGCCTGGACAGTGTGATGGCTATTCTTGGTTGTCAACTTGACTACATCTGGAATTATCTAAAGCCTAAGCAGCTGGGTATACCTGCAAGGGACTTTTCCCCCCTTAATTAAATCATTTGAAGTGGGAAGACCCACTTTTAAGGGGAGATCTTTTGAGGTGGGAAGATCCACCTTTAGTCTGGATCACACCTTCAGGTGGCAGTTTATATAAGGACGTGGAAGAAGGAAGTTTGCCTTCTTTGCCTGCTTGCTCTTGCTCTCGATAGCAAGTCCATTCCTTCACTGGCATTAGAGCCTACTTCTTCTGGATTCTGATATATACTGAAGACCAGCTAAGACATCCAGCATCATGGACTGAATAACATACTGGGGATTCTTGGACCTTCCACTGATAAACACCCATTGAACTAGCTGGATCACAGCCTGAAAACTAAATAACTCTTCTTTCTAAATATATATTGCCACAGAATCTCTTTGTTTTTGTTTTGTTTTGGTTTTGGTTTTGGTTTTTTGTTTTTTGTTTTTTGCTGGGGAGAGAGAGAGAGAGAGGTCTTTATACCTATTCAGGTTGCAGAAGTCTTTCATGTGACTGCAATCTGCCACTAGAAGAACCACCTCCCTTTTTTGCTAAAACACACTTGCTAAAAAGTCAAACACGGTTTTTGTTCTGTCTTGTTGATCTTTTTAGTTTTTCCACAGATTGTGGCAGAGGGTTCTTTGGGGGTGAAAGAAGGATTTGGTATGGCTTGTTAGGTCTTCTGTGGTCCCTGAGAAACTATGAGTCCTGTACAAAGATACATAGACTTAGGTTGCAATGTATAGCCTGAGTAAGGGCGTGTAGCCAGTCTCCTAAGCTAAACTCAAACAAAAAAGCTAGTTAGCTCAACCCACCTTTAACATAGCTGACGTCTTCAGCTCAGATGCCATCCTATGGTAGCAGGCCTTTAATCTGAACTAAAGGTAAGCTCGTTCTTGCTTTCTTCAAATAGGCAGCTTTGTTTCCTTTCTGGCAAGAACATAGACTTTAGAGTAACAGACTCTTGAATTTGTTCTTTTTTAAAATCTAATTTTATTTATTTTTTTTACTTGTTCACTTCACATCCTGCTCACTGCTCCACTCCCAGTCACCTCCTCCCACAATCCTTCCCCCCCTTCTCCTCCGGGTGAGTGGGGGCCTCCTGGGTATCCCCCACCCTGGCACTTCAGGTCTAGGTGCTTTTTCTCCCACTGAGGCCAGACAAGACAGCCCGGCTAGAAGAACATATCTCATGTACAGACAACAGCTTTTGGGCTAACCCTGCCCCAGTTGTTTGAGACCCACATGAAGACCAACCTGCACATCTGTAACATATAAACAGGGAGGCCTAGGTCCAGCCTGTGTATGTTATTTCCTTGGTGGTTCAGACTCTGAGAGCCCCAAGGGTCCAGGTTAGCTGACTCTGTTGGTCTTCCTATGGAGTTTCTATCCCTTCTCGGCTGCAATCATTCCTCCTACTCTTCTGTAAGAGTCTCTAAGCTCCATTCACTGTTTGGCTGTGGGTGTCTGTATTCTGAGTCAGCTGCTGGTGGAGCCTCTTGGAGGACAATGTGTTCCAGTTCTTCTGTCCTCTTGAGCATGAGGTCAGAGGCAGGAACTAGGTTGGCCAGTGCAGTCTTTTGGGCGGTGGGGATGGTATGAGCTCCATGTCAGGGTCTAGGGGATACTTTCTCTTCTGTCCTTGAGCAGCTGCTGCACATCTGTCAATGAACACAAACAGCATCTCCTTGGTGACAGGGTTGGAGATGCTATTGAACAGTCATGGCTAGGTTGTAGGCATTTGGGAAACTTGTCAATTCTCTGTCTCATAAAGACCCAGCTGTTGTTCTCAAATGTGCATTCTATAATTTTGTCATTGTACTGTTTTAGCTCTTTTGTCACCTTGATTTGTACAAAGGGTCTTTTGTAACCTCCAACACAGAGAAGGCCAACATCGCATGGAAGCAATCCTTCTCCTCCCATTCTCTTTATCTTAAGTCGAAAATCCACAGAGTTTAGACTGGGAGGTTTCCATTTCAAAATGTCATCACATCGACTGGGCGTGTATCTTCCAATAGACTGAAAAGTAAGTCCATCTATTTCATGGCTGACTTCTTTGGCAAAATTTCCTTCCAGCAGCTTTCTTGAAGTATTGATGTCAAAAATGGTTTAGGTCTAACACTAAATGGTTCCTGTGTTTTGTCAATGAGCCCAGTCTTCATTTTTTCATGTCATGGATATTTCACATTCAATTCACTGGAGACAAATATTAAAATCACAATCTCGGACTGGTTGTGCATTGAATTTAACTATATGTCAAATATCTTAGAATGGCCTGTCCATTTATCAATGACCATTTCTCCATCCAAAGGGGTATTTGATAAATGCATTTAGAGATCTTGGCAAAATGGAAACTCCAGATTTGAATTATCTCTGTCAATCATAAAAAATGTCCTTGGTACCATCAATCAACATTATGCAATGAGTACCATCTGGTTTGCAGCTTACTTTCTACAACTTCTGTTCTGAAAGTCTAATATTTTGCTTGTCCATGAGGACAGGTTGTGCTTCAGGGAACCCAAACCCTTACCAGCCACAAAATTGATGACACTTCTGCTGTACCTCTCCTAACTTTGGTTGAGCTGTTGCTTGAGTTACACCTTTAACTGTTATGCCTTCCAAGAAAATAGTTTTAACCATTAATTTCTCCTTTTACCAAAGGAAGCACTTGACCCTGGTTCTGAATCCTTTTTTTCCATCTTCCTCATCTTCTTCACCCTCCTCCTCAAAACACCAATATGGCAATACAGGTGGTGTTGGTGTTTCTCCTATATGTCTGTATCAATGAAAAAGTTCCTTCAAATAATCATTCTTATAGGTTCCTGGCAGTCTGACTTGGGCAAACAGAGCAACTGCTGCTTCAGTGCTCCAATTAATTTTCTCCACCAAGAAGACACCATGTAAGGAAACCAGTATGGTTGAAGCCATAGTACAGTGAACACCTTTAAGTTCAGATGGGCTTCTTTCATTCAACCTTTCACACAGGTGAGAGAATGTCTCAGTATTCTCAGTAGTGGGGCCTTCACCATGTCCTTTACACTAAAGTTTGATACATTTGATTCCTTCTTTTTCTATGTCATTTCTGTCATAGAGCCTTGAAGTATTTTTGTCAGATCCACAGACAAGCTCATTTTAACCTTAAGACTCTTTAGATACTTTGTGAGCATACTGGGGTGGAACCAGTTTGCTTCTGCAACTTTACTATCATATCTTGGCTCCAGAATTATCTTCAGAGGTAAGAATCTTCCTGCTACTCGCTGGCCGCACCTCAGACAGTTCAGCCACCACGGTGCGATCTTGCTGTAAGCTATGTCTACACTGCACACCACCACCTTGCTGATAGCTCCTTAGTGAGCCACCTCATGCCAGCAGCTCCACCTGGGTCTTCAGCAGTGTGGCACTTTCATTTGGTTGCTTGGATTTCTTTTCTGCTACTACTATGGTTTCTATACAAATATTCTTAATTTTTCTGAGCCTAGGATCAAAGAGTGATAATAACTTCTTTAATAGAGTTATCAAGAAAATAAAATAAGGCCAACCATTGGAGATATTGCAAGAGCTCCATAAATATAATTTACCATGTTATATATAAGTAGACAAGAAAATTCAGTTCTTTGTAAATTAGGGCTTTGTTGTTGTAAGCCTACTCTGGGATAATACTACCTATAATCACCAGGCCACTTGTTTACGGGCACTCAAAAGGAGTCAGAAGTAGAACACTGAGGCACAGACGGCTCTGAGCATGTAGTGTTAAATTCCCTAATGACAAAAACCATGTCTTGTGTTTCTTTTACATTCTTCATAGGATACTCCTTATTCACATATTTCTCTTAGGAAAACCCTCCATCCATGTCTTATTTAGGGTTTTACTGCTGTGAACAGACATCATGACCAAGGCAACTCTTATGAGGACAACATTTAACTGGGGCTGGCTTACAGGTTCAGAGGTTCAGTCCATTGTCATCCAGGCAGGTATGTTGCAGGAAGAGTTGAGAGTTCTACATCTTCATCTGAAGGCTACTAGCAGAAGACTGACTTCCAAGGAGCTAGGATGAGGGTCTTATATCCCACACCCACAGTGACACACCTACTCCAACAGGGCCACACCTTCTAATAGTGCCACTCCATGGGACAAGCATATACAAACCATCACAATCCATAACCCAGAAGAGGGGAATCTCTAGCTAGTCAGTGACTCCTGCCTTTCTTGAAGATTCAACTACAGGTTGACATGGACCCAAATAGACTTTCAGTAATTTAGAATTAATTACAGAATCAGTGAACAAAATCAATCATCTGTCATGAGATATTAAACTGTTTGTGGTTGGGGCATGTGCTGCCAGCATGGTAATATGTGTAGAAGCAGACGTTAGAGGGGTGTGACATTAGAACATATGCTGAAATGAGAGGGAAAAAAGAAGCGAAGCAAAGTAGTCGACAGAGAGCACAGACGAACAAATGGGTAAGGAAGAGGAAAAAGGAAAAAATGAAGAGGGAGTTTAGCTGGGAGGATAAGAGAGAGAGGGGAGAGAGAAAGAGAGAGAGAGAGAGAAGAGAGAGAGAGAGAGAGAGAGAGAGAGAGAGAGAGAGAGAGAGAGAAACAGAGAGAGAAACAGAGAGAGACAGAGAGAGTTTTATTTAAAACCCTAAAATGATTGTGCTATTCAAGGCTCTTTTTTAACTTCTGCAGAAAGGAAACAAAGAATTCTGATCGTCACCTTAAATATCAAAAGCTGTCTGGTCTTTTATAATTCTATAAGAAAACAAAACAAAACCCTGCCCTTAGTTTGTGGAATTTCACGGAGGACAAAGCTCGTAGACCTCCCTTTAAGCTCAGGCACCTCAGGACATGAGTTAGTTAATTATGTTAAGCATATTTCACAACCCTTGGCAAGCATACGGGTTTACATTCACAATAAGCCATTTGGCAGTTTGACAGCATAAGAGTCTTAATTTTTTTATTTTTTTTTCATGTTAAATGGAAGGAAAGTAAGCAGAAAATGCCAAGTAAGTTATGGTCAGGTTTCATATTCTGGGAACATTATTTTTACCTGAATTAGCTAGTAAATACAGCTTTCTTCATACAGATAGCTCACAAATCTATAGTGCTCCTAGATCCTATTATTAGACAAAACAAAAGAATTACAACATAGTGCCTGAATGAAAAAAAAAATTTTTTTTAGTAAGAATTGGAAAGATGTGTCAGTAATTAAGTGTGCTTGCCGGTGGTCTTGGTTTTAAGAGATTTATTTATTTCTATTTTGCCTGAATTTATCTGTGCATAGTATACAAGCTAAGTATTCATGGAGACCAGAAGAGGGAGTCAGAATCTCTGAAACTAGAGTTACAGATGGTTGTGGGCCACCATGTGGGTGCTGGAAACTAAGTCTGGGTCCCATGAAAAGCCATGTGGGCTCTTCACCTCTGAGCAAGGTCAGTGCTGGAGACCCACCTCTCCAGCCTAAGGAGTGCCTGCTATTTTCAAAGAGGACCAGGGTTCAGTTTCTATGCAAGCATGGGGACTTGAGGTCAAATCCCTGCCACTAATGTGGATACCCAGGCATGGCCATGTGTGCTTGTGAATCCAGTATGAGTAGAGCAGGTGAATCTTGAGACCTCATCGGCTACCTAGCCTAGGCAAAATGGTGAGCTTCTGAGATACTTTGTCTCAAAGTAATATGGAAATAAGTGATAAAAAAAAAGACAGCAGATATCCTCCTCTGGCCTCTCTATGCATACGTGTATACACACCCACATTACCATGTGTATACTACACACATAAGACACACAAACACACACACAAAACAAAAATACTAAAAATAGTATCTTCACAAGTACATCTTAAAAGGTGATGTCTCTTACTCTCATTATGCATGTGCAGAAATAATACTTCTGTGTGTGTGTGTGTGTGTGTGTGTGTGTGTGTGTGTGATTTTTCTTTTTTTTTTCTTATTGGACATTTTATTTATTTACATACAATACAAATGTCATCTCCTTCCCCCATTTCCCCTCCCTAGAACTCCCTATCCTATACTCCCTTCCTTTATGCTTTTATACCATTTTGATTACATGCATGTATTAAGGTCAGTTCTAGGTTGAGGTTCTAGCAATACAATAGATGATGCAAATAGTCGAGGAACAAACAATACAATAAACACAAATAGTCAAAGAAGAAGCAAGGCATTAAACCCAGTTACATGAACACTCCCGTGATCACTGTTTCTAAAGGCTTATCAGGATGACCAAAGTATCTGAACCTACTTCCCTATCCTAGTCCAAGGTCATTTTCATGTCTGAAGCCTACTTCCTTGTTCTAACCTAAAATTTAGATTCCTGTCTGAAATTACTTCTTTGTTCTGGCCTAATATTTAGATTCCTGCCTGAGATTACTTCTTTGTTGTAGCCTATGGTTTAAACTCCTACCTGAAATTACTTCTTTGTTCTAGTCTAATGTCATATTCCTGCTTGAAGCCTACTTCCTTGTCCTTGGCCACTGTCATATTCCTGCCAAGCAGCCCCTTTCCTTGTCCTTGGCCCACGTCAGCTTCTTGCCAAGCAGCCCCAAAGACTCTCCACCTCTCCCCCTTTTTTATTTCCTTAACAAGACTGATCCTGTCTTAGGTCATTCTGACAAGAATGCCTTCATTACCCATCATGGAATATACATAATCAAAGGCATTGCATTTCTGTTTTAGGTTGGTAAGGCTCTGTGCAGAATCTTACCCATCCTTGGCTTGCCAGCCTGTTAATTTAATAACTCTGTCTTGGGGTACATTTTCAGGATTAAGCCATGTACTTTGGCTGCCAACATGTTGGTGTTGTTAAAGATAAGCTTTAACACAATGGGCAGGAATAAAAGTATTCCCAGGACAAAAAGGGCTAGCCTGATCAAGCTATATATGCCATTCCTGAGGTTTGTCCAAAATGGAAATACTGAGCTCAGGCCATGGATAATTTTATTGGTGTTATTTGCAGCATCAAAGATCAACAGAGCAGCATTCTTTAAATCCATAATCCCACTATGGATTAACACACCCAGAGAGGTGTTAGGATTATGCCAAATATCCTACAGGTGTCTTTAAACTTTTTTCTAATTATAATGACAATCATTGTGAATTTCAAAAGTAACACTACTCCAATGATATTTGTCATGACACTTGGGATGACTTCTAACTCTTGAATCCTGAACCTCCTTCAGATAATTTGAATGGGTTATAGAGCATCATTCATTGTTCCAGATGCCTACATAAATCTTTTTGTATACTCAGTATTAGTAACATTTTTTTTGCTAGATGGTTAACAAAAATAGTTGTCTTAACTCCTTGTGCCAAGGCTATTGCAGAAGCAATAGCAATTAATTAATGGAATTAAAGCTGTTATACCAGCAATACCTGCTACCCTCTTGCTTCTGCTTAAAGCCTAACTCACTTCTTCCAGCACTTTCAAGCTTTTTTCAGAGAATCAAGGTTTTCTAATACTCAGGGAAGTGAGATGACAGCTGGTTGATAGACCCCATAACAGACATGCCAGGTTCAACACACTAACTTAATTGGAAATTATACAGTCAATGCAACTTACAATAAATGCTGTAGAAGAGACAGAACCAATTTTAGCTTGACAATTGAAGGAGCCTTAAAACATGCACTAACCCTTGTTTGAAATCCAGATCCTGTCCCAACATTATCTCTTGCTATCCTAACATCATAGTGAACTACATCTAGCTTCCAAATATGTCTCTGACAAAGTCCAGATCCAGTCTTCCAAAAGTAGACTGTTATTTCCCATGTTGGATTGATTTCTAGACCAGTACATGATTGAGTTCTAATAGCTGGGCACCTTTAAAAAGAATACAAGAGACATAGTTTTTCTTTTCTATTCTCTATCCCACAAGGTCTAAAAACTTGAGGCAAGGCAGTTTGTCCCATCTGGGATATAGTCAAGCAAAGGTGGGTCAGGAACATATGTTCAATAAACCTTCCCAGTCACCCTGGTCAGGGCACTCAGCAAGCTCACAGGTCAGCATCATTCTTTGTCTCAGCAACAATGTGTCTCATCAATCTTTTTAAAGTTCCATGGGCCTCTTCCACAATACCTTGTCCTTGAGGATTATACAAAATCTCCGTAATAAATTGTTGACAAAAAGTCTTGACTGCTTAACTACAATTGCCAGACCCATTATCTGGTTTTTCTTAAATTGGATAGTTTATTTATTTACCTTTCAATGTTATCTCCTCTCCCATTCCCCCCAACCCCCCAAACCCCTTATCTCATCCCCCTCCTCCTATTTCTATGAAGGTGTGCTTCCACAATCCTCCCATTCCTGCCTCCCTGCTCTCAAATTCCCCAACACTACGGAATCCAAACTTTCAGGCACCGAGGCCCTCCACTTCTACTGATGCCGGACTACCTATACAGGTGGAGCCATGAATCTCTCCCTTTGTGTTCTCAGGCTGAAGGTTTTAGAATGGCTACTCCAGCTTGTTTCTTAGGACCATTTGCTTGAAAAAATGTTTTCCAGCCTTTTATTCTAAGGTAGTGTCCGTCTTTGTCACTGAGGTGGGTTTCCTGTATGCAGCAAAATGCTGGATCTTGTTTATGTATCCAGTCCATTAGCCTATGTCTTTTTATTGGGGAATTGAGTCCAGTGATGTTAAGAGGTATTAAGGAGAGGAGATTGTTGCTTCCTGTTATTTTTGTTATTAGAGGTGGCATTGTTAATGTGGCTATCTTCTTTTGGATTTGTTGGAAGAGGATTACTTTCTTACCTTTTCTAGGGAATAATTTCCTTCCTGTATTGGAGCTTTCCTGCTATTATCCTTTGTAATGCTGGGTTTGTGGAAAGATATTGTGTAAATTTGGTTTTGTCATTGAATATCTTGGTTTCTCCATCTATGGTAATTGAGAGTTTTGTTGGGTATAGTAGCCTGGGCTGGCATTTGTGTTCTCTTAGGGTCTGTATGACATTTGTCCAGGATCTTCTCACTTTTATAGTATCTGGTGAGAAGTCTGGTGTAATTCTGATAGGTCTGCCTTTATGTTTTACTTGGCTTTTTTTCCTTACTGCATTTAATATTCTTTCTTTGTTTTGTGCACTTGGTGTTTTGATTATTATGTGATGGGAGGTATTTCTTTTCTGGTCTAGTCTATTTGGCATTCTGTAGGCTTCTTGTATGTTTATGGGCATCTCGTTCTTTAGGTTAGAGAAGTTTTCTTCTATAATTTTGTTGAAGATATTTATTGGCCCTTTAAGTTGAAAATCTTCACTCTCATTTATATCTATTATTCTTAGGTTTGGTCTTCTCATTGTGTCCTGGGTTTCCTGGATGTTTTGTGTTAAGAACTTTTTGCATTTTGCGTTTTCTTTGATAGTTGTGTCAATATTTTCTATAGTATCTTCTGCACCTGAGATTTTCTCTTCTATCTCTTGTATTCTGTTGGTGATGCTTGCATCTATGACTCCTGATTTTTTTCCCTAGGTTTTCTATCTCCAGGGTAGTCTCCCTTTGTGATTTCTTGATTGTTTCTACTTCAATTTTTTATGTCCTGCATGGTTTTGTTCAATTCCTTCACCTGTTTGGTTGTGTTCTCTTGTAATTCTTTAAGGGATTTTTGTGTTTCCTCTTTAAGGGCTTCTACCTGTTTACCTGTGTTTTCCTCAATTTCTTTGAGAATGTTATTTATGTCCTTCTTAAAGTCCTCTATCATCATCATTAGAAGTGATTTTTAAATCTGAATCTTGCTTTTCTGGTGATATGGGGAATTCAGGACTTTCTAGTGTGGGAGAACTAATGATGCCAAGTACCCTGGGTTGCTGATGCTCATGTTCTTGCACTTGCCTTTTGCCATATGGATCTCTTTAGTGCTACCTTTCCTATTATTTTGGTTGTATCAGAATTGTGTGGGGTGGGTGCTACTACTAGGGTTAGAGCTGAGGCTCAAGATCTGCTCAGTGCTCAGGCCCAGACCAGAAGGAACCAGTGCTCCGGGCCAGGAGTGAATTCCTGGGTCCTAGTGGGTCCCAGTAACTCCCTGTTTTGGGCAGGTGTTGCTGTCTCCTTACCTAAGATACTGCCCAGGTTAGAGTTCCTGGGAGCCCCATTTCCTCTGGGTTTTATGAGACTGGGTACAGAGCTACTGCCCAGGATCTCGAGATAATACTTCCAATGATATTCATCTAAGTACACTTAAAATCTTTATTGAAATCAGAAGAAAAATACCAATTTAAAAACAGGGTTAGTGTATTACTTAGGGTTTTCTAGAATCAAAGAACTTATGGAATGTCTCAGCATATTAAGGGAATTTATTGTAATGACTTACAGTCTGTATTCTAACTAACCCAACAATGGGCACCTGTGAATGGGAAGTCCTAGTCTCTAGTAGTTGCTCAGTCCCATGAGGCTAGGTGTTTCAACTGGTCTTCTTTATAAAATGGAATCCTGAAGAAGTGGGTTCCAACAGATGTGCTGGCAAGTAAGTTCAAGCAGGTGAAAAAAAGTGAATCTTTTTTCTGCCAATGTCCTTATGTAGACCTCCAGCAGAAAGTGTGGCCCAGATTAAAGGTGTGTACCACCATGACTGGATTTTGAACTTGATTTCTCCCATGCTGACCTCGAACTCAGAGATCTGCTTGCCTCAATCTCCTGGGATTAAAGGCATGTACTATCTTGCCTGGGCGTAAGCTTTTCTTGGCCACTGTGCCTCAAATTCTCCATGTCAAGATCCGGGTTAAAAGCCTGTGTCTTCCAGCCTTAAGATCTGGATCTTTGTTTCTCGATTGTAGTTCATTTCAGATGTAGTCATGTTGACAACCAGGAATAGCCACCACAGTTGAGAAAATGGCTCAGTGGGTAAAAGTGTTACACTATAAGCATGATGATCTGGGTTTGAATCCCCAACACCCACATAAAGCCAGACATGGTTATACGCATGTCTGTAACCCCAGCACTGTGGGGCAGACACATGAGGATCTCAGTAGCTCACTGACCAACTAGCATAGCTAAAATTGTCAGCTTCTAGTTCAGTGAGAGACCCTGTATTAAAGGAATAAGGTAAAAAAAAATGATAGATGTAGGTGATTCTCCTATGGTCTCTACATGCACTGTACCCCAACACAACACACACACACACACATACACACACACACACACACACACACACGCGCGCGCGCGCGCGCGCGCCACGCAAATACAATAACCAAGAAGGTGAAAGATCTCAACAATGAAAATCATTAAATAGAAAAAATAGAAGACACTAAAAACTGGAAAGATGTCCTATCTTCATGGATCAGGAAAGTCAATATAGTTAAAAAATGTCACATTACTCAAAGCAGTTGGCAGATTGGAGGTTATCACCAAAATACCAATGGTATTTTCACAGAAATAGAAAAAGTATTTTGAAAAAAAAAAGAAAGAAAGAAAAAGTATTTTGAAATTCACATGGATGCACTAGAGAGCAATATTGCGGATATCACAAATCATACTACTGTGTCATAGTAACAAAATCACCATGGAATTGGTACAAAACAAGACGTGGGCACAGTGGAATAAAATAGAATACCAATAACATAAACTCACACAGTCAACTGCTTCTTAGCAAAAGTACTAAATACATGTGTTCAAGGAAAGATAGCCTTTCTCCACTTCATATATAGATGTGTTTTATTTTGATCAAATCTATCTTTCATTCTCTGCCTCTAACTTCTCCTGGGTGTTCTTCTCTATTTAACTCTCCCAACTTTATCATCCTGAATATTCCACATGTAGGAGAATAAAGATGGTGCCTTTACTTGTTGCAGAAAATCATTGCAAATGGACCAAAGACCTCAGTGTAAGATGGAACCTTAAATTGCCAGACAAAAGTGTAAGCAAGCTACAGACATAGGCAAGGACTTCCTCAAAATGACGGTATTAGCTCAGGACATATTAGCAAGAATTGACAAATGGGATCATATGAAGTTAAAAACATCTACCTAGTAATTAGTTAACAATGAGAACAGCCTGTGGAACAGAGGAAAAAATGTTTGCCAACTATTTCTTGACAGGATTAAATATGTAAAGAATTCAAACAGTTAAACACTGAAAGAACAAACTGCCCAATCAGTGAAGGGTGAAATGAACACACAGTTCTCAAATGGGAAAATACAAGCAGACAATAAATACATGAGACTGGGCTTGGTGACCACATGCCTATCATCCCAGCACTCAGGAGGAGCAAGAGGAAGATCTCTAATGCAAGACCAACCTATACTGCAAGACCCTGTCTCGAACATTAACTCAACAGGTCATCAATTCATTCATAAAACACTTATATCTATGTTCAGGAGAGATGTTGCAGCCTCATTGTGTCTTCTGGATTTGTTCTGGACTGCTAATTGGAGTGAGGGATTTTCCCTGCTCTTCTGTGTCAACGACCAGCTTTGACATCCAGGTAAACTGAGGCGGGATGTAGAGTAAATGGAAATGGCTAAACCAAAAGATGTTACCTTCTGGCATTTAACATGCATTTACCATTCTGGGCCAGAGCTGATGGCTTCTGGCAACTGACTCCTGCTGATAGCAAGGGATTGGAAATAGGAACTTAACTACTTAGGGCCCTTCACTCTTTCTTCCTAGCTTCCTTCCTTCCTTCCTTCCTTCCTTCCTTCCTTCCTTCCTTCCTCCCTTCCTTCTTTCCTTTCCATCCCAAATGCTGCCACTCTCTGGTCCCCCCTTGTGGAGTTCCTCCCCCATCCTCCATCCCCTTTGTCTCTGAGAGGATAGCAACCCCTAACCTCCTACCCTGGTGCATCATGTCTCTACAGGATTAAACACATCCTCTCACACTGAGGCCAGACATAGCAGCCCTCTGCTACATATGTACCACCAACAAAAGGTCTCTTTGCTCTTTAACTCAAGGGCCACTAGTCACCAGAGGATCAGAGTTTATTTACTCTTCATGAGCTGGAGATAAAGAAAAAGGAAAAAAGAAGGTCAGGAGCACGTGCACACATACACACACTGGATGAAGCAAAAAAGAACTACACCAAGCTTTTATTTTTTTCTTTCAGCTTTTTATAGCTTTTTAGACAAAAGTTCTCTATGTAAGAAAAAAAATATGTCATAGATAAAATGTTACACAAGAGGGAGTTACAGCAGGATGTTAATTATAAGTTCAAAGCAGTGTTTCATTCTATAAGCTCATTATAGATCCAAAGCAATAGTTTTACGTGGCCTTGCTTTAACACAGTGCACACCTGTGGACTCATCCTTGGACCAGACTTAGAATGAATGTTCTTCCTTGATCATTCATTTGTTCCAAGCCTATTCTTCTTCCTAGTCCAATTTATGTGCTTGCAGTGCATGAAAGGTCACTGTACTTCTTCCATGCAGCCTGTACTTACTATTCTATGAGAGAGGGGTACACTCTATTCAGGATTCTAACTTTATTATATCTTTCTGCCAAAACAACTAAAACCATCTTCTTAAACTTTCTATCAATTATTCTAACTTCCTAAAATTATTTTAATCAAGTCAGGTATTCTATAAAATCATTGATACATTTAAACAGCATTAATTCTATGAAAGTTCATCTTCCTGTTGATCTGAAGAAAATTTGCCCAACAGTGTGGGCTAATTGATGCCCAGAAATCAATTATAACAGGCTATACACAGAAAGGATCTATCTTTGCCCAATCACACCATGTAAGAAAAATGAGGAATACAGCAATGACAAACTTGAGGAAGCACATCAGTAGCAGTTCTTCTAAGTTGTCAAATTTAGAATTACATATTGGATACTTCTATTAGCCCCCACCTATCTATCTATCTATCTATCTATCTATCTATCTATCTATCTATGTTTCGTGGGAGAGTGTGTGTGTGTGTGTGTGTGTGTGTGTGTGTGTGTGTGTGTGTGTTGTCTATGCATGCTTATCAGTGCTTGCAAAAGCCTAAAGGGAGATGTTGAGTTCTTCACCGCTGGAGCAGAAGCTTAATGTGGGTGCTGGGAACCAAACTCAGGTCTTGTGGAAGAATAGAAAATTCTCTTAACTGAAGAGACATCTCTCTCAGCCCCTATAATTTCCTTCTCCAATTAAAAAAAGAAAATCCCTAAGGTTTTTTTTTTAAACCTATTTGTTTCTAGAGAATTTGTAATTGATTTTTATAGTATTTTGACAATGTTTGCTTTGAAATCCTTTTCAGACAGTTCCAACATCTGGCTCACCTCCTGGTTGCCACCGATTGGTTTCCTTTTTCATTCATTTTGTCACCTTTTTTTGGCTGTTGGTTTATATGTTGGATATTTTGTCTGAGGCTTTTGGTCATATCTTATATAGTTACCCTTTTCTTTCCTATACAAGTCTTTGCCTACTATCCAACAGCTATAGAGTCATTTTTGAGTTATCTCTTCTACTTAGTCTCTAACTGGCATCAGCTAGTGCCTTCTGAGGGGCCTGGAAGGGTTTTCTCTGGCCAGGTGTTTCATATCTCTTAAGCAGGAGTGATGTGAAAAAACGTCCTTGATGGTGTTCCTGGCTGCCCAGTGACTGGGGAGAGAATCTTGATTCCTCTAAATGGACTCTATGACAGACCAGTACGTCAGTTTTCCTGTTTATACCCAATAGCCTCAATGTCTCTGGGCAGGGCAAGAGTCTTTGCCTTGCAGGGACAGAGAGGCTTTCCTGACTAAGGCTCCTGTTTACCTTACAGGCTTTTCTGACTTCTCTAATAGCTCTCCTCAGAAAAGGGGTGGGGGTGGAAGCAGAGGGCCTCTCCTTTGTTGCTTTTCTTCAGCATGACTGCCCACTAGTCCTGTTGTTTGAGGTTGTCAGAGTAACTCCATCAGGCCCAGGATAAAGAATCAATGATTCAGCTACCTTCTGTTGACTGGCAGATGAAGATGTCTTGACTCTATGCTAGAAACTAGGCTCCAGGCCTAGTTTCTCAGACCTGCTCTCCACTCTTCAGAAATTTGTCTTATGGCATTTCCAAGATTTATAAAATTTGAAAATCAGGGATGAAGACACCTCCAATAGTTTTTTTCGTGTTCAGGATTGTTTTAGCCATCCTAGGTCTTTTGTTTTTCCTTATATAGTTGAGAATTTTCTTTTTGAGGTCTGTAAAGAATTGTGTTGTAATTTTGATGGGGATTGCATTGAATTTGTGGATTGGTTTTGGTAGGATGGCCATTTTACTGTAAGTCCTACCCATCTATGAGCATGGGAGATCTTTCCATCTTCTGATATCTTCTTCAATTTCTCTCTTCAAGGACTTTATTTTCTTGTCATGTAGGTCTTTCACTTGTTTGGTTAGAATTATAGTAAGATATTTTATATTATTTGAGGCTTTTGTGAAAGATATTGTTTCCCTGATTTTTTTTTTCTCAGCCTGTTATATTTTCTCAGCCTCATATAATGCTTGTATATATGAGGGATAGCAATTTTTTGGAGTTAATTTTGTATCCAGCTACATCACTGAATGTGTTTATCAGCTGTGGTGTCACTTACATATACTATCATATCATCTTTGAATAGAGGTACTTTGACTTCTTCCTTTCCCATTTGTATCCCCTTGATCTCTTTCAGTTGTCATATTGCACTAGCTAAGACTTCAATTACAATATTGAATAGATATGTAAGGAGTGGACAACCTTGTCTTGTTCCTGATTTTAGTGGAATTGCGTTGAGTTTCTCTTTGTTTAATTTGATGTTGTCTACAGGCTTGCTGTAAATTGTCTTTATTATATTTAAGTACATCCCTTGTATCCTCACTTTCTCCAGGATGTTTACCATGAGGGCGTGTTGGATTTTGTCACAGACCTTTTCTGTATCTAATAGGATGATCATGTAGATTTTCTTCTTTCCCTGTGCTTATTGGGTGGATTACATGTACAGATTTTCATATATTGAACCATCTCTGTATCTCTGGGATGAAGTCGATTGGCTAATGGTGAAAATTTGTAGGCAAATGGATAGAACTAGAATATATATATATATATATATATATATATATATATATATATATATACCATGTGAGGTAACCCAGAAAGAAAAATACAGTATTTATTTACTTATAAATGGCTATTTAGCCATTAAGTAAATGATAATCAAGCTTTAATCTGTAGACCCAAAAAGGGTACTAAAGAACAGGGTCGGGGGAGGGGGCACATATATCTCCCTGGGAAAAGGAAATAGAGTAGATTTTATGGGTGTACTGAGGGTTAATGGGAACAGGAGCGGGAAGGAGCAGGTAAAGAATGGAAGGAGAGAATACAGGGAGAGATGGCTAGAATTAGGGGTGGGTGGGAATAGTGTGGAAACCTAGTGGGAACTTCCTGGAATTTATGAGGATGATCCTAGAGAACTCCTAGTAATGGGGATATAGAGTCTCAACTGGCCATTTCTTATAGGCAGGCAAGGCTTCTAGTGATGGGACTGGTTGAATTCAATGGAGTTGTTGGCCATGGGGGTCTCATGGAGAGACCCTATTTAACCCAGGCTTATGCTAAGAAAGAGGGTTGTTCTCCAAAATCTGACAGGGTGTGTGTGTGTGTGTGTGTGTTGGCTTGTATGTGTTCTGTCCAGGGAGTGGCACTATTAAAAGATGTGTCCTTGTTGAAGTAGATGTGTCACTGTGAGTGTGGGCTTTAAGACCTTTACCCTAGCTTCCTGGAAGTCAGTCTTCCACTAGCAGCCTTCAGATGAACTCTCAGTTTCTCCTGAACCATGCCTGTCTGGAGGATATCAAGCTCTCACCTTGATGATACTGGACTGAATTTCTGAACCTGTAAGGCAGTCCCAACTAAATGTTGATTTTATAATAGTTGCCTTGGTCATGTGTCTGTTCACAGCACCAAAACCCTAACTAATACGGGGTGGGGGTGGGGGGACATGTTGCCAAGGACAACATCCACACTTCTCATTGAACATGGAGAGGTTGAGCAGGTGCCTGCTTAGAGCCTTCACCCTTGCCTTCCAAGGCTTCCTTCTCTTGGGCTTGAGAAGGTACTCTGTAGGCTATGGAAAGAGAATGCTGGGTACCATTCCAGTCACAGAACCGTTGAGTAACATTCTGTCTTGCCTGAAAGATATGCTGGGACAAAATGGTAGCACAGATCTTGTGGGGGTGGTCAACCAATGCCTGATTTAAGTTGAGGCCCACTCCATTCGAGGGAGCCCATGCCTAACTGGTTGGATGGCCAGAAACTGGAGACTTGTTAACCCAGAGACCTAGGGGAGAACCAAAAATGACTGATCAAAAACAAACAAACAAACAAACAAACAAACAAACAATGAAATGGTTCCTAATGATATTCTGTTGTACTCATAGATCAGTGCATTGTTCAGTTGTCATCAGAGAGGCTTCCTCTGCATCAGATGGGAGCAAATCCACAGCCAGACATTATGTGGAGAAAGTACAAATAGGAGGTCTCCACTGTGTCCTCACCTTAGAGCTCAAGTAATCCTGTAGAAGAGGGGGCTGAAGGATTTTAGACATCAGAGGGGATGGAGGACACTAGAAGGACATGGTCCACTGAATCAACTAAGCAGGGCTTATACGCTTTCCCAGAGACTGAAGTAGCAAGGATGGGGCCTGCACAGGTCTGCATCAGGTCCTCTGTGTATATATTGAACTTATTCATTGATGTTTTCATGGGACTCCTAACTGTGGAAGCAGGTATGTCTCTGACTCTTTTGCCTGCTCTTGGGACTCTTTTCTTCCTGTTAGGTTGCCTTCTCCAGCTTCACTGTGAGGGCTTTTGCCTTGCCTTGTTGTATTTTGTATTTTCCTGTATGATTGTTGTCTCTTGAAGGCCTGCTTTTTTCTAATGGGAAATGGAAGGGGAATGGATCCCAGGAAGAGGGGAGTGTGGGAAAAGGAGTGGAAGAAGGGAAAATTATGATTGAGATATATTGTATAAAAGAATCTAATATAATATAATATATTAATTTTGACACATTCCTAAGAAATAAGTTTATGTTGCATGTTGTATGGTATTTTCCATATCAGAGTAGCATTCCCTATTCATTTTTACATCTCCATTAGCTATATTTTTTCTGTTTCTAATTTAAGTTCAGATTTCAAAAATCCTAAAAGTAGCCTCTGCCAAACACAGGAATTTAGCCTATTTTTTTTTCACTTTTAATTATGGAGAAAACTGGATGAGTTGATACAATTAACTCTAAATTGAGGTCATGACCATACAGACAGGGATATTGCTGATCTTGTACAATATCAATATTATTGGGACCATCTCCTTCCAGTCTACTCAGAAAAAGCCTACACATCAATCATAAATACATCTGAGAAGCAGCTATTTGGAAAATGGGAAGCAGTGACA
Organism: Arvicanthis niloticus; assembly: GCF_011762505.2. Classification (NCBI taxonomy): domain Eukaryota; kingdom Metazoa; phylum Chordata; class Mammalia; order Rodentia; family Muridae; genus Arvicanthis; species Arvicanthis niloticus. The sequence continues at coordinate 23,248,863 of NC_047669.1, read as the reverse complement.
GCCCTATTATATACAGGAAAGGTTCAGCTCTTTTCTCCTGGGACTCTGTACATGGCAAAACCCACCTTAGATACTAACACCTGAGACATTGAAACCCTGAAATGTTCAGCAGTCCTGGAGAAGTGTAATTTTGGAACTACCCAGCCTGGCCTGATTCTTCTCTGAGTTTTACTGGAAAGTAAGCTTAAATCAATGAATAGAAATAGAAACTCGGGGTAGAAAGCAGATATTTATTTAGAATGGAATCTTTAACCCACTACATTAGTTTTCTTGTTTATACTGTATGGTGCTTGAAAGTACTTAAAGTGATTTTAGCATTATTATATTATTATATATAAGAAAATAAATTAAATGTAGGGGAAAGGAGCAAGAAGGAAGAGAAAAGAAACGAGAATACGGTTGGAGAACAACTGCTTCTCTGTGCTTCTCCAGAGTTGCAGTAAACAGCCTGCGAAAGGCACAGAGCTGGAGAATGTTTGCACTCGCTTGCTTGCTTGGACTGGAAACTCAGGAATGCTCAGGACCAGGTGGGGATGCTTAGTGAGGAAAAACCCTCAAGAAGTTCGAGACACGGCAGGGAGTTTCCATGGGCATTTGCCCATAATATTCCATAGGTTTCCTATTCCTGGAACATGTTTGACTTCTTCTTAAAGATTCCTGAGTTGTCATTACAAGAATGCCTTGGTCCAGAGCACCATGACTTACTTGGACATTTTGAGCTACTGTATTCCTGAGGGATCCTAGCTAGGATCCCTTACAAGTCAGAGATCATGTAACAGAGGTCATGAACAAGGGGAAAGCTTGCTATTAATCCCACAAACACCTGCTTTGAAAACTCTTCTATGTGATTCTTAGAATCTACACCCAAACTGTGAGGCACAGATGTACAGTGTCCCTCCCAAGGCAGCTGGAAATCTTGATAATGCTGAGGACACGTGGGATCCAAGATGGTGCCCGGAGACTAAATGACCACACTCCGTCCACTATGGGAGCTCTCTCTCTCCTGAGGGACAAGAACACAAAAACTACATTCAGCTCAATGTATAGCCCGTGTACGCTGCAATTCCCAAGGTGAGCGGGTCTAACCCACTAAGTGGTGGATCCTGTATTTCTTTCTTGACCTTTCATGGGGCCATTCTATTCCCTCAATGGCCTTCTTCCAACACTGTCGATGTCTGAAAGTTCTAATCTTATTTGCTCCACCTATCAGTTGTTTTTGTAATGACGCCAAGTCTTCAGTAGACTGAAGAAAGGGCTTTCTACTTCCCAGTTCGTCTCTCCTTACCATGAAGATGGCTCTGTTCCCGGTTACACTCTGAACCATTCCTCTCACCCCTTTCATTAGCTTCATACTTCAATATTCCTCTAGAGTTATTTTTCACACTTTTCCCGAACAAACTCAATGGCTTTTTTTTTTTTTCAAAGGATCACTTGTCATTTGTCGGTCTGTTTGGGTTTTGTTGTTGTTGTTTTCTCATTTGATATGTTCCTCAGATCTCTCTATGAATGTCGGGGGGGGGGGTCATTTGATTAAGTTTCTGAAAATCTATAGCTGGAGTTCAGGAATGAGACCATCCCTATCTGGCTTGAGAAGGGAAGGCACCTTTCCTGTAATGAACAGTCCTAAGGATATTGTGTAAGTGTGTGCATCACATTGCTTCAAAAAAAAATGTTTCTTATTATCAGGAAAGTGTTAAGGGATGAGGTTTCTAATCAGAATACTCTGGAGTGAATGCTCCCTGCAACAGAGGACAAAAATGAGCCGGGACAAAGGGACTCTGTTCAGGAAGACCTGGCATGATTGAGGGATACTCAAAGTAGAAGATTGCAGATCCCAATACAACATTTTTATTAATAAAGAATTTAAGGCAAAAAATATAACACATGATATTCACTACAGAGCATTCTGGTTACCCCAGAAACAAACACCATGGCTTTCTCCTTGCCAGAATAGATGTATATGGGCCAGGTTTTGAAGATGCCAGAGTGTCTTGGAACTCATTCTATTAGGGCAAGATTGGAAAGAGAGATAGTCTGAAAGATGTTAGAAACACAGGAATCATTCAGCCTGAAGCCACTAGAGTAGAAAGCTTGAAGTTCCTGCTTTAAATTGACTGAGTGAACGGCTTCTAATAAGTTCACCCTAAGTCAGCTGAGCAGGCACTTCCCCAGACAGGAGCAGGCACTCCCACAGACAGGAGCAGGCACTCCCACAGACAGGAGCAGGCACTCCCACAGACGGGAGCAGGCACTCCCACAGACGGGAGCAGGCACTCCCACAAACAGCATAAGGTCTTTATTTCTCCAGCACTGAGCACAGAGCACGTGCACCTATTTTAGATGTCCAGGCAGTTGTGTGCACAGAAGCACTTGCTTGTGTGTATTTATTAAACACTACTCTTGAGCGAGAAGGCTCCCTGTGAGCCTAAAAATATTTAGTTTCTTCCCTATTTCTCTGAGTATTTGATGAAGTATTTTAATAGATTACTTTATTTAAAAACTATGGCAAACCCGTCACAGGTAAAGCCTGATTCAACAGTGACACATTCTTTTAAGGAAAGAACCAGAGAAACTGCAAGTGACGCACAGTCAAAAGTCACCATCTAGTGGCTTAACTCTGCACTGTGTTGAAAATGTCAAGCTCCACTGCCTTTCCAGACCTGTGCAGGAACCACTTGGCGCCATCACAGAGACTCTTCATAACAGTCAAGGTATCAAGGCAACAAGCTACGCCCTTAAATGAACGAATCTGCAAACTCAAGCTTTGGTCCTGAGCCTATGGACAGTGTCAGAATATAAAAAGAAGGTTTAATGCAATTTAGTGATATATCTAGAAACCAAACTCAGACCCAGTCAATGGGGGTGGGGGGAGGGTGTTAAAATTATTTTAGACAATATCTTTGCTTCTCAAAGACAACTTTATAAATGAAAATGGTGGTAGAATTACTTCTTATGCACATTTTGATGATTTAAAAAAAAAAGTACTGATGCTTGGGAAAATTTAAGAAGTCATAGTCACAAGAAAGTTTTATGGATCTCAGTGGTTGCCTTCTGTCTAAGGGAAGTGTGAGTTACCAAAAAGGCTTGAGAACCAGAGGGCTATGTTCAAACGCAGGCTTCTCTTTCTACTGCTATGTGCTTTGCCCTTGTTAGTTAACCTTTCTGAGTCCTGTGGGGACTAAAGGAGTCAGGACTGGCTCTGTGTCTAGAGCATAATGTCCCGTAGATTCTAAGGCTTAGAAGGGCTACATACTTTAATGGGAGAAAAATAAAGAGAAGAAAAAAAAGTAACTTAGAAGAAAGCAGGGCTCAGATGTTGAAGTCAAAAACTTGAAAATCATATATTTTTATTTTGCTAAAAAGAAAAGGCATGCTTAGTCACTCCATGAGAAAGGTCACCATACGACAGTGGCTCTAGGCATCCTAGCTTTGATGGGCTCTGTGCTTTTTTACAGGATCCATTCTACTGAGCACCTCAGTGTGGATGAGGTCATTCCGTAAGCTTCTGCTGAGATAGTCAAAGGGATGTGTGAGGGACCAGACCAGGGCAGAGGGCCATTGGCACACAAATCTTTAACTCAAATGGGCCTTACAGTACAGGGCTATTGTGTGGAGCACAGGATTTATGCAAAATGAACACAGCCCTGTACCTCCAGTTGCTCTCACTGCAGCTTGCTGACCTCGGTGTCCACAGGACACTTGTGAGAAAGTGACACAGTTGTCACTGATGATTTCAGAAGCACCCCTTCCTTCTGGGCTGCACTCTATTCCCTGCTCCACTTTTCCATCTCAGTTTGCTCTAGAGAAACACCCTGCACACAACCCCCAGGGGTTTGCTTCTTTGCACACATGTGTTTGAGATACATACATACATACTACATACATACATACATACATACATACATACATACATACATACATATGTTGTGTCCTTCAAAGCCCCATAAGAGACTTTAAAGGACACAACATAAGACTGTGGGCGTGCATCCTCCTGTGTTTCTCCTTTAAGAGTGCTAAATAATGACTGGCACCTTCAATGTTCACAGCATTCTAAAGTTTTACTAAGTGGGATGCCAGGGTCGGTTTTCATCAGTCTGATGAGCCTTTCCCAGCACACCAGGAAGACCTCATCCTCACACACAGCACAGTTGCGGCTCACTTAAACCTTCACAGCTCCTCCTGCCTGTTTCTAACCTGGCCTGTGGGAAAAAAGGTTGCCAAGTCAAGGGCCAGGGTTGCATTTGGGACCCGAGGTCCAGCTCCTCACCACGGAGTGCTTAGTCTCAGTTCCTTACCTGCATACCAGCAGAACCCACCTTACCTGCCTCCAAAGGCAGAGAAGGTAGCTAAAGCCACACTGGGGCAGAGAAGATCCTTTGAAAGCACTGGGCCTCTTCTGCACCCTGCACTGACTTGGCCCTTTTGTTCTAAGAAACGGCAGTACCCCTAACCTGCCCTGACAGTTATTCAGAACTAAAAAAACTCTGCTGGGCCTGTGTCAGCTGTGGCCAAGGCCACAAGCTGAGGCGTCTCTCTGATCATGCCCGACCCTCCACGGGATGCCCCAGGCTCACCAAGCGCCTCTCCACATTCCCTTTTTTCATGTTGTTCTTGCCTGGAGTCACATCCAGTGAACGGTAGCTGGGTGGCTTCTCCTCCGGCCAGTTTGGAGACTGTGAGCGGCGGCGGCGGCTGCTGCGATGGTGACGTCGCTGGGCACCCCAGTTCCTGGGCAGCGACTCTTTCTCTTCTTCAGAGCTCCAAGAACTGGGGCCCGAGGGTAGGGGAGGCGAGTAGCTGCGATGCCTGCGTCTCCCACGTCTCTGGGCGCCTTCTCGGGGCTCTGGTCGTCTGGGGGGCCAAGGAGCCTCACTGGATGAGGGACATTCACTCAGGCTGTCCCAGTCTGACCAGGGCATGGAGGACTCACTGGGCCTAGAGCGGTGGTGTCTCCCACTCCAATGGGGATCCAGCTCCCCTCTCCCTGGGGCCCAGGGTCTCATCCCCCGATCCTGGAGCTCTCGGAGGAAATCGGAGTGATGGCGCTGCCTCCGGCCCTCACTCAGATCCCAGTGTCTGGAAGGAGCAGGGTTGAGCTGCTGCTGGTGTGAGGAGTTACTGGTCCTAGAGGGCAATGGGTCTCTGATCAGTGGGGGCAGGTGGATGACTCTGCGTTCCACAACCTCTGCGGAGCCCAGGGAGGACAGCATGCTGCAAGGGTGGCCAGATTTGGCTCTGAGATCCGAAGGCAGAGGCTGGGCTGGGTTGAGGTTCCGCAACTCTTTCTCCAAATATTCCAGGACACCATTGGCCACCGGAGGGGGAGCGGCCATCTGGGTCATTGGCATCTGTGGAAGGCTGGACCGTAAGGACAGATCTGAATGGAAAGCATAAGGATGGAGCACACTGAACTGCTGGTCCCAAATACCCTCCTAGGAACCAGGGCATCAAAATGTCACGTTAGTAAGCCGGATTCCACTCCCTCCCACCCTCCATCGAAAGAGACCCCATTAGTGTGCATGCTCCTTGGCAGACGGGACCTCTGCCCTCACCCTCTGCCCTCCCCTTACCATGACTTTCTGGCAAAGTTTACCTCGCTGCAGCAGCGGGTTCATTGCATAAGATGAAACTTGGGAGCTCCTGTCCGCCCCCCAGTACAGGGGTTTTTCCATCATTTGAGGACCTAGGGCCTGAACCTGCTTCATGTAGCGGTGGCGGGCCAGGGCTGCAAGGGAAGGAGAAACGCAGACCCTTAGCGCCACACCTCCCATGTGGTCTGTACTTCCAGCTTCTTGCTTTGGAGCCCGTTCTTACCTATCTTGCACGGAAACAAGAGTTTAGGGGCTATGTCTTTAGCAAGGGGCTGAGAATGAATTTCCTATATTAAAGACTACATCTCTCACACTCCAGGAAAGTTTACTTTAAAACAAACAAATAAAGCTCGACTTTGTAGCTTCAAAACATGTCCCCGTGTTACTTGCTCTCCAGGTCACCCAAAGGGCATAGGCAGCCAATCAAACTTCAGGTCATACAGAAATACCCCACATAGTAAAGGCTTAGAGGACGCTATGAGCCAGCCTGGCAGCTCTTGAGCCTACAGGGCAAGCTCAGGGCCATCTGTTCTGAGGGGAAGAATAAGACTGTGGTGTCCCTTAAGCATGTTTCTAGCTGGATCGCCAGCCCTGGGTGGGGAAAAAATTTTATGAGACGAGGGCCAGGGACACATAAAGCTGAAGTGAGTTGTAGCGGGTCCTTTGTACTCTTCTTCTTTACTAGCTGTTGGGGTTTCCCCAGTTAGGGATAGGCCAGGCAAATCGGAGGGAAATACTCCCTTTCTGGGGACACGGTGCAAAAACAGCAGCCAGAGTCTATGCAATGTCATTTTAGTCCCCTAGGTGCAGCTGTTCTGAAGCACACAATCTGCAACAAATGCAATTAAAAGTTTGTTCTTGTCCCTGAGTTTCCATTTTGAGGTGATAGCGGCTGAGTACCATTTGACTCCCAAAAGCTCTGCCTATCCATGCGTGGAGCAGATACATGCTGCTACACAAACCGTGACAAGGCTTCCACCCCGGTAGTTTCACCGACTTCAGGGTTTGCTGCAGAACGGCACGGCTCTGCCCAGAATAGGACAGAAAGTGGGTATTCTGTACCCAGCCACATTGTGAGAGGTCTGCTGAGGCCACTAAGAGGCCATTTTCTAACAGGAAGTGGTTGCCACAGAGCCCCCAGAAGTGTCCAGAGCTCCAACCCCAATGGTGAGTCACAGCCCCGCCAGGAAGAAATCAAATGCACTCGAAGTTTCTCCTAGATACCAGCCCACAGCACTCCAGTCTTAAAGGAGACAGGAGCAAGGGCTTATCAGCCCCCTCTACTGGCCACCATCAGCATAGCAAGCTAACCCTTCTCTCCTCACCCAGCTCTTCTCTGTGTTTTGAAAGAATCTCACTTCATAGCCCAGGCTGGCATCAAACTTAATAATCATCCTGCGACACTGAGAACTAAGATTACAGGCAGGAGCCACCACAACTCAAGGAGCCTGGCCTTGAGATGTCTTTTTAATGTGGGGAATAGAGGAAGCTGAGATCACAGAAGTTGCATTCAACCCAACATCCCACAGAGAGCGTAGATGCCTTTTCTCTCAGCTTAGATCCGGCTGCTTGAGGATTCAAAACAATTCTGAGAAATGAGGCCACCAGGGATAGACTTCTTTAAACAAAGGTTCTGAGGGCCAGATGGACTTCAACCACCGAGGCTATTTAAGCTGTGCGACTTAGAGTTTTCAGAGTCTCTGGGTTAGACAGATCTTTTGCAGAGCTGCTGGAGTTAAATGAGGCAAAACCCATGGAATGCCCGACAGGTGAGTCAGGAGACCCTTGTTTTCATCATAATAAATTGTTTCTTTCGCCTTAGCTCCAGGAGAAGAACACATATATGGAATCTTTGTCTCTGAGGGAAAAGTCGGGGTATAATGTTTAAGGCATCTACTGGGGACAGAGATAACAGTATTTCATCCACCTCTGAAACCTATACATCTTCCCCAGTGTCCCCAGAAACCTTTCAACTTCTCTTGCCCATGACTGGTTGCCATTCCATACCTCCACCTCTCTGCCATCACAGAAGCCGGCCTGATCTCTACTCTCCGTTTACCCCATGGCCTCTCCGTCCTTGGCTTTTTCTCACTGGCCAGTCACATCTCCAATGCCTCAGCAGCTTTGGGGACACTATACCCCTTTTGAACTCTTGTCGTTTTAGCCTCAGGAAATCACTAGCAGAGGCAGACTTTCTGGCCCTAGCCAAGCAATGGTACTTCAAATTATCCTCCTCAGAATGAGCTTTTTGGGGGGATCATTTCATCGAAAGTGCCTTTCCTCCTCCTAGGCTCCCCATTGCGCAGGCTCCCTTGAACCTCTAGTGGATTAGTTCAGCTTTGTTAAGGACAGGAACCAGCCTACACGGGAAGCCAACATCTATGGTTCTAGATCACCAAGGTCTGTGTAACTGGAAGACTCTCTCTCCAGTCCAGTCTTCACTCTCTCCTGAGAGAGAGAGAGAGAGAGAGAGAGAGAGAGAGAGAGAGAGAGACAGAGAGACAGAGAGACAGAGAGACAGAGAGACAGAGAGACAGAGAGACAGAGAGAGAGAGATTTTCTGGTGAAGGGAGGCCAGTAACTCAGAGACAAGAGAAGTTTCTCTAGTTCTTGTAGGAAAAAAAAATAGGCTCAGTTCCTAAAACGTTCATCTTTAAGTCCTATGAGGGTTGTTTACCAATACTTGGTGGATTATCTGGGTCTATTAAAAGCACCAGTTCATTGTTCTCTCTAACCTCCTGTTACAGCTTAGGAAGGTGAAAGCTGGCTGGGGACATAACCTGCGGTGGGAGATGTTCAAGGTCTGTGACTTCCTTCCAGAGACTTCCCTCTGCATCTTGCATATTTATTTGTTTATGGCACTGAAATTGAACCCAGGGCTTTTATGAAAACCACTGAGCTATGTCTCCAGCTCTGTACTTTGATTTGCAGAAACCGTGGCAGGCTGTGGGCTCCCTCATGCTGACTGTCCTCCACATGTATGGACCTCTCCAAGGTCAAGTTGGCCATACACTCTTGTCTCTTTCATTTTTAAGGCTAGCTCTTTCTTGGTAGAGACCTAATGCTGCCTCCAAGAGTAAAGACACTCAGCCATGATCACCCAACTTCGTAAGTGGGGCTTCCAGTTATTTCCTTCTGGGTCTTTGCTTACAAACATTCTTGGGGCTGTTTTGGCCAAAACAAAACACACACAAACAAAGCAAACATCAGAGTATTTCTCCTATTCAGAGATCTCTCCATAACCATCTCCTGCCCTTCACCACAATTCATCTTCTCTCAGATTTGTCAGCAAAGTTAAAAAGTGAACTTGCCTAGTCAAGTCCAAGGACCTTAACTTATGGCCAGGTGTCCTTCATTTCCATCAGTCCTATTAAAAGAGCAAACTGCAGCCATGGAAGAGAAACCAAACCTTTGCTTCTCAGCTCATTGATGGGATGTATCCATCATCCATGCATCCAGTTCTGCCTGTGACTGCCCTGTGTTCTAAGGAGTCTCCCAGTGAGGATTCATCTCCTCTCACACGGGGTTACTCCCATTGACAGTGGCTTCTCCAGGAAGGCCCTTGAGAGGTGGGAAGCTCCTTAGACTCCTGTTGAATCCTCCGCTATTTCCTCCTCTTCACAGAGTTTATATAATGTCAGCTGTGGCAGCCCTACATGGGACACACAGACACGGGTCAGAGGCCTAACACTGTACAAGTGACAGCTACTTCTGAGCTCTGAGACCGCTCTGACCTGTCCTGTGAAGTGGTGATGACATATGCCTTTGGTGGCTGTGGTGAGGATCCAGTGGGGGAAGTGGATACAAAGGACACACATAGAACAGACATGCAATGAAAGTTTCTCTTTTCCTGTAACTACCAGGCAATCTTGAGCACAGGCCTGAAACCAGAGTCAGATCACAAACCTTGACATCATAAATTAAATTAGATGTCTATCATCATGAGTAATCATCATGTTTTCCTTTCAAACTTTCTTCCTCCACAGGGACCAAGACGACAAGAGTGGTTGTCTCTGGGGACTTGGCTTAGTCTACTTTTTTTTTTTTTTTTAATTTCTCAGATGTTCTACCACATGATACTTTACATCACCAGGAAAAAGAAATGTTACTTGAAACAAATACAGTAAAAGAAAACTTCCAGTTACACAGTTGATTTGACTCCCAACTATTTACTAAGGAAAGAACTTTATAGAACACTCTTTCAATTCTTTTGCTTTGATCATCTATTCTGCAGTTTTAAGTTTTAGACTATATTATTATCTTATTATATTTTTATTTGTGTGTGTGTGTGTGTGTGTGTGTGTGTGTGTGTGTGTCTGAGAAGCTAGGGAGGGGACAATAGTTAATTTTGACCAAGTCCTCCACAGGATTCCAGTGTGAGCTTCAGTTTGAGAACTAATGCTTCAATACCTTTTCCATTGCCCTGTTCTTGTCATTCCATCTCTAGGTAGTGTTGTGAAATTATAACAGAATGATACATATTCTGTCTGTGTCCCTGGTTTCTGAAATACTACTCCTAAAATCCTTGGGCCCTCAAGAATGATGAGTACCTTCCATGAACTAATTAGATGACTGGTGTCTGGGGTCTCTAGAGAGCTTTGGGATGGAGACAGGTTGCCCAAAAGACCAAGGTACAGTTAGAGCACTGGAACTTTCTATTCCACTTCTGACCTGGGAGAGAAGAGTTGAGTTGCTCAAATACACAAAAAGGAAAATTTTGATTTAAAACAGATGATCCAACTCTATCTGTCTACTAAATAGAGAACCTTATAGGTAGAAACCCTGTTATCAGCCACCTTCCTTGTGGCTCTAGAGCGTCACTTACAGATATAGCTCAAGTCTTCTGAGCCTGTAAAAGAAGAAGGCATCAAGGAGATCCTAGAAGAGCCAGGAACTTTGACCTGAGATATTTGTGGTAAAGGGCATGTGTACCATCAGGACCAACCTACTGCCACTCTGTTCTCTCACCTTCCTCGGGGCAGCAACAGCGGGTAGGACAGCAGGGGCATCGGACGTAGCAGCAGCAATACTGTGGACAACACTGGCACCAGCACACACCAATCAGCAGCAGGAGAAGGAGGGCTCCAAGGATGATGAAGATCACTGTCAGCCAATCTGCCATGGAGAGAAGCCAAAGGGAAGGAACTAAACCATCAGAGGGATACCTCCACTCCAACATTCTAGACCAGTGGTTCTCAACCTTCCTAAGCTGTGACCCTTGGATACAGTTTCTCACAGTGTACTGACCCCCAACCATAAAATTATTTTCATTGCTGCTTCACAACTATAATTTTGCTACTGTTATGAATTGTAATGTAAATATCTGTGTTTTCCAGAGGTCTTAGGCGATCCCTGTGAAAGAGTTGTTCGATTCACAGGTTGAGAACCAGTATAAGTTTAGCTCTAGTAAGAGCCCATCAGAGGCTCCAAGTCCATGACAGTAACATAGATGTGTTTGTTTCTGGCTTTGCTGCTATTGGTGGGTACTTCTGCATGCACTACATATTGATGGCTGGCCTGGGAAAGCTGTAGCAGCACTTACGCAGGACGATGAGCTTCACCTCCTTATCTGGGTCTCCTGATGTGTCTCCCGGAGCCTCGATGGTGCAGTAGTATACTCCGTGATCCCACCACATCACCTCATTAATCACAAGATCTGCTCCTGTGTAAGACAGAAGGGGAGAGTGCCAGTTACCAGGGCATGGTAACTTCAGGACCTCAGAATTCTGCTGCCTGTGGTAGATGAAAAAGGGGTCTGAGATCCTTCGTCCCACCTTCCCTTGCTTCTAAAGATGGAGATGATGAAACCATTGAACCCCACTATTAGTTGATAAGGACCTGGATACATGGTCTCATTTAATCCCCACCGTATATCCCTATTTGTAGGTCAAGTGGAGAGTCCCAGTTGTCTCCCACTGTTGTTGTTCCCTTCTCCTGGGATCACTGAGTTGTTGGCTATGCATACCACTGCTATAGTTTAAGTGAATAAATGCTTGTTCCCTTTCAAACTCATTCTAAAATAAAATTGTGATTTTGTCAGTATTAAGGGATTAGGACCTTGATGGACTGTGTCCTGGAAGTTAAATCAAAATCAATCTCAATATCTCTCTCTCTCTCTCTCTCTCTCTCTCTCTCTCTCTCTCTCTCTCTCTCTCTCTCTGTGTGTGTGTGTGTGTGTGTGTGTGTGTGTGTGTGAGAGAGAGAGAGAGAGAGAGAGAGAGACAGAGAGACAGAGAGACAGAGAGACAGAGACAGAGAGACAGAGAGACATTAAAAATTGTAAGTATAGCTGAAAGTGGTGGTTCACACCTTTAATCCCAGTACTGGGAGGCAGAGGCAGGTGAATCTCTGTGAGTGCCACACCAGCTTGGTCTACCCATGTGCATAGCAAGTTCCAGGACAGCCAGAGCTACATAGTGAGACCTTATCTCTTTAAAACAAGCACAAACAATCAAACAAACAGAAAATGATAAGTGTGGTCCCCTCTTGAGCTCTCTTCTATTGCTAAGTGATAGTGTAGCCATAAGACCCTCAGCAGACTTCTAGAAACATGAGCTAGTACCTTTCTACTGGTTATAATTACCTGGTCTCAAGAGCTCCATCATAACAGAGCATAGAATAGACCAAGACAGAGACCACATGGAACAAAGTCAGCATTTCTCATCCTCTCGTCCACATGACTCAGCTCCAATTAACAGAATGGAAGCAGCTGCAAGACCTGTCCTAAAAATGGCTGTGAACACCCTTCCCCTTCTTCATCTCTTCCGTTTTGTTCCCTAGGTGCTAGGGATTGGATACACTTTGAGTGTGTATTTCATGTGCAGAAAGCTCAGTCCTCAGTCTGCTGTCTGAAAGGACTCTAGTCAGCTCACAAACATGACTCTGACAGGCCTTGCCCTTCTCCCCCATTCCCTCTGACTCACTAAAAACCATTGGCTTGCATTCTTAAAGCTAGTCACCAAGGTCCATTCCCTTATTTGGTCACTTCCTTATCCTGAGGCTGACTACCTAGGTCCAGCTATCAACGTATTAAAGTCCACCAATCAAAAGTCCCCCCTTTTTTTGAACTGGAGAGATGGCTCAGTGGTTAAGAGCACTGACTCTTCTTCCAGAAGATGGGAACTCAATTCCCAGCAACCATATGGTGACTCACAACTATCTGTAATGAGATCTGATGTCCTCTTCTGCTGTGTCTAAAGATAGCTATAGTGTGTTTCATATACATAAAATAAATAAAGAAATCTTTTTAAAAAGCCCCCTTTGACTCACCTAATCAACATGCAAAATTAAAATTAAACACTTCATCCTACCACAGAATTTACGATTTTACCTTTATAAATGGCCGTTTGCCTATGGATCATGTCTGTCTCCTCTCTATCCAGAGACAGTTCTCTATCCAAAAAAAGTTCTCTTTTTTCCTGGGAGACAAATACCCCTTCCTCCTCTCCTTTGCCCCTTTTCTCCCCTCTCCTTTGTTCCCTTCACTGTTTCCCTCTTCCTCTATCTTCTATCTTTGTCTCTTATCCCTGCCCTTTGTCCTTCTGCTGCGAATACATCTCCTTTGTGCTCAGAACTTGGTCTTGGGGTGTCTTGAGCTGATTTCATGGTTCCCTTCAGCCTTGTTGAAATGTAGTAGAATCTTTAAGGGATGGATATTAGAACAGTAATTAGGTCACTTGGTTGTGCTGCCCTGAGAAAAGATTAAAGTCATTTTTAGAGCACACACACACACTGCCCCCAGTAAGTTCACAACAGAATAGGTTGTAACAGAAGAACAAGAATGATCTTTTGTGCTCTTTGGTCTCCTGTCATCCCCATGTGAACTCTACTTCTTTGTAAGAACTTCTATGGTGATGTTCTTATGGTAGTGACCCAGCCATGAGCCTTCATGAAGCCAAACCAATGGCATCATGTACTCCTAGACTTTCAGCAGCCAAAGTGATGAAATAAATAAGCCTCTTTTCTTTGCAAATTTCTTTTCTACATAAACCTCTTTTCTTTGCAACTTACCCACAGGCATTTTATTTTAGGAGAAAAAAAAAAAAGAACCAAGACATCTAGAAAAGAGTGAGTCTGGGTGAGCTGAAATGAACTTGGCCCTCAAGAATTTAATGAAATGCAGCCACCAACTTAGGTCTAGACTGTATGTTTCTGATTTATACATGGGATCAAAACAAACCACTAATATTTCTGGTTTCTGCTTATTTGCAATCAAATGTAATACCCACAGAGAAGAGCATATGATTGATTACTTAGCTATATTTCAGATACAGAAAGTGAAGACACAGAGGTTAAGCAAGTGTACCAGCAGATGAGATGGTGCTGAGCACAGGTGGATTCACCCCCATGACCACGCCACAGACTGATGCTCTTCAACAGTGAACCCTGCTAGCTTCTCCAAAATGGTTGGAAAAGTCTACAGCTTGGACCCCTTGCCATTCCAAGGTGAACAAGTTGCTCTGGTATTCTAAGGGACACCTTTGAACTTGAATGAGCACAGGAAATCTGCCCAGTATTTTCAGAGTGTTACTCAGGAAAAGAATCAACATTCCCAGGAGTCCCTGCTACCCGATTAAGATCAACCAACGTTTAACATATACTTTCAATGTAAGCAAATTTGACCAATGTTCACTAAAGCCCAATGGCTTGAACTTTTAAGTTAAACTCTGAGGGAGATTGGAAAAGGAGCCAGCCCCTCTCCTGGTAGGTTTAAAAGCCAGTCAGATTCCCAAAGACATGGCTTGTCAGCTTATCTCAAAAACTGGAGATCAGGTTTCAGCACAGTTGGCAGTCATATCTGCAACTTGTTATTGTCTGTTTGTCAAGAAATATCTGCAGAGGAACTGAAACAAAAACGTGAGGTCACGCAAGAGTGGGGCAGAGCTTGACTTCTGTTTCCTTCTCCTTTACGTCAGTCCTTGAAACGCTCTTCTCCCCATGACTTTTTAAACCCACCATTTCCCCATGAACAAGCTTAACCCTCCACCAGGTACTATGATGCCAGTGCCCAGGGAGCACTGCCTATCTGATCAACATTCGTTGGAGTCATAAAGAGTTTCTGAGAATGCCAAGCTCAGCATGCCAAGGCTATTCAGATATGTTAGGAATTTAGACGACCCCTGACTTTATTTGTCAGGGTCCTCTTAAACAGTAGAAACTCAGACACAAAAGTGTCAGAAAATAAGGATTCTGGGAAGTCAGGATGAGCCTGGAAGCAGAAATAAAACCCAAGGAAAAATATTGCTTTCTCTTAGGAGGGAAGAGAACAGGATTGGGTGTAATCCAAAAGTAGTCAGGAGAGGGGGTAGTGAGAGGTGCCACTCACAATGAGATACACACAGAAGAGCAGAGGTCTCCTCCAGATTCTCCAAGGGGAGTTCTCATCCTTCAGAAACCCTAAAGGAGGCTGGCTAATTACAGATGTGAGCCCAGGGGTTTGACCAGAGCCAATTCTAAGGAAATGAAGCTATCAGAGTCTTTAAGAGAAATGCAGGCAGTCCCTAGGCTAAAAGTTCAAGGGCTACCTTGTGGAAATCAGAAGACAGTGTGAAGAGATCATATTTAAGTGTTACAAAATTGGAAGCAATGGTTAAATTGACCCTTTAGGTGATCATAAAATATTCACTAATTCTCTATTCTGTTTGGGTGCCTCAAGTAGTCTACTGTGTGTTTTCTCCCTTATAATCAGCAAATATTTTTAATATTTATTTTTATTATTTTTATGTGAGTGTGTATGAGTGTGTGTGTGTGTGTGTGTGTGTGTGCAAATGGATTCACACAAAGGTGTGTTTGTGCATGCAAGTACAGTGCTGCAGAGGCCAAAAGAGGGTGTTAGACTCATTGGAACTGGAGTTATAGTTGGTTGTGATCTGCCTGAAGTGGGTGCTGTGAACCAAATTTGTGTTCTCTGGTTAACAAAATGACTTCTGTCAGCCACTGAATGAGCTCTCTAGCCCTACAAATATTTTTTTCTTTTTAATTTGATTTTGTGCTTGTTTATTTGTGTGTGTGTGTGTGTGTGTATGTGTGTGTGTGTGTGTGTGTGTGTTTTGCTATAAATATCAGTGTGCTACTTGCATACCTGGTGCCCAGTAAGTGGAAGTAGAACTACAGACTGTTGTGAGCCACCGTGTAAGTGTTGGGAATTGAACCTGGGTCCTCTGGAAGACCCAGCTAGTGTTCTTAACTGCTGAGCCATCTCTCCATCCCCACAAATCATTTTTTTTTTAAGCCCAGCATATAAAGATCACTGCAATGGTCTCTGATTTCTGTCTCTATAACTTCACAGGAATCCAAGATGGCAGGCTAGGAGTGAGGGGCACTAGCCCATTCTGTGTATAGAAAAACATCCTGACTAGATAATGTAACATTACTCCACATCGACTGATAAGTCAATAAGTGATTTTCATACACTATGTCACAATTCTCTGTGAGACGGGCTCTATAGCCAGTCTTACTTAAGAGAACTGGAGGCAAAACAACCCAAAACCTAAAGGTGCTTGCCCAATTTCATGTTCCCTGTAAGTGCAGAACAGTCACCACACCTGAATCTAGCTGTGCCAGGTACAAAAAAAAGGATCTGCTTTAGACCCAGCTCCCAGAGAGCATGCCTGCACCCTTCATATTTACTGCCTGGACGGGGGATGGGGGGAGTGGACAACCCCATGTGGCGAGATATCTCTCTCTCTCTCTCTCTCTCTCTCTCTCTCTCTCTCTCTCTCTCTCTCTCTCTCTCTCTCTGAAAAAGGCAGAGAATAGAGAAAATGGCCGGCTTGCTGCTGGTAGCTCAGCCTGTGAGTGGAAGGGCTTCGACTCTTACCCAGGCTTGATGCAGTGGTCTCAAAGAAGCCACTTGCCTTCCAGCTCCCATTTCCGTTGGTATAGGCGTGAAGAGTGGCTGAGGGGACAGTGACCTTGGGGAAGGGGAGCTGGGAAGGGGGTGCTGAGCACAATTTCTCAAATTGTGTCAAAGGAGCCAGTATCTTAGCCTGAATCTCAAGAAACAAAGGAACCAGTGACACCCTGACCTTTAACCAAGGCTGCGGAACATCCTCTCATCCACAGACCAAGTTCCAGGGAAGTGGCTTTAGATGGTGGAACACATTCTAAGAATCTGGCGCTTGCTTTAAACAACACAGTGACCAAGTCAGTCATCAAGCCCCAGAAGATCAGGGGAATCCCTTGCTGACTCAGCCTGCCCGGCCGGCCAGCGTCTGCATCCTCTTCAAACCCCAGTTCCCCTGCCTCCTCCGCCATACTCACGGTTCTGGATGGTGATCTTGCGCTGCCGGTAATCCACCCCCAGCACAGGCTCACTCTGCCCGCGCCGCTGGGCCACGATGCGAACTTCCCTCTGATTATCACTACAGTCATTGGAGGGGTCCTGGCCCAGGGACAAAGCAGCCTGGTATGCTAAGAAGAGAGCACCAAGTCACTCAGAGCATCCTGCAGGGCAGGAGTAGGCTCTGAGCTAACAATTCCCAGCTGACGCTGGGAACTCCACTCCTACCAATAAGACTCCAAGCCCCCTGACCGCCCGGTTTCCAAAGCCTGTCTGCATTATCTGCAAAATCCCCATCCCCAGCTTCTGTTCCAATGGGGGTTCACTCGCCCAACCTTCACAACAGAGAACTCAAAGCTGTTAAATCTACCAGGTGACCAACAACTTCCCGCTTGCTCCTTTAACCCAAACGTTTAAGATTAACCCAGAAGAATCAATGCCTCGATTTGGAAAGATTCCTTTGGTACCAACATCAGACTAAGTGGGGAGGCTCGGTGGGATTTGGGGGTGGGGGGTTCTGTCCAGTCCTAAGGTAACGCTTGAGCTGCAGGAGCCACAGTCATGCCTTCCTTCCTTTGCTTCATCTGAGAACGCCCACTTCCTTCCCCTAAGCAGGCTGCCTTCTGGTTTGTACCCTCAAACTCTCTCTATAGGTCTAATCATTCCAGGCTGACTGTGGGGCTCCAGGTTCCTCTGATTCCTGAAAGAGGCTAGAAATGAGCCTCTGGGAAGGAGTGTTTAAGGACAAGAGACGGGCAGCCCTTACTGAGAATCAGGACTTGGCTAAATTTAAGGAGGAGCTGACTGTCACCGAGATGTCCAAAGACTGTGTGGAGGCAGAGAGCTCTCCACTACTCGGTGTGACAGCGAACTAAGGTCTTCCAAACAATGGCTCAGAGCTGGTCTGTCTGAGGACTGTATAGGAGGAAGAACACACTAGGTCTTTTATGTCTGAGCTGCCTGAAATAGTTTTAGAACAACATGGGGTAAACAAACAAACTAACATTTGCTCTTGAACAACTCGTCGTGTAAACTGGGTTCAGTTTATCTGAAAAAAAATAAAGGCACAGTGGCCCGGCAGGTTCTTCTCGTGATGACAATTAGTGATTTGTAATGACCTCTAGGCCCCAATGATGCCTGGGACCATGGGCAGAATGAGAATGGGGGTACTCACAGGCAGAGAAGTAGTCAAAGATGGGGTCCTTGCAGAAGGACTTGAAGCGCCATGTCACAACCACGTCCTGGAGCTGAGCAGAGGTGGTGTAGTCACATTTGAGGGTGACGGAGGCAAACAGAGTAACATAGCGTTCTGTGTGCTGGACTGTGACCAGCAAGCACAGACACCCTGAAGGCAAGAGCAAGAGACAATGCTAAAGTGACCTACTTTTGTTCCCGAGTAATAAAAGCCATGCAAATGAACAAAAGCTGCACTGCCATGGCCCTCCAGCCCACCACTGGCTGGGAGCTCAAAGACACAGGCTCTTGCTGAGGGGTATACAGAAGAAAAGAGCCCTAAGCACCTGGAGGGGACAGGAGTGGGGGGTGGGGGGAGGAGTAAGGAAAACTTCCCAGAATTCACAGTCCATTAACACACCCAACACCAGTCCAACAATAACAACCACACACCCATAGCAATAAAAAAACTGTATTTAAATAAGGTCGCAGTTGAAGTAGAGTAGTGATCCAGTTAAAACCAGTTTTCCCCTGTCCCTTCACTTCTAAAAGTGGTTTCCCATCTGTGGCCAGGCTCAGGTAGCACTGCCGTTTCATCCCAACATTACAGCTGGGTGGGTCTACGTAGTGAGACCCATCTTAGAAAAGAAAAGAAGGGAGAAAGGGAGGGAGGGAAGGAAGGAGGAAAGGAAAGAGAGAAAGAGGGAAGGAGGGAGGAAGGAAGGAGGAAGGAGAAGGAAAAAAGAAGAAAAGAGAAAAACTAGTTTCTCATTTTCCTAAAAGTCTCAATGGTTCCCATTCTGTGGGTCATGACTCCTCAGAATACACTGAAATTTATTTACATTACGATTCATAACAGTAGCCAAATTACAGTTTGACTAGGAGCTAGGTGGCACACAGGCAGCAGATGAAACGGTGGAGTGGTGAGAAAACCATCCTCAGCCATCATCTTGGAATGCCTCATGGGCTGCATTAGAAGGGGGTCTTCTTCAGAAGGTGGGCGTGGGGCCTAGTGTAGGCAAAGGTACCCAAGGCTGAGTTTCCTCACTGTACGCACTAGAACAGTCCAGAGAGTTTCCAGTTCAGCAAGACTTACGTGAGGCCCAGGAACTTACATTTTAGGCAGATTTCCAAGAGAAAAATAAGAAAAGCTATGTCCAGGAGAGATGGAAGCTGTTGTGTGTGTGGGGGGAGGCCATGGGGGGGGGAGGGACACTTTAAGAACAGCTGGCATAGGCTGCAAACCATGCTTGTTATTCACCGGGACACTTGAATGAACTTCTGGCTTAGTTTCCCTTTCCTCAGCTGTTGAGTGAGGATCGTGATAGCATCCTGGGTCTGGAATCTCCCACATCTGAAATGTTCTGAAAGCCTACCTTTGTTTTTCTTTTTGCCGTGTATATGTGTGGTGTGCATATCTGCAGACTCCATGTAGAGGGCAGAGGAGGGGTGTCTTGTCTATTCCTCTCCCCCGTATCACCTTACTCCCTTGAGACAGAGTCTCTCACTATCCCTGGAAATTGTCACTTCCTGGCACTCAATAAACTCCAGCAAATGTCTCCACCCTCCCAGGGCTGGGGTTATAAGTGCATGGCCACACCTAGTTTTTACATGGGTGCTGGAAATGTGAAGCCAGGTCTTCCTGTTTTGTACAATAAGCTCTCTTACCCACTGAACCATCTCCCCAACACCCCTAAAAATTTCTGAGTGTCAACATGACACCCAAAATGTTTTTGATTTTAGAGCATCTCAGAGTTTATATTTTCAGAATAAGGATATTCAGTCAATAAAGACTATACAAATTTTCTCAAATTTGAAATCCCCAATCTGAAACTCTTCTCATCCCAGGCACTTCAGATAAGAGATACTCAACCTGCACTGACTTTACCATGTCCTTGCAGAAAGGCAATCGAGGACTCGGCTGCTCACGCTGCCGTCTTGCTCTCTTTAGCAGAGCCCTTCTTCAGTAAAGTCTTCCTTTCTGACTAAGCCATCCCTTTAGAGGGCAGCTAACTGGGCCTATCTTTCATCATCTTCATCCTCATCTTCATCATCAACATCCCCACCACCACCATCCTCCTCCTCATCACCACCATCATCATCACCACCATCACCACCACCACTGTCATTATTGGGGGAGGCACATGTGGGATCAGATGAATACTCTGTGGAGTTGGTTTTCTCCTTCCACCTTTCTGTGGGTTTCTGAGATTGAATTTAGTTTCACTGGGCTTGCATTGCTAACCTGCAAGCCTGTGCATTCTCAGGTTCCTGGATGGGCCTTTTTTTTTTTTTTTTTTCCTTTCTTTCTTTCTAAGTACATCACTGTTTTATTCAATTCTACATTGTCTGTGCCATGTAGTGGCATCTTATGTATAGCTAGTAGTATGTATCTCAGTAGAAAACTGAGACATTTTGTCATAGTAGCAAATGACGTACAGACTTCCAAGATGCAGCAGATACAATGTCCACTTAGAAACTGCAGTTTGTGAAAGAGGCTGCTGGGGGTTAGCTCTATAACCTGACTTTCCACAAAAGACTCAAAGGTCAAGTTCTGGACCTAGCTGTGGGCTTTCAGGTGAGCAGACCTCTGACCCTGGAAGAACCTGAGACCCTCCCTCATAGAGCAGCATGACTCTGTGTTGAATGCTTCATCTTTGGCCACGGGTCTCCTAAGAGCCCCCAGCCTAGCTAATGATGGGCACCTTCTGCATTTCTCATGTCTCTGATGAGACAGCACAACCCTGCTCAGGGCAGGCTCTGGCACTCAGAAATGACCTGGCCAGCTTCTGGGACTGGACTGTAACACAGGCTGTGTCACTACCCTTTGACATTAGCAGTGAAAACGATGTATGAAGACTGTGCACAAGCAAGAAATTTAAGTCAAACCTAAAGGCTCAGGTAGGTTTTAGACCACGTATCAAAAGCAGAGAGAAGGCAGGGGGCTGCTGCTTCAAGAAGGAAGAAAATGAAGCAGCCAAGCTTCTTTTCTGGAAGGCTTGATGTTTAGGGGACCAGGAGGGAACCAGTCCGGCTACAGCCTATAGGAGGAAGGTAATTAGGCAGGACAGGTGGTGAGTGGGTGATGGGCGTATGGGGTGGAGCCAGGACACATCCATCATCTAGTTCAAGGATAATCACTGATGTCATCCCTGAAGAACAGATGAGCGCTGGGGGTGGGGTATGGGGGAGGGGGTGGGAGTGGGAGTGGGCGGTGCTTAGCTGCACTACTCAACCGTGAATGGAAAAAGAACATTTTTTTCAGAATAAACCTTCAAGAGTTTGGTAGGAAAGAACCTCTGGCCTCGCCAGCTGCAGGATTCTGAGAACTCAGGCCGGCAGAATGGAACCGCTCTACAGGGAAGACAACACAAGGCTATCCTTACATTTACATAAAATGACCCCTTCTCCTCCTTCCTCAAAGCTGTGGCTTGACTGTTCTAAACAAGCCCTTTGCTTCACACGACTCCGGTGTTTTCCTTTACACAATAAATGTGATCCTGGAAGGAGCACGTGGACAACATGTGTGGCTTGCCCACTGTCACTCTGAGGGGCACAGGGTCAGGATTCTCTCCAGGTGCAGCATTCTTGATGTACTTCCTGACTTTTCTTTGGTTAGAAGGAGAGGCACTGGCAATCCCTAACTTCTCTATTTGGCTGAAGGGTAATTTGGTAGGTGCAGCTCGCTCAAGCTCGTTAGCTTTTGTGCAAAGATGGAGCACTTGAGAGAGGAGAGTGTGTGTCTGCTAAAGGTCAGGAAAGGGAATTGGTTGCAGCCAGAAGGTGCTCTGGGGGGAGCTTTGAAGACTGCCGACTCTAAACCCCCAGGAGGGAGAAGAATGGGATCTCAGGTGACGGCCTTGATTACCAAATGCACACCTAGCTCCTCTTGCATGAATGCCCTTATTATGGGCAGGCCACAGCTGGAGTGACCAAGTCACCTTTACCAACGTCAGTGCTGACTTTGTTGCCTGGGGACGGAGCCTCTCTGTTACTTCATCCCTTGTGTATCTCAAGGCTTAAAACATTTTAGATCTTCACAGGCGTTAACCTCGTTTACACTTCCTCCCAGAGATCTACCAACCCCACAAGACCCCAGTCGGACCACAGGCCTTCACCTCTGCTCTGCCACACACACCGAGGAATGGTAGGGAAGTTCTACCTTTCTGTGCTTGGTCCTCAGAATCTACTAGGCTCCCAGTGATGGATGGATGGTCTTTGTTTCTAGTACTCGACTTCACGATAGGGATTAGCTTTGGTCATTCATAGGGATGGAAGTTCAGAGGGTATAAACCAAGACCCATGTGCCTACCAGCACATATCTAATTAAGAAGTATCAGTGCTGAAATCAAACTCAAAACTGCCATGTCTCCTAAACAGGCAAAGCTCCTCTTCCAAAGTGGACATCCGGCACTAGACCCCTACGAGCAATAGGAGTTTCCAGACTGGGCGAGAGAGAAAGGAAGTAGTAATTAGTTCATCTCTAAAGTAAGATTGTCCCATCTTCCTTTTTCTTTAGCTTCTGACTTTTACTCTGCACAACAAACCACACTGGGCATTCACAGAGATCAACACATGAGGTTTTTTTTTAGGGTGAGACCTGAAGAACCAGAAGAATCTGGGCTGGAAAAGTTTAAATTCCAATAAGAAATGCTCTGATTATGGATGGCCTGGTTACCTGTTTGTTCTTTCAAAGTTAGCACTGAAACCTTTCAAAGCTCTTTTTGTTTGTTTTGTTTTGTTTTGAGACAGGGTTTCTCTGTGCTATAGCCATGACTGTCATAGAACTTGCTTCATAGACCAAGGCCTCAAATTCACAGAGATTCTCCTGCCTCTGCCTCCTGAGTGCTGGGATTAAAGGCTTGTGCTACCACACCCAGCTAAAATTTCAAATTCTTGACTTACCTTCCTCTTGGGACCCTTCCTATGCTCAGTCTGTCATCTAATGCCCAACTGTCTCTAGTCATTTTCTCTTGGAAACTTTAAGGCCTAGGTGGGGCTTTGTTGCCTTCATTCTGAACCTAACAAACCCTCTCCCCATTCTAGAGATCTGCTGCATTATTTCTAAGCTATGGGAAATCAGACAATGGCATTATCTGTCTCAGAATAGAATGATAAATGTCCCCAATAAGCAAAGGGCTCTGCACATTATAGACATTCAATGCGTATTGGCCATCAGCTGTATTCATCTGAATCAAGAGTTTAATGTCAACTAAGACCAGAAAGTTAAAGGAAATCCTCTAGAAAGAATTGAACTTATACAAATGTAAGCTATCATGATAGTCTCTGCCTTTGCAAAAGCAGTCAGTAGACTGAGTGCTTTATAGCTCCATACACCAGCAAACCCTCTTCTGTGAAAGAGGAAGGGAGCGGAGAGACCTGTCATTTAAGGGTAGAATGGAAACTTCAGATGAGCTATGAGAACACATGGGAAGGAGGGAAGGGGACGGGGGTTCTTAGTTTCCCGCCACCAGGTACTTTCCGAGACCATTTTGCTGTGCCAAGTGGGGACTGCCGTCTACCCTGAAGTACAAGGAAAGCAGACCCATGTACGTAGTATCTCACCAGCCAAATACCATATATTCCCAAGTGCATGCAGAATGTGCTATATTTCTTAATTCAGTGTGGTACTAGATGAGAAAAGAGGTTACAGTTTCAAAATGATGCCATCCATACAGAAAAGAGATGCCATTTTTTTCCTTTGAATCAAGACTTTATGGTGGGGGCTGGGGGGCTAGATGGTATTTCCCCTTCCACTCCAAATAAAGTTCTGCTCGAAGGACATAAGCTATTGTTTGTATGTACTTGGGATGTCCCAAAGGGCCCATGTCATCTCAGGCTGACTCCTGAGATGGTGAAAACTCTGAGGAGGGGAAGTAAAGGTTTTCCACCACTTGGCCACACTATCAAAGAAGACAGACTAAGGGATGCTGGTCTTCCTCTCTTCTGAACCACCTCACTGCTGTGAGATGAGTTGGTTCCACCATAGTTGAACCTCAATCCCCAAAGCAAACCCTGAGCTGAAGGTTCCGAGGTTGTGAACCAGTACAAATCTTTTCCCTTCCCAAGCCGAGTTTCTTTTGTTACAGCATTGCAAAGTTGAGCCACACACGGTAGTAAATAGGAACACAGAGCCCCGCTGGGGAGGATAAGGCCTGGTGCCCCACTGATGGGCATCTGGTCCGTTGAGTGTTTGCAAATGCACAGGCACCTCAGCTCCACTCAGCAGGTTAACAAAAAGCACACAGGCTCAATCCTATCAGTTTATGTCTGAGCAAGCAATCTCCGTAAGTATATTTGCCATCAGTACTTGCTTAGATAACAGAGCAAATATGACAGAAGTTGAAAGGAAAGAAGCCAACAGTGAGCAATGGATGGGAAGGGAACAGGGAACACTGGGAGAGAAGTGTGGAGTGCCGGTGAAATGGGTGGAGGAGGAATTAGATCCATGCATGCAGAGCTGGGCTGGGGAAGGGGAGCTAAGCACCAGGCTTCACTGAGGACACTGAAGGAGACTGAGCATCTCCTGCACTGGCTGCTTTATTATCACACGTTATCTCCTTATACCTCTGAAGACAAAAAGAAAAAAAGAAAGAAAGACAATTAGAAGTTCTTTTTTATTTTTCTCAAGTTTATCAGTGGCAATCCTCAAAGGTCTGGCACCTAGCTAGTAATGTACAAAGGTACATTTTAACAGAAACCTGAAACCCTAAGCTCTGCACTGGTCTTACTATACTACCCTAGTGTGAGGTGTAACCTTTCAAGGAATATTCTCAAGGCCAGAGAGATGTGTCTGCGGGTAAGAGCACTTGCTGCTCACCCAGAGTCTAGTTCCCAGCATCCACTTTGGGTCAATCATAAGACCTGTAACTCCAGCTCCAGGGGATATACCCTCTCCTGGCTTCCACAGGTGCCCAGATACATGGGAGCATCCATATACAGACACACAAATAAAAATTAATTGTTAAAGAAAAAATATTCTCAAATTTAAAAGGTATTCACAAACTTATTCTAACTATTGTGCATAGAATTTATTTCCCCTTTTTTCCGTTTATTAATATAAAACAAACAAGAGCTTCAAGCAACACAAAGAGTTAAAGTAGAAATGTCCCTCCCTGCTTGCCATTAATTTCACTGTGTGGAAGTTTCGCTCTAGATAGTCTGGTGTGCATCCTTCCATGTCTTTCCCTCACTATTCAAATATGCACAATGATTAGCAACTTTGTTTTATCTCCAAATGACCAACATATTCTGTGTATGTTTCTACAGATTTATTTGTTTCCAGTGACTGCATGAAAATAACTCTGGGAAGTATAACTTGTTGCAAATTTTCCTAACAACAGGAGCTTGGGTTGCTTTTGAGTTTTCACTATTAGAACAAGGATGCTGTGAATTGCTAGAATGAATATTTTAACGTAATTATCTGTTTATCTGCACGTTTTTTACTTCATAGTGTTTGCCCAGTCAAAGGGAATAAGCTTTTTATGTTTTAATAGCTACTTCAGAAATAAAATTTATAGTCCCATAAACAGTAAATGACAATACTGCGCTTTACCACAACCTTTCCAAAAGGGGAAACTTACAATCTTAAAAAAATAATAATAATCGGGGAAAATTTTTTTAAAAGGTACCCACTCAGGTAACCTGAACTTGACATTCCATTGGCTACGAGCGGGAAAGGACAAGGCTTGTTTGAGGGGCAAACGCTTGGAGTTTCCCAAAGCCATCTGCCCAGGTTGGTGATTCATGCCCCCACAGGCTAATCTCAGAGAATATGCAAATTTGGGACCCACCAGAGTGTACACATACATTTATTTTTGAGAGCTTACTGTGAGCCAGACACTGTTCCAGAAGACAAGGTCTGTGCCTTGGAACTCAACCTCTTGGTGGGAACTCAGTAATAAGCAATAAAACACAGATGAAATATCTGCCACGAGCAAGTCTGGCAGGGTTTTCAGAAACCCCCAGAGCTTGGAGGCCAACTCCTACTGCTGTCTACCAAGGGGCTGGCAGATCTATGTACCAAAGGCTCCTGATGGCTCATCTTTGATGTTTCAACTTCTAAATCAAGCCCAAGTCCTAAATCAAGATCCCCTGTATAAACGGGGGCCTCTTTCACGCTTCTATTTAGTGGATGACCAAGACCAAAACTCAGGAATCACCCTTAACATCTCTTTCTTCTTCATTATTTATATACAGCCTTGCCACACTGAGTTTACTTATCTCTTAAGTACCCCTGGGATCTCTGTTCTTCACAGCCATCTCAGTACATCTCAGCCATTGCCTCCAGCCTACATATGGTCTTAGCTTAGCTGTTGCAGTAGGTCTCTGTGGCTCCTCCAATGTATGGATTCCATGGTGCTGTTCATCTCCCAACTCAAACTCCTTAAGATCCTCCAACAGCTTACCATTGCTCTTAACAACAACAACAACAACAACAACAACAACAACAACAACAACACACATTCATTCCCACCATGACCCAGGAAGCCATTCACGTCCAGTCCTTCCCCATGTTTGCCCTCACCACTCAGCAGCTTTCTCTGCTCAGCCTCGCTGGCATTATTTTTTTTCCTGCCCCACACTCACTGAGCTCCTCTCTGATGATCCACCATGTGCTATTCCTTTGATTTCAGATGATCATTCCTCAACCCAAACATGTCTTTGGGAAAGGACTCCTGGTTGGAAAAAGCAATCTAATCATTATGTGCTCTCCTGGTACCTTAACCCGGCCTTTATAGCCTTAGTCTCAGTTCTGTATCTGCATCAGTGTGTATTCAGAGCATATAAATCTTGGGAGCCAGGACCATGACTGCTTTTGTTTCTCAGCACAGGAGCCCCAGATAAAATGATGCATTATGGGTACACTGGTTAAAAGAAAAAAACTTAACTCAATATAGGCTAAACCTCTTGAAACAAATGTTTCACGTTTTAAAAGTTTATTAAAAAAAAAAAAAAAAGTCAGAGTTAAGCATTAGTAATATAGCCACTGGGGTTCACTAAGCCAGACTCCTATCAGTAAAGAGATAAGGTTGCCTGTTAGTGAGGGTTTTGAATTTTATGGCGTTTGTAAGCTATAGGAAGCTTCTTGAATGGAGGGTTAAAGTGAATGAGAAAAAGGTAGGTGTGGCAGGTTGCCTGTCACTCTGTGCATGGAGGATGGCTGACAGAAAAGAGACAGTGGTCTGCAGGCAAGGAGCTGTGCAGACAGTGGGCTAGGGTGGCTGTTGGCACCCAGAATTTAAAAAAGAAAGAAAAAAGCCAAGCCTGGAACGAAGCAACAGAATCTGGTAATTAAAAATGAGAAAGGAACAAAGCATCAAAACTGCCATCACTTCACCCTGCCTTACCCACCAACATTTGGACACCTGAATAGACTGCAAGTAGACATGGGATAATCTTGTAATTCTGAAGATGCACAATATCATTTTGCCCAAGGACTTCTGAACAAAATAAATTATTATGCTGAAATAAATCCAGGTAGAAGGTTCATTAATCACCCAACATTTCACCCTGTTCCATTGCATTTGGAGCTAGAAGTTTAATTGGCATCTATTCAGACACTGAGGGCTAGTCCCTCACTCTAGCATGCATCATAGTTCAACTCCACCAAACTAACCTGCTCCACTGTGTGAAATGGGGAAGAAGCACGGTGCCAGCTGTCCTGTGTGGTGTCTCACTGTAACACACAAGGCTTCCCTAGATCCAGATTGTTCATCTGAACTAACAGCTGGAGGGGAGGGGATGTAATGAGAGGTGAAATGATTTCTCCTTGTGTTTAACGGGGCATGGGAATTCTGGAAAGGATTCAGGAACCCTCCAGGGGAGAGGGAGGTTCCAAGTGGACACTTTGCCAGCACACGTAACCTTTTACCCTGAGAGGCTCCATGTTGCTAGCCATCATATTGGGGATTTTGTAAGATTTCACTAGTTCTAAGTATGATCCACCCCTCCACCCCAGCACCTCTGGGAAATCACTCATGTTTTGTCTAAAGATCTTGTCCCCCATGTGTCAGCTGTTGGATTTCCCAAATTGTAAGACTATAGCTAGATGGTTCTGTAAAGTAACACAACTCTTCTACAAGTGGGGCATAGTATCAGTTGCCTTTAATCCCAGCACTTGGGAGGCAGAGGCAGGTGGATCTCTTGGAGGGCAGCCTAGTCTACACAGAGAGTTCCAAGATAGCCAGAGCTATATATAGAGAGAGCTTGTCTCAACAAACAAACAAACAAAAACAAAACAAAATAAACCAAAAAAAAAAAAAAAAAACAAAAAAAACAAGACAGAAAACCTTTCTTTTACAAAAGTGCAAATGACAGGAACCCTTTTAGAATGAGACAGAAGCTAAACTTGACTCTAACAATGACCTCAGAGAATGGACAAAGACAAGAGACGCTATGACCCAATAATGGTGAATGGCTCCTGTGCTTACTGTAGCCTTGCCTAATATTTTACTTTAAGGAACAAGAAATGAGATATAATTTATGTGATTTTAAAAAAATTCTTCCTAAAAATGACTTCTAAGAATAGCAAAAGAACCCACAACTGGCGAGTGATCTTTTTCAGAGCTCAGGTCCCAGTGATGGGAACTTCACAAGACTCCCTGACCTCAGCACCGTCCTCTGGAACTTCACAATTCTATCGCTGGCCCGAGCTGCACAACGGTGGAAACTCAGATGCTAATCAGGGGGTTGGCTTGACGCTTCTCAACAAGCAAAATGGAACAAGTAGCTAGACCACAAAGCAACTCACTTAAGTACAGGGTTTTCCAATAAACGCATTACAGTTGGAATAGGTCTTCAGAAAACCGACTTAACCGTTTCCTATGCAACAGGTTTTATGTGGAGATCATCATCTCTGAGTTTTAACACCAAGAATACTTTATGCTAATTATCATCTTATCTGACACCGTCACAGAATTTTGTGAACTTTTTCTTTCTATATTATAACCCTTTCGTATGTTTTTGACAAGCATTGTTTTGTGAGATGCTACGAACAAGCAGTATCTCTACAGGGTTATCTGAAGAGGTATTTTGTGATGTTTGGTTTAAAAATAAGGAAAAAGGCAAAGGCTGGGGGAAGGGAATGAGCTCCTTCTTAGGATTGCTTGAGGCAGTGGCTATGCCATAGCTACTGTGCTTGAATGGAAACCACCCAAAAAGAGATGGTCTGACTGGGTGTACGGGCAGCAGCGCTGGGAAGGACTTAATTCACCTACTTTCTCAATGAAAACAGTTGAAACAACTTACCCAAAGTTATGAGTATTAAGAGGCAGAGTCTGAATTCTAATTTCACAGTCACTGCTATAGCCTGGGCTTGGAGTATGTCCCAAAGGCCCAAGTGTTAAAGCTCTCGTGTCAGTTTGGCACCATTGGGAGGTGCTCAAACCTTTGATAGGTGGAGTCTCCAGGAAGGCAATTGGAAAAGTGCCCTTGAGAGACATATTGGGATACCCTAGCCGTATCCTGTTGCTCTGTCTCTATTCCTAGACACCTTGAGAAGGGCAGCTTCTTCTACCATGTGACCCTATATGAATGCACTGTCTAACCACAGCCCCAAAAGCAATGAGGCCAACCAACCATGGACCGAGAACTCCAAGACTATGAGCCAAAATAAACCTTTCCTCTCTTCAACCTGATTGTCTCAGTTATTTTGTTACAGTAACAGGCGTCTCACTGTTCCTTCAGTTTCCTAGCCACAAGGGAAGAACAAGTTAGTTTCTTTGCCATTTAGCTTTAAACAGTCTTACTCGGGTCCAAATCATAGTAGTATTATTATCACTATGGTTACTATCTATTAAGCCTTCATTCATCTTATACAAGCAGTACAATAAACTACTTTAAAGCCTTTTAATTAATTCTTACAAAAACTTTATAAGATGTATATTATTACCTATGTTTACTGCGGGCTTTAAACAGTTCAGTAAATTACCTGAGTCACACGGACATCAGCTATACAAACTCAAAAAAAAAAAAAAAAAAAAAAATCATCTAGACCAGCAATTCTCAACCTTCCTAATGCTGAGACCCTTTAATATAGCTCCTTATGTTGTGGTGACCCCCAACCATAATATTATTTCATCGCTACTTCATAAGTATAATTTTCTACTGTTGTGAATCAAAGTATAAATATCAGTGGGTTTTGACAGTCTTAGGTGACCCCTGTGAAAGGGTCATTCAGTCTCCGAGAGAGTCTCCACCCACAGGTTGAGAACCACTGGTCCATGTAGCAGGTACAGTATTACTGACAGGACTCCACATATTCAGGGACAATATCTGTCAAAGTAGCTATTTCCCCTCACAGTGCTAGGGCCTCAGTTTCTCATCTATGAAATGAAAGTGAAGCTGGATAGTCACTGTAGACTTACTTCACTTTCCACAGTCTTGTAAAACACCAGCCAACTTCCACGTAGGGAGGACCAGGCTAGCACCACACCCTTTAATATTGTCTTGTCTCAGGGGCCTAGCTACTAACATGGTGTGGCTGGCTCAGAGATTTGGGCCATGCTTTTTACAGTTAGCATGTTGTATAGTCTAGTATGTATTTGGCTATCGTGGCTGTATTTTTTTTAATGTCTATTATAAATTTTCTTCATTAAACAAACAAACAAAAACCAGGACAGCTTAAAATAGTTAAGGTACCAGGATTTATACCCTAACAGGCTCTACATCTGCAGGTGTTCTTGCTCTGTCTGCAAGACTGTTACATCAGAAGTCCCAGGCTGGGAAACAGGATGTCAGGCTGATGGAAGCAGACCTCTATTTACCCAAGACAGCACAAACAGGAATTTTTGTCCCCAGCTGCCATGGACTTGGAGAAGAGAAATTCAACACACTGGAGAAAAGACCATAGATAACTCCAGAATTCTTACACATTTGCATTTAGGGTCTAAGCTGGTTAGCTACTCTGGTGGCATTCGAAGTACCTAAATTCACGAGAGACTTCATATGCTTCTTCTCCGATGTATGTGTTCAGCATCTAGTCTTGTTAGCTTTCGACATGCCTCTGGCAGAACAAGTTGAAAGCCAGCCTGCCTCGGGAATGCTGGCTTTTCTCTGTTCTCTGCCCTTTTGCAAGCCTCCCTTCTTTTATTCCCAACATTAAGCTCTGGTAGACTCTAGTTTCTGTGAGATTTGATCACATCTGACAACCCTCTAACTAGCTTCTAGAAAGGAAATTCTGCCTCCATTTTCATATTACATCTGCCTGAATGAACCATATAAGCTTCCAGTTGGTCTGTGAGCAAATTGATATTCCCAAAAGGAGCAAAGTGAGTCGATATAAAACTGGGCGGGTCGTCCAAAGGAAATTAAAATTCTTGTTTGCGGAGTCACAACTACAGAGCCGAGAAGACCTTCCCTTCTTTCTCCTTTCCTGTCCGGGCCTCACAGTCAAGACCTCTGCCCTGTTTCCCAAGAGATACCTTAAGACATGCAAATTCCAAGTGAGACCCCCCAAGTGTGGAGGTACAAAGAATGGTGCAGGGACAGCGGGTGACTAGGCAACCTGAGGGCCTGATAATGAGGGGTAAGGTGGACACAAAAAGCAGAAAAACGACAAATGACAGGTGCTAGTGGATGGCCTGTAAAAGAAACTCAAAATATGTCCAACTTTCCTTCATACACTGCCGACGCAATCTAACTTGTCAGGAAAGAATAAACGCACTCTGGGCCAATATGGTTGTCGTCCCATCTACATTCCGAAAGCAAGTACGACACCAGGTAGGGGACGGGGAAAGGGGTATTAAGAAGTTGAAGAACGGTGATTTCGCCTCTATCGATTCAGTTTTAGCCACGGAGCATCTAACAACACCTGTTGGAGCATAAATCCAAAGGCTGGGGTTTCTTTTCAGTTGCATCTGTTTCTGAAAGCCCTGGGCTAATAAAGGAAGAAAACAACAGGTTCCCGCTGGCGGACACTCGATCCGGCCCCTGCACCTCCCGGTGCCAAGAGCTACCCGAGTAGGTGGCCGGCTCTGCAGGGCCAGACAAATGGCTTCCTGTCTCGCGTGGCCCCGGATGGGACTCCCCCTTTTTATCAGGGCTCACCTGCTGGGAGCAGGGTGAAGAGGAGCAGGCCAGCAGCGAGCTGCCCGCAGCCCATGCTGGACCTCTCTCTGGCTACAGAGGCTCAAGGGCCCCGGGGAGCCGCGTCTTTCTTCATCAGCCGCCGGCCGGGGACACGCATCTCCAAGGAGCCCGCAGGTCCAGCGACTCGACGGGAGCGTCCCTTCTGGTCCCCACAGGTGCGGCCCAACCCACAGGCACCTGAGGCTCTCCGAGCTCCACCCCAGCCCTGGGCCGTCGCGGTTTCCTGCTCCGCCCCTGGCTTGGGGACCGCAAGCCTCCGCCCTACCTGTCACAGGCTGCCAGGTGACCCATCTACGCAGGAAACGGAGCCTCTAGCCACCGGCCCCGCCTGCGCGCGGAGAAACTAGTCACTGGCTCCCCTAAGTTCTAAGTCACTCTCACCCTTTGCAATTCATCTTCTCTGGTTCTAGAATTACATGGCTCCAACTTCTTGGGGGTACAGTATTTCTCATGGTGCGCCTCTCTGTCTCTGTCTCTCTGTCTCTCTGTTTCTCTCTCTTACACACACTGAAAATACACTTCTGATGTTTATACATGGTTTTTTTTTTTTTTTTTTTTTTTTTTTTTTTTTTTTTTTTTTTTTTTTTTTGTCTTTCTTTATTCTAACTAAAGATTCTAAAAAAGTAGAGTTGGAACCAGAGGTCACAAATTAATTTTTCCACACTTATAAAATTAACACGTGATCACAGGAAAATAGGAAAAGTGTAATGGGAAGTCCCTCTCTCACTGTACATAGAGGTAGTAAATGTTGCTGCATATTCTCTTAGGTTTTCCACCCATCTTTCCTTGTAGTTCAGCAACTATGGACAGATCTCAGGAAGCTCAAGACCAAGGTTTAGACCTCTGACCTAGTGAGGACAACTAGTTCTCTTAGCCACCATACCCAGGTTATAGTCCTAGTCTTTAGTGTTCCTTAGCAGGAAGTAAGTGGGGCCATGGGAATTTGTAACTACTAAAAGAAAGGGGAGAAAGGCAAACTGGCCTTATAAAACCAATCAAGACATTAACTTGGAAAGTCACATATATTCTGGGCAATGTAAATAGATAGCAAGGCAGTTTGCACACCTTTCCCTTATAGGGATTTTCATTGTTTGCTGTATTCTCCTGTAAAAAGATTGTCCTTTCTTCCACCCCTCCCACCTCCAGCCTCCCACTGCCCATCACTTTCTTCAAGGATAGCATTATCAAGGGCCATTAAACAGAGCTCAGGTGGCCCCCACCCTGGTCACTGAACACGATGCAACCATTTTTTCTCATAAGCACCTCTCTTGTCCTGCTTTGCTTTCAAGGACATTCTCCTCACTGTTGCTGCTAGTGTCCTCCATCCCATTCCTGCCCAAAGAGGCATGCTTGTCCTGGATCTGTCAAAACACACCCCCACCACACAAGCACACGCACACGCACACATACGTGCACACAGTCCTGGGCTAGTCCTCCGGTCCCCTCAATGAGCCTCTTCACTTTAAATGTTTTTTCTGTAGTCTCTTCTCTTCCAGAAAATAAGAAGTAAATTCAGGAAGTATGTATGTGGCCAATGGCAGGTTGTGAAGTGTGTGTAGGAGCCACATTGGCTCTTTCAGGGTAGAAAGCATCATGGCAGCAGGAGGAAGCATTACATTGTGTGTGTGTGGGGGGGAGGGGGTCCATACTCTCCAGAGACCCTGCATATGTTTCTAGGAACACTGGTCATGTCAGGTGTCTATGACAGGGAGGGATTTAGGGATTTGTGTGGCTTCTGGGTTTTGGCACTGTCCTCAGCAATTTTCAGTCTAAAGTACTCGGGCTCTCATCTTCTCCACCTACCTCCTAAACCTTTCAGCCCCTACTTTGGTAGAAGGACATTTTAGTGCTATCTAAGCAAGCATTCCTCCATGTTCTTTCCACAGGATGTGAAGCTGGCTGAGCCATTGCCTCACTACTGAGGCCTGAGCTGTGAGCTCATCATTTATAATCATCTTGAAACTTTGTCCATAAAGTATTCTGAAATCTGTGTGTTCCCTGAACACAGTGCATATACTTCCATATTTAACACTGCAGCATTTATTTTTAAGTGTATTTATTAAGAATGAAAGTTGTCTGATCATGTAAGTAAAAATTATGTACTGGATGCTTAGGGCTAAAGTAGTTAATCAATACTAGCATCTAGACTGTGCCTTCTGCATTTTTTTTTTTTTTTTTTTTTTTTTTTTTTGTATAACCAGACCTAGCATAATCCCTGCCAGAAAGATAGTATTTAACAAACATTTGCTTAGTTCTATCTGTAGGTCCTAGAGGAAGTGACAGCTGATCTGGGATTAAATGAATAAAACATTGCCAGACTCACCAACCTGAGACACCAGAATGTACAGAATTTGTGGCATGAGGAAACAGCTGAGCTGAATGGACTTCAGTTTTCCTAGGCTACTGTGTTAGAAAACCAGTTGCCCTTCATAAAGGGCTTTGTCTGAGCAGCTAAAGAACCACAGCTTTATATAGTAGACAATGAGTGTAGTGTTTTAAGTTGGGTGAGGCATGAGCAGGAGAAAATTTTAGAAAGAGAAACTTGGCAGTCATAAGAAGAACGGCAGGTAGGCAGGAGAGCCGCCACCTAAATAAGGGGATTGGTTAGGAAACTTACTGTAGTTAAGATTGATGGAAACGCCAAGGCATCAAACCAACCATTGCTCTTTAAATCGTAGGTAAGGGAATACTTCAGCAGATACAAGAAGGTAGAGCTGTGGAGATCAATCAATATAGATACCAAGAAAAGAGTACAGGTTTCTGCCAGGAACTCTGGGTAGGTAGTGACTATTTAAAGACTACTGACACACCGAAAGAATAACAAGGTTTCAATTATTCAGATACAGTGTTCTAAAAGTCCTTTGGGTTGGACACTTTCATTAAGTGGAATTGTCTGAATGAGGTTGGTATGAACCTTGTAAGTAACCAGGAAGGTCTGAATCAGTAGCCGATTGAGGCTCCTAATTACTGGATGTAACAAAGTCAAAAGGCAGTGTGGTCTAGCAAAGAAACTTTTAGAACAAGCGTGTGAACTATTTTCACTCCTATTTAGCATCATACTGGACAGCAGCACAATGAGAAATAGTAAAAACCCTGAAAATGAAGAATAGAAGTGTTAGTTACAGTTTCATGATTATCCATATAGAAGAACAAAAAGTGTGTGTATGCATATATATGCAAATAGATACATACATATGTATATATATACAGATATGTATATATATGTGCATATATATTTATATTTGTTGTTGTTGTTGTTGAGACAGGGTTTCTTTCTGTAGCCCTGACTGTCCTGGAACATGCTATGTAGGCCAGGCTGACCTCAAACCCAGACCTGCTTGCCTCTGTCTCCCAAGTGCTGGGATTAATGGCGTGTACCACCACCACCCAGCAAGAATCTGCATATTTTATAAAAGCTGACGAGAGGTTGCTAGAACAAGGTTGATACAGTAATGTTACTGAAGTTTATATATGTGAACAAAAATACATTTGAAAGATATTATTTTAAAATATACATTCATAGTAGAAAACTTACAGTAGAAAACAACCTAAAGGTAACTATAAATAAAATTAGCAAGTATGTGGAATATCTTAATTAAAATCTTAAGCACTTAGTGAAAACTTTTTAAAAGAAAAATAATTCCAAAACTGTGTTTCGTTCTTAGAGAAGAACACTCAGTATGACTAAGGGTGATTGTGCTCACTAAATCAGTAAATTCTATATCGTTGTAGTAAAATATCTGAAAACAATTTAAAGAAATTTACAGATTGTTCCTAAAACTGAATAGAAATTAGCAGTGGTTAATTAGCCAACATGTTTTTCAAGAAGGAGGAACTAGGGGAATTTTCTGTACCAGACATCAAAGCTTAAAAATCTAACCAATGATGTTAGATAAACAGACAAAGGGAACATAAAATATCCCAGAAATTACAACCATGCGAATTGAGATAGATGCTCAGACATCTGAACCCTTGGTCCCTAGTTGGTTTGGAAAGAATATGGTGAAGGTGACACTTTGCTGGGGTCTGCTTGTCATGCCTGCCTGGCAGCTTTGCTGGCACTTTGCTTGTCATGCCTGCCTGCTGCCATGCCTACCCGCCATAAAGGAGTCTTATCCTTCTGGAACCATCAGCCCAAATATCCTTTCCTTCCACAAGTTGCTTTGGTCACGTTATTTTTCCCCCTAACAACAGAAAAGTAACATCCACAAATATGTAACATATATGTGTGTGTCTATCCAAAGGTCAGCACACTATATATTGTCCAATAAGTGACACCAAGACAAATAGTTTTTTATGTGTCTAAAGAAAAAAAAAGTCTCTTCATACAGAATGCAAAATCAATTTTCAACTGATTGATATCCAAAGGCTAAAATAAAACACTTCAAGTTTTAAGACTAAAATATGAGAGAACATGTGTGTGACCTCAAAGGAAAGCATTATGGTTAGAATGCCAAGTGCACCCCTAAAAAGTACTCATGTTGTAGTGGTAGTTCCCAGGGATGGGAGGGAGGAGGGAAGGAAGGAGGTGGGAGAGGGGAGGGGAAGGAAGGGGATGTAAGAGGAAGGGAAGGGAAGGGAAGGGAGGGGAGGGATGGAAGACAGATAGACAGACAGACAGACAGACAGTGCCAAGAGCTGAGTTGTTGTTTTGAACATTCCTGACCACCAGAAGCCTTTGGAACTGCTTTCCAGGAGAAACTGTAAACTCTAGAGAAGTGGCAAGAAAAAGCTTAGAATACAATTGGCAGCACTTACAGAGTGATTCTGGTATGAGCACAGAAGACCAAATTGTTAACAGGAATGTAGACAGTAAAGACTGCCATGGGGCTCTACAGAGAATTGGAGTAGAGGCCACGGGAGCTACTTTCTGGCAAAGAACCTGTGTACATCTTGTCTATGCCCTGAGATCTGCAGAAGACATTTCAAGGCAGTGAAGCACACAGGGTATAGCTTGGGTTTAGTGGCTTCTTCTGGCAGATCTGCAGTGAGAATCAGAAACAAAAACAGAACAGAAAGTTTTGAAAAACTTACAACTTTTTCCAGAAAAGAAGTGTGCTTAAAGTTGAGGCCAAGGAGGGCATGGGTGTTAAAGAGATTAACACCATTAATTTCAAAAACAAACCAAAAACCAAGTGCTTTGTACTGGCACAGTAAAAAGGATCTTTCATGAGATCTTGAAAATTAGCAAATCAGCATCTATCCCAGGCTCCAGGGTAACAACAGCACCTCTCTCGGGTACTCTGCTGGTCCAAGAATGTCTAGGAGGCAATAGGTTATCTATCATCCTGCCATTCATTTCACTAGTTCATCCATTCAATTACTCACAAGCCACTACACCATGATCCAAGAAGATCTGGCTATTGCTTGAGCTGGAATCATCCATGTGAAGCTGGTTTTCTAGGGAGGCAGAAAGCAAGTACTGTGTTATCCTCAAGGCTTCCACCTAGATGTCTAAGGAAAGTGTGGAAAACCAAGCACAGCATAGCAGCATCAGTGTGCCTGCAGGACGCCTCTGGGAGGGTGAATACGAATCTGTAAGAGTGAAGCCAAGTTACAACAGAAACCTCAGAACGTTGGAAATGCCAGAATGTGGAACATCTGCCAAAGGAAGGTAAGGGAGCACATAGAGCCGTCCTAGATGAGGAAATGTTTCCCAAAGCGATAGAGGGGAAGACTCTTTAAGTCCTCACTTTCACTTTTGTGCCACGAGCTAAGCTATTTGTGCCACCATGTACTCTGTGCTCTTTCATGGTGTGTGGTACCCCAGAAGCCCCAAATAATGGAGCAATCAATCATGAACTCAAATCTTCAAAACTGTAAGTCAAAAATAAACATTTCCTTTTTAAATGTTTTTTTTTTTTCCAGCTCATTGACAGTAAAGGAAACCTTCATATTACTCTGTGGCCCAGTTACAGAGCTTGGAGTTCTCAGGTTACAGCAACAAAGACAGCTCTCTCTCTCTCTCTCTCTCTCTCTCTCTCTCTCTTTCTCTCTCTCTCTCTCTCTCACACACACACACCACACCACACACACATACACACACACACACACACAGAGAGAGAGAGAGAGAGAGAGAGAGAGAGAGAGAGAATACACAAAGAACACAACATGGAGAAAAAAAATGGGACTCAAATGTTTCTCTGCACCCCTGTCTGTGTGTCTGTGTCCTCAACTAGACCAAAATGGAAGATGTGATTATTGAACATAAATTCCTCCCATTCAATCTTGCCACCACTCACTGCAAACAAATATGAGTTTCCTAATGGTTTTCTTTCCAATGTCTATGAGCTTATCCCTGAAATAAGGGCTCGAGGAGGATGTCCACCACCACCACTACCACCACCAGCAGCAGCACCACCATTATCCCCATGTCTTTCACTTGCAGGGCCCAGTTTTCTGTTAGTCCTTTTGATGAGCAGTCACTGTACAAACATTTTCTGTAAGGTGTGAGGAGGGTCAGAATAGTCGGACCGGCAAGCCAGCTTCAGAGCATATGGTTCGTTCTATGGGAAAGCCCAGGCAAGTGTATTTAAAATGTTCCCAGGTGGTTGTAATGCACAGAGTTGAGAACCTAAGTGAAGGGTGAACTGAATGAGTGTCCCACATATGTGCATCCGAATAGGGCATTCCCCAGGGCAGTCCCTAGATACAACACTTTCCAATATGTTTCCTATCAGCTCTCACTGGTAACTATGTTGCCAGTGTCTATGCTGACAGAATGGGAGAATTTCAAGACTTGTAATGTGCAACTTTCTCATTCTTCTTCCTTCTCTTCCAGAACAATGTGACATACTCCTCATACACTCAGACTGGAGTGAATCCCAGGATGTTTCCCATCAAGGACTTGTATAACCAACACAACTAACAGAGTCTCTCCAACCTCTGTTCTCTCTTTGTAGCGTTGGGTGGTTAGGTACCGCAGTGGTTTTCACACTGTTCCAGGCAGTTCTGAATTCTTGCAGAACTGTTTTGAAAATTCACTGGGCCACATGATTCAATGGCTGCTTCTGGAACTAGCATTCTACTATGGTAAAATTCTAGGGGCACAGATTGATTCCACCAGAGTTTGGTGTAAACCGTATGCCTCGATGTCTGCTGAGGACTATTTACCTGCTGCTGTTAACAGGATGCTCATGTCTTCACAAAAACTCTGTACTAGAACTTAATCCCTTATGTGGCAGTTTTTGGAGATGTTATCCTGAAGATGAATGGGGAGGTGACACCCTCACAAATGAGACTGGTGCCTTTTAAAGGCACACCCCAGAGAGCTCCTTTTCACGCCCTGCCATTTAAAGACCTAAAGATGAGTGGGCACCCATGTACTCCAGCCTTTACTAGATCTGTTGGCTTCAGATTTCCTAGCCCTCAAAACACTGAGAAATGAGTTTTTGGTGTTTATAAACTACCTGCTCTACATAGATTATTTTTAAAAGAAAAACCTTTCTATTACATTTATTTATTTACTGATTTTGGGGGTTGGGGATATGCATATGCAAAGGACAGCTTAAGGTAGTCTGTTCTCTTCCTCCACCATGTGGGTCCTGGCATCGGCCGCATACCACCAGCCTTGATGTCAAGTGCCTTTATCAGCCAAGCCATATCACTGGCCTGCAATAAGTTTTTATAACAACACAATCAGACTAAGATATAACCCCTGTTCAAAAGCAGATATTACAAACTGATTACTCAGAAACCCAAATCAGCGCGCATTCACCAATTGTTTTACCTCGTGATTATTTTTGTGTGTGTAAACATACATAAATCAGATGTACGTCTCAATGAACTGCCTTGATGTGAAAATATCTTTGACAAACACTGGAGGCAAGATATAGAACAGCATTGCCATTCAGGAAGCTTTGAGTAGCATCATGTAAGCATTGTGCTGCTTTGTATTATGTTGTGTTGTATTGTATTGTATTGCATTGTATTGATCTGGAAACAGGACCCGTGTATTCCAGGCTGGCTTGAGACTTGCTGTGTAGTTTAGGATGACCTTGAACTTCTAATCCTTCTGCCTCTATTGACCAAGTACTAGGAATATAGGCATGCTCCATGATATCTGTTTTTTTGTGGTGCTGTCAATCAAACCTAAGGCTTTGTACAGGCTAGGCAAACACTCTTCCAACTGAGCTATATCTCCACCCTTTCCACATAAGCCGTCTTAACCAGTTCCTCCCTCCTGTTCTGAAGGTACCATCTTCACATCTTATATTATAGGTTAGTTTGGAGTCCTTTTAATGTTTATATAAAAATAATCTAGTTCACATTTTGGGTGTGTCCCCTTTGCCTTAATTATATAGTAGTGAGATCCATCTATATTTAAAATGTATTGTCAGGTGGTGGTAGTATACACTTTTAATCCTAGCACTCAGGAAGCAGAGGCAGGTGGATCTCTGTGAGTTCAAGGCCAGTCTGATCTACAGAGTGAGTTCCAAGACAGCCAAGGCTACACAGAGTAACCCTGTCTCAAAAAAGGGGGCGATGGAGGGGGGGATTTCGATGTATTTATAGTTTATTTTCATTTCTGAATAGTGATCCACAATAGTATCCTAAACTTTTTTAGCCAAGCTATTATTGACAGACATTGATGTTGTTTCTGTTTGGCTATTATGAATGATGGTGTAATATTTTGTACATCTTTCTAGGTACAGACTATTTTTGCTTCTGTAGCTAAAGCTTAAAAAACGGATTATTGGATATGTCTGGCAATTTTTTTTTTTTTTTTTTTTTTTTTTGGATTTTTCGAGACAGGGTTTCTCTGTGTAGCCCTGGCTGTCCTGGAACTCACTCTGTAGACCAAGCTGGCCTCAAACTCAGAAATCCGCCTGCCTCTGCCTGCCAAGTGCTGGGATTAAAGGCGACCGCCCGCCATGTCTGGCAATTTTAAGGTACATCCATAAATTCTTCAATCCTCTTCCCTTCAGAAGCTTTCTAAATCTGTAAAGCTGTGAGCTGTGGTGAGTCACATCTAATAAACAGAATAGAAGTCATGGTGTGTTGTGTTCAATACTAGATCAAATAGGCATAGTAGCTGTGGGAAGCCAATTGTCATTTCAGGAGAACATTTGAGCTGGTCTTTACAGATGTCTATAAAGAAAGAAGCCAAGGTCTTCTGGGGATAGTCATGTGACTGAGTCATCTCGAAAGCAAATGTCTCCAACTACAATCAAGTCTGAAGAAGATATCTACTGAAAACTCCTAAGAGATCATCAGCCCAAAAGCATGCAGCTGAGACTCTTACACAGTCCTGACACACAGAAACAGCGAGAACACATAGGCACTGTTTCCAGTCACTAAGCGGTGGAGGAGTTTGTTACCTGAATGCTTTTTATTCACATGCTCAATCTTAGTGGATACAAATATTTTTTCTCCAATTAGTTGTGTTTGTGTACTGTTCCAAATCTGTAACAGCATTTAGAATCAACAGAATTTTCAGTTTTAGCCCTACAGGATGGGTAAGCTACTACATGCACTGTGGTTTTAATTTGCATTTCTGCTGACTAAGGAAGTGGAGTGCTCTTTTTGTGGTAACTGGGCTTTTGAGCTTTTAGATATCATTCTTTTGAGATTTGAACAGTTAGCTGTCATTTGCCACAGTCTTTTCTATTCAGTTTTCCTTCTTCCTATAAGGGATTGTAGGGCACCCATACACATTAAAAAAAAAAAAAAAAAAAGTCTGTTTTTAAAGGCCTTCTGGGTTGTACCTTGCATTTTTGTTCTCTTACCAATACTGGTTGATGAGCTGACACTTTTTATATTTGTTTGAGTGACATTTAACATTTGTTTCTTGTGTGTGTAAAAACATCTAAACATCTTATTTTATGTATTGACTGTGTATCCAGAAAACTCTTGTGTCAGAATATGTTTTTTATCAAAAGAAGTTTTTGCATGGTCTCACTATGTAGACCAAGCTGGTCTTAAAACTCACAGAGATCCACTTGCCTTTGCTGGGACTTAAGGGGATACAGCGTGCTTGGCCAGATTTTAGGGGAAAACTATATATTTATATATATATTTCCATGTATATGGAAAAGCATGGAAGTTAATTCTGGCTTTATCTTAAAGATAGAGTGAGCTAGAAATAGAATTGCTCCCACCCTCCCAAAAAATGTGTTGGAAAAAATGCAAGCTAATGAAACTTTTGAGCTCTTAAGAGAACTAAGGTCACAGAGCAAAAAAAAAAAAAAAAAACTTAGCAAGACCTGGGAAGGCACTGGTTCATATCTATAAAACCAGGCATGGACTCCTTTAGGTGTCATCTAAACCAACAACAAACATTGCCTGGAAATTTATTTATTTATGATGACATATTTATTTTTATGTGTGGGAGTGTTGGACAGAAGATGGTATCAGATCCTCTGGAACTGGAGTTACAGATGGTTGTGAGCCTCCCTCCTCTGGGTGATGGGAATTGAACCCAAGTCCTCTGTAAGACCAGCCAGTGAGTGCCCATAACCACTGAACCATCTCTTCAGCTCCTCACCTAAAAATTTATAGTAAGTTGCTAAAAGTCAGGTGTGGCTGGTGATATAGTGAACTCAATGGTGTTTACACCTTTTTGCAGAGTTTTGTTTGTAAGGATCCTAGTGAGAGCTCACAAGAAAAATTTTAAGGCCCTGAGAAAGTTTTCCCCTTTCCTTGGTTAGATGAAGAGAATGGTGACCACCATCCTTTGCCAAGAATCCATCTGTCTTGTCTATCCCCGTCTTATATTATCCCTCTAGGACTGAGCACATAAGTAGCAAAAACAAGTGGAAACATTATTTCCTTAGGCAGTTTAGAGACCCACTGTTCCTGGGAGGAGAAAAAGCAGAAAAGTATTTGCACCTGGAAGAAAGGAAGGACCAGAGTTTAGAATTAACAGTAAATGTGGCAGAGGGGTAGGAACGCCAGTGGAGGCTTCTAAGAAGTAGTGCCTGATTAAAATGGAAACCTAATTAGAATATCAGCGACCCTGGCTTGCCATTGTGAGGACTCACAGGCACAGCTGCAGCAGGATTGACAATGAGCCCTGATGGGTGCCTTTCTCTATGTGTTAGTTTCATTTTCTGTTTCTGGTGCAAAATACTTCCCAATAGCAACTTGAGGAAATGTATTTGAGCGTACAGTTTGGAGGATATGGTCCATCATGAGGCAGCTGTTTGCGTTCGTTCGTCTGTGGTTGAGAAGCAGGAGGACCTGGA
The DNA here is from genome assembly GCF_011762505.2 of Arvicanthis niloticus. Lineage (NCBI taxonomy): Eukaryota > Metazoa > Chordata > Mammalia > Rodentia > Muridae > Arvicanthis > Arvicanthis niloticus. The sequence goes on along the minus strand of NC_047669.1, from coordinate 23,205,541 downwards.
ATGATGCCTGTGCTCAGCTTTGTTTTGTCTCTTGGCTGTTTACACCAGGACTCCAGTCCATGCAATGGTACTATACACAGTTAAGGTGGTAATTCCCATCTTAATTAAACTAATCAAGATAATCCCTTACAGCCAAGCTCAAGATTAAACTAATCTAAAGGCTCCCTCACAGGTGTGTCTGGGGGCTCACCTGCTAAGTGATTCTAGAGCCAGTCAAGCAGTTGGCAATCAAGAGTAACCATTAGGGGCTGGAGAGATGGCTCAGTGGCTAAGAGCACTGACTGCTCTTCCTAAAGGTCCTGAGTTCAATTCCCAGCAACCACATGGTGGCTCACAACCATCTATAATGGGATCTGATGCCCTCTTCTGGTGTGTCTGAAGACAGCTACAGTGTACTCACCTACATAAAATAAATAAAATCTTTAAAAAAAAAAAAAAAAAAAAAGAGTAACTCTATTAGGAAAGACCAAAACCAAAGAAGATCCATCCTGCTACAAGATCTGAAGCAGAGCACTTGACTTCCATGAAGACGTGGCAGAGATGCTGCAGAGGATGCTGCAGAGTACAGAACTGCATGTTGGCCTTACAAACAAGGGAAGGACACACGCAGCGGTCACTGGCCCACCCTCCAAGTCAGGATCATGTCTGAATCAGAAGAGATTTTCTTATAGAACACCTGCAGTTGCTGCTTTAGGAGAGGTCGGCTGTCCTCATTGGCCCCTTGCCAAGTATGGGGTGCTGTTAGAGATGGAGAAAAAGCTATGTTGTGCTCACCCCACCCCAGGCCCCTGATGCAGTGTTATTGTAAGAGCCTGCCTCTTCATAGTCCACTGAAACAGTAGGCAAAGCTGTCACCGATGCTCAGTCAGCCTTGTCTATCACCTAGGTGAACCTACCCAAGCCCTTACCTCTGAGAAGTAGCCAGGAAGCCCACCCACCCAGCCTTTGAGAAGCAGCTAGGTGACCCTGATCAACATTCTCAGCTAAGGGAAGGAGCTGGGAAGCCTATATCTAAGCAGATCATTACCCACAAAGCTGTGCAAAGGCATTCAAGTAGCAGTTAGACAAAAAAGCATCCCCCTTAATGTCCCCTAACAGTACACAGCCAATAGGAATTTGTTCTTACCATTGGGAGTTCTACATTATAGCTGTCTGGCCCCCTGGAATGTCTGGTCAGCAGGTATCAATTCCTGGTACTGTATGTACTGCTCCATTGGAGTGATCCGATCCCAGTGTGCCCTGTGGATACTGAAGGCTTCCTTTGCCCTATTACTACATGAACTGCACCCAAAGCCAGCAACTGTAGCAAAACAAAACAAAACAAAAACCCAAAAAACAAAACTACACAGAGATGATACTACTGTGTCCAAGTAAGCCAAAAAAGGTAACCAACCAAAATGGTACCCTAAAATCTTCAAGAGACAGTCTTTTACTACAAAAGCCACCTACCCTATAAAATTCATATAGATAACAGATCAGCCAGGTGCCCAAATGCTAATTTATTGACACTAGAGCAATCACAAATCAATTAACATGGTACCTTACATGGAGCACAATAACTTGAGGAACAGACGAAAGGAAAAGGACATTCATAAAGACGCCTGGAAATAATTCTAAATAAGAAGTCCAAGGAAGCAATTCAACACCACCAGAAAATACATCTGAATTAAACATCAGAAAAAATGATCAGAATTAAAACTTAAGCACAGGGGCAGAGATCATAAAAAGGAACCGGATTGAAATATCAGCAGCTGCAGAATTCAATAGAACACAATTTTTAAAAAAGTATAGCTGACAGCGTCAATAAAAACCAAGATCAAGCAGAAGCGTTTCTGAACCTTGAGACTGATGCTTTGAGATAAACTGAGTCAGATAACCATCCTAACAAGGAAGAAAGGGGTACAGTTAGATGAATTGTGGGATCCAGATTCTTTCATAATTATGGGGAGCACTGCAAAGTGAGAAATAAACTATGCAGAGGAACCCAAAGCCAAGCACACATTCAGCTTGGACAAGTAAGCTGTACCCCAGCGTGGGCATTGCTAGAAAGACTTGGGGCTTATCATTCACTGTGGTTAACCACAACAACAGCAAACTTAGAATCCAACTTCAAGTGTGGATTAACAGAAATTCCTCTACTACTGTCTGAATGACAGATTTTATTTCATTGGGAAGGAAGTGCTTTAATCAGTGGACGAGGAAGCCAGAAGTAAACAGCTTCTGGCTCGAGAACTTAGTTATCCCTTAACATGGCCAGGTAGTATAGCCAACGTCACAGGAGCTAAGCTGCATATTGAACTGTAGTCTCAGAAACTAAAAATAAAAAAGTTACATTTCTAACAAAGAACTAAGACTCTGCCAGACTAAGGGAGGTTGGGAAAAAAACATCTGAATTTTAATGGCAACATACTTAGCAAAGAACATATAAAAATGAACATAGTACATACTGCCATTGTTTTCAGAAGCTCTCGGAGCATTAGGAGGTGAGGTGTGGGCGGGAGAAGCAGCTGGGGGGGGGGTGCTGAGGGACTCCATCTTTTTCCAGGTTCCTCTTCCTTGCTGGTTTTGCTTCTGCTGCATGACCTGAAGGAACTCCCCCAGCACCCATTCCCAGTACTACAATGCCCTGGGCACACAGCACCGAGAGAGTGCAGCCTGGACCTTCTGAAACTGTGGCCCTGAATAAATTTCCACTCCTTTTCCTTTCAATTGTTTTGTCTTGTAGTTCACACAGAAATGTAAATGTAGCTAACACAGAAAGCTGCTTCCAGAGAAGCAGGATGATTGATACAGCAAACTGATGGCCAAGAGAATCTCACTGTGATCCTGGGGTTGCTCTAGACCCTCCTGAACCTTCCTTCATGTTAGCATTGCAACACTTCATTCTTCTATGTTAGGAAGATGCAGCAGCCCCACCACCAGCCCCAGTCAGGTATAAGTAACTTCAGAAAAAAATTATCTCTACCCCAGAACCCCTCTAAGGTGAGGAATAAATTGTTGGGAGACTGGTAATGTATTCATCCCTAAGGGAGACAGACTTAGGGGAAATGTTAACTCACCTTGAAAGTATTCTGTCATTTTGTGTTAACTCAAACCTTTTTTTGGGGGTGAGGTGGGGGTTGAAAGTAAAAGTAAAGAGTACAAAGCAAGAAATTAAGAAGTAAAGAAAACTGCCTGTGTGTCCATATAGGGGCTTTCCCTCACAGGTGTCTACCTCAACTGCTTGCTAATGCTTGTGTCTGGTTACCACTGTTTCAGTTGTCTCTCGTCTCACCCCTCCTTTACGATGGAGATGTTTGCCTTATATGTTCAAAGTATGTAGTCTTTCTTGAAATTTTGAGAAAAGATGGAGCTGTGTGTCTATGGAGACGGGTAGGAATAAACCAAATACATTTTTGCAGTATTAGATGAATGTGAGCTTTTGGGGTCAGGGATGGAGTATTATGGCTTGACTATGAATTATCACCTACAGACACTCCTGCTGGGGGCTTGTTACTAGCCAATGAGCTTTGGCCCTGTGACTGGGTCCTGAGGGCTATGACCAACATGTTGGATTCAAAATATGACAGGAGGCCAAAAAATGAAAAGGTAGAGTCTAGTTAGAGAAGTAGGCCTAGATAGTGGGTAGACATCTTGTCCGCCCCTCCCCCACCTCTGTCTTGTGTTTCCTGGCTGCTGCAGGGTGAGCATCCTCTGCCAAGTGCTCTTGCTGCTGCTATGTCCTACCTTCATTCACAACTCAAATGGTCCAACCATCCTGGTGACCCCTTCTCTGGGTGTTGGGCCTTGGATGAGGTAACTCCATTTAACCTGCCACCTTCAGTCACGTAACACACAGGTAGAAGGCGTGATTAACAAGTCTCCACCTCCAGAGATTTAAATATTAATTAATTATCAAAAGGCCAGGGGCGTAGCTAATTAAGTTATTCCCTCCCCTTTCCTCCCTCCCTATAAAAATCAGGCTCCCTGGCTTTTGGTGGGGAAGCACATACCATCTATACCCACTCAACATGTCATGAACAATAAAGCTTTGGAAAAACCAGACTCCACGTGTCGCCTGGTCTCACCACCAGATACCCAGCCTTTGGAACCTCGAACCACCAGTCCTTGGTGGCTTCGTGAATGTGGGACCCCTGGCCATTGGTGTGGGAAGCACGCCCCGGACCTGCTAGACCGCCGAGACCCCACCGCCAGACTCCCTCCGCCCCCTCCCTCTCCCCCCAGATTTCTCCCCCACATCTGGGGAAATAATAGAGCATGTATTCAGTATTCTGACATTTCATGAGTCTGGCCTAGGAACTCGTATTAATTAACTTTCTTATTGTTTTAACCAAGATGCCAGAGAGAAGGCATCATCTGTGGAAGTGTGACCCCAAATACATCTTTTCCCCTTTAAATTATTCCTTTCGTGTGTTCACCACAGTAAAGTCTGATGAACACAGTCCCTCTGGGGTTTATTTGACATATGTCCTATGAATAATAACACAGGTAGCATTTTGGCTCATAGCAGCCTTTGATTGTCTAGAGAACGTTGTGTCCTGGTACTGCCTGACCTTAGATCATACAGAAACAAGTTTCTGATGATCAATATTAACTCAACTTGATTGGATTGAGATCTGGGAGGGCATTTCCCGAAAGGGTTAGTTCATGAGGGACATGACCTAATGGATGGGTTAATTCTTTGATGGATGCATATGATGCTATTGTTTGGAAGGGGTATAAGGTAGGAAGTGTGGCCTAGTTGGGGAACGTAAGACACTGGGGCATGTTTTAGAGGTATGTCTTGACCTGGCCTCTTCCTGTATCATCCTTTAACTCTGTTTTCTGTCCCTTGTAAAATTAACAACTTCCACATTTGCTGTCCCACAGCCAAGATGTTCTACTGAAGTGCAGGAAGCTTGACTGAACCATGAGTCAAGAATAAACTTATTTTCTGAAGTTTTTTTCTCTAGTATCTTGGTTAAAACAATAAGAAAATTAATACAGAGATTCGTGGTCAGACTGACAAAATGTTGGAATACTGAATACATGCTCTACTCTTTTCCCCAAAGAAAGGGTCACCAAGCTGCATGCCCCCTTCTGTACTCCACGTCTACTGGAGCAGTACCCACCCATTCATTTCTTCCCAGCAGCCCTCAGGTACCTACAGTATGCTAGGTCCTGTCAGTGCACAAAGGCATTCATAAAGGAAACCAAGATCTCACAAATACCCATTCCCCACAAAATAGGAACACTAGATGCTTGCTACAGTCTTCTCTGTGAGGGCAAGTCTGATGCAATATCTGCCTGTGTCTGCTATGTTGAGTGTACTCTGGAGCAGTGGGGCGCCTCTCTGTTCTTTTATGTTCTCTATGTTTCTGGTCATTTAAAGTATTCCGGGTCTGTGAGCTCTCGGATCTGTGAGATGGACAAGACAGAAGCAGTTTCCTCATGTAGCCCTTCCCCTCCCCCCTGGCATTATCCAAATGTTAGAAAATGGTTACAAGTATGTGATGCCTGTCCAAGGGACCAAATTCCTGCACCCGTGTGCTGCAAATGTTCCCTCTGGCTTTGATGTAGCTAGGTTTGTATTCACCTGGTGTAAAGGAGCTCGTTAACTGACTTCCAGAGAACTGTGAACTGTGATTTACAATTATTGCTTAAATTTATTATTATTATCATCATTATTATGTGTATGTGTGTAGCGCGTGGGTATGTGTTTGTATGTGATGCAAGTGTTTCAGCAGTTGTATGGAGGTCAGAAGACTGCTTTTAGGAGTTGCCTCTCTCCTTTCACACAGAGTCACATTTGCTTTCTGGCCATCTCAGCCAGCCCATGTGTGATATTCTTGAATGGACATCTCTGCAGGAGGAATGAGGGCTGAGGTTTCTTCCTGTTCTGCCATTTTGCTGATGTGCGCTGTGGTTATGGTTTACCTTCCCACGATGACTAGTAGTTATGAAATATATTTTCCGTGTCCTTTATTGGCTATTTGTATACCTTCCTTAGAGAAACATCTGTTTAAGTCCTTTATTTTAAAACTGAATTTATTCTGGCTATCAATCCCTAAACATTACTGGGTTTGAGCAACTAACTTTTCGGATAATCTGTTTACATGGCAATGGATAACATGGAAGTTCATACATAAATATCTTAGTAAAAATTATTAATATGGAAAAATATTAGAAGCTATGTACCGCCTGACATTCCGGGAAGAATTTTACTATTATATTTCTATTTGATACACTATCCTCTTAGCTACTTTTCTGTTGCTATACAATAAAACACCGTGGTCAAGGCGGCTTATGGAGAAAACGTTTGTTTTGGCTCTGGTTCCAGATGGATAGGAATCTATCATGGCAAAGAGGTGTGGCAGAAGTGCAGGTATAGAGGCAAACACGGAGGTGGGAGGAGGAAGCTGAGATAGCATGTGCTCAACCACAAACATGAAACAGAGTGAACTAGAGATGGACTAGACTGTGAACACTCAGAGCTGGCCCCAGTGGTCTGCTTCCTCCCTCAGGGCTGTTCCTCCTAAATGTCTCCAATCTAGGGACTAAGTATTCAAATGCATAAGTCTATGGGAGACATTTAATTACTATTTCAAAAATACCAAGAGGTTCATAATGAGAATATTATATAGAAGATGCTTATTCAGTCTTAAATAAAATTATAGATTAATTCTAAGAAACCAAAAAAATTTCTCTCCATTAGTACTTATAACAAATAAAGTATATATAGACTTTTTGGTTTGTTTTGTTATGGTATTTCATTTTATATCTAATGTTATTTAGTTGCATATACATTTTTTATTCATTCTTCTTCAATAAGTGGAAGGTATACAATCATTTTAAAATGTATTTTGCTATCTTCTCATTTATTTAAAAAAAAAAAAAGGAGGGGTTGAGACAGGGTCTCTCTCTACATGGCCCTTGCTATTCTGGAACTCGGTGGTATATAGATCAGGATGGCTTCAAACTCACAGAAATCCACCTGCCTCTGACTCCTGAATGCTGGAATTAAAGCCATGCACCACTACACCCAGCCAAATTTTAAAGCATTTTAAAATTAAAATAGAATTACATCATTTCCCCTTCCCTTTCTTCTCTCCAGTACCTCTCCTATGCCCCTTTCCCCATTCCCTCTTCAAATTCTAATCTTTTTTTTGGCCAATGATTGCTACTGTGGCATATATATATATATATATATATATATATATATATATATATATATATGTTTTATATATTTTATATATTTTATATATTTTATATATTTTATATTCCAGGTGAAGGACACTTGCTGGATTACATTCCCCAAGCCTCGCCCAAGGCAGGAAGGCATTCCTGACTACAGATAAAGATGCTATCACCTAGGTGGGGCCATAGCCCTATAGCGGGGGGGGGGGGGGGGGGGGGGGAAGTAAAGATAGTAATCTGAAATGGCAGAATAGGACACAATAGCATGGTGAAAACCACATTTTTGAGAAGAATGAGTGTGCAGAGTGATCTCACATGACTCTAGATCATTTGGGCTAGATTCTCTGAAATGTTCCACTGTTCTTGGTTACCCCTCCCTTGGTCTTCCCAGTGCTATGTTCAAAATTTGTAAAACAACCAATCATGTGTAAGCGCGCGAAAATGCCTTCCTCCCCCCACCCCATGCTATAAAAGACCCTTTAACCCACCACACGGGGCCAAAAACCCTGCTCTTGGAGCTAAAGAGCTTGTCGTTTTTGACCGCCGGCTCCTCCCCTAATAAACCTCTGCTGATTGCATCCAGGTATGGTTTCTTGTGATTTTTGGGTGGTCGCGATTTCCGGAGGCTTGAGGAAGGGTCTCCCGAGTATGGTGGTCTTCACCTGTAGTTTTTCGTCTATGTGTGGAACCCTGTGAGATTGCTCACTTCCATGTTGCTATTTCTATTGGTATACGTCTTCAGGTCTTGCTTAGGTAGCCCTATTGTTGGGTATGGTGGATGAAGCTTCCTTCCCTATCATTTCCGTGAGACACACACTGCAGATGATCCTAGTGCTCTGGCACTTACACTCTTTATCCATTCTTCTGGGATTCCGTAGGTGTAGGAGTTGTGTTGTAGATGTATCACTTGTTTTACCCTTTGTAGTTTTCTGTACTGCTCTCTGTTGCAAAGAGAAGTTTCTTTGATGAAGTGTGAGAACCACACTTACTTGTGAGTAGAGAGAAAGTATTTCACGTTCAGTTAAGAACTGTGCTGGCAGTTGTGCTGGCTGAATGGCAGTAGGAGGCGCTCCTCTAAGATCTGTGACCTCACTGACCACACATAGTTGACTAGGTTTCCACTACCAGGCACAACTTTAATCCTTATGACTTCGGAGAAGCACATAACAACCCCTCAGAGAAAAGCATTCAACCCCAACTGGCAGAAAACTATCTATAGTTCTGAGTTACGGATTCTTTACCTAGATAAAATGCAGAGCAAGTGTGAAATTGTTAGAAATATATCACCAAGCTGGTGGAAAAACAACAACAACAACAAAAAAAAATGTTGTTGCCAGTATTCTTCCTAAATCATCTGAGGGTGTGTTTCAGAGAAGCTGGGTGTGGGGATGAATTTGTGTAATGTGGAGGCTGGAGAGACAGAGGTTCAAGGTCATCCTCAGCTACATAGCAAGTTCAAAGCCTGCCCCAGTCCACCTACGATACTATATTTTAAAAAATACTTTAATATAGCAAAACTATACCCTTCTCCACAGTGAGAATTCACCCCATTCACTCAGGAAAGAATAATATTCATTAATACTAGCATGAGTCTGGGTCCAGCTCAGTGCCTTCCTAATCCTGGAAACCTTTAATAGAGTTCATCATGTTATGGTGACCACCCCCCCACACACACACACACCATAAAATTATTTTCATTGCTACTTCAAAGCTGTAATTTTGCTAGTTATGAATCTTAATATAAATATCTGATATGCAGGAGGATATCTGATACGAAAGTCCTGTAAAAGGGTCATTGGACTCTCCCAACCCCAAAGGGGTCATGACCCATTGATTGGGGATTGCTGGTCTAGCTACTGTCCAAAGAGAAACAATCACAGATAGAAATTTTTACTAACTTGTGTACATACCTTAGGCTTATGCATTCCACATATGCTGTCATCCATAAACCTCTCCTGGGTACTGTCCCTAATTTATTCTTTGAACAATTTAAACAGAGACAAGAGACTGCAAGCCTGACCACTTTGGCAGATTGTAGATCACACAGCCAGAATCACTCTTTTTCAAGTAGTTGTTACCCAGAGTCATCTTGCCCACTTGGCAGCATTATTCTTTTCTCAAGAAGAGAACAAGGGCTTTGTGATAGGCCAGGACTTAATGGGGATTGCCATCCTATGCTGCCCCATGGCGTTGCCTGTGGGAGGCTTGTTCTCAGGTAGAGAAATGGGGATAAAGTCAGAGTTGTCTCCTTTTGTTATGGGAATGGATCAGTTAGGCTGGTTAGCAAACTACATACTTTTGGGGTATTTTGGAGGCTTAAACTAAATTCTGCTTTGTGTGACTTTGCTAATCCCCTAGGCATATCTACCGGTAACATCCTTTGTAACATCAGTTCGACCTTTTCAAATCTCTTCAATACTAACAGCACCATAGAAGTGAATTAAAAATGAGGAGCTTTAAGATGAAGAAGCTGGAACAGAACAGAATCAAAACTGAAACGGCTAAGTCTTAAAAGCTGTGGGCGGGGGAATAGTTATTGTAAATTTAATCCAGAATGCTAAGAAAATGTTAGACGTGAGCTATCTATACTATTTTAATGAAACTTAAAAATATATCACTGTTAGCTGGAATAAAGAAGGAATAGCTTGCTTTCTTCAAATTAATACATGGGAAAGCTGTCATCTCAACTTTGATAATTTCATCTAGATTTGAATTGAACCTATTTTTTAAAAAATGAAGATGTAAAATACTTTTCAAGAGAAGATTAAGGAACCATATTATTATTTATTTACCTATAATTGTATGTAGATAAGTCTATGTACACACACACACACACACACACACACACACACGATTGAAGTTATTCCACCTACACTGACAATAATCCCCGCAAGAACCATAAACTACCTAGCAAAATTCCCAATGTCAGACATGAGGAACCCATTTCTAGTTGCTCAGATCAGTCTAAGAAACCCCCAAACAATACAGGTTGTTTGCTGTCGCTCTTGGTTTCCTCTTAGAGGTTGAAGATAAAGTCCCTATTGCTGATAACAAGCAGTTCAGGCACAAGTCTTGGAAGACCCTAACTGGATCTGACCTGAACGCCTGCTTTCTGAGGACTAGTGTTCATGGTATCAGAGGCGCTATGCATGCTTCCAAGGAGGATAGCAGTTAATAAGCTTACTGTGCTGCAGTGCCTATGAATCACAACAAGGGCCACATGGTCAACTGACCAACTTTGCCTAGTTAAGAACCCACTTCCTAGAGGTCTCAGTAGAGGAATCTCTAATGGCTGAGAAACACTTAAAGAAATGTTCAACATCCTTAGTCATCAGGGAAATGCAAATCAAAAAGACTTTGAGATGCTATCTTACACCTGTCAGGATGGTTAAGATCAGTAAGACAAGAAGCAACTTACGCTAGTGAGAATGTGGAGCAAGGAGAACACTCCTCCATTGCTAGTGGGAGTGCAAACTCTGTACAGCCACTGTAGAAATCAATATGGTGGCTTCTCAGAAAATTGGGAGTCAATCTACCTCAAGACTCAGCTCTATCATCCTTGGGCATATACCTCATATACCTCAAAGATGTTCCAACTATGTTCATAGCAGCTTTATTCATAATATCTAGAAACTTGAAACGGCCTAGATGTCCCTCAACTGAAGAGTGGACGAAGACAAGTGGTACATTTACAAAATGGAGTATTACTCAACTGTTAGGAATAAATGATATTATACAATTTGTAGATAAATGAATGGAACTAGAAAAAAAATCCTGAGCAAGGCAAGACCCAGAAAGACAAACACGGTATGTACGCACTTACTAGTGGATATTAGCTGTTAAGTAAAGGACAATCACACTATGATCCTTAGACCCAGACAGGCTAAGTAACAAAGAGGGCTCTAGAGGCATACATGGGTCTCCCTAGAAAGAGGAAAGAGGATAGATGTTGCTGGTGGACTGGCTGTAGGCGGGCATGGGAACAGGAGAGATCTGGTGGAGGAAGGAGGGAGAAAGTACAAGGAGAGATGACAGGAATAGAGGGGCATTTAGGTGGCCATGTGATAACCTAGTGCAGTGAAGACTTCCTGGAACCTATGAGGGTGATCCAAGCAAGGACTCCAAGGAATAGAGGATACAGAACCTGAACCAGCCCTCTTCTGTAACCAAGCAAGACTTCCAGTGGTGAGACTGGGATACCAATAAAGCCACAGAACCTTCTATATACAACCTGCCCTGCCTGCAAGATGTAGTCTCAGATGAAAGGGCGATGAGGACTCAGAGCTTGTGAAAGTGGTTAACCAATGACTGGTCTAACTTGAAGCCCCACCTAGGAGAGGGATCTCATGCCTGGATGGCCAGAAACTCTGGATAGCTGCAGAGTCCTAGGATAGAGCCAACCATGACTGACAAAAACAAAACAACAACAAAAAACAAAAAGACCAAGTCAACAAAACTATGCCTAATGATTATCTGTTATACTCATATATTGGTGCCTAGCTCAATCACTGTCAGACATTTCCTGTAGCAGCTGATGGGAGCAGATGCAGTGACCCACCCCCAAGCATTAAGCAGAGCTTGGGGAGTCCCTTAGAAGAGGGCAATTTTAGAAGCCAGGGGAGTCAAGAATGCCAGGACATAGCCCACAGAACCAACTAAGCAGGGCTCATGGGGGCTCACAGAGACTGAAGCAGTAATCCTGGAGCCTGGCTGGGTCTCTGGTAGGTGCTCTGCACATATGCTGTTTTTGTTTCACTTGGGGTTTTTGTGGGACTCCTTTGTGTGGAAGTGCAGTTGTCTCTGACTCTTTCGCCTACTCACGGTACTTTTCCCCTTCTACAGGGTTGTCCTGTCCAGCCTTGATATGAGGTTTTGTGCCTGGTCTTATTGCTTTTGTTATGCTATGTTCGGTTTAAATCGTGAGATTTAAAAAAACAAAAAACAAAAAAACAATTCAGTGCCTTGAGTTCGGTTCCGAACGAAACTAAGAAGCCCAAGACAAGCAACGCTGTGAAATCAATAGATGTATAGGAAAAAAAGCAGAAACCACATAAGATGAATGGAAAGAGACTGTCGGTGTTCTTAGTTATGCTAGGAGGGCCCTGCAGGGTGTAATAGGCTTCTCCACAGTAGGGTGGAGCAGCTCTGATAGACTGGGCTCCAGAACTACTTTGCAGAAGCCTCTTTATTGTTATACAAGTCACTTTTAGCAAGTCAATTTCCGCATACCTAAACCTCTCATCTGATCTAGGGGTTGTCTGAAGGAAACAGTCACCTAAGCAATTCTCAGCCTTACCAGGCTTCCCTGTTCACCAGGTTATGTCTAGGGACTATGGTAGCTCTGTGTAGTGGACTCTTATCTAGACAAAGTTGGTCAGTTCATTTCACAACATTGCTTGTCTTGGGCTTTTTGGTTTCTTTTGAACATCGTGGGGAAACTCAAGGCACTGAATTATTTAAAACAAGCAAACAAACAACCAAACAAACCTCGCGATTTAAACCGAACTCGAATAATCTGCAAAGCAAAGAAAGGGTTAAAGTTATCTTCCTCAAGTCTAAGAAAAGAGGAACAACTCTTAAGAAAAAGTCAACGGGGTACACAGTCATTGCTGAGGAAGACAGAGAAGCAAGCAGACCATACGAGTGGCTCCTGGTGGGCAGCACGTACTTGAACAACCAGACTCGCTGTAGACGTGTTCCAGAACTTACAAAATCGCCTACGATTGATCCCAGACTGATCCCAGACGGTGAGTGGTTACTTCTTTTCTGCTCTTTGCAGTGTGGCTTATGACTGAGGACCTCAGCGGAAGGCTGAGACTGGAGAGCACGCTCTCAGTGCTGTCCTTCGGGCCAGCTGCCCTAGACCGCTTTCATGTGCGCTGTGTCTATTTAATGACCCAAAGTGAGAGCGCCGAGAAGAGAATGTGCTATTTATGTGAAATGGGCAACTGGCTCCCACATCAGGAAGCTTTTCTTTCTTTCCTCCTCCTTCTCTCTCTCTCTCTCTCTCTCTCTCTCTCTCTCTCTCTCTCTCTCTCTCTCTCTCTCCCCTCTTTCCCCCACCCCATCTCCCTCTCCCTGTCTCCTTTCCTTTTCTTTTTTTTTCTACAATGACTTTCTTTGCTTTATGGGGGTAAGACTTATCTGAGGTACCAAAAACAGCTGATAGTTGTAATTTTTTTCCAAAGGTGATTGATTTGTGTTTCAGATATTGACTATCTACAGTCGTTGATTTTTAAGTCTGGAATGGGTTTTTTAAATGACTTTGAGTATGAGAAATGAGAGGAGGCACTTTTTTAAAAAGTTTGATTCAAAGGTGAAGAAGTCAATTAGAGAGTAGGGAACAGAAGAAAGGCCAGAGGAAATGCAGAGAACGGGCACAGGCAGTTCTTTAGTGCACGGGTTCCACATCCATGGACTCAGAGGGCCACCTGTGATCAACTTCCCATTTAAGATAGAAATGTAGCTCGCTTACAATTGTGTCTATACTGAACAGGCACGGGGCTCTTCTTGTTATTCACTTACATTGTATATGTAATTACATGTAATTGTGTGTGCATTGTATGTAATCTAGGGATAATTTAAAGTACATGGGAATATGCAAATTACTACTTTACTTTATACTAGCAACGTGAGCACCCAAGAGTTTGATATTTTTGCAGATTCTCAGGGATGACTGACTGTACGCAAGAAAACAACAACAACAAACAACAAACAACAAACTAAGACACAAATAAGCAATGGGAGTAATTCAGTTACCCAGTGTCTGTGGAGCGCCTGGTGCGCTGTGCATTTCGCTGGCGTTGCTGCATTAATGTCACACTTCGCAGTGGTGTCCGGACAGGCAGTATCACTGAATCAATTAATGGCTGAGACAAGAGGAGTGGAGATCACTCAAGGCTCCCGGGCTCCTGAAGATGGAAGTGGAATCCTTTGAACCCTATTTTCTGTGGCAGGTCCCAGGGCACAGGCTTCCTGGAGGCAGCCAAGCCTGCCCTTCTTCTGCTTAGGCAGCTGGAGGCGTGCACTCTGGGATTCTCTCTTCTACCCAGCGCCAACTGGTTTGAGACGTGCCTTTGCTACTTTTATCTCAAAAGATTACAGATTAATTTCCAAGTTAAAAATTTTTCTTTCCTCTCTAGCATAATTTTAAAATTTCATATATATATATACAAAAAAATTCAGAACTTAAAGCTTTCATGGAGCTGTAGAATGTAGAAGCCATAGTACTGAATTGTGCTGGCCGTGCTATAGGATCTCAGACCGCTGTCCATACGGTGCTTGTTTAAGATGTTCTTTGAGGTCCCAAGCCAGTTACGAGCAGTAAGTAGCAATAAACAATGTTGAATCTTAGAGATAAAAGTGATGCAGATCATAACAGTAAATTGTCATTTTTTTTTTGTCGAAATGACAAATGCTAAATTTCAAAAGCAAACAACAATGTCCCATGCCACTAAGGAGAGGAGGATATATACTTATATTGCCCCTTGATGGTTATGTACTTCTTCTGAGCAAAATTCTGCTGAAATACACTAGCTGTCCTCGAGGTTATGTGCTGTTTAACAAAAACAGTTCATCTTTTAATATACAATGATATATCTTAGTAAAAGTTTGATGACATGGATTTTTTTTTCTTGTCACTTTTTTTTTTTTTATAGTGTGGAAAATTTAGAAACAATTGTTTAAAAATAGATGACTAGCTATTTATGAAACACCCATGATGGAATATTATGAAATGATTTTAGAAAGAGAAACTCAACCAAAGAGCAGTCTCTAATATGCTTAGTTTATGGAAAAAGTGGAAGGCGTGGTACTATCCCTTTTGTAAATGCTATGTGCACGTACACAACGTTCACCAGACGTGGGAAGGCTTCTACTCCTCACAAGGCTTTTGGCCCTGAACCATTTCTGTAGGGGAAAAAAAAATTAAAAGTAGATTTTTAAAAAACATAAAAGAAAAAAAGATACCAGCAACTCCACTGACTTTCCTGTGCCTGTGATCATCAGACTCTATAGGAGCCCTCTGCAAGGGCTTCAGCCTTGTTTTGTTTTGAATTATGCTTTTTGGGTTTGGCAGTTGCTATGTATTTGAATACCAGACCCCACATAGACACATCTTCTAGGTGTGGGCCTTAAACAAGCTGCTGGGCCGGTCGAATCTTCAGTCTCCTGCCTGTCAAATGTGGCTGACAGTGTGGTAACATGTGGTTGTGAGGTGTTAACGTGATCATTTCTATTAAGTGCCTAGAATTTTCCTCTAGTAAGGACTTAATAAATACTATTATTAAACATTTTATTATTACTGTTTTGTGGTTAAAAGACAGAGGGGAACTGTTTATTAAAAATTAAATAGCTATACAATGACATTCTTAGGACTAGAATCCAGGAAGCTTAATGTCCTGTGTCCTGTCTTCCCTCCCTGATATGCTCACTGGCCCTGGTAGAAGGATCCCAGGCTACATTCCTAGAGGGCTGACCTGAAACAAACTGCCCAAGGAGAAGAGCAGCCTCCATTGCATGGCTGGATCCAGTGGGGAGCTAAACACTGGGGGCAAAATGGTGAAATGAAGGAGACTGGGCGCAGGGAGAAAGCATGAGCAAAGGGTTAATGGAGGACAGAGAATGGCTCAGAGACCATGGTTGCATCAGAGAGGAAAGGATGCATAAACACTAGAATCCACAGCCTTTGCTTGTTTTTAGTTTTGCTGTTGTTGTTGTTTTTTGGGGGTGGGGGTGGGGGTTGTGGGCTTTTTGTTTTTCTTTATTTTTTTGAGATAGGGTCTCTCTAACCTTGCTGTCCTGGAACTGACTGTGTAGACTCACAGAGATCTGTCTGCCTCTGCCTCCTGAGACTAAAAGCATATGCTACCATGCTGAGATTTATTTTGTTTTGTTTTACTTTCTTACCTGTGTGGAGACTGGAGATGCGAGAAGACCTAAGTGTGGGGTGTCATCTTTCATAGTGAAGGGCATTGGAACTAGAATGAATTTGGGGCAAATGGAGAGAGGGAACAGGTGGTGAGTTCATTTGCTCTCAGGGGACTTAAGAGGTAGATGGAGATGCCTACATAGATAGAACACAAGGCAGTGCCAAGCCCAAGAAAGGCTTGGAGCAGGGCGGACACTGAGTGTCCTCAGAGTCTGGTAGTTAAAATTCTCATGTGGGTGAGTTCGCAGGGAGCAGTGGATTGAGAAGTCCAGGGAACCTGGAAAACCTCGGCGAGGAAGAGCAATCTAGAATGAACAGGAAAGACAGGCTGGACAGGACACAAGTGTTATCGTGGAAACCAAATGTAAGAAAATAAGGACATATTCATGGAGGAACAAAGCATACTACCAAAGTTCTGCATTGAGATATATGTCCATGATACATAATGAGAAAAGTGGATAAACAATTGTGTTAAGGGCCCTTCTCCCACCTCCCACATCATATGTTGATATATATCCTGTCATTATCTCAGAATGGGACCATATTTAGAGACAGGGCTTTTTACAAAGATAAGATAAAGATGGGATCACTAGAGTGTGTCTTAATCTAAGCTTGTAAACAAGATTAGGAAAATCTAGGTGGAGAAACATTTGTAGAGGAAGAAGAAAAAAAACAAAAAAACAAAACCATTTATGAGGTAAGAAGAGAGGCTGGGAGCAGAGTCCTCCCCGATAGTTCTCAGAAGGGACCAACACAGTTGATAACCTTCATCTGGTACATTTGGCTTCCAGAAAAGAAAGAAATGGGGAGAAAGGGCTGTACTGTTTCTTCATTTGATCTTTGGTCCTCGGTTTCCACAGCCCTAGTCAGCAAAAGTCTGTGAGAGTGAAGAATGAGAGAAACCAAGCAAGCACATCTGAGAGACTCAAAAGAAACCGAGAAGAGATTAGGTCATCTAAGAGAACAAAAATGTTTCGCAAGGGAGAAGGTAGTCATGGTGTCCAATTTTACAGAAAGGTTAAGTACGGTGACCAAAACTATCCAGAGACTCTCAGCGGCCTTTCCAACGCTCTCAGTTGAACAGAGGGAACTGGCCTCAGAGAGCCAAGAACAGGGAGGCAGCCCAGAGGGACACCTTCTTAAGAAAGTTTGAAACAAAATAACACCCGACCCCCACCCCAACTCCCACATCTACTCTCTTCTGCTGTTTAAAATGACACAGAGTTGGGAACTGGAGAGATGGCTGAGCAGCTAAGAGCACATACTTGCAGACAACCTTTCCAGCACCCACAACGGGCAGCTTACAACACCTGTAACTCCAACTCCAGTGAGATCTAATACCTCTGGCCCTGAGTACTCATGCACGCATAGCCACACACAAATAAAGACGATGTAAAATGGATCTCTATGGAAATGACAATAAATGAAGTCAGCTGGACTTGGAGGACCCGCTCCCCACATTTACAAGCTAAGCAAAGAGAGAAGTTGATATTTCTTTTTCAACCAAAACTTGTTTAAAAAGGATTTCAGAAACAAACAAAACATTGTTCAGCTACCATTTCACATTGTGGATTTCGCACCAACGTGGATTCCAGTCTGCATTGTGGAGTTTAGAGAAACTTGCTTAGCCAAGGTTTCTTGGAGAAGGATTAGGGTGGGTCAAACAAACATAACTAGAATCTCAGGGAACATTCATACTTTACATCAATAAGCAGACGGAAAAACTCACAATATAACTCAATAGAACTGGAAGATAGAAGTATAAAAATGTTTGCTTGAAAATTTTTGAGTCAAGAAGAATCCACAGCCAGGCATGGTAGTCTAGGTTTTCAACCCCAGCACTTATAAGGCAGAGGCAGGGGTATCTCTGTGAGTTACTGGACACTCAGTTGTACATTGGTGAGTTCTAGGCCAACCAGGGCTACACAGAGAGACCATTTCAACAAAACTCCAAAATTTGGGATGGAGAGGTGGCTATGGGGTTAAAAGTCTAGATTTTCTTCTGTAGGAACCAAGTTCATCCCCAGCCCCTACACCAGGGAGCTTATAACTATCTGTAACTCCAGCTCCAGGGAAAGTAACACCTTTCTCTGGCCTCCTTAAAAGTACTTGCATACACCTGGTGACAGGCAGATACAGACACTCATCCATATAAATAAATCTTTTAAAAGGGAGGAGTCTGTACTATAGGAAGTCATAGTGTAAGCAACCCGATTATCATAAATCCGTGTTGTTCAGATTCAAAGCTACCAGATTTATTGAGAGAAGAAATCTAGTAACAAATGTAAATGAGTGAACATTTACTTTATGTTAACTAGTTAGTAAACGACAGCCTAAAACTGGTAAGATTGGGGAAATCTAAAATACTTAACTAACCAGAAAGTAAACCTAATTGTCCCTATTAATTTGCCACCCCTATCTTACAGTAATTTTTAACCAACTAAACAAGTGTTCATGGAGAATCTGAGACTATGGGAATATGAAAGGACCAGAAGGAACGCTGATGATTTAAATGGATGTTGTGTTATTTTATAGTGTGGTTTGGAATGGAAACAATGCTCATAAAATAGTTAAGGAAACCCAATGTGGTTAATTATTCAGAAGACAATCTCTCTCTCTCTCCTCCCTTTTATCTCTTTGTCTCTGTCTTTCTCTGTCTCTATCTCTCTCTATCTCTCTGTCTCTGTTTCTGTCTCTCTGTTTCTCTGTTTTTCTGTTTCACTCTCTGTTTCTCTCTCTCTGTTTCTCTCTCTCTCTCTCTCTCTCTCTCTCTCTCTCTCTCTCTCTCTCTTTCTCTTTCTCTCTCTCTCTCTCTGTATTTAGACAGGGGACCCCAGACTGAGATCCTCCTACCTCTACCTCTCAAGGGCTAGACTTTAGGCCTGACTCACAAAGGCTCTCTCTACTATGCCTCACTCATTTTTAAAAAATAAATACAAATGGTAAAAAGTTCATCTTCTCAAATATTAAATGACTAGCAATCAAATGCTATGAACATATTTTCACTTGTCAGCCAGAACAGAAAAATAAATAATCCAATGAGAAACAGGAAAAACATGTAAAAGGATATTTCTCCAAAACAGGGTATAAATGACAAATTACCACATTAGAGGGTGATCAGCGTCATTAAATATTGTTGATATCAAAGTGAACTATTACCATGTCCCTATAAGAATATTTAAAAATTAATAATGTTTCCACCAGTTCTGGTAGGATTCAGAGAAACAGGGTCATTCTCTTTTGAGAAGTGTTAAAATGGTACAGGTCCTCAGGAAAAATCTTTTGTGGTTTCTTACAAAGATAAACATGTTCTTACCTGTAACGGTAGAATTTAGAAAAGCCGAGGCACAGGCCAGCTATCTAATGAGCAGAGAGGCTCTGCTTAGCTCCCGCCACCATATTCGGCACTAGAAGCAGTTAGACCCATCAGACGCCAGCATGGTGGCTGGCTCCAACAGTACAACCACACCACCCCCACAAAGCTCAGCTGAGTCCCAGATAATATCAGCCATGCTTGAGGTACCGGTAGAATGAAGACTCTTAAAACTTAAAGATCATCCAATAGATTTATATATTTGGAAATACTCAATTAACAAGATGCCCACACAATTAAAATTGTTTCCCAATATCTAACCTTTAGATATAAATTGTTACCTAGGACTGCTTTCGACCCATCCATCTTCCTCCATGGTTGCTAGCTCCTCCTCTTTCCTTCCTCCTTTCTCCTTCCCCTCCTTCTCTTCCCAACTCCTCACTCCGCTTACCTCTTCTACTGCCCAATCACCGAGCTCCATTGCAATACAATGTAGCAGGAAATATCCTGCTACACTTACTGTATAACTGTGTGATTCCAATAGTTGCCATTTACCCCAGAGAAATGAAAACCCATGTTCATACAAAACTAGTACATAAATATTTGCAACAGCTTTATTTATATTAGTCAGATTAAAAAAAAGAAATGTCTTTTAGTGTAAGTAGTTAAACAAGCTTTGGAATAGCAATAGAGACGAGCTATTTGTACACACAAAACCTCTGATGAATTAATTGCTAAGGAATTACCCTGCATGAAATGCTAGACCCCAAAAGTTATAAGTTGCTTCTTCTACTTACCTGCCATTGTAACAGAGATAGGGACTAGATTGGTAGTTGTCATGGGTATGGTGAGGTGAAAGATAGAAGTTAGGGGCTACTGGAAGACACAATTACCAAAAATAAGCACAGGGTACCCCTGGGAATACCATCAGTCTACTGTGTGTGTGTGTGTGTGTGTGTGTGTGTGTGTGTGTGTGTGTGTCTTTGGACATGGACATGCTTGTAGGCACCCAAGGAGGCGAGAAGATAGAGTTGGATCCCCTAGAGCTGGAGTTACAGGCAGTTGTAAGCCTCCTGACATGGACATTGGGAACCTAACTCAGATCCCCTGAAAGAACAATATACACCTTGTCCACTGCTCCATCTCTTCAGCTCTGTGTTCTCTATCTTGGTAGTGGCACATATCATATGGACCTACAGAGTTGATAGAATTTTGTAGAACTTCACACAGAGAAAGATGAGAGCATGAAACACTGGTGAAATTGGAATAGAGTTTGTGGACTATTCATTGTTGAGTCCCTGACTTTGACATTCTAAAACAGTTACACAAGACACTACCATTAGAAAAAACTGGTAGAAGAGTATTCAAGATTTCTCTGTATATTTTTTCTAGCTTCCTTTGAATCTATAATTATTTGAAAGTTTTTAAAAAGGGTTCTAAAAAGTAATTTTTAAAAACTGAAAATGCTCATCTTCACACATGACAAATCCAACCCCTTCCCAAATAATCTTCATTTATTGAATTATCAATCTGTGGAGTTTGCAGGAGTCTGAAAGCAAATGAGCACACATTAGCAGTATTCTCCTGTGCCTCTGGTTGTGGAACTATGAATGGGTATCTTCCCCAAGGACAGGAGAGATACATGTCAACATGTATTCAAATTCTCCAATGATCACTTGCACCAGAGGGTATCTGCCTGGTCACTGCCTGCTTCTCTTGTTCATATTAGCTTTTAAAAATTCATTAAGCCTGTAGTAGTTTGAATAAGAATGGTCCTCATAACCTCATATATTTAAATGCTTAGTCATCAGGGAATGGAACTGTTTGAAAGGATTAGAAGGATTAGAAGATGTAGCCAGTGTGCCACTGGGGGTGGGATTAGAAATTTCAAAAGCCCATGCCTAGTCCAGCTCCTCTCATTGCACTTGAAGATCAGGAAATATTTCTCAGCTACTGCTCCAGCGCTCTGTCTGCCTGCCACTATGCTCCCTGCCATGAGGATAATTGACTAAACCTCTGAAACTGTAAACCAGCCCCAATTAAATTCTTGCTTTGGTCATTGTGCATCTTCACAGGAATAGAACAGTGACCAAGACACAGCCCTATGGTTCCAGGGACTTTAGTCCACACTGAAAAGACACTAAAGATGAACAAATAAATATGTTTCTTTCTTTAAAAAAACAAAATGTAACAAAACAAAACTCAGTAGTAGTAAATTGATCAAACCACTGAGGAGGCCAGGAGATACTGGTCCTCTAGAAGAGCAGGAAGAGTTTTTAACAATAGATCCATTTCCCTAGCACAGGGCTTTATCTTTTCTGATGAATTTTAGGAAATCTTACCTGTGACCTAGAAGATAGGACAGTTGACCTTCTAACAGAGCTACCTAACTTCATTTTATGTAAGGTAGAATACCTAAAACACTGCTATAAAATCCTGCCCTGTGACTGGCAACCCTGTATCTTCAAGAACTGCTTATGAAAATCTGCTCTTAACCTTTTAGACTTTAGATATTTACATCCACTTCTAAGGTCCCCCACCCCCACCCCCCATGGCTTGGTGCATGCTGGGTAATCACTCTGCTGTCAAGCTAACAACTCTAGCCCCTTTTATAAATTTTGAGATAAAGTCCTGCTAAGTTGCCCAGGCTGGCCTCTAACTCACTAGTAATCCAGATAAATCTTGAACTTGTGATTTTCCTGCCTTAAGTATCTGATACTATGCTTGCAGGTGTGTGCCACTGTGCTCAACTCTCTATTTCTAGGTTGTAATGACTTTTTTTTTTTTTTTTTGAACATTAGTTTCTACGAATGACTAAATTCACGGTTGTACTTCTAATTCTAGAAGATATATAAATGACCATTTTATTTGCTATAAAAATACTTATATATCTTGTTAATTTTACCTCCACGGGGGCAAAGATTTTTGCACAGAAACTAATATCACGTCATTATTTAATATAATGAAAACTAAAAATCAGCCTAAATGGTTAATGGTGTTTAATAGTCCGTAGATGGATCAGTGAATTAATCATGAAACTGAAAGTAACATTTTAATAACAAGACTATGACACAATACCATGTGATTTTAAAGAAAATTATATACAGCCAGAAGCAGCAAGCATGGCTCCTTCTAGATTGTGCAGTTAGGAAAAGAGGTTCTTTGAAAGCAATTGCCAAATCCACAGTAAATTTACATCATCCTGCAAACTCAGTGTATAAAGCAGTCTTGTGGCCAGACCAGAGAGTTGGTTCATCAGTTAAGTGCACCATGTGCTTCTCTTCCTCAGTGCTTGGATTTCATTTCCAGATCTTAAGGGTGGCTTCTAGTCACACATAACTGCAGCTCTAAAAAATTAAATACCCTTTTCTGACCTCCTCAGCCACCGGGCACACATGGTACGCAGACATGTGGGCAACACACCCATATATATATATAAGGTAAAGTAAAATTTTAAGTGTAAAGTACTCTTGTGGTTGAAGCTTCTCAAGTTGAGCTTCTAAAGAGGACTGACCATTAGAGACCCTGAGATGCTAGAAGTGAAAGATTTGGGTGTGTGGTTTCTGTCTAGTGCATGGGGTATGGATAGTGGAAACTAATTGAACTCACCAGTTTCCACACTGTTGTCCTGGGCATCAGGACAAAGCCGGACACCCTGGCCTTGTATTTCAAAGAGTCAGAAAGGTAAACTTTGTAAACATTTAGTGAAATGCCTATTTTGTGTAATGGCTCAGTGTCTGGAAGGGCTTTGTTTGGTCAATGTTTTACCTTGACCTTTGACCTCTGTCAGAGCAGCAGGAATTCACAGGAGATTGAGGCAAATGTGAGTAGAAGGTTTAGGAAGATACTACAATGGGGCCAGGATGTGCTAAGCCAGGGGCAGCAAGGAAGAGGAGGGGACTGTTTTCTTAATTTACCCAGTGATATTGGAGAAGTATAGATGGACCAGACAGGGCTCCTGTGTAGAAGCTGCTGCCACTATAGGGAGGGCAAATCACCACAGCAGACAACTCTTATTATCTGGCAAGAATTACACAATATTATATCCTGTTGTCTAATTTAAACTTCATACCTGCAGATGGTGTTATTCTCAAATCTTCACAAGTAAAAAAATGCATCTTGAACATCACAAAGCTGGTATCAGAGCCAGTCTCATATTAGACCTTAGCTCTAGCTCTGAACAACTATCTACTTATATGTCATAGAAGATTTGTGTGTGTGCATGTATGTCTCTGTGCATGTGCATGTGAGTGTTTCCTTGTGTGTCTGTGTGTATATCTGTGTGTGTACTGGGGAAAGGTACTTTTAGCAGCACAAAAGATTGTGTTTATGTGTGGAGATTCGAACTTGGGGCTCAGGAAATGGCTTAATGGGTAAAATTCCTGCTGAATAAGCCTGAGGACCTAGATTTGATCCCCAATGGCTTTGTAAAGTATATGTTACACACTGGAAATCTTAGAGCTGGGAAGGCAAGGACAGCTGGATGGGTTCTGTGACCATCAGTCTAGTGGAGTCAGTGACTTCCAGGTTCAGGAAGAGACACTGTCTCAAAAATGTCTGTGCAGAACAATTGAGGAAGACACAGGAGATGGACCTCTGGCTTCCATATGCACTCACATTCATGTGCACACAAACACGAGTGCTCATGTACTCACATACTCACACCAGAGACAGTAGTGCAAAACATGCTCTGGTGACTAAGCGATAAAGGCAGGAGCTGGGAGAGAGCCTTGAACAGAAACCAAAGTACAGAGGAAGCAGGGAAATTAAAGGTCATAACCTAAAAGTGGTCCCCAGTCATCGAAATAGCAGAGTAAATCAAAATAAATAAATAAATAAATAACAAAACAAAAGCTTCATCAAGATTAATTGCATACATACATATACACATACACATATATACATATACATCTGGAGAATCTGCATAAACCTAGATTCTGAAGAATTACAGTGCCTATTAGCAGGAGGCCACATTCCCCATGGAAAATTAAGCTAGTCAGCAGAGGCTGGTCTCCATTTTGGCTGCCTTCACTTAAGAATATGACCTTGCTTAGACTTTCCAGACCTGAGTTTAAGAGCCTTCATGTTGAGAGCAGGAATGACCACTTACCAGGGCAAAGCAAGCAGGAAGTGTGTCAGAGACAGCCCTGTGCAAATGCAAGTGAGGATCCTGTCAGCCCACCTCCTCAGGGAAGCCAGGCCTCTCTCACCTGAGATCTCTGCCCTGGAAGGAAGCTTCTCTCAGGCAGAAGGGAACTAGATTGAGAAATCAATGAATGGACAGTTCAGAAAGCAGAGATCACAAAAGTGAGCTTGCTCATCCGTTGGCCAATCACTGCTTCTGTTTCCAGGATTCTCTGGCTTCAATGATCATGACTGTCAGGGAAAAGAAAAGTCAGAAAGGAGTGGGGTGGGGCGGCCAAACTCAGCCTCTTAAGTGCTTACACATGTATTTGTGTATGAGCTTACATCATGGTCCCTTTATTTATTTGGCTATTCTGAGGGTCTTGTTCAGTTCTACGGGGCCTCATGAAGAATATTTTCTCAGATTAAAGGGACTTTGCATAGGTCGGTAATATCACAGAGCTCTAGTTTCTTTGTCCATTAGAAAATTGAATGATTCAGACTTTCCAGGGTTAAGAAGTAAGTTAACAAGAGGAGAAATATCAAACATGGAGCAGAGTGGGATAAAGCATGGAGTTTCTGTGATGGCCAGGGTCCATGCTGAGAACTTCCTATAGCTGCCATTCCAAACCCTGGCAGGGGCCAAGTGGATTAGAGATTTTCCACCAATGGAAAAGAATGAAAAACTGGTTCAGCCGCCAGCTCAAGGTTGCACAGAGAGTAAGCAGAATAGAGGGACTCACTCGGCATTCAGGTAATGATAGTAATAGTAATAGTAATAGTAATAATAATAATAATAATAATAATAATAATAATAAGAATCCATCTGTCCCTCTGACAATAGTCATGAAACAAAATAGATTCAATTCTATACCTTACTGAAGGGTACCTAGGTTGTGTCATCCTTGGAACTCCGTTTCCTCATATGTCAAACATTTTCCATACATTGTGAAGATTAAATGAAGGACTGCAGGCATACAGTAACAGCAAGGAGCCTACCTCATTGCTTGGCAGATCCTGACTTAGTAGATGAAGTGTTTATAAAAAGATAAAGAGATAGATAAAGAGAGTATGTTCTGTGGGTGTTTGGAGAGGTATGGGGAAGGGGATGTCTTAGCGGGCCCATGTAGAGGCATCTCTTCCCGTGAGGGACCAGCCACACACTGGTATAGTATAGAATAGAGTTTATTGAGGGCATGGGGAGGGGAGCCAGGAGGGTAGTAGAGGCAGGGAGAGAGAGAGAGAGAGAGAGAGAGAGAGAGAGAGAAGCAGAGAAGCAGGCATAGAGAAGTAGAGGCTGGCCATGACCATGTGGAGAGAGAGGAAGAGGGGAGAGGGGACAGAGAGGCAAGAGAGTAAGAGAGAGAGAGGGTAAGAGAGTAAGAGATTAAGAGAGTGAGGAGGGGCAAGCAGCCCCTTTTATAGTGGGCCAGGCCTACCTGGCAGTTGCCAGGTAACTATGGAGGTGGAGTTTAGACAGAATACTAACAGATACACTGAGTCACAGGCTGGACCTACAACTAGGTATCAAGTAGAATAAATGCCAAAGGGAGAGAAATATGGCCCCACCCTAAGGTGTAAATGTAATTTTTATTTACCTAATATAATTATCATCTCTAAGACTTACTACCTCAGACTGCTAACCTAGGCCTAGTCCTGGAAGCTTCTAGCCTCTGTATAATCTTATCTAGGTCTAACATGTTTTCAGCCTCTAAGACTTACTGCTGAATAAACTCACCCCTTCCTAGTTCTTTCTCCTCTCTGGCTGGCTGATTCATTTCAGCTCTTCTGGCTCAAACTCCTCTCCAAGCTGACTAATGCAATTTGGCTTCTCTCAATTTCTGACTGAATTGCTCTGCTTGACCTCATACTAACTTTGGCAATGTGTTCTAATCTTCTGGCTCCTTCTCATTCTCTAGCTTATTCTGTCTTCACCTGTGTCTAGCTTGTTCTCTCTCTCTCTGCAACCTGTCTCTGTACAAATGTCGCAGTAAAATGGACTCTTCTGTCTGTGTGCTGCTCTCTCTTAACTACCTTCCCTTACCTCTCTCTTCTCATCACAGTTGAGCACATCCTATTCTGTCAAATCCTTCTCTGATTCATCACTTTGTCTGCCACTCAATTAGACATCACTTCCAAACATGGATGCTTCCTTCTTCAAAGTAACTTTACCGTCATTGTTTGGGATCAAAGGTGTGTACTAAGGGCATGTCTGTATTCCAGCCAGAGGGGTTGTGCTACAGCTGAGCCACACCACAACTAGAAACAGATTTTTTCCAGTAAACAATTCAATCTCGGGGGTTGCAGTGTGATTAAATATCCTGCAACACTAAGGCTTTTAAGCCAAGAAAATTGAACACAATGAGAAGCCGTTGTGGGGATGAATAAATACTGTTGTCTGACTGTGAGGAAGATACAGTCATCCTGAAAGAAACAGGTAAAGGTCACAGGATGGTGTTAATGGTAAAATATCCTTTATTTTGAGGCACATAGAGACTTGCCATTGAGAAGGCAAGAGAAGGGGTCCCAGGCATGAGGAACAGCTTATGGGTTATTCATGGAAGCAAATAGTCTTCAAAGAGCCTGGAGGTCATAAAAGAGTAACTGTGGGTTATAACCAGCAGGTAATTTGTACAGGATGAGTGATAAAAATCAAAAAGTAAAATTGGATTTAGATAGTGAACAGCATTGCTCAGAAGTGAGACCTAGCTTGTGAGGAACAAGGAACGAGTCTTTTAAGCCAGGAAGTTTCATAGTCAGGAGACTGATATGTCATAGTCCAGCAACAGGTGACAAGAACTCCAAAACTGGTGAACCAGAAGTCAATGATGAGTAAGAAAGGCAAGGGAAAGTGACATAAACAGAAGCTCACACTGGAGCCACTGCATGAAAATGACCGCTGCCATCCCTGGGGACCAAAACAAAAACAAGAGGACACCTATTTTTAAAAATAACCTCTTTTGTTTGTATGCAAATAGGCCAGGCAAGTGAAAGCCACTTAGATGCAGTATTTGTCTGCAGGCCAATACACACAAAGGTCGTGTTGGTTTAGAATTTCCACTTTTCCCATTATAATAGCACCATTCAGTGTAAGGCTTATTTCAGATTGTTTTCAGTCTGAAGACAGCCCAAACGGAAGCCCTTTTCAAAAGTGAGGATCAGGGTGAGTGACTGTTGATTTTATCAAGAAAATGTCTTCTAAGTAGCATCATCCATTAAAATCTTCTAGATAGAAGGGTGTGAAGGGAGTAGAAAGGAGGCTGCAAAAATGAATTAATTATCAATTAATTAGTTACTTAATAAATAAATAACACCTCAGTGTCCCTGAACCGTTTGCTAACTTGAAAACTAAATCCAGGTGTGTGAATGCACATTCCAAGGGTTCACCAATGTCCCATGCATTGCTTCTGGTTTTAAAGATGTCATGCAGAAGTGAGATTTTTGGGTCTGCAGAGGTCATTCTCCCACACCTGTGGTGAAATGGAAGCTTACAAAAAATTAGCTTTTTTTTTTTTTTTAAGAAAAAGAAAAACAAAATTAGTCATTTATACAGGCTGTGTTCTATGTGCCCCTACCTACTTTATTTTACTTTGCCATGCGCATCTTATTTAGACCCCTGCCCAGATATTTTTGCATAAGGTACTTTCAAAAATCCTTGGCTTCCTCAAATTTGAAATATACTGTCATTTAAAAAAAATGTGTTACTTTTGTTATGTATGCTCTGCCCTCCTCTATAAAGACAGAAAAAACATGGACCGATGTCTTCCAGCAACTTTGACATTTAGAATGTTACCTCATTCTGAGTTTTCAAAAAGAAGGTCTGAGGGAAATGGGCAATTTCTCAGAATGCATAAGCCAGCAGGGCACTTGATATGCAGAAACTGAGTTTTCTTAGTTCCCAGGTACATTCACACACACCTGGTGGTCTTTCAGACACCTGACCTTGCTGGATGGGTACAGGTTTCCTGCATTCAACTCCAGGCCCCAAGACAGCAGGGGCTATTCTTCTCCAGCTCTCCTTGAGCCCAAGGCCAGAGATCTCCAACGATGTAATGACATCTTTAATTTCATGTATTGTTGGGAGACAGGAAATATTGCAGTAATACAAAGGAATAAAGAGAAATCAGGCCTGTGTGTGCCTCTGTGTGTCTCTAGAGTCTGCAGTTAACCCCAGTTCCTGCATAGCTCCTTCCATGAGGTGTCTGGGTGCCCAGTAAGGCAGACAAGATAGGAAAAGTCCCCTGAATGTCTTCTTGGATACTGTGGTCGTTCTCCAGTGTCCCTGGTGATTTCCCCATTGCTCCCCATGTGGTCCTTCTCCACCTTGCTCCCCTGACCTATGGTCTATCTAGTTTCCTATGAACCAGTGGTGTGCTTTCCACACACTTCCCAGAAGCCCCCATTCCATTCTGCTGTGTCGTCACCAGACTGCAGTCCTTCCTCCCTCAGACCCTGGATGTTGGGATCACGCAACTCATCTGCTGCAGCTGTAGTCACTAGCCTGAGGTCCACCCAGCCAACCTTTTCTCATATTCTCTCCTGCCTATAATATTAACATAACTACATCGCTGCAGAACCTCCGAGTCCTAGTTCAGCAGCACCTTGTCTGGAGTATACACACCCACACAATAACTTTTATCTACTCAACAATGTTTTCAGATAAGCCCCCTTTAATACAGTGAACGATGTCTTCGCTTCACCTAATTGTAGGCTGCTGTTAAAGTTGATAGTTTTTGAAGCTATCATGTGTGGGGAGAAGAAAAGAAAGTCTTTGCACTAAATTGAAAACTCCCTGCAAATACCCCAGGCCAGTTGCCTTTTCTTTCTCCCTTGAGAACATCCAGGTGAAGTGTGTCCCTGGGTTGCAGGTTCTATGTTCAGAAACTGATAGACTGCAACTGAGAGACAATTCACTTTGGCTCTTTTTTAGCTCATAGGAGTGTAGGGTGTAAATTTGCATCACAAGAAAGTGAATAAAGGACAGCCCAGGGCAGCTGAGGAAACAGAGAAGCCAGTGTGGGGCGGGGTGGGAGTGGGGTGGGGGGTGGGGGGGTGTCTTTTGGAGCTTGTGAGAAAGAGGGTCTCTTCCTATGTCAGCGACTCACTTGTACAACAAAAATAAAGGCTGAAAAAATCAGAAAAGAAAAAATGGAAACCTCAAATGCTTTTATTTGTTTGTTTGTTTGTTTGTTGTTTTGTTTTTTGAGACAGGGTTTCTCTGTGTAGCTCTGGCTGTCCTGGAACTCACTCTGTAGACCAGGCTAGCTTCGAACTCAGAAATCCACCTGCCTCTGTCTCCCAAGTGCTGGGATTAAAGGCGTGCGCCACCACTGACCGGCCGAATGCTTTTAACTACATAAGATGTGCTAAGATGTGCTTATGGGATAGACCAAGATAGCATCCCCTCTCAAAGAGAAAAGAAAACTACCACATTTCTAAGAATGTACCTCTAGAGAAAGGAAGGAAGGAAAGAAGAAGAAAGAAAGAAAGAAAGAAAGAAAGAAAGAAAGAAAGAAAGAAAGAAAGGTAGATACTGGTAACTTTTATTTTTTTCTTAAATTTATCTGGCCCATAAAAAATGGTGCATTTTTTTTTTTCTTTCACTTACTTAAGAAATTGACATAAAAACCTATGGTTCTGCATCAGAAATATGCATAAATTATCAAGAGCAGCTATAAATACAACATTGGAGATTTTTCTCAGGCCTCTGTATGCATGGCATTTTGATGACCAGCGTGGAACATGGGGAAGTGAACCTTCGAATGCTAATTCATTTTCCCACCAGTGCATGAGCTCAAATGTCACATCATTGATTTAGTTACTTTGCCAGGAATCAGTGTGTGTGGTTAGTGTGTGTGTGTGTGTCTTTAAACTAATAGCTTTTATTTTTAGAACATTTTAGATTTTTTTTTTTTTAAATTGAGCAGATAGTACAGAGAATTCCCACATCTCTGTATCTACCAGGCACCCAGCTTCCTCCTCTACTGTTACCATCTTCAGCGGGTAGCGTAGTTGTTAGGACCAATCAACAGGTATTAACCCGTTGGAGTTGACCAAGCTCATGTTTTAGAAGACCAAGTTTCTTTCTTATGCTTTGCATGGTTTTATCAAATGCATCCTGCCATGACAGCCATGACACTATCATATATGATGATGTGTGCCATCTGTTTATCCCCCAACCCTTGTCCTAACTTGATGGTTGTTCTGGCAACTACCAATCTCATTTTACTGTTTCTATGTGTTTTCTTTTTCAGGATATCATGCTATTGGAATTGTACAGTATGTAGGCTGTTCAGATTGACTTCTCTACTCAAGTTGAAAACATTTAAGTTTTCTTCATGTATTTCATACCCTGGTGGCTTCTTTTCCTTTAATCATTAGTTATTACATCATTGCATGGATGTATAATGTAGAAGTTGTCCATGCACCTGTTGAAAGGCACCTTTTTTTTTTTTTTAATGTTGATCACTTGAATATCTTCTTTGAGTAAGTCTACATAGGCATTTTTTTTTTAATTTTAAGATTTATTTTAACTTTTAATTGTATGCGTGTAACTGTGTGCATGCGTGTGTGCATGTGTGTGTGTGTGTGTGTGTGTGTGTGTATGCACATGAATGCAGGTGCCAGCAGAGAACAGAAATGTCAGAGCCTCCCGAAGCTGGAGCTATGGACAGTTGTGAACTGCTGACACCAGTGTTGGGAATCACGTGGGTCCTCTTGTTCCCAGCTTTTAAGCAATTATAAACAAATCTGGCATACATATTTGTGAGTAGGTGTTTGTGTGGGTGTTTTTTAACTCAACTGAGCCAATGTGCTCTGAAGTGTGATTGCTGTCTCATGCAGTAAAAATATGTGCAGTTTTTAAGAACTTCTAAATGGTCTTCCAGCCATTTGTATCATTTGTTTTCCAGATGTGAATGAGTGGGTGCTCCTGTTTCTCCACATGTTTGCCAGCATCTGATATTCTCTGGTATTTGTCTTGTCATCGTTTTGACCGGCAACTCTGTGGTGGCATGGTGCTGGTCTTCTTTGCATGCATTATTTGTTTCCTGTATCCTTTCTTCAGCCAGATATGAAATCAGATCTTTTGCCCATTTTCATCATGGAATGTTTGTTTTCTTGTCATTATATTTTAAACATATTTAAAAAATTTATTCATGTATATGAGTGCTCTATTTGCATGTGTGCCTGCATGACAGAAGACAGCATCAGATCCCAGATGGTTGTGAGCTACCAGATGGTTGCTGGGAATTGAACTCAAGACCTCTGGAAGTGCAACCAGTGCTCTTAACCACTGAGCCATCTCTCCAGCCCATTGTCACTTTATCTTAAGCATTCTTTGCATATTTTGGATCAGAGCCTTTTCATCATATTAGGTGTTTTGCAAATATTTTCCTCCCAGTCTGTGGCTTATATTTTTCCCTCTTAATAGAGTGTGTGTATGCCTTAAGGAGGAAGGATTCTGCATTTGCAGTTTTACAGTAACAATAAAAGGAAAATTCACTGTGAATCTTTTGTGGGTTGTCGCAGAGGATAGGAGGGAAGTGTAGACCCATCAGAGGTTCATTAAAAGTGCAGAGTTAGGTCCTAGGAATGGTGACAGCTATCCTGATTTATTAGAACTTGTGTAGCAGGGCTGAGAGCTAGAGAAATGATCAGCTCTGGACTGTATTAATTCTCAATTGAGAGAAGGGACTAGAGAGATGGCTCAGCACTTAAGAGCACTGGCTGCTCTTTCAGAGGACCCAGATTCAATTTCTAGAACCCTGGTGGCTCACAACTATCTTTTAAAACTCCAGTCCCAGGGGAAGCTCCACTGCCTTCTGTCTTCTGCAGGCACTGCGTACATGGTGCTCAGACACACACTCAGGGAAAACACTCAACATGCATAGAAAAAAAATCTTAAAAAAAAAAAGAACAGTTCAGGAATTATGTTCACAAACACATTTCATTGACCTTGAATGGGTGATATTCTGTTCAGGGCTTAAACTGTTTAGGAATATAAGCACACACAAAACACTTTCCTTCTGCAGTGTGTGAGTATGTGTGCGCGGTAGGTATGTGGGTGTGTGTGTTTGCAGGGGTTAGGGGTAGGTACTGGGATTGAACCCAGTGTTTTACTGTGCAGTTATTTCATAAGTATACTACATTCTCAACTTTATTTTCACTTTTTGCTTTGAGATGGTATTACTATGTCACCCATGCTGGTCTTGAACTCATTCTGTAGCCCAGGCAGACCTTGAACCTGATATCTTCCTGCCTCCGAAGTATAGGGAGCCCAGTTCCTATGTTTATTTTAAACCAGTGTAATCATACTATTGAATTAGCATTCTACCCTGTCTTAGATAGGGTTTTACTGCTGTGAACAGACACCATGACCAAAGCAATTCTTATAAGGACAATTTTTAATTGGGGCTGGTTTATAGGTTCAAAGGTTCAGTCCATTATCATCAAGGCAGGAGTATGGAAGCATCCAGGCAGGCAAGATGCAGGAGGAGCTGGGAGTTCTACATCTTGTTCTGAAGGTAAACAGGAAAAGGCTGACTTCTAGGCAGCTAGGAAGAGGGTATCCAAGCCCATGCCCACATTGACACACTTACTCCAATGAGGCTACACCTGCTAATAGTGCCACTCCCTGGGCCAAGCATATACAGATTATCACATGCCCCTAGGATAGCAGATTCCATTCTGCTGGTCACCTAAGCGATTCCTTCCCTTGTTTGAAAATTCGAGAAGTTTAGCTGGTGTCTGACAAAAGGCCTTGCATCCTTGTTTGTGCTGGTTGCTATGGGGGTATGAGAACTGCACTAGCAGAGCCCATCCTTCGCTGATGAGTCTGGCAGCTCCCTACCTTCTTACATACTGAGGGTAGGAATAGCTGTTGAGACTGCAAGCCTGAGCTGAAGCTAGCGCCTCTCTAGGTGTGAGTCATCCAGCCCTTAGGAAATCACTACCTAGGGAACACAAAGGGAAGGGTGCTTGGGTGTCCACTGCCCCTACGACCAACACATGTCTCCCTTATCTCCTCTTTCTCTTGCAGTTCAAAGGGAGGAAAGATTCTAGAGATGCAGGGGCACTTACAAGAATCACGTATACCATGGGTGTTCATCTCTCATGTCCCTTTGTCCCAGCACACATCTCTGTATCAAGAGTACTCAGAAAACAAACACTGCAATAAATAATTCCCTTATAAGTATTTATGGGAGCCTCTTTGTTCTGTATCGAAACCATTTCTACCTCCGTCAAGAATCCTTTTAGACTATTTTCCATCACAGGCTACAGAGTGCCACTTAGCAAACACGTGGTTATAAAGGGAAAATGGACCTAGACATTTGTTTGGGTGTTCTAAATGTCTTTGGGTTTCTGACTCTGTCAGGCAGAATATCTGTCTCAAGTAGGTACCCTTAGAGGTCACCTCTTGGGCAATGATTGGGTGTGGCTTCAGGAAGGCATGCTCCCTGTGCATGCCCAATGCTATCTCTACTTCCTCTCCCTCCCCTGCTTTCACTGTAGCTTTGGCCTGAGCTGAGAACGTCTGGGAATGAGTGGGCAGAAAGCAGTTTCCCAAGGTTCCAGTAACTTCCTCCTTGTCAAGTGCAAGGAACCTATCATTTCACTCTATCAGTATTCAGCACAGCTAACCACCATCTCTGTGGCACCCTGTTTGCCCTCACCTCTGATGACACGGATGAGAGTCAGAGAGGACTTTTGACTGACCGAGAGCAGATGGAAGTCAGAGAGGATTTTTGATTGACTGAGAGCTGGCCCTAAACACCGACACAGTGATGAGAACAGAGAGGAGGCAGAGACTTAACCCAATGTGTTAAAAGAAAATTATATTACGCCCACTCCCTGCCATAGTTTTAAGATGACATGAGCTTTGACTCACGATGATGCCGATTCTACACCTCTGAGTTCACCCTGTTAGAATGTGTGTCACTCACCCTGGGAGAGGGTGCTGGTTGGAAAGAGGCTGTCGATTAGGGCCGTAAAGACCATAACCAGTGGGGAGTGATTGGGTCAAAATTCTGGTTACTGACTGAGAAGCAGAACTGCTGAGGGATTTTGTATCTGCTTTCAGCTAATCTAAAATATATCCAATAATATATTCTGGTGACGCTGGGAAGAATGACAAGGATGAGTATCTAAATGGTACTTATGAGTCCATCCAGGGCTGAAGAATGCTAGACTTGGGAGTGTTTTCAAAATGACATATACATCTAGCTCTCTTAACAGGTGTTACCTTTTCTTGTATGACAGGTAATGGTCTAGCATGTACAAGGCCCTGGAGTTGATCCCCGGTGGGAAAATTTGACAGCAGCATATTAAATTTAACTTACCTTGTATTTTAATATATATTTTAAAGATTTATTTTGTGTGTATGTGTGTGTGTGTGTGTGTGTGTGTGTATGCGTGCATATCAGTGTGTCTGTATGTTTGTGCCTGTGTATCTGTGTCTATGTATCTAGATGCCCATAAAGGCCAGAAGGAAGTGTCAGATCCTTTGGAGTTGGAGTTGCAAGCATTTGTGGGCTGCTTGACATGAGTGCTGAGGTCCAAACTCCAGTTCTCCAACAGAGCACTAAATGCCTTTGACCATTGA
Source organism: Arvicanthis niloticus (assembly GCF_011762505.2). Lineage (NCBI taxonomy): Eukaryota > Metazoa > Chordata > Mammalia > Rodentia > Muridae > Arvicanthis > Arvicanthis niloticus. The sequence goes on along the minus strand of NC_047669.1, from coordinate 23,170,396 downwards.
GCCTTCTCTCCAGCCCCCCTCACGTATTTTGACTGGTGAGTTCATGGAAAAAAAGAATACTTAAAAACTAAATGACATATTAAAAATTCCCCTATACTGTGATAAGTGCATGTTTTTTGTTTTTTTTTAATATGCTCCAACAACAAAAAAAACCCACTATGGACCTTTTAAAATAAATACAAAAAGTACGTTTGTAAAATTCAGAGGGCAGTTCGTCCAATAAAGGATGTTTCTAAAATAAGTATGCAGAGTCACTGGGTGGGGATGGGGAATGATGACCCACGACCCAGCAGGAACCCATGGATTTGAACAGCCCTGGACCGACCAAAGGTAACCGTTGGGGAAGAACCACAGTGAGCTCTGTTCACAGAATGAGGACCTTTGTGGAAAGGTCAAAGGATTGGAAAATACTCAGAAGGAAATGGGAGAGCAATAATGAAGACTAATTAAATTTGTGGTTCACCAGGTGAATTACCTGCAAGTTTTACCATCAAACTCCTTTGCTTTTCATGGCCATGCAGCAAGGACTTCTATTATGCATTGCATTCCATAGGCCAGAGATCAGATGCCAGGATATCTAATGATTTGTCCAGAGTCCAGCAGTCAAGCCAGGCTTTAGTAGGGGGACCATCGGGGGACCACCCACCCCAAACCATAACCACACTCCTTGCCCTGCAATGTGTCTGTCAACCAGAAGATAACAAACAACCTGGATAGTTTCTGCAGCCCTTCAAGGGGCCAGAGCTAGCCTCTAAGAAAGCTGGTGAGGCGTGTTCTATGGGGCTACCTCTGTCCTGAGTTCCCTCACAGATGTATAAATGCCTCATCCAACTCAGCTGGCTAGAGGACCAGAGCCTGGCAGGAAAAAGATCCAAGTACCTGAGAAAGAGTCATATACCCAGATGTGTAAACTCTATGGAAGACCCAGATCTGGCTTTCAGAGAGCACACTTTGCACTCACAGGACCTCACACTTCTGCATGTGACTTCCCTCCTAGCTCAGAGGAATCACTCCCCTCTTGCTCAGGCATGGTGGACAGAACAGAAACATTCTAGAGTTGGACAGTTAGGATTAGGTGAGTGTTGTCCGTAGTGCAAACTGGCTTCTAGAAGGATCTATGGAAATGTCCTTCATGGAGGACTCCTTGGCTTTCTGGTTGGGAGTGCACAGAGCATAATTGTTAGCCACAGACTTCACAGATTTTACTCCTGGGACTCTTGGTGCATGGGGATGTGTCTGTTGTGCTTGTGGAAGGGGCTGTCTTTGGGGTTTTCCTCAGGGCTTTACACTTGCTGGCTGACCAGGGGCACACTTTTAGTCATTCTCGTCAGTGGAAATGCCCACCTACCAGCAGAAATTATCTGGAACCAAGCACGACACAAGCCCTGTCTGTGGTGTCAGCCTCTCTAGTCAGTTCCCCTTTCTGTATCTGAGTTCTTCTCCAGTACTCAGATTATTTCTCTCTGTATAAGGACGCCCAGGAGAGCCGTGGAGCGGACAAGGCTCCTTTTACCTTTCTTCTTCTTTTTTCTTTTAACCTTCTACTTTTTTCTTCAAGTTCCTGTGATCTTCGGGAATGCTACTGTATTTGTGTGTATGGTCCCTGAGCACTGCGGTGGAGAGGCACTGGTGACATGTATGTCGTCAAGACATGTGCAACCTGGTGAGCATGGGAGATAGGAGCTGCAGCTGGGACAGATGTGCAGAGGTGGGCAGTCAGCTGGAGAGGGAGCGGGGAGAGGGCAGAGGGCACGTGCTTAAACCTTTTACCGATCACCACTTGAGTTTCTAACTGTCCACATCAGATGTGGGGCATTACAGAAATGACTCTCCTCCATCTAGATATGTGCTGTAATGGAGCCAAGAGACAGGTCAAGCAGGAAATAGAAGCTGTCACTTACCAAATAGTTGGTAGCTGCTCTTGGTTTTGGGGTGGTGGGAGTTCCCAGAAGTTCTGCTACAGGAAAAGCTTTCAGTGGACACTGGCAATCCCATTGCTCCTATACCGGGCCATTATAGAAAAGGAACCTTCCCACAGTTTTCTCTGTAGTGGCCTCTGATTGCCTGTGTGACTTTTCTATGCCAGGCCCAGACATTCTTTGTCTTCTCCCTTCATATCCAACTGCCTCATCTCAACATTACAATTAACTCATTTGGGGAAAAAATGCTCTTAGGTCAAAAAGGAGTCCAGGCAGTGGTTTGATGTGCTCTTCATGCTGTGTACACATTTGCATTTGCAAATAGGCTTAAAATATTGCTTCCATTAATAGCAGTGTAAGCTTCTGGAGAGAGAGGTGAAAAACAACTTTTGGCCAAGGGAACTTCCCACTCCTCAAATTATAATAATTAAGGAGTTGGCCTGTTCTCCTTAGATGGAATTTTCATCTCAGGACTAACATGAGTACGTGTCTATGCTCAGATCTGGTGGCTCTGCACTGCTGCTGCCATACACGCTGTGGGTGTGACTCAACAAGGCTTAAGTAAAATCTGTATGAAATATCAGCTTATTTATGCATTTAGTATATGTTTGCTGGCTTCTTAATATGTCCTAGGGACAAAGGAGTATCAAAGGCATGAAGGGAAATTATATTCCTGCAGCTTCTAATGGGGAAGGTAATATTAATCACAGGGACACTTAGGTAGGGAGGAAATGGCTCTGTGTGACTACTGACTGAAACTGTGTCTACTGATTCTCACCCCTGGGTGGAGAGGATCTTATTGTATGAATTTGACATGGATGGGGAGAGGGGAAAATCGTGAAAGGTAAACTGTTAAAATACACTGGACTTTTCAATAGAAGAATCAAAGGTTCCGGGGCCATCCAGTTCCAAAATGAGGTGGAAGTGGAAGTTAAGGGGAGGGATCTCTGGGGCAGAATTTTAACTAAAAACACACAGGAGTATGAAAAATGTCTGACACAGGCCTGCAGGAGAGGGAGGCTCCTAGGAAGACTTGGGCAAATCTGAAAGGTGATTGGCAAGTGTTGGCACACAGCTTTGCAGCAGACCGGCGATCTCCTCTCCACTCTCTTGTAAAACGTTGTTTCTGAATGGCGTGTTGGGTACTTTTAGAATGAGGCTGGGAAAGAGATGCCATTTTTGACATAAGAAGAGGAAGACATAGTGTGCTTTGAGTGCATCCTATCTCCCTGCCAAGGTCTTGAGACTTGAGTCACTCCAAGTGTCCCTTCCACTCCTTATCTGTCACACCATGCAATTCCATTCTGAGTTTCATGTTCCATTTAGATAAACTAACGTGAATATAATTCCTGAGAGCTAAAAGCAGATTTGTTTTTTTTTCTCTTCCACTCAGCACTTGCATTGGGGGCTTTCAAAAACTGCCTTGGTGCAAGGCATGATTAATAGGGAATCCCAAAACTGGACTACACTGGAGAATATCATGGTGCACAGTAAAGAGAGAAGGGGCTGTCCCATAGATTATGCCCTGACAACATTGGTTTTCTATTGGTTTGAGTTCTGAGATAAAGAGAAAGGGGGCTCCCCTGGGCACCAGGATGGGCAGTTGACTTTGGGTAAATCGTGTGGCTCTTATTCCTGTCAGCTCGTGAGTGGCAGGGCAGAGACCTAGGGAGAGACCTGTGTCATGAGTTCACCTTTGGGTACTTTTTAGTAAAAAGGAAAAACTGGCTTTGAAAACCCATTAATACTTTAAAAAGAGAATAATCTTCAACTCAAAGAAGCATGATTGTAGGTATAGGTAAGAGAACTGAGTATCTGTCTTATACCCAAATTTACTATTAGGGGACAGGAAAAGCTAAATGATGTTGCCGTGCTCCTCCTGAGTCAGGGAAGGGGAAGTCACCTACATTTTAGTAGCTTGGTTATATCAGAAGGGAATGAAAGCATCCTTTTGCTATTTGTGAACCCACTAATGTTCCTAGTGTATGGGTGTACGCTGTTCCCGAATGACTGCAGAAAACAACAGCTAAAGAACAGAAAACAAAATGTAGGCAAGAGAAGAGGCCAAAGGGGATTTGCTCCAAGGGGATATGAGAGTCCCAAAGATGACTTGGCCTAGGGTAGGAGACATGACTGGGGGTGGGGTGGGGTGAGAGGAAGCAGACCTCAGACTGAGTGACAGTTGGTTATAGCCAAATGTCTTCATCTCCAGTGCCCTCCAGACACCAGGAAGAGTTTGAGTCTGGGTGAGCACCCTGTGTACTTAGCTCCTACCAAAGGCCCCCACTTCTTCTCTGGTTTCCTTCCCTCCTCACTCGGGTCCCTGAGCCTTTTAATATTGGCCTCATGGGTCACTAGTCATCCTGATAGCACCGCTCACTCTTACCAGGCCGCAGATGTGTTATTATCTTACGCTTTATGCATTGGTTTTTGTGGTTGTTGTTTGTTTTTCCTTTCCAAGACATTAATCCCAAACTTCCAGTTTATTGAACCAGATGGGAATTCCTTATCTGACTTTCCAGCCTTGATAAGCTCTCCTGTACTATTTACAGAAATAATGTCCCATTATTTGTCTAGTCTTTCCCTTAGTCCAGTCAGCTAAACAAGCAAACAAACAAACAAACAAACAAACACAACAACAAAATACTTGCTATGAAGGATTTGGTCACCTCTTCATTTCCAAATGTCCTTAAAGGTTATTCTAAGGGCTGAAAGGATTAATTGTGGGGCTCAGGGATTAAGAGCACTGTCTGCTCTTCTAGAGTACCCTAGTTCCGTTTCCAGCACCAACATGGTGGCTAACAACTGCCTGTAACTACGTTTTGGGGTACTCTGATGCCCTCTTCTGGCTTTTGAGAGTACTGCATACATGTGTTGCACAGGCTTCTATCAGGTAAAACACCTATATAGAAAATAAATATAAAAAAAATTCTAAGGTAATTTTATTTGTTTGTATCTCAGAACCTTATGAAAGCAATATAGCATTAAACATAAATGTTCCCAAGATGGAGAAATTACAAAGATTCGAGGTGATAGTCACACTACTAATCAGGATCTGATCATTACTTTTTGTATAAATGTTTTAAAATATCACATTGTATTTACAGCATACACATTGTAAAGTATGTACAGCTATTATATACCAATTAACAATGAGAGATTGAGCTGGAAGTGTCCCTCCATGTTAGCTTGCTGTACAAGCCCTAGGGTCCATCCCCAGCACTGCAGAAATTTGAGAGCCATTTGAGAAAAAAAAATTCTCAAAGAATAACATACCAATAAAAAATACATTGATCATAGAACTCAGGATTACTTGTACGTGTGTGTGTGTGTGTGTGTGTGTGTGTGTGTGCACCAAGACTGTAATTGTAATGCTTAGTTGTGTGAAGTCATCAGCATTTAAAAGTGGCTTGCTGACGGAGCTTCTTTGACTTACGCTAGGCAGATGCGTAGGGTGTCTAGCACAGGACTGTTGCATAGAACGTCTTGGAGGAAAGAGATACTGGAAGCTTGCAGAGCCTTTCACAGACAAAGTGGGTGCCAGCCACATCAAGTTCCTGGAGATTAACAGTTGTTGGTGGTAAACAAGGAGATCTCTCAGAGGAGAATTCTTCAACAGTGCTGTAGCTCAGCCTGAAACCTTTATGGGCAAAAGCCTCAGAATGAGTGACCAGAGTCAACACTATGTGTGGAGGGTTTCATCTGCCCTAACAGAGACTGGCTCCAGCAGCCATTCAGTTGCTTGGCTCTGAGACCAGCCACTGTCCTGACCCAGTTCTAAAACCACCACTGTCTCTCATTTGTGGTCGGGGGACAGGAGCTATCGGTAGGAGTGTTTGCTCAGGTCTTCTGGAAGATCACTGGTAGTCAGCTCACGGTCTCTCTGTAGTTGGGAACATCCTCAGAGGACACCATACTGCCCACTGTGTTAAACTAAAAGAAAAAGGCTCAGGTGGGATAGAGGGAGACGGGATGCCAGGGGCCATCTTTTATTTTTGCTTTTCCCAGAAATGTGATGAGATGCTTGGTTGTGGGATTTTAAAGTTATGGGGCTCAACCACACAGCAATTCAAGAATCCCCTTAAAATGTCTATTCTGTATCATCAGCCTATGTTTTACTTGAGCTGTTCTGCTGATGGGGCGCACATACCTCAGAAGAAAGTCCAGACTCTGGTTGTGGCTGTTTGCCCTTGGCTGTCAGAGATCTGCAGCCCTCTCTTTTTCAGGTTTGTTTACCTGGGTCTTTTCATTGTTCCTCATTTGAGATTTCCCAGTATTCCCTGGTGTCCTTTCCCTTGATAGGATCCACTTCTGTCACTGTCACCAAGTACGACCCTCACCTTGCTGTACAAGATGCCACAATGATGTGGTCTGATCATTACAGATAATGGTGGACAGATGTCGAGTTACGAAATTAATGTGGCTTGGGGTGTGGCTCAGTGGTGGGACACTTGACTAGCTTGCCTCAGGCCCTGAGTGCCGTCTCCATCATCCTCTGCCTCCAATGAAAAGGACCCAATTAATGTCAATTACTATGTCACACTGACACGGTATACTACCCTGTGCATAAAGTATTTTTCTAGTTCCTGTCACTCCGCTTAAACAGTCGTTCTCTTAAAACCCACATTTAGATTGCCAAGCCAACCTTTACAGGGCTGGTTGTACTCCTGTCTCTTTCTTCTTAGATTTTATGAATATTCGGCTGACTGACTTTCAGTTAATTATGATGTCATTTGCATATTTGAAATGAATGGTGCTTTCTATTGCCTTCATTCACAGTTTTAATAAATGTGTGAACCTAAAACAACAAAAATTAGAGTGTCTCATAGCGCCCAGAGCACTTGTTAGTTTTTTTTTTTTTTTTTTGTCAACTTGACACAAGCTGGGTCATCTGAGACAAGGCTCCCTCAATTGAGGAAATGGGTGGATCATATTGGCCTGTATGCAAGTCTGTGGGAGCACTTTCTAGACTAATGATTGGCATGGGAGGGCCCAGCCAATTGTGGGAGGTAGTGCTGGGGAGTAAGAAATGTGAGCAAGCCAGGAAGCAGTGTCCTCCCATGCCCCTGCCTCAGGTTTGCCTCACTTGGGGGTGGGGGGTGGTGGGGGGTAGGGGTGGTTCCTGTTTCTGCCCTTACTTCCCTCCACGACGGCCTGTGACTGTGACATGTAAACCAAATGAACCCTCTCCTCCTTGAGTTACTTTTGCTTGTGCTTTTTATCACAGCAGTGAACTAGGACACCCAGACAGATATGCTAAGAATGATACCACATTCAATGAATGAATGGAATGAATGAATAAATGAATGAGCCAACCCTTGGCCATTACAATGTTAATCCATCAGCATAGCCCATTGATTGTAGTCCTATCTCTTGATTGATCCAATCCACTTCTACTTATTTTTCCATCTCAGACCGATTAGCCATCACTTTTCATTTGAATAATCACCGAGAGACAGGCCTCTGGCATTTTCTGGCTTCTCCGTTATTCATTTGTTATATATATAAAAAATCTTTTTTGACGTAGAATTTTGATTATTTCACTCTGCTATAACTTTGTTAGTCATAATAAAGAACAAAATCTTTAACTAACACACAAGGCAAGTGTGTTCTGGCCCAAGCTGAGCTCTTCTGCCTTGCCTCCCACCTGCCTGCACTTCAACCACAGACACTCTCCATTCTCCCCCCTGCCCCAGTGCCTTTGTATGTGATGTCACTTTGGCTCAGAACACTTTGTAGCTTGCCACTCCTCCCAGCTCCTCACCTAGTTAGTACCTCTGGTTCTGTTTCCTGTAGATGTCCATTACAAACTTTCCTAGAGGTACAGCTGGACTATTTCACTCTTACAGTTCTGGGGGTCAGGATTCAGCCTCAGGGAGATTCTCCCATTCCCTCCTCTGATGGGAGTGAGTGGATGGCATTTCATGCATTTATTTGGTAGCTTAGCAGAAGCAGCTGGAAGGCTATACTGAGCTAGGACTTTTGACCTAAACTTACACATGGGCGACCTGGTACTGTGATGTCAGGGTAGATCTTGCATGGTGGACTCAATTCTTAGACAATACATTTTTAAAAGACACCGTATTGCAGAAAGGCTTTTCGTGACCTGGTTTCAGAAGTTCCTTCTTAATGCTTCAACCTAATAGTCAAACAAGTCAACTATGGGCCAACCTTGGAGTCCTGAGAAGTGGGTAGACTCCACCTCTTTGTGGGAGGGTATCAGAACACAGGTGGTAGTACTGAATCTACCACTTCATCCTCCAAATAGCACTTTAGGCGAGTCGTATGAAAACTTTCTTCAGCACCACGAACATCTCTTTTGTAGCACTTCTCAGAGAAAAAATTTTATATTTGTTTATGTTTAGTTGACAATTATCTTGCCACTTTGGCAAACTGAGCAACTGTACTAAGAAAAGCCATTCCTGACTTTGCTCATCACTCTGTCCCCAGCACTGAGCACAGTGCCTGGCTCAATGAAGCGTGAATGACACAGAACCACCCAAATCTTGATGGTAGTGATTGCACACAGTTCTCAAACTTGTCGCTGTGCCGGAGCCTTGTTAACGGACAGAAGCACGGGATCCAAAGCAACGTCCATTCTTTACAGTTCAGAAACTTCAAATGAAAGGAAATAACTCCACCCTATTCCTCTCAGAGTCTCAACGATAACACTAGCTGCTGTAAGCATGCGGCTTTAGCTTTTGGGACTCTGAAGAACCTCAGTATATTATGACACAGTAGAGGCAAACAGAGGCTCCAGCAATGTGTGTTCTTGGGATCTGGGTCCTTCCACCAGCAGATGGATCCACCCACCCACAGTTGGCTTGTTCAGCCATAAGTGTACATGGGCGTAGAACAGTGGTGAGGTCCTAGTGTGCTTGTGTTATCCGATCTGGTCCTTCCTCTAGTGGCTGTGCCATCCACTGTTTTGCTTGTAGCAAGAACGTTGTACACTCCTGGAGGAGCTAAATACTTCCACTCTCTGCAGTGTTTTTCAGTTTGTCTTATTCCTGGACACTCTGCCTTTCTTTTTAATGCTATATGAGGGACCCAGGCCTACATATCTTTACATCTCCCTAAACCTTTAGAAGAACTTTAATGGTGAAAATATTCGATAAACATTTGCCTTTAAGACAGTGAATGAGCAACCTAGCTGAGACAATGCCCCTCTTAGTAACATTTTTCTAGTACCTGATTACCACTAAGTTCAGAGGCTCCAAAGTCTTTTCCATTGCTGGTTTCCAGATTTCTCTCAGGGAATCTTTCTCCCACTTCCTCTTAAAGAAAAGCATGGTCCTTTGTGTTATCTTATCTCCCCTCTTCTGCCTCAACTAGATCCCAGTGCTTGTGCTACAGCCTGTTGCTTGTGAGGGGTGGAGCAGTGTAGGGTTCTCAACCTGGCACACAGTAGGTGCTCAAGTAGCATCTGTGGAATGATTTGCCAACTAGGACTAAGACAAAAGCTCCCATGATGCAAATGGAGACTTTGACCCCATTCTACCCCATCTCAGGGTCTCCCAAGGATCCCCTAATGATTTTAGGGTATGTTCTGGTAGTGTGCTGTCACTTCATACTTACCCTGTCAGTAGGCAGATTCAGAATTTTTTTTTGCTTGCTACCACATTGTGTTAAAGAAAAATCGGTAAAGTTGGATTAGTTTGAATCTCAGTTCTTCTGTTACTAGGTTCATGGCCTCGAACATATCTTCACCCTTTGAGACTGGTTCTTCATCTGTATTATGGGGGTGAACCATCTCATCTAGCCATGAAAAACCAGGGTGCTTGGTCATTCCCTCCACCACTCTCACTCATGTGAGGGCCAGGTTATAAAGTGAGCAAAGCCGGTATTCTCGGGCACTTTGTTTTTAGACTGTAACTTTTCTTGTGTGAATGGTATTCCTTTTCAGGCTTTTCACTTGCTCACCCACCTCTCAGATCTGATTCTGCTTCTAGTGACAGAAATCTGTCAGAGAATCCCCCCCTAAATTCTTAGGTTCTTTCCTCTCCCACTGCCTCTGCTGAACGCTCCCTCTGATAGTAACAGTTTCCATTTCTTGGGCCACCTGGTAAAAGCCTTGCCTGTGTTTGGAGTTTGGGGGACAGTTCATTCCTGGAAAAGTGACATCTCTGTTCTGGGCCAACAAGAGTAGAGAAACTGGCTTCCTAAAGTAGACACATGTGCACACGCACTCACACACACACACACACACACACACACACACACACACACACACACAAAACCCTTCCTAAAGGAAGGTTGTGTCCATGTTTTAGGAATGGACACTGAGGGGGTCTGTAGTGTCTTTCAGGCTGGTGTGCAGTCTCCATGTGAACAATAGTGATGCTTGAGGAGAAGCTGGACTGTTTGGCAAGGCCAGGGTGTGAGATGTAGAAGATTACTGTCCTCAAGCCCCTAAATGGCTTTTGCTGAAGCCTGGGCATACTTACTGTGGGTAGTTTCAGAGACTAAAACCAGTACTGAGCTGGGTGTGGTTGTGCAAGTCTATAAACCTATTACTTGGAGGCTGAGGCAGGGGGATCATGCATTTGAGACAAACCTGAGCTATAGAGCAAGACCCTCTCTCAAATCCTCACCCTGAAAAAAAAAACAAAGCAAAACACTCACAAAGCTGGTATCAGTCAATGCAAAGAAGGAAAGGAGGCTGCTGCTTCTAATCAAGTTTCCAGAGAAGTTTGCAACAGCACAGACTTCCTGGGCAGAGCCAGTGCTTTGCCACGCCCAGCGAGTTACAGGGACCATTTGTTCTAAATTTCAGAAGGGGTTCTCAACCTTCCTAATGCTGTGACTTCATAATACAGTTCCTCATGCTGTGGGGACCCTCAACCATAAAATTATTTTCATTGCTACTTCATAACTGTAATTTTGGCACTATAATGAATCGTAAAAATCTGATATTTCTGATGGTCTTAAGCAGCCCTGTGAAAGAGTCATTTGCCTCATAAAGGGGTTACAACCCACAGTTTGAGAGCCCCTGCCATAATGGTTCCACATGATTACCTCAGTTAAACTGATCAGTTAAGTTTATAGCATAGGTGTGTTTGACACGTCAGGTGGGAAAAAGTTCACTGATTAGATTCAGTGTGTTGATTTTTTAGGTATTGTACAGACTCCTATATTTAGGTAGGAATTCGGACCTAAAGAGGTCCCAGCCTTTCAGATCCATGACAAATAGGATACTGTAATGACTTAGTGTGAAAAGATGGGCAAGGGTCCTCAGGTTCAACCCGCATGCCACGTTGGCTACAGCTGAACAGACAATGCTAAATCCTAACATTCATTACAGTTACTGGGAGAGAGAGAGAAAGCTACCGAGAACCAGATATTTGGTTTATACATTGAACATTTAATATTTTGGCAGCTAAACTTACTTGTAAGATTATCACAAACTGCTAATTTTCTATATGAGGGAAACAAACTTCTACAGTTTAACAAGAGAAAGTCAGCTTCAAAACAGGATGCGGGAAGGGGTCGGGGGAAGGGCTGCGTGACAAATACCTGGCGTAAGAAATATGAACACCTTAATCATTTGGCGGGATACTCCGATTCATAAGAGAAATTTGTTTTGAAGTAATAGTGGAAACCACCTAACAGACGTGGCTTAGACTTTGAAAAACAAATCAGAAAAATGTCGCCAAGGATATGAAAATATCAGTTATTGGGTGCCTTTGATGGGAATGTGAAGTACTGTTGGACCGAGGTTCCTCAGAGGGTTTAAAATAGAATCTCCGTATGACCCACTCTTCCACTTCTCAGTTTGTATCTAAAAGAAGTGAAAGCAGAAAACTGGGGAGAAATTCGTATGCCTTATGTTCACAGCGGCATTCTTCATGGCATTAAAAGGATGTACATAATTCAAGCAGCCATCTGTAGATGGACGCAGACGCTGAACCCAGTGCAAGCATCTTCAGAAGTACGGAAATTCCAGGAGGTGCTGCAATATGGATGGGCCCCGAAGGCACCACACTAAGTGAAGCAAACCCACCACAGAAAGCTAAATACTGTAAGCTTCCATTTCCATCTAAAGAAGTCAGGTCCATGGAGACAGAAGGTGGTTTCTGAGACAGAGGCATGAGGGAAGAAGAAGCAACGATTACTATTTACTGAGTCCAGAGTTTCCTCTTGCAAAATGAAAAGACTTTGGGATATGGTGATGTTGATGGTTGCACAATGCAAATTTTTTATGTGCTGATGCATGTTTGGAAATGATCACTCTAGTAAATATTGTATGTATTTTACCACATTTAAAAAAATATTATGAGAGGGCTGAGGAATTCAGTTAGTGGGGTACTTGCCTGGCAAGCACAAGGCCCTGGGTTCAATTCCAAGCACTGTCAAAAATGTATAATGAAGCATCATTTTAACCTTTAAATGGTACAGATAAAAAATTTACAAATTAGAAAACATTCTCAAAAATAGTATGTGAAAGTAAGTAGTCTCCCGTTGGTGGAAGTTTTAATGTATAATTGTGGAGGAAAATCTTTCTATATCTGTGAAAACTAAAATTCTATTACTCTTTAGCCCTTGGTCAAGTGATTCTCCTTCTGAGAAGTAGCCAGCTCCTTCAAGTATGGGGTGAAATATAACATGGGTTTTTCTTTACAACAAAAGATTAGGAAAAACTTATCTGACTATTTGCATCAAGTAGATTATGGTAGAATAGTATGCAATTTCTAATACGATAGCGCTAGTTATTATGGATATAAAATAATCCCAAGCTGGTAGTATACATGTAAAAGTATTATTGAATGCTTCTATTTGTGTTTTAAAATAAAATAAGGATACATGTGGATCTGAGTTATTACTTTGTTTTATTTTGTTGAAAATAACTCTAATCGAAGACAAGAAATTGAAGTAGGTAGCTGGTCATTCCAGGCACACCTTTGGAAGAAAGTTAGACGGCCAGGGACCAGAGTTCATAGGGACCCTTGCTTTCAACTATTTGTCACTCTGATAGCTAATAATGGTTGCCACCTTGAATCACCAATCTAGAATCCTGGGATGTCTTTAAGGGGGTTTCTAGACTGGGTTCATTCAAGCAAGGCAAGCCATCTTAACTGCAGCTTGAACCATTGCATGGGCTGGGGTCTCAGGCTGGGTAAAATGGAAAAGGCACGATAAATGCCAGCATTCCTCTCTGCTTTCGGACTGAGGGGACAATGAGACCGGGTGCCTCATGTTCCTGCCCCATGACTTCCCTGCTATGACCACACCCAAACGTGTAAGCCAAAACAAACCCTCCATTCCTGTTGCTTTTATCAGATATTTTGTTGCAAAACCAGGAGAATTAACTAATACTTCTCTACTTTTTTAAAACAAAACAAAACAAAACAAAACAAAACAAAACAAAACAAAACAAAACAAGACAAGGTCTCACTATGTACCAAGGTTGGCCTAAAGCTCACTCGGTAGACCAGCCTGGTCTAGGACTCACTGAGATAGATGGATATTTACCTCTGCCTCCCAAGTGCTGGGATTAAAATGTATGTGCTACCATGTTTAAGACTCAGTTTTACTTTAATATTTTCATGTTATGTACAGATATAATCTCTAAAAATTCTTAATTAAAGAAATTACCGTCTCGAAGGATTAAAACACACACACACACACACACACACACACACACACACACACACACACTACATTTTAGCCCATTGCCCCACACAAATACTGTAAGAGCAGAAGGAAGGATACAGACACAGCCTGAAAGATGGAGAGCAGCTGTAGACAGTCAACCCTCCAAGGAAGAATTTCTGCTATTGAATACTTATGTGTCTCCCCAAAGCATCACTTTCCTTTTATACACAAATCTGGGTAGTAATCCACCTGCTAGCTTTCCTCTTTCACATTAGCCATTAAGCTACAAGCCAATTTGAGTGCCACCCAGTACCAGGTGGTTTTATTCCTATGGTAAGCAGCTAGCATTGGCCTTGTCTTGGAATCTGCTCCAAACTTGGTTTGTTTCCCCACCAGTCCAGTGTTGGTCCTCATTCTGTGCTTCCAGTAAGCTCTAGCATCTTTTTGGTCTATACTGAGTGGTTGAGTAGAGAAGCAGACAGAAAGGGAGAGGAAGAAGAGGCTAGATGTTATAAAGCCTTGTCTGACATTTTTCTTTAGTACACCTTACAGCTGAAGTGAGTATGTCAGGCAGTTATTCTCAAAGTGTGGCCCTGGCAATTGCTAGATATAAGCTTCATCTCAACTTATGGCCAGATTCTCTGTGCACAAGGCCCAGGAAATTGTTTCACATGCTCTCCCGGTGACTTCCACATATGCTAAACTTTGAAAACCACAGGAAAATCAAAGGAAGTTTGATTTTACTCAAGTGTCTATGTGTTCTCTTGTATTTCCTGCGTTGGCTGAGAAAAAAGTAATGCTTTGCTCTACAGCAGAATGTCCCACAGCCTTGTCGCCTAACATCAAGTACATCTGGCTAATGTCACAGTCTCCATCAGCTGTGGGAAGGCTGTGGAGGGTTGGAGAGCAGTGTTTTATACTACTTCAGTCTGGAAAGTGACACATGAGATGTGGACATCTTATTGGCCCTTGGACTTTTCTTTAGGATTTCCTGAGTCTGGGACTTTTTCCTGAGTCTGGGAAGGAAAAGGAGAAAGGAGTGGGGAGGGAGGAGGGAGGAGGGAGGAGGGAAAAGGAAGGAGAGAGGAGGAATCTGTTTCCATGTTTAGAAGCAGCAGCCATCTTTTCTGCCCTCTGTAATATGGCTTGCCTCACTGCAAAGGAGGCTGGGAAATATGGCCTGTGTATGGAGCTAAGGGGTTGGGGGATGACTTCAGTGAATGTGAGAACCTACATGAATTTTAAATACTATTTCTAAGTCATGTTTCAGTGAACAACTGTTTTCAGTCTCACTTTCTAACTAAGTTTTATCTTGTCTTTTTAAATTCCAGCACCATGGACTTGAGGATGTCCATAAGATGTCCACATCTCCTTCTTTTTGTGACATCGATTGTGTTCACAGGTAAGAACCCTTTTCTGTGTTAAGTCCTGGAGTCCTTCTGCTGTATTCCAGTGAGTCAGACCACTGCAAGCCCAGTCTTGAGAGTTGTTGCTATGGTTTGCTCATGTTTCACTAGCCTTGCCTAAGACTCCATAGCAAAGAGCTTTCCTAGAGAGTATGGAAGGATCAGAACCATGACCAGGTATCTCCAGTCTGGGCATCTTCTTCCTCTGGGGGTTGGCAGCCAAACCCCCAGGATCTCAACACACAGCACAAGGCGAGTGTCCTGTCCAGGACTCTTAGAAGGGTAAAGAAGGCCGTGACAGTATAGCCTCTGACTTGACTCCACAAATACACATCTGGTCTTTTCAGTCCCCATTTTCAATATTCTCAAGCCCTTAGGAAACAGCTGATGGGCTTTCAAAGGCTCCTTGTAGTACTGGTTCACCACCACACCCTTCTTCCTTAGCCTGGTGTTCCTTAGTTCAGACTCCTCAAGCTTTGTGACTCTGGACTTCCAGTTAATCATGCCAGTCAATTTACCCTAAAGCTAACTAAGCTAATGCTTTAGGGTTTCCCCTTGCACAGGCTCCCCCTTTCTAACCCCTAAAGACCCCAGGAGGTCCCCAGCACTATATTACATATCTTATGACTTGGTAAGATTTAGATCAGATAACCACAATTAATTAAGATTTCCTTTCCCTCCCCTTATTACAGTCTCCTGCTGGGTGACATTTTGCATTTGAATTGTGTGTTGTTTTTTTTTTTTTTCCTTAAAAAGCTCCCTACAGTTTAGAAGTGTGAGGCCTCCCAGAATTCAGCCCTTCCTGGCTCACTGCTCTCTGGGATGCACCTATAAGCAGCTGGCTGGAGACCCTACTATGCATCCTGCGACTGAATGCCATTTTGTTACTGCTGGCCCACACTTTCCTGTATTCACTTTCTCCACCTCAGCGCTGACAGGGAAACCATCTCAGTCTTGGTGACCTGCAGACAGGGTAGGTGAGCTTGTGGTGTGCCTGTAGCAGCTGCAGGCCACCCCTGACCACCTGGCCTCTGACTAATCAGCTCAGCCACAAAACCACCTCCTCCATAATTGTCACACAACAGTCCCTTGGCCACTGACCCTAGCCCTGGCAGGTTACAGAGGAGGAGTTGAGTATTGTAAAGAGATATTCCCTTAGATCTCAGTAGATAGAGACAGGTCTTCTGTGATTTGTATTTTCTGCTTAGCACTGGAGGCTTGCTGAGGGCACCAGTGTGACATCTACAGGTACTCACCTAGCTATCATCAATGTAGGTGAGAATGGCACCTTTCACTTGCCAGGGTCAATGACCTGGAGTCTCAGCTCCTGGGGAGATGTGTACACACACAAATATCAGAGGTAAGGGAGAAAAAGATAATTTGTATGTGTGTGTGTGTGTGTGTGTGTGTGTGTGTGTGCGCGCATGCCTCTCTCTCTCTCCCTCTGTGTGTGTGTGTTTATGTATCTGTACACGTCTCAATGTATGCACATGCATGCATGTCTCTGTGTATCTCTGTGTGTGTGTGGTGTTTGTGTGTCATGTGTACACTTGTGTGCATGCACGGTTGCCTATGTGTGCCTTTGTGTATATGTCTCTCTGTGTGTATGTGTGTGGTGTATACATGTGTGTTCATGGATGTTTGTGTCTGTGTGTGTGTATGTGTGTGTATGTGTGTGTGTGTGTTTAGTTCAGGTACTGTTCTGAGTACTTTATAAATAGTAATTCATTTAAAAACCACAGTAACTTGCTGCATTAGGTCTTGCCATTATTCCTTATTTTAAGACAAGGTCCCTTAAGTGCAGAGACAGCTAAGTAATTGACTCAAGCTCAACATAGCTCCCAATGAGAGAGGCCAGCTCCGTGCCCAGCAGTACAGGCTGAACGACACTGGTGTGAGATATCAGGCTATTTCTAACTCTTGCTCCTGAGGTCATTTCAAGTGGCAAGCTCTGGTTTTGGGTGAGTCAGATAGCTTTGGCGGATGATATTGCTTCAGCTTGGTTCTTCCTCCTTTGCTTCCTGCTTCTATCCGAAGCCACACCCCAGCTGTCCCCGAATCTTAGGCCTTAGCACTGGCAGCCAGAATGGCAAGCTTAGCTTTTAGGATCTGGGAGAGAAATGCCCCGGGAACAAATATTCAGTAACAGCTTAACTGAGACATCTTTCCCGTCCCCAAACTTTTGGGCTCAGCCCTTTGAAAGTGAGTAGGTAAAGCTGAGAAACCCATCAAAACCAAGGACAGGTGTCACTTCTATTTTGACCTGCTCTGAAACCGTGTGGAAACTCCTAGCTCCTAAAAAAGGGGGTTGATGATATTGAAACCATAAGAAAAAAAAAATCTTGAGTGATAACTGATTAGGTTTCATTCTAGCCAGGGGAGGATATATGGGAAGAGGATATAGCTGGGGACCAATAGAGGCAATTGGCATCAACCGCTAGAAAATGAACTTGCCAATACTTCACTCACCAATAAACTCAGTGATGAAACAGTCAGCATCCATTTCCAACCTCTCATCATTTTTTACTATCATAATCATTGATAAATATACTTCTTTAGTTTTTTTAAATTTCAAACATGCATACAAATGTATCTTGGTTATGTCTATCCCATTCCTTCCCTCCAATCTCTCAGTCCTCCCCAAAACACCTCCCATCTGCCTCTCAACTTTGAATGCACATACATGGAGCCCCAATCCCAGAGGCTCAGCAAACATTACTGGAGACAAGATGGGTAGAAAGAATCTAAGAGTCAGAGGATGAGGAGGAGTTCTCTGACCACTGACCACTGGACAAGACATGGCTGTTTCACACGTGAATTTTTAGAAGCTATGGTTATCTGCACAAGACAACCATAAGATTAAGAGAATTAAAGGTCCCAGCAGGAAATAAGGAAGAAGGGCTGTTCCCAATCCCTAGCCGAAGAGCTAATAGCAGTTGCTGGCTACTGAGGGAGAGACACTTTTCTTGGGGTAGGGACATTGGTATCTATGCCCAGGAGATGACCCACACAGGTGTGCTTATGAACAACACTAAATGGACTTAGAGTGTATTATTAAATTAAAAGCCAACCATTTTTAAACATAGAAGAAAATCTATTTGAGACAAATCTATCTCTTCCTGAGCTATTTAATAGGCACCTACCCAAGGGCAGGCATGCAAAGAGAAAAGGAGACACAATTGGCAATAATAATCCACGGGGGGGGGGGGATTGCAAGGCTGATAACTTATGACAATACATAAGACATAGAGAGAAATAGTTCTTCCTGGCCCCCTACACCTCTCACATGTTTTGTCTGGAAATTGTATACCTTTATTGATGCCCCTGATCAATTGCTCCAAGTGTGGCAGACAAAGGAGAACTTTGTGGGCTCAGTTCTCTTCTTCCACATTTGTGTGGGTCCCGAGGGTTGGATGCAGGTTATCAGGCTTGTACAGCATCCTTCTGGGACATCTCATGGGCCCTTCCCTCTGGGGATCCTCTAGCCTGGCCTTCAAGTAGCTATGATGACAGGTGCATTTACCATGTCTAGTTGGGTTGGACACTTGGCAGTTGCTCTCTTCTTGTATGAGGCTTCTCCAGTTCTAGGGTGCTCACTTCACCTGACCAACACTGGTCAACAATAACCCTGGAGTAGGAGAGACTTTCTTCACTTAAAGATGTACACAAAACAGCTTCAGACTCTCAGTTCATGTTCTGTGGCAAGGTTGACTGTCTTCCCTCAAATTCTATAGATTTTGGCTTGGTTGGTTGGATGAAAATAGCATTTTTGTTGCCTTTCAGCTCTATCTCTTGTCATTGTCTAGCATCACTAACCTGGGGTAACTGGTACCTGGGGTAAACTAACAATTCAAACTTAATCTACCTAAAGAGTCGCTGTCTTAGGGCCTTTTCAGATATAAGAAGTAGAGTGCATCCCTTGTTATCTATATGAAAATATCCAACAAGCTATCTGCTGTGGTGTCTGGAACTCCACTGAAGGCTGTGGACTGGAGATACACTAGCTTATCCTTGAGTGTTCAATCAATGGGCATACAGAATAAATTCCAGAGTGGACAGACACATGAACCAGGAAGTCAGACTGAGGAAGTTAATTCCAAGTAAGCTGGAGTTCAAAGCCGTGCTACTTTTGATGCAATGGCCAGATGGGGTGACATCAGAAAGAGCACAGAGCTGCCCTGACGGAAGCTGGTAACACCTTTTGTCAGAAAAGCTTCAGGAGAGACAGGAGTGAGCCATGTAGAGGGGAGAAAGCTGTCTCTGCTCACTGGGGAATCTAACAGAAAAGAAAAGTAAGGACAGAAGAGACCTGTTTGTGACAGGATGATGAGACTAGAGGCCATGCTCAGAGAAGTAGGACATCACAAATGTCAAATGTCACTTACCTATTCAATAAAAATATTTCCTGTAAGGGTGCTTAGCCACACCCAGTTGTAAGATCAGATCTGTAGATGCAAAAGCAGTTTCTTTAGTATAACTTCTACCAGGGCTAAGAGGCATATTTACTAGCTTTTTACTTGTGAGAAAAAGTTACAAGGCTGTATTATTTTTTTGTGTTGTCCAATGTAATAGCCAGTATCCATATGTGACTCATTAAGCTTTAATTAAATGCGATTACATGAGAGGAAACAATTCAATTTATCCAGCACTGTAAAAGACGCTCTAGTTTCTTGGTCATACTTACTACTTGTCGAGATTCACATTGTTCAAAACCAGATAAGAATTCTCTCTCCTCAAAGAATTCTTTCGGAGGAATAATACACTGTGAGATCAAAGACTCGGGTCTAAGAGAGCTAACATCTCAATGAAGTTGAAGAACAGCTAGAAAGAAAATGAGAGTGAAAACTGGAGGGCATCATAAGCCATGGGCAAGATCTGAGGCTTTAAGCCTCCTGGGAGACTGTTCAGGATCGTGCCATGAGAAATGGAGGGCGATGACCAGGTCTTCCGGTGAAGGCCTCTGTGGTGGATGAAGTCAAGGAACTTTGACACAAGGTTGTTGGCAGATTCGTTATTGATGAATAAATTGTTAGATTATGTTAGCTAATCAATTTGAGAATTGGTTAGAAAGAACAGCCTTGAATATAATGCCGAAATCTTCCTTGAATGAAGACATAGTGACCAATAATTAGTAGTTCATAACTATGAGATGGGAGACACCTTTTGAGTGGAGAGGGGCTGCTCAAGACCCTTGCTGAGGAAGCCAGGAGTGTCTTGTGGGCCATGTGGAGTCATTTGGGTAGAACTAGAGTCCATGGAAAGGATGTTTAGGGTAACATTTTTATTGAAGAGGGTCAGCTATAGTGGGATCTAGTACGATGGAGCAGGGCAGAAGAGATGATGAGTTTTGGGTACTGACCAGGGAAGACTGACATTCTGGTGGGGTCATAGGCTCACATGATGCTCAGCCTTTGGGCTCCATGGGACACTCTGGTGGTTTCTTTCTGCAGAGGTCCTTTAGTATTCTTGACCACTGATTCCTGACTGGGGAGATACATGCCTGAATTCCTGTGTGCTTGGCTTCTGGCTGTATAATCTCAGTCACAGCTAAATCTAAACCATTTCTCTGGTCCAACTGCTAAAAGAGGGAGGATTTCTTAGTGCTTTCCACCAATGGAATTTCAGGGAGTTCACTTGCTTTGAGGCCCCAAGTTCTGGGGACCATAAAAGTGGAGGCCTGAAGCCACTGGGAAAGAACAGACGTTGAGTCACATTTTCCCCATATGGTCATAGTTAAGATGTGTCTGCCTGGTTCAGAGTGACATCACGACAACCAGGGTCTGATGACAGGCCAAAGCATGTAAACTGCGAAATACTTTCAGTTCCACTCAGGATGCCTACAGAGTAGTTTCTGCCCAGTGGGGAGGAGAAGGGGGTTAGAAAGGATAGAAGTGAATATGGGTGGTGATTAACTCTGATCCCCTCAGCTTCCCAAATAAGAGTTTTTGGTAAAAATGAAGGGTCTGATTCAGCTCTTGTGTGGAACCAGAAAGTCTATGTTTCTGACCAGCCCCTAGGTAAGGCCAAAGGCTTTGGTCAACTTTTTATTGGTAGGTAAAGAGGAAGCCGAGAGAAGATGAAGTTCCTGTTATATTTGGGACGGGGTGGGGGTGGGGGGCTGGATCAGAGAAGTTGGACAGGGAGTGAATGGAAAGGAAATTAGGTACTCTGGGTTTCCACAGAAGAAAAAGAAACTCTGTGTGTCAAACAGACATAAGAAACTCAGAGTGAGTTCACTTCTAGAACCAGAAAGTACAACTAATAGCATAGCAATAACGTCACAGAAACCAATAGCTGGCCAACACTTCAGCAGCCTGCTTGCTTCTCCGTCAGATCATCTGCCCAGAATCACAGGAAGTTAGACCCAAACCAGAATATGTCCTGCCCTCCACAGAGTCCGTCAGCTCTCACTGAACTGCGAACATTTACAGCAGGTGGCACTCTTGCCTTTCACTTAAGAGATTAGCAGCGATGTAACAGAAGCCAAATACAATACATTTTCCTTAGGTCCCATTTTCGCTCTTGTGGGAACTTAGTGATCTCCCTCTTCCCTCCAATGCAGACTTCCATGCTGTACTTCACGGATGCCTGGAGTCTCCTCCAGGACCATAGGCAACCTCTTGATCATAGGTTCTCATGGGGTGGTCTGCAGGCAGTTGAGCTTTGCCAAGTACACACCATCCTACCTGCCTATTTCCTGTTTAAAGGGAAGCCAACTGGTCAGATCAATTCAACTTCTCCTGACCCACCACCACATTGAGTGAGACTCCTCTCTCATCTCCCTCACCCACCACTGGCCCTCCTTTTTCTTCCTTCCTTCCTGAAGTCCTGAAGAACAAATGGTTTTTTTTATGAAGACTCTATTCCAATCTTCTCCCCATGGCAGGATCTAGCTTCATATGAACCAAAAAAGGCATGTCCATCTCACCTTTCACCTTTCACCTCTCACCTCTCACCTCTCATCTCCCTCTATTGATTTTCTTTTCTGAGTCTCCAGCAGTTCTGTGGCCTAGAAAAAGTCCCACAAGTTGGCTTACGCCAGTGTGTCCTTTCTCTGAACTTTTCCATCATAATCCTTTCTGGTTCTGAAAGTTTCCAGGGCAGTGCAGCTTGGGAGTATCCATTGGTTTCTCTGAGGTTTCTGTAACGTGACAAGGCACATTCTCACCTTCCTACCTATAGCTCCCTCCCAGCAGCTAACTCACATTCCTTAAATATCTTGACCACTATATCTCCCAAGAGCCATTGCATTTCCCAGCTTCCTTTCTGGTCCCTGAAAGATCCTAGAGAGGTCATTGTTGTTTGACACTTGAGTCACTTCAAAACCTCTTTCCTCACTCTGGGAATAGCAGTCATGGTAGCAGGAACTGGATGAATGTCAAAGAGGTGACTCAATGGAGCTCCTAACGTAAATGAAGACTAATAAAAGGTGTGTGACCATCAGCAACAATCTGTTTTTTTTTTTTTTTAACCATAGCAGACCGAAGAATAAGGGGATTGCACGGGGGCAGGCAGGGTTTAGGGAGATGGTGTAGCAATTATAGAGGCTGTAGCAACCGTGGTGATGGTAGTCACTGGTCTGGTTTAGAAATTCACAGAAGCATAGTACCAGAAAGATTCCTAGAACATTTTACTTCAATCCACCTCCTTAATCGGCTGAGAAAGCTGAGATTCGAAAAGGTTGCAGCCTGCACACATGAACAGTGGAGCAAAAACAAAGGTCTAAGTTCCAGATGTCCAGCATGGATGCCCGGTTCCAGATCCTAGCATCCACCTCTCCAGGCATGTCTATCACTGCCTGGCAAGGTGGAGGCTGGGTGCTGTGTCAGAGCAACGGAGCTTCCCCTTTTTGTTTCCTCTTTCCTAATTCTCAGGTTTTCTATTTCAGCCACTGCTTCCATGAAGAGGCAAGCTTACTTCAATAGGACTGCATACCTGCCATGCCCAAATACAAAGGCTCAAAACATAAGCCTGAGTGAGCTGGTAGTATTTTGGCAGGACCAGAACAAGTTGGTTCTGTATGAGCATTATCTGGGCACAGAGAAACCTGATAATGTGAATTCCAAGTACCTGGGTCGCACGAGCTTTGACAGAGAAACCTGGGCTCTACGACTTCACAATGTTCAGATCAAGGACATGGGCTCGTATGATTGTTTTATACAACGAAAACCACCCACAGGATCAATCATCCTCCAGCAGACAGAAACAGAGCTCTCAGTGATCGGTATGTGGTCAGTGCTGTGTTTACATTGTCGACTGCTTGGATGAGACTAGAAATGGGCAAGGAAACACTGAGGGTGGTTGTTTAAACAGACTGGAAAAGAAGGCAGAAGAGAGACACTTCTAGGAAGTCTGTTTGGAGGGAATGTGGGGTCCGAGAGTGGGAAACTGAAAGCCCTTTGTATTTGGACGGTTTGTTTCTTGAAGATCAGTGAGAATTTTTGGAGACAAGCTAGAGCTAGCTGAACAAAAGCAACGGGGTCAGATTAAAACAACAATCAATGTGGCCACTGCTTCTATTTTCTCCTTTTAGTCTAAGATTTTGTTTTCACCCACAGTAGTCTGGGGCTCTTGCTTTTAGTTCTTATGGTTCTGTCATTCTGAGAACAGCATATAAAGGGAGCCGGACACGAGTGTTTAACCTTAAAGATGAACTTCTTTTATTCAGCACAATGCCTTTTGTGTTTCATCTAAGTTGAGCCTATCAAAAATTTGGAACTTGCTTTTTTTTTTAACTGATGAATTACATTATACTGTCAATCACTGAAAGACACTGGGTTGTTTCCAGTTTGAAGCTGAGACAAACCGAGCTGCCATACAAGTGTCAGCCTCTGTGTGAACGTAAGTTTGCATTTCTCTAGTGTAGATTCATTCCGAGGCATAATGTTGCTGGACCCACATGAATTCTTTATGAACTTGGAAAAGGCAGACTGATGAGAAACAATTCTAGAATGAACCTTTTTCTAAAACTACAGGATGAAACAGGCAAAACCAGACCCAGCATGGAGTGCTACTCTCCTTGAGCATGACTTGATTCAAATGTGGCTACAGGGCTTCCATTTAACAAGGTGCTAAGTCGGTGTTCTCCGTGTGTGGCAGGCACCTCTGGAGAAACAGTGTGTTTTAAGAGAGGCACAGAGCAGCCTTTAAAACAAATTGCCTCTTTATTATAATGTGTATTTGTACTACAACTTAACTCATGACTGCAAAAGACATTGTTGATAAAGCTGAGTAGAATCTAGAATTTCTCACCAAGCATCAGCAGAATGTTCAAGGAACATTAACAATGTTGCAAAAATCAAAAATGGATGGCATACAAATGACTTCCATTGTTAGGAAGAATGCATGGTACTATCGTTTTGGTTATGAGTCTAGCCTTTAGTGGCTGAGTCCTCTCTCCAGTTTCACACTCAGTTATCAATTAATATGTAGAATGTACACATGTGCCAGATCCAGGATCTTTGTGACAGTGCACTTCCATCCTAAAAACACCAGTAGAAAACAAAGCGGAGAGGGTTTTGAACTTGCCCTTGTATGAATGAATTTCTTTCAGCACAGTAGTCCTCAACCTTCCTAATTCTGTGACCTTTTAATCTACTTCCTTATGTTGTGGTGACCTCAAACCATACAATTATTTAATTTCTACTTCATAATGGTAATTTTGCTACTGTTATGAATCATAATGTAAACATCTGATATGCAGAATATCTAATGAACACCCCAAAGGGGTCGCAACCCATGGGTTGAGAACCACCACTGTTACAGTGCATAAAGTTAGACTCTGGTAATCATGTCAAAAACCAACATTCTGAGTTTGTAAACACAAAGACATCCCTTATTACCCTTACACGTAGGTTCTTAAAGATGAGACCCAGTGATGCAAGGACTATAAACCCTGTGAGTTCTTGATGGAAATCTATCTCATTCCTCTGTGGCGAGGTGGAATGTTTTCCTATGGGAATGTAGGCCAGGTCGTTAGAGCAAGTCTCCATTGAGTCCCCAGTTTTTAGAGTACTGGCTTCACTGTAGACTTCGGTAAGATAATTTTAGCTAGCCTTTCTCTCAGAGAGCACTCTCTAGGGGAGCAAGCAGACATACTGAAAGATAAATGCAGGCTTACTATGTAGTCCTCACTATGGGCTGAGGCCCACACCGTATACACCTTGAGATGGCCAGGTCTACTCCAATCAGGGAACTGGATATCAGTCACTTGCTGTTTCTTTGTATCCATGTCTACATTTAGGTTGACTGTTTCCAACCCTTTCTGCTTCCAGCCAACTTCAGTAAACCTGAAATAGAACCGGCTCAGAATATAACAAGAAATTCTGGCATAAATTTGACCTGCTCATCTAAACAAGGTTACCCAAAACCTAAGAAGATGTATTTTCTGATAACCAATTCAACTAATAAGTATGGCGATAACATGCAGATATCACAAGACAACGTCACAGAACTGTTCAGTGTTTCCATCAGCCTATCTCATTCATTCCCGGATGGTGTGTACAATATGACCGTCGAGTGTTTTCTGGAAACAGAGTCAATAACTATTTCCTCCAAACCTTACAATATAGGTAAGGATGCTTCCTAAGATTATTTATTTCACAAGGTGCTATATGCAAATCTTTTATCCCAATTATCCAGTGTTCACTGCTGGCTGAAAAACCTTCCAGTAGGCCACTAGGAAGGAGGCGAATAGAAGGTTCTTTTTACATTTGCATGACCTAAGGTCCAAGAGTCTATGAAACTGAGCTTTACTTGAAGAAACATGGTCTTAGCCCTGAAACTGACCCGAGTCTTTGGAGTTACCCTTGGATGGAGGACAATGAGATGCTGTGGACACAAAATAGAAGATATCTCCTAGCAAGAAGCTTTCAGCTGACTAAAATACACACATGTGCACAAGTGCACATATAATATTTGTATATACACCTGCCTCCAAATATTATTATTATTATATAATATTTGTATTATATATGTACTTATTATGCATATGGACTCACTGTAGTCATTGTTGACTCTAAAGCTGAAAACTCAGATAGAAGATATCTTCTCTCTAAAAACTCAGAACATATCTTCTCGTTCTTGAGACTCTCCCAGAAATCCATGATGTACATATATGACAAACTTAGTTTTTTTTTTTTTTTAAAAGTAAAAGTCAAGTCTAAATTATAGCTCATGGAAACAATTTCCTAAATTTAAAACCAGCTGATAATCAGTTCTGTGAGCATTCAGAGGTAGGCAAGATCTTTGAAAGTCAGGTAAGTCTTCCTAAAGGCACTGGGGCCTTATCCTACTGTAAAACAGACTATCGGACTTGGTAAATAAAAATAGAAGGGAGGGGGGGAGATAGAGTTCCCTATGCAAACCCCTCATGTTTGCAGTGACTTCATGCATGCTCAGCCAGTGAGAGAGCCACACTGATACACCGGTACAGAGAGCTGTACCCAAAAGGAGCAGGAAATATGTTCAAGACAGACTCAGTAAAGGCAGCATCTTCTTGCTGTGCTTCCATGGTGATGAAAGAAGAGTTTGAACCTCAGTGCCAGCTTTGCCCCAGAGAGAGCTAACGTGTACCTCACTTGTGACAAGCAACCATTCCTCCTAGAATGAGGAGGACACTCTGCTCTCGTTTGGTGCTCATCACTCGTCGATGTTTATTCTGAGGCTCATCCCCTCCCCCATCCTACCCACAAACCCTCAGCCACCTGCCTTCTGCTTCTATGGCCCCTTCTCCAGCCCTTTAACTATGATTTGCTTCTTCTGATGGCACCCATCCATCTCTTTCTGCTTCCCCTGGCTTTGCCTCATCCTTGATGCTGGTGCCTCCCCCAGTAACTTGGATACATTCCGAGAAACATTCCCATGACTAGATTTACAACTGAACCTACCCACTCTCCCCAGACTGATTCCCTTTTGCTCAGATATCTCAGCCACTGAGAATCTAGTAAGAGATGTGGTCACCCAGCTGTCCTAGTTGCTTCTACTGCACCATTTCCTAGAAACATAGAAGACACTCTAAGCAGTACCTAAAGGTAATTACCTTCAGGTAACCACCAGCTTCAATCTCCCCACCCTTGTCTACAAGTGAGCAGGTAACACCATAAGCTCATCATGACTCATCTCTACTAGCTAACTATGTTAGAACTTGCCCAGGTACTACCTTCAGAAATACTTCAGCCCTGGGTATCTCATCCAAAGGGCTTGCATACCTGTATCCCTAAATTTATGCCCTGGCCAGAGATAGGTTAGCTACTTTCTTACTTAAAGTTTTATTGCTGTGAAGAAACACTATGACCACAGCAATTCTTATAAAGGAAAACATTTAATTGGGGCTGGCTTACAGTTTCAGAGGGTTAGTCTATTATCACCATGGCAAGAAATATAGTGGTGTGCAGGCAGACACGGTGCTGAAGAAGGAGCTGAGAGTTCTACATCTTGATCCACAGGCAGCAGAAGGAGACTGTGTGCCACACAGGACATGGCTTAAGCATAGGAAACCTCAAAACTTGCCTCACCAGTGACACACTTCCTTCAACAAGGTGGCACCTACTCCAACAAGACCATAAACAGTGCCACTCTTTATGGTCAAACATTCGAACACATGAATCTATGGAAATCATTACTATTCAAACCACCATAGTTACTGACTCTTTTTGTGTATCAAAAGGCAGAAGTCTCCATGTAAGATCCATAACCCCCTTTATTGGAAATACCAAATAGATTTAAGTGAGACAAACAAGGACACACTCAAAAGGTATTAAGTATGGTCCACAGTGCCAATAATCGTTTTCCTTACTATTCTAAGAGGATGCATGCCTAAAAATTGTATATAAACTATGGAATATTTTGATCCTAATTTTCTTATAATTTAGGATTAAACAGAAAGACTGTTTCTTTAAATGTCTATGAACTGAACTACTCAATTTTCCATTAATTTCTGAGACTGCAGTTTAAGCTTTCTTATTCTAGGAAGTAATTGCTGGCCTTCAGGGATCTGGTTCTTCAGGGAATGAAGAAATAGCAAAATTTTCCTAACAGAGGAGGCATACTGAAAGGCAGGGCAAGGAAGCCTGGAGATACTTCAGTAAAAATAATAATCAAATACTTTGAAGTAGTTGTTCTGTTTGCCCAAATGAGAGGTGATCTAGAAAGTGATTTCAAGATGGTGGCGGATGGAGGAACCATTACCAAAGTTTCTCTAGATTTCCTGTTGTTGACTTCAGTTTTTTAATGGCCCTAGAACCCGGTGAGGGGGGAGAGAAGAAGGGAGAGGGAGTCAGAAGGAGGGAGGGAGGGAAGAAGGAAGGAAGGATAGAAGAAGGGAGGGAGGAATGATGAAGACAGGAAGGAAAGGAAAGAAGAAAGAAAGGAAGGGAGGGAGGGAGGGAGGGAGGGAAGGCAGGCAAGCTGTAAATTTAACCCTTTCATAAATGAGTTTCTTACTAATGGAAAACTTGTGGTCATTTCTAGCTCTTCCAGAGCCCCAACCTTTTCAGAAGAATCCTATTGAGATTGGAGCTTCTATCATTATTGTGGTCGTCTTTATCTCAGTGGCCTCCATGGTGGCAACAAAAATATATTACAAGAAGCGGAACCAGCGGAACCAGCGGAGCAGGTAATGAGTGTCTTTGTCCTGTCTGAAGATCACCATGTAAAATGTGTTTTCAATGAGCATACCAGATGAGGGGGTAGCTCGGTGTCACGCAGCATGTACAAGCCAAGTTCAGTCTCCAACACTGAAGAAAATGTTTTTACATGAGAATATAAAACAATGGGTTTTGTTGTGACACTCACACGTGTAAATGCTGTACTTTGCATACATTCAGCTTCTCATTGTCACCTCTTGTCTCCCCCAACACACACACACACACACACACACACACACACACACACAGAGAGAGAGAGAGAGAGAGAGAGAGAGAGAGAGACAGACAGACAGACAGACAGACAGACAGACAGACAGACAAACAGACAAGTTACCCTTGGTCTTCTTGATAACTCTTCTACTCTCAGGAGATGATTGCTAGGTCTAGATTCTGCATGACAGAAAACACGTAACAGTTGTCTTTCTGAGTCTGGATTAGTTTATTTAGCATGGTCATCTCTATTCATTTACTTAAAGGTGACATAATTATGTTCTGAACAATGACTCAATGAAACTGTATAGTACACATGTATGTATGTATGTATGTATGTATGTATGTATGTATGTATGTATGTATCTCAGGTTCTTTTTACTCATTTATCTGTTAATAGTTCTGTATTTTGGCTACTGTGAATAGTGACATAATAAACATGGTCTATGTGTCAATATCTTTGTGGTATGCAGATTTAGAATTCTTTAGTTATAGGCACAGGGACAGTATAGCTGTGTCATATGGCAGCTCTATTTTTAGGCTTTTGAGTAACCTCCATACCAGTAGGCACCCTAATATGCATTTCCACAGTGTAAAAACTTTCTTTTTCTTGTATCTTTTCTGTCATTTTTCCCTCTAATGACAGCCATTGTTGACTGAGGTGCCATAGTAGTGTGTTGTAGTTTTGACCTATATTTCCTTAATGGTAAAACATGTTAAGTAGTGTAGGGAGTATTTATTTATTGGTTATTAGTCCTTTGAAAAATTACTGTCCGATTCATTTGTTAATTGGGTGCTTTGGGGGTTTCTTTTGGGGTTAGATTTTTAAATTTTTATTTATTGTTTTTGAAAATCTCCTACATGGATACAACACAATGTTTCTTAATCATATTCACTCTTCAGACCCTAACTTCCATTCTCCCAGCCTCCTCTCATCAGCCTCACAAAGGTCTGTCCTTTTAAACATGCATTTACTTATTTAACCCACGGAGTCCAATTAAAGTTGCTCATATACACAGAGCCATGTGTCATCCACTGGCACATGGACGATTCTGCAGTGCCATGTTTCTAAAAATAAATAACTCTTCCTTCCCAGCAGCACCAAGTGCCAATAGCTTCTCAAGTAGAGGTGTGCTGTGGACTCCCAAGCCCCTCCCCCATCAGTGATGGCAATTTTGACTGGTTTGACCTCGTATAGTTCTTGTGTAGGTCATCACAGCTGCTGTGATCTGTATGTACAACAGCCATGCCGCGTCCAGAAGACAGAATTTTGCAACACTTTTCTCAATCCCCTGGCTCTTACATTCTTTGCCCCATTTTCTGTGAAGGTCCCTGAGCCTTGGAGTAGGGATGTGGTGGTAGATACAGACGTCTCATTGATGGCTAAACAAAGCCACTTATTTCCAGCACTTTGAATAACAGTGTGTCCCTTCACTAGTCACTACCCACTCCAATAACAAATGTCTGTGGCCAACGTTGGGAGCAATATAAGTCTATGGATATAAATATAACCGTTTAATAGAACAGATCAGTAGATTCCCTCCTAGGGTCTGTGACTTCCTCCATCCAGTTCACAGTACTAGATATGAAGTTACCCTTGCAGAAACAGACCTCAAATCCCATTGATAGGCCAGTTGGTAATCTCCATAAAGTCTTGTTACAGTTTGTGCTAGTGGGCATATTTAGTCTGGAAAGTGGGTTTTGTAACATGCAGGGACCAGTACTAGATAAGACCATTCATGGCTTTTCTCTCTGAGCAGACTTTCCAGCACCTTCTAGCACTGTGAAAGCTGTCTAGAGGCAGGGCGTGTCCTGGGCAGTTCATTAATTTCTCTGTGACTTGAAACCACAGAATGTTGTGTCTTCAGCACTAGAATCTTAGTATCCAGTTTGGATGAGCAACTGTGAGTAACAGCAATGACCTGTAATGTTTTGGATGTTCTTGGGCCTCTCTGACACAGTTCTTTATTTCATTCAGCCCTTTGCTCTTTTTTTTTTTCTCTCCTAAAGTTTATTCACACCCTCTGTAACTTGTCTGAACATAGCTATAATCACTGGACTTCTCTGTGTGGAAGTTCTTTAGGCTGTTTGCATTAGAGGCATATCATCTACTAGGGGATTAGGGGTTTGGGATTTGGGAATAAGATGCGTAGTCTTAGGTTTGGTTGTTTTATGTCTGTGTATGTCTGTGCGTGCGCACATGTGCTCGCACACGTTGCTTTTTTTTTCTGTATTGAGTGGGTCTTACATATGCAAAGTGGTCTGTTGATCGACACGCCCTCCTGCTTTGTTTCCTTCTTTTTTTTCTTTTTCTCTCTTTTTTAAAAAATTGTTGTTACTGTTGTTGTTCAAGTCACCTTTCTCTTTCAATGGAGGTGTTAGCAATGTTCAGGGGGAGCCAAATTTCCCTACTTAGTTCAGGTGACTGTGAAGCCTGTGTTCCTGAAAGAAAAAGAAACACCAAAAACAAAAACAAAACACGGGGTGGGTGGTGGATGGGGGTGGGTGGTGGATGGGGGTGGGTGGTGGATGGGGGTG
The DNA here is from genome assembly GCF_011762505.2 of Arvicanthis niloticus. Classification (NCBI taxonomy): domain Eukaryota; kingdom Metazoa; phylum Chordata; class Mammalia; order Rodentia; family Muridae; genus Arvicanthis; species Arvicanthis niloticus. The sequence continues at coordinate 23,139,082 of NC_047669.1, read as the reverse complement.
GGTGGTGGATGGGGGTGTGTGTGTGTATGGGTGTGTGTGTGTATGGGTGTGTGTTTGTGTGTGTGTAGGGTGTGGGGGGTATGTGGGTGTGTGGGGGGTTGTGTGGGTGTGTGTGGGTGTGTGTGGGTGTGTGTGGGTGTAGGGGTGTGTGTGGGTGTGTGTGTGTGTATGGGTGTGGGTGGGTGGTGGGTGGGGTGTGTGGGGATGGGGGTGGTTGTATGTGTGTGTGTGTGTGGGTGTGTGTGGGTGGGTGGTGGATGGGGTGTGTGGGGATGGGTGTGTGTGGGTGGGTGGTGGATGGGGTGTGTGGGGATGGGTGTGTGTGTGTGTATGGGTGTATGTGGGTGTGTGGGGGTGTGTGGGTCTTTGTGTATTTTCTATGTAACTGTCCTGATCCATGAGCAGTTGGTAAGGATTTTCTCCAGGCAGTAGACTATCTCTCCACCCTGTCATTGGCTTCACTCTTCAGCAGCCATTTACTTTTGTGCAGTTCCATTTGTCACATCATGTTGTTATTTCCTGAGTTAGGAGAGTCCTTTCCAAAAGTCCTTGCCTGGCCCTGTCTGAGTGTTTATTCTATGTTTTCCCCTAAAGTGTCCAAGAAGGCAGTTTGTTTTAATTAAGATCTTCACCCATTTTAAATAGAGTTTTCTTTACAAGGTGCAAAATAGAGATCTAGCTGTGGTCAGTATGTGGATATCTAGTTCTCTGGGCATCATTTATTTTCTTCTAATCTATGTTTTCGGCACATTTGTTTAAATAAAAAAATTAGCCTATAGTTAGAAATTAGCCAACTGCATGGGCCAATTTCTGAGACCTTTACTCTATCCCATTGGCCTATCTGTCTGGTTTTGTGCCAGTATCACGCTGGTTCTGTAACTGTGCCTACACAATATGACTTGAGATCAGATATGTTGATGCGTTTCAGCTATGTGGGGTCTTTTCTATATCAATTTTATGAATTTCTTCCTATTTATATGAAGATGTCATTGGAGTTTAGTGAGATGGAATAAAATCTGTACAATGCTTTGGCAATATATCCATTTCCCAGCCTGCCTGCGAGCACGGAAGTCTCTCCTTGTTCTAGTACCTCCTTTCGGTTCTTTTTCTCTTCAGTGCTTTGTGTTCTCATTTTGAGGTCCTTCACCCTCTGAGTTAGGTGTATACCTGGGTTTCTTGTTGTTGATTGGTTTGGGGTTTTGTTGTTTTTTTGTTTGTTGTTTTTGCTAGTACCAGTTGAACTCAATATATAGACCAGACTGGCATCAAAGTCACAGGGATCCACTTGCCTCTGCCTCCCAAGTGCTGGGATTAAAGGCGTGCATCACCATGCCCTGTATGCTATGTAGGCCAGGCTATGCTTGGACTCACAGATATCTGTGTCACTCACTCCTGACTGCTTCATCTGTATCTCTTGCCTCTGCCTCTTGAGTGCTAACGCTAAAGGTTTGTGCTACCATATCTGGATAGTTAAAATTTTTTAAAGAACAAGTGTCCTTTCCAAAGTGACTCATTTTCATTTAAACAGAAACCTCCACAGAGTTTAAAAACTGAAAGCTGTGGATCTCATTGTATTTTTACTTCAAAGTATTGAAGTTAACATTGATTCCAAAAGTGTGTGTCACACTTTGTATCTTCTGTCTGCTTTCATTTTTAAACTGAGGCTTCTTGTAATTATGCTGCCTTTGCCACGGGTATGAAAAGATCATTTGATTATTTTCTGTTCTATATTTATCTGGGACACCATAGCTAGCTATAAAGCACCATACTTTTAAAGAGGAATTTGGGCAATTATAAAATCTCATCAGATTTATAAAGAATCTAGGAGCTCAAATAAGAAACAGCTCAAATGCTGTTCCTTTGTATGGCTAAAACAAGACACCAAAGGCTGGATACTTTAAAGGAAAGTTTATCATGGTTTATGGTTTGGCTCAGACCAGGGTCAGGCAGCTATGTTGTGCTGCATTGTGACAATGAGATGGTAGAGTAAGAACAGTGTGTGTGTGGATGTATGTATGTGCAGAAGAGATACCAAGGTGAGGAGGGGGACTTTATAACAACCTGCTTCTACAGTTCTAGTCCCTGAGACCTAACTCACTCCCATGAGGTGCATATTAATTCTCCCAAGTGTGGCCCCCATGACCAAATTTCCTCCAACCAGGACCCACCTTTAAAGGTTACTCAACTTGTCCTTGACCCAACAATGTACTTCAAAGTATATGAAGGTCTAACCTTAGGGGCTAGACCACATTGAAAACAGGGCATCAAATAACCAAAGAATGCTCAACCAAAGAAAAGACCTAAGGAAGAGGGAGAGCCTGATCTCAAATATTGGAGGGAGTAGTTACCTACAGCTACAAAGATCACACTCAAAATTGGAGCCCAAAATGAGAGAATGAGAGATGATAAAATATAGACATAAAAGCAGCCTGTCTAACTACTAATGCTCTCTTGAAGTTGTGTGTCTTGAAACAAACCTTTGTTTTCTCTCACCTCTTTCATGAAGTATCTAAAACCGGACAAAAGATGAGTGAAACTATTGTTTCCTGACATTGGACACCAGCAACAGAAAGACATAAATGTAACTAGGAGCAGAGAAATAGTAACGTTATGACTGGTCACAGCATACAGACTATAGTCAATGGCCACTCACCCTGCTCTAAAGGGATGGGGATTCCTGATAACCCAAGTTAAGAAAACATAACAAGAAAGGAATCCTATAAAAATCCCATATGATGCACAGAACACAGATGCCAAAATTCTTAACAAAATTAGAAATTAATTTAGTAATATATTACAAGTATGCTATACCTTGTAAAATACAGCATATTCTAGGAAGATAAGAGAATTGAACACTCAAAACCCCAAGGATTGACAGTCATACAAGCAGACTGAAAGAAACCCAATATGGTCCTGTCAATGGATATGGGACAGGCTTTTGAGAAAATTGATACCCATTCATAATTTTAAAGAAAAAAGAAAAATACTAATGAACTAGGAATTCAAGGCAGGAATTTCTCAAACTAACAAAGGACATCTACCAGAATCATTCTGATAGCATGGTAGTGGTAAAGGAAAATTGGTCTTGCCCTAAGACCGGGAAGACCAAGAAGGATGCATGATTACTGCTTTCATTCAGTGTTGAGCTGGAAAGTTCTAGCCAGTGTGATAAGACTCAAAGAAAGGCCTACAAATTGGAAAGGAAAGTGGGGAAATATCTCTATCTTTGAGGCAAGTAATATGACCATGTTTGTAGAAAAGCCTTTAAAAACTATTGAGCAGCTATTAGAAAGAATAAGTCAGGAACAGAGTCTTACGGTGCAAGGTAAAAAAAAATCAAGGTCAAGTATACTCTATATACTAACAACAAACAAACACTGAGGAAATGAGGTTTTGTTTGTTTGTTTGTTTGTTTGTTTTTCAAGAAAGGCTGTCCTGAACTCAGAGAGCTTTGCCTGCCTCTGCTTCCCACCTGCTGGGATTATAGGCATTCACTGCCACCATCTCTACCGGGCCAGAAAAAAGTTTAAATATAGCTTCTAGGATCATCAAACAATAATAAAGTTTGGCTATACATTTGACAAAAAACAAAACAAAACAAAACAAAACTGGAACTGTAAAACATTACTATGGACAGAAATTGAAGTAGATCTGATCAAAGGAAGCTCATTAGTAAAAATTAAAGAGTCTGACTCTACAAAGATAGGGAGGAATGCAAATAACCCAGAGCTGGTAAATGACTTTGAAAATTAAGAACAAAAGTGGAGTCAGGAGTGGTGATAGAAGGCTATAATCCTCGCAGTTAGGAGATGGAATCAGGAAGACTGAGTTTAAAGTCAGCCTGGCCTATATGGTAAGACCTGTCTCTCAAAAAAAAGAAACAAAGTGAACAGTTCCGAGAGAATGGTCATAGACCACGTGACATTGATAAAAGGGCAGAGATATCAGTCAATGAGAAAAAAGAAGAGCAAAAAGGAAAATAAAAATCAAATGTTCATTGCTTTTGATAAAAATAACCAGATAATTCCATGCTGAAAGGGAAATATTTTCAACTATTAGTATTGGAATAATTAGAATTTAGAAGGGAAAATATGATTTACACAAAATAAGATAAATTATAGACTAAATAAAGGAGCTAAAGTCCAACATTTCTGAGGGAAAAACTATCTTTGTATCTTTAGGTTAAGCAAGTATTTTTCACTAGGACTCAGTGAAAAAAGAAAAGTGTAGACAGATATAGTAAACTTCATCAAATTGAAATGTTTGTCCATGGACTTTGTCAAGAAAACACAAAGTCACAAATTTGGAGAAAATATAAACATTTCTAAAATAGACATTTGACAAAGAAAATATATGTATATAGAGAGAATATACACTTACATGTTACTAATCAGAGACAATCCATCTGCAAAAAAACAAGGTACAGTCATGTAGTGAAAAACCACCTAGACATAGAAACGAATTCCAAAAGCTGTATGCTGAATGAAGGAAGGCAAGACAGTGCCTTGTGTGATCCTATTCACATGAAGTCCGAGATAAAGAAAAGCTAAAGAAATCAATGATCAGGAACAACAGGGTGGGATAAAGGTATTGGTTGATCAGATGCAGAAAGAAACCTACATAATGCTTTCTGTTTTGATTGTGCCAGGGTTATATACCCTAATCACTTGTTAAACTTATCAAATCTCTTCCATGGCTATACCTCCGTGAGGATGGTCATTCTTAAATATGCCTGCCCATAGACGAGAACACCAGTGTCAGGAAGTGTTCTGGAAGACGCTATTTGGTAGAGGCTGCATCACAAAACTATTAGGTATTGTTGAGTGGTTTCTATGTTTTCATTGCAGACCCAGGAGAACAACCAGGAGCGTTGGAGTATTGGAGCGGGGCAGTAGTGCTGGACAAGAGTCAATTAACCTGCAGGAATTTGAACCCCAAATTGCATCAGCAGTAAGTTCATTCAAAGGGCAACTCGGCCTTCTGAGAGCTGGCTGGCCCGAGGTTCCCAACTTCAGCCTGTCTGTGCAACCAAAACATGATAGTATTTGGTAGCATCATCTGTCTAACCCAACTAGGCATCAGCCTTGGGATTGATTTCCTCTCCTCTACCTTCTAAACCCACTTAGATTTTTTTTTTTCAAAAGGAAACTCTTTCCTGGTCATTAAATGACTGGTAAAACTGAATGCATTACCCTCCTGCCTCTCTATTTCAGAAAGGATACCACTATATGAGGGTTGGATTATATCCGACATTAGAACTTAAGATACAGTCATCAAAAGAATATTTTTATCCCGGGGGTGTGAAGAACTCCTTCCCAGCCCGCACTTGTAATTTCTCTCCGAGACCCAAGAGTCTAATGCCTCGTCACATCCTCTTTCCCTGTCTGAGGGCTTCCCTGGCTTCTGAAGTTGCTTTTGCTCTCTTTCAGGAACCACATGCAGAGTGAAGACAGCGAGAGACTGAGGAAAGGTGAGTCTTGACTGCATCTCTGTTGAAACAAGTTTGATCCTCACCCCCCAATGCCTGTGACTTGCATAGGCTTTAACCTGAGATGTGGCAGGACTTACAATAAAGCTAGTGGGGACGGGGGTGAAAGCAAGGGAGAGCAGGGAGAAAAGTGGCTGTAAACAGGTGGCAGTGTCCGCTGCACAGTGCACAAGGGCATGCCGGGTCAGCCAAGGTCAAGGAATGAGCAGGGTTGTGATATGGCAAGTATAGCCTGTGTCCCATTCACCATAGCAACTTCAGCACCTAAAAGTGACTGAACTACAGAGCCCCTGGCATATATAGAATGAATAAAACGAAGAAGCGGGAAGTGACAACATGCTCCCTTCAGCCCCAGTGCCTTTGCACCTGCTGTGCCCATCACCTGGAATCATCCTCTACCTCCCCACCCCCACCCCACCCCTGCCTTTTCTTTGGCTCTCACTCTTTTTAGCAGTTAGCACCTTTCCCTAAAACTTACTCATGACCACCTGCTACAGTAATCTGTGGATCCTTGCTTACTTACCTGCAATCATCTTAGGAAACACTATTACTCACTGCACTCTATAGTTGGCAGAAACCACAGCAGCTGAAAGCACTGTTGTGCTGCAGACCCCAGAAGTCATTACAGTGCTGGGTATATCACAGGTTTCTGGTGACCAGACTTCTGACAGCATGACACAATTGGGTTGTTTGTTCCTCCAGCCTCACTGAGGAGCTGGGAGCTCGAGAACACCAAGACATTGACCATCTGGTTATGGGATAGGAACTACCTACAGTCAAGAGCCTGACTGAAGGGACAGGTTATAATTCTAGGAGGCGGGGGCCATCAAGAGCTGGGCACTTACCAGGCACTAGCAACAAGACTCACTCCAGAATTTTGCACAGAGAGCCACAGTGTTGAGGTGCTACGGATGCTGTAAGACTGGGTTCAGAAATGATCTGGGAAGGCAGAGAGGAGTCAGCACAATGGCAGAGGACCAGCACCAGGTCAAAGCGAAGGGTAGTTGTTGAGGGAAGTTTGGGTAACAGTTTAGTCTGGCTGGCTTTCTTCAGCTTTCTCTTCCTGTCCTGCAATACTTTGTTTCTGTTTATCAACATCACTGTGGTCTTTTTACTTGTGTCTCATCTTTGAAATCTACCAAAAGAAAGCCACCCTTTTGTGAAATCTTACCCAATCTCTCTTCCTCTTTGGGTTTTTTTTTTTCCAGAGTTAAAATCTGTGTGTTTGAAATAAGAAGCCCAGCGTTGTTTGAGATCTGAAAACATCCTCAGATGAGTGGAACGCTACACTTGATTAATTAAAGAACAAAATCCACATATTTTATCCTGTTTTCTTTCCAAGTTTTTGGACAACCTCTTTGATTTCCCAGAAGACAAGAGAATATAATTATTAGGTCAGATGATGCTCTGAGACTCCCTCAAGGTAAAACAGTCCCCTATAATGCCAGCTCTGTCCCCTATCCTAGGAGCAGACACTAATTCTGTCTTGCTTGTTTAACTCAGTACAGACTCATAGGTCAAGTGTACTGAAATGGCTTCTTTTTCAGGAATAACATTTTGGTTCAATCTCTCCTACTTTCGATCAGATTCCTCTCTTAATTTTGCATAGTGTGTTTTTATATGAAGCTCCTTGTTGTAGGAATACTGGCTTTCATCTGTCCTGTATACTTGCATATACAAGCATACTTGTATACCTGTACCTGGACAACTACCTCTTCAGTCAGGATGGGAGTGGTGTATTTTCCAATATGATTTCATGTATTCATGTTAATATCTTAAAATAGCAGCGTGAGTACTGTAGTAGCACAACTACAACAAGAGAAAGACCCAGCACTTATAAGGAAAAACTTGCCCCTCCGTCAGTGTCAGTAATGGATACGATGACCTAGGTGAAATACAGGCGACAGCACAGAGTTCTCAGTGCCAGGGAATGGAGAAATACAGATATGGAACCATCTCTGAATGCAGGAGCCACTCCTACCTGGGCTGCCACAGATACTGGGAGAATCCACCTGCCCAGCAAGTCACAGGCTTTAGCAGGCAGCGCTGAAGAAAGCAAGACGCACTATATGCCCTGAGTCTTATCTCTCCTCTTGATAAGATGGGATACTGAGGATGCTCTGGAGACAGCTGTGCACGGACCAGCCAAACCTTCAGAACCAGGAGATATCAATAGAATCCAAACAACAAATGTTCATGGAAGGACTGATCTGTTCAGTCCTTTGAAAAGTCAAGAAGCCGGAGATAGACGGGTGTGTCTCAGTGGACGCAGACGTCAGCCGCGGTGCTGCTCAACAGCTATTTTATGATCTCTGTGGTTCAAATTCATCTGGGACATAGAGCTAGGGAGAGAGCAGTCACGTTGATGAAAGGCAGGAAGGAAGGCTAGGACTCCTTCAGCTCATGGTTTTTGAGGAAAAGCAGAAATCACAACACTCTGAGACTACCTTAGTCTGCAGATACCTGAGTGGGTGTGGCTTGGCCCTTCAAAGAAGGACAAAGACCAACTGATGCCGAAAGCACATAAGTGTGTCTATAAGGCATGGAGTAGTCACCACCCAAACTTAAAGAGAACGTTGGCAGGTCTGAGCAGCGAGACATTCTTCTTTACATTTAGTGTAAAGGGCCCTGGAGGGCTGTAGACTGTTCTGCCGGTAGGGCTCACGCTTGTAATGTTTCCATGTATGCATCTTGACATGTATGCATGTATGCATGTGCAGAATCTTAGGGTTTGGCCAGTTACTAACATGTTCTGTACAGAGTGGATTTCAATAAAGTTTTCTTGAAATTTTTTCAAGTACACTTTTTTTTTCATGTCAGTAGTAAATTTACTGGATAATGTGCCTACTTATCTCTCATATCTCTGTGGCTAAAAGTCTCTGACTCCTGCCAAATCCCCCTTTCTTTCCTTCTTCTCTATCTACTCTATAAGAAATTAAAGATGTCCAATAATGAGACATCTCTAAACGTTGAGTAAGATTTATTTTCTGAGTGCTAGTAGGAACCCTGAGAATAAGGAAACAATACCTTTCAGCTTGTTACTTTTCAAGTTGAACATTTTTTTAAAAATTATGTACATATATGTATGAGAAGCTTAATGTAAAATGATTGCCTGAAATGATTGCACCTTTGGTAAGTTAATAATCTAAACATATATGTCACGCAAAAATAAGGTGAGAAAATCCAACAATATTCTGGAACAGGGAACCTGTCTGGACTATGGGGGACAGAACTGTGTTTAAGTTCTTCACCAGGTACTGAAGTTGGTGCCTCAAAATACATTTGTTTGAAGATGGATGAAACATTAACATGCCCTTCAGTGAAAATATCTCCTCCTTTGCATATTAAATTTTCTAGACATCTTGGGCTTTAAGTCTGAGGGCTAAGAAAAGCAAAAGAGAGGTGCAACAGGCCATCAGGTGGCACACTAGCTAACACTGCCTGTTTGTCACGGGCTCCTCTCTTTGATATTACTGTTCTACCCAGTCCTCCCAGTGACTGAGTTGTAGCTCATGAAGCATTGTGCCCATTTTGCTCATGGATAAATCTAAGCAGAGAGATGTCAGAGGAATTTGGTTTCTATTGTGAACCCTCTCGTTTAGTTCCCACCCACCCCCACACCCCACCCCCACACCCCACCCCCCGGCCCCATGCACAGACACTCCACTTTCAGTTCTCTCTGGGCATAGAAAAAGCAGCATTTTGCTGGCCCAGGTTGGCTGCTTTAGTTCACATCCTGTGCTACCCACTCCCAGTCTCAGAGGTGGTGACTGTGGAAGTCAGAGGCTGTGGCTAAGGAGGCACGAGAGGAGATGAGTATGAGGAGATTCAGTCATGGGAAAAGTGAAACAAAGAGGAGTCAGCACATCATTGTACTCATTACTGATACTGACAGCTTCCTGCTGCGCCTTCTGTCTGCCATTTGTTGTCCTCCATTTGAGACCCTCTTTTCTCCCCCTGTGCCTTCTGAGACAGTTTCATCCATTCCCTGTCCTCACATTTTCTAATCTAAGCCTGAAAGCCAAGAGTTGTCTTTGACACCGACCCTCTGACATTCTCTTAGAACCTAGTTCAAGACCTACCCTCCTTCCAGCTCATTTGGGGAAAGCACCCCTCCAGCATGGGCCCCGCCCCTGTCTACTCATTCCAACTGATCAATCTTCCTCTCTCACTGTACTCTAACCAAAATGACCAAAGAAATGGAGTTATGCCTCTCATTCCTTTTCCCCTAGACATGTCACTCTGATGTTACAAACATTTCCATAGAAACACTCAAACTTTATCTATCTATCTATCTATCATTTATCTATCTATCGATCTACTTACCTATGTATCTATCTACTTACCTATGTATGTATGTATGTATGTATGTATGTATTTATGTATTTATGTATGTATCTATTTACCTACTCACCTATGTATCAATATACCTATTTATATACTGACATACCTATCTATGTATCTATGTATCTATCTATGTATCTATCTATGTATCTATGTATCTATCTATCTATCTATCCATTCATCCATCCATCCACCCACCCACCCACCTATCTATCCATCCATCATTTATCTATCTATCCATCTACTTACCTATGTATCTATCTACTTACCTATGTATGTATGTATTTATGTATGTATCTATTTACCTACTCACCTATGTATCAATATACCTATTTATGTACTGACATACCTATCTATCTATCTATCTATCTATCTATCTATCTATCTATCTATCCATTCACACATGTGCGGCCTTTATTCGGGCAGATCATTCTTGCCAAGATGATTAAGAAAAGGATCAGTCTCACATGTGACCTGACAGAAGCTTTGGTGTGGTGGCCTGTACAAAATTTCAGTATGTATGAGGAGGACCTAGTTGAGAAGCTACTGGCTGTTGGCGGCTGCTGGAGGAGGAAAAGTTGCTTTTCTTTGTTAAGGCTGGCCATTGGTAGGTTTCCCATGTCCCAGTGGATGATTCCACACCCATGTGTATATAAGGAACATTAGACTCGGTGTGTTAAAAAAAATGTATAAGCAAATAAAATAAAAAAACCAATGACAACAAAAATTACCAAGATAATATAATTCCCTGATTCAAACAGATCTGGGTTTGAATCTAAATCATCCTGGATAAATTACTTAACTTATTCATCTATAAAATGGAATAATGGCAAAACCCTGTACATCTTTATTGTATCTATGTTCAATTTTACCAATATTGTTAGTGTAATGCTTAGCTTTAGCTACCAACTTAATGTGTCCTAGAGTCACCTGGGAAAAGTCTGAATAAAAAATTGTCCACATTTTTGGGGTGGCCTATGGGTGTGTCTGTGGAAGACTGTCTTAAGTTAATTGCTATGTGAAGACCTATACCACCGTGGGCAGCACTAGTCCCTAGGCAGAAACTTCTGCACTGTGTAAGAGTGGAGAAGCCTAGTTGAGTGAAAGCAAACCATCAGGCAGGTAAGCATGCATGGATTCATTTCCCCCTGCTCTTGACTATGTGATCTGACTGTTTTAAGCCTCTATCTTGACTTCTCTACAGTGATGAGCTATAACTTAGAGTTGTAAGCTAAAATAATTCCCTTCTCCCATCAATTCCTTTGTGTCAGAGTATTTTTATCACAGCAACACAAATGAAACTAGAACAGTTAGAATTTTAAGTGAAGCTCCTTGGGTTTTTTCAGTGTTGACCTTTTCACCCCAGGAGATAAAAAATGTGGACTCCCACGATCCCTAGACACATTTCTAAGCCTTCAGTCTTATATCCAATGTCATAAACATTATGACTTTAAATCTAATTTTTTTTAACCAATCCCATTTTCCCTTCTCATTCTATTAGGAAACTATGATGCTACTAGATTTAATTGGCTTATATTATCTGAACTATCAACTACCTACGTTACCCCTTTGTCTGATATACTTCTTACCATCTGTGTCTGTTCATTACAGTCTTATTCACTTGTGGTGTGTGCACATGTGAGTGTATGCATGCTTGTGTGTGTGTGTGTAGGTGTGCGTGTGCGTGTGCATGTGCGTGTGTGTGTATACGTGAGTGTATATGTTCAGACAGTGTCTCTCATTAGGAGTTGAGGTTCATTCATTTGGCTAAGCTGGGTGTCTGGAGAGCCCCAGGATCCTCCTGTCTCCACTTATCCGTACTGAGATTATAAGCATCTAGCTGCTGGGACTGTCCTACTACTTTTGTATGTAGGTTCTGGGGATCCAAACTCAGGCCTTTAAGCTACACAGCAAACATTTATCTACTGAGATATCTTTCTAGCCTTCTGTTTTGCTCATTTTTAAAACAAAGCTTGCACACAACAAATTCTATCAGATCACATACTACACTACCGGCAAGACTGTGTGTAGTTGATACCGGGTCCCTGAATCACAGACAGTCTCCACCAAGAGTGTTCAGTTTCAGTCTCAGTGCCCACCTTTCCCACTTGGATTCTTGACTCTGTCCATCGCCGATATTTAGAAGAGCTTTACACTTCTGAGGATGCACAAGAACCCTGAACAAGCGAGCAAATTGTGTAGGGCACAGAAGCTACCCTAAAGCTCCTGATCTGGGGAGCCTCATATTCTACATTCTAACCTTTCTTCTGCCATCTTGGCTTCTGACCTCTGCTTTCTGTATCACTTGAACCTGGTCACTAGCTCCTCCTTGATTTCTGTCCTCATTTGCTTTCTGTGACTATAATAAAACCCTGACCAAAAGGGTTTATTTGACTTATAGCCTACGGTTTATCCACAAGGGAAGTGAAGGTACGAACTCAACACAGGAACCTGGGGGCAGGAACTAAAGCAGAGAACACAGAGAGATGCTGTTTGCATCCAGCTGCCTTTCCTCTATAGCCCAGGGCCACCTAACTGTGACCTGGATTTATGACCCCGAAAAACCTGCTCTGATCAAACAGGGCAGTCATCTCAGGAGGATGAGTAGTCACATCAGTATTCACACCAGTCCTGCTCTTCCCAGGAAAATAGAGTAGATAACCCTCTACTCAGGAGGAAAAACTACTGTGCATCTACCACGCCATTTTGGTAAAATGTTAACTAAAGAAAAAAAAAGACTTCCATATTATGGTGCCATATATTTTTAGGAGACCAAAAGGAGAGTCTCTGTGCTTTGTTTTCTCAGGAGATGTTGGAGAGGCACTACAGGGATTGAGAAGCAGAGTCTAGAGAGAAAAGACACAAAAACAAATATTCAGAGACAGACATGCACGAGGATATGTGTGGTTTGGCAAGGATGAAACAGAAAAGGAAAACCACCTCTTTACAGCAAGATTTCTGGACTTGACTGGACTGGTTTGCAGCTCCTTGTAAAGACAGTCATTTCTGAATGTTTCCTGTGAAGTTTTAAGAAGGTATTTTCTTGTGATCGGTGCATCAAAGATAACAGGGGCAAAGCATGGAGACAGCAGAGAGAGCCAAACCAGTAGATTTTGCATATTACAAATCAATACTTAAGAATTCCCACTTTTCAAAGTGTTTCCTATTCATCGACAGTTTCAATTACAGTAAACGATAAATTCTTACTAGCATCTGTGAAAACTCACACTCGATACACCTTATAGTATTCTTTGTTTGTTTTTGTTTTTTGTTTTTTTTTGTTTTGTTTTGTTTTGTTTTTTGAGACAGGGTTTCTCTGTGTAGCCCTGGCTGTCCTGGAACTCACTCTGTAGACCAGGCTTGCCTCAAACTCAGAAATCCGCCTGCCTCTGCCTCCCAAGTGCTGGATTAAAGGCGTGTGCCACTGCCTGGCACCTTCTAGTATTCTTAAGACTCTCTACATGAAGTATCTAATTCAGAATGCTAAGACTGAGGCAACCATAGACACTGTGTCTACTAATGATGTTTCCAGGATAAACAAAACTTCTCATTTCAGAACCACCCCCATCTTCCCTATTTATATACACACAAACAAATGGAGTATTTTTATAAACATGCATAAAATTATTATGTTATTATTATGAAAACATTCCTTTAAAAAATAGACATGATCTTGGTTTAGAACATGGCCCTCTACCCTAGCCGTGCTGCTGGCTGGAATGTGGCTGTGATTTCTCCTCTTACGGTTTGATTGTGTATGTGCCATTGATCCCATGATTACACACTGTGAATTCACGAGGCTCCTCAGTGCCAGAATTGAGAGAGAGAAAATAAAAAGCATTAAGTTGTTCCCACAGTCTCTCACAAATAGAAGAAATGTGCAGAGTATCCGGACAGCCATTCTATTTTAAGAAGCAGCCATCCTGTTTAAGAAACAAAGGCTACAAAGTGATCACCAGATAGCAAAGAAAGACGTGAGGCAGACTCCATTTTTATCTTTGTAGGGAATTTACACCCTACTGTATTTGACCCTCCATGCTTCATATTATCTAGGAGAGCTAGAGTGAACATCAACACAGACACATCTAATCTAGCAAGGGCATGGCCTTTCAGCCAGACATGGCAGTGTCATGTGACCTGGCTGTGAACTTCAGCTCTCTGACTCTGGTTCCTTATTTGTAAAACAGAGTCAATAACGCTGGCTTACCTCCTGAAATCAAAGGTAAGTCCTAAAGATGTAATGGTCAGTTCACTAGGTAGCAGAGGGATTTCTTAGCATGTGCAAGGGCCTGGATTTGATCTCCAGGACTGCTGTGGAACAACAATTTTTAAAAAAATGATGACTATGATTCAAGTAGGGAGAAAAGAAAGCAAAGGGAGGAGAGAGAAAGCAAAACAGAAAGATCCCCGCAAGGAGCAGTTAGGTCATTTGTTTCTGCAGGGTGGGGCTGGGGGTGGTGGATGAGCATCGGTACCATCAAAGGAGAAGAGCCCGGCCCACACTTCAGATTCATTCATATTACTCAAAGCCCAGAAGGTCTGAACATCCCTTTGAAAGCCAGAAATATTCCTACAATCTTTCCCACATCAGTCTCAAGGTAGGTTTGTCTGCTCAGCCCCTCAACCAGACAGGACTCATACACTTACTGATCACTTCGGGCTTCCCTACCCCCTGCACTGAGGCCACCTTCCCAGAATCTCTTTATCTTCCTTTTGTCATGCTTCCCCCCTGACCTCCAAGATGATCTACTTCTCTGTTAAAGTGACAAGAGGCTCTGTCCTTACCAAAGGTACCACACATTCATATTTAGTAGTTAAGTGGTTAGGCTGAAGAAAAAGGAGAAGGATCTGAAGCACAGAAGCTCCCAGGCAAGATTTTAGAAGACCATTGTCTAGAGCAGTGGTTCTCAACCTTCCTAATGCTGGGACCCTTTAATACAGTTCCTCAGGTTGTAGTGACCCTCTCCCCCAACCATAAAATTACTTCTTTTGCTACTTCATCTGTAGTTGTTCTGTTGTGATTTTAAATGTAAATATCTGTGCTTTCCTATAGTCTTAGGCCAACCCAGAGGCCGACAACCACTGGCTGAGGGGGAAACCATGTCTGGGGACAGGGAAACCAGCAAGAAATCTGGCACAACTAGCCTAGCAAGATCAGAATTCCTGCTGATGAACTAGGGCAAGCCACTTGACCCTCACACATGGATCTGGGTGCCTACATTTGCCAGGCCAGAGAAGAGACCGGATGGACTTCAAAACTGATGTAAACAGAAGGTGATGGGAGCTGGAGCCACAAAGCTTTCCATATGAAATCAGAGCAGAAAAGATGAAATCCTAAAATTTAATATTGGAAAGTCTGCGTAATCCAGATGGGGTCGACAAACTGGAGATAGAGTTAGAAACCATACTCTCTGGTTTAGCCGCAAGGCGAAAGATCTTCTGTCATTCACAGATCCAGCCTAGGACCAGGGCAGGGGTTAGCATCAGGCATGGACCATTGGACACGCAGCACAGAGCAGGGCATAGGGCCCAACTTCTGAAGCTTATTATTAGAACATGTCAGGCTATGCCCCTGTGTTGACTGTTATACAAACTAGTTCCGTGCTGTTTCCACCAGTCCACCTGCCACTTTTTAACCACACACTTCAAATATTTGCCCTCCGGGCCTTAGACCTTCCAACCTCATCAAGAATACTCAGACTGTGTTCATTTAGTGAAAAACCACCAAGTCTGTCCTACTGAGAGAAAAGGGGGCAGGGGACCCGAACAAATGAGTTCACACACTTTGTAGTGATCTACTCGGTTTTTTTTTCCTCCAGTCTTCAATGTAATTGTTGGACTCTTAGTGTAAGGGTTATATTTCAAACTTTTCCTAGGTAATTACAAAGAAAAAAAGGAAAAGGAATGCCACCTTTAATGTTAAAAATAATCCCCGTCCAACCTGGCCATGCATATTAACAGGCACGAATGTCCTCGGGGCTTAAAGGGTTCTGGTTGGCAAGAGTCACAGGGGAGGGAGTGTTGTAAGAAATATTAAACAGAGGGCAGATCCATGAGTCTTGAGACTTTTTAATCTCCCCAAGGAAGCATCCGTATATAGAAAGTATTAATGTGATTTGTTTGCAGCAGGAAAGACACATAAGAGATAATGAAAATCTTGATCTTTGGGAGGAAGCATTGGAAATGTTTGTCACATCTTTCCAAATCTGGGTCAAGAGACAGCAGAGGGCCATTGTCTCTATCACCGTCAAAGCCAGCATCAGCACCACTGAGCACAGAGCTGGGTACTTGTCCTGTCCAGCAGGACATTAAACAGGGGTCCGGGGAGATCACCTGAAAGAGAGCGGGGGGGTGGGGGGGTGGGGGGGTAACAGGCAAAGATGCAAAGAACAGCGACTTGTCTATAGGCTGATCAGATCACAATTTTTACTTTTTCACACACGGGTTATATATACAAAAAGGCAGGATGTGGGGAAGGGGATGACGCAGGAGCGGAGGTGTTCAGGGGGAGTACAGATATCTTCCAGAACAGTGTGTCAGCTGGGTGAAGGTTCAAGGGACAGGCCACTATGACTCTGCCTATGATTCACTTGTCCTAATCTAAGTTGGTACTTTCTACCCAAGGTCATCTATCTACAAGGTCTATGACTAGAGCCTGGCAACTATCTGTTTACAATAGCTTCTAGCCATCTGTTTCAGTGTCTTTCCACAGAGACCAAGACTTTGTTTTAGCAGGCTGACTTAGGCCTATGGCTGAATTCCAGGCCTTCAGTGTATAGACAGAGATGCCCCTGACAGGTACTGTGTGTGGAAACAGCTTTATGGGAAGCTAGAGAAATGGTAGTTTTTTTAGCCTTAGCCACACTTACAGCTCTTGCAGAGGACCTGGGCTTGTTTCTAGTACCCATATAGCAGCTCATAACCACGTGTAACTCCAATTCCTGGGGAGTCGATGCCCTCTTCTGGCCTCCATGGGCTCCTGCATACATGTGGTGCTTACATACACACATATAAACAAATAAAATTACATAAATCTTAAACAAATCTGTAGACATCATCTTGGTAAAAAAAAAAAAAAAAAAAAAAAAAAGAAGATAGCCTACGCTAGTCTTTAGAATCTTTCAAAATCGTTTAAGAAGAGTAGGTGACTTAGCCAGGGTCCTGTTGCTGTGACCAAAAGCAATGGAGTGGAAAGGGTTTATGTCACTTTATAACTCTCAGGTTACACTTCATCACTGAAGGAAGTCAGGGCCAGAGCTGATGCAGAGGCCATAGAAGAATTCTGCTTACTAGCTTGCTCCTCATAGCTTATGAAGCCTGCTTTTTTTTTTTTTTTTAATAGCATCCAGGATCCAGGACCACCGCTGGGTGGCACTGCCTACAGTGAGTTAGACCCTCAGTCATCCATCAATCAAGAAAGTGTACCCAGACTTGCCTACAGGCTAATCTGGAGGGGGGCATTTTTTCAAATGAGCTTTCATCTTCCCAAATGTGTCAAGTTGACTTAAAACTAGCCAGCACAAGCAAGGGAAGTGAAGGGCGATAAGAGGCGTCAGATAGGAGAAAACATAAGGAAGGTTGAGTGTGGCTCAATGAAACCTTGTTGGCTGGCTTATATTAACTCCTAAATCTGACGCTACCCTGAAAGGGCTTTTCTTTTATTTTATCTAAGAGCAGAAGGAAACTTCTGAGTGTGGTAGAACACAGGGGCAATGTCTGTTGTATTTGTTGTCTGGGCAGAATGAGGAAGACCAATTGGCTCCACAGAACTCTCTATTAAAAGAGTTGAAGTGATTATGATGTGAGATGTTGTCCTGGTTAGAGTGTGATAAAACATCACGACTGGAAGCAACTTAGGGGAAAAGGCCTTATTTAGATCAAAGGTCCATATAACCATTCATCATTAAAAGCAGTGAGGGCAGGAACTCAAGCAGGGCAGGAACCTGGAGGCAGGAGCTGATGCAGAGACCATGGACGAGTGTTGCTTACTGGCTTGCTCCCCACGGCTTGCTCAGTCTGCTTTCTTATAGAACCCAGGGCTACTAGTCCAGGGGTGACCTCACCTGCAACGGGCTGTGCCCTTCCCCACCAATCCCTACTTAGGAAAATTCCCTACAGTGGGATCTCAGGAGTTTTTCCTCAATCAAATTTCCTTCCTTTTAGATGACTCTAGCTTGTAGCAAGTTGACACAAAACTAGCCACCATAGACGTGGTGTCAGAAAAGTGTGGAAACCAGAGAGGGCTTGGAAAGAATTCATCCTAAAGGAAGGGAGGATTGTGTATAGGTGACTTAGGAATCAGGAGCTATTGTCAAGAGGAGTGGACTTTTAGAAAAAATTAACAGCTGTCATTCAGCTGGGAAAGATGACTCCAGAACCCCAGCATCTGTTTCTCTCTGTCTCTCTGTCTCTCTGTCTCTCTGTCTCTCTGTCTCTCTGTCTCTCTGTCTCTGCCCCTCTCTCTCTCTCTCTCTCTCTCTCTCTCTCTCTCTCTCTCTCTCTCTCTGTGTGTGTGTGTGTGTGTGTGTGTATGTTTGCTCCAACACAGCTCTCCTTCAGAGAGGGCTGTTTGAGGCTGCTTGGATTACAAGGTTTAGAAGCAGTCTCCAGATTCAGAGATTTTAACATAATTAAACAGCTGAGGTGTTGTTCTTCCCAGTTATCTCCAATGAATCCTAGGGGAATGGGGTCAAACCAAATTTATATGGAATTGGGGGACAGTACTAAAATGAAACGTTGCTGGTTCTCACCTAGACTCGCTTCACTGGACCAACACAGCCATCTCCCCACACCAACCCCTTCACCCCTCGCCGAGGCTGAGTGTTCACAAATAACCCACAACTCCCTCCTCTCTGAGAACTGGCCTTAGCCAAACAGGAAGCTTCT
The DNA here is from genome assembly GCF_011762505.2 of Arvicanthis niloticus. Classification (NCBI taxonomy): domain Eukaryota; kingdom Metazoa; phylum Chordata; class Mammalia; order Rodentia; family Muridae; genus Arvicanthis; species Arvicanthis niloticus. The sequence goes on along the minus strand of NC_047669.1, from coordinate 23,120,364 downwards.
CCCTTAGGCCTTTAGTCCAGCTTTAAAATTTGATTTTGCTCATCACAATTTTTTGGATTTATTTGATTAATTTAAAATATTGCTTTTAAAATAACATCATCTCCATTTCTGGGGTTTGGAGAACTCACTCAAATTGTATGCTGTTCTCCTCACCTTAGGCCCAGGCCTGGTAAGAAGCTCTGCTCCCGGACCCATCACACCTCTGAGGGCAGACTACTGACAAGGATTAACTAATGCAGGGGTACAAAAAGTCACCCCCTCTGCCTCAAGATAGGCCTGACTCGGGTGGAATTGCTGTGAGGTAGCTCTCCACCCCCAAGTGAGGCTCTAACACTGGTCTCCAGCTGGGATCACATTCTTGATGAGTTTTATCCCTGCATTATGGCTGCCCCCTTACTCCTTCTTCTTTAGATCACTCAGCAGAAGTCACTGGGATAGTATCCCCATAGGCTCTGCTTCTAGGAAAGCCTACCTAAGAAAGCTGGGACCATGAGGATTTTTATAAAAGAGATGCTAAGGGGAGAATGTTGTCACTGGCTATTGAGCTAGATGGCAGAACAACCAGATGTTGTTCTCTGGATACTATATGCCTTGAACATACATGTCCTCCCAAAACACATATGTTGAAACCTACCATCTGTAGTAACTCTGTCTGAGGTGGGGATTTGGGAGACACGATCACACTGTGGGTGTTCTCTATCAGGTACAGGGTCAGTGCTCTAGAAAGGAGGTTGAAGGCAGTGCTGTTCTTCCTTTGTCTTTCTGCCTTCTCCCATGTGGGGACATAGCCAGAAAGCACTGTATTAGAAAAAAGAGAGCAAGCATTCACTAGACCTGCAGTGTCCCTTTTTCTTGAACTGTAAGCAACGAGTCTCTATCCTTGCCTGTTCTAAGGTGTTTCATTGTAGCAGCAGGAAAAGAGTAAGACACACCACGGTAGTGGCCTTTTAAAATAATTACTACAACAAGCCAATACATTAGCCAGATAAAATACAGAACAGAACACCCAGTTAAATTTTAATTCTAGATACATAGTAAACAATAATTAAATTCTAGTGCCCTAGTCTTTTATATACTGCATTTTTATTTGCTGGATCTGGCGACTTTGTATGCTTACCTTCCTCAGGGGTTTCCCCTAGCTCCTGACTGGTGCTTTGTTGAGGTCATTGTCAGAAGAATCTGATTGCGGAAATATGAAAGTTGCTAAGGAAACATGTCAAAAGAGTTTCAGGTTCTGCTCACACTCACAGGTAAGGGACTAGAAAAGCATGCCTGGAAGGGAGTCCCGAGGCTGCTGGATCAGAAGCAGGACAGGGAATGTCCGAATGAGGAATTTGCCCTGGCAAATTGACCTAAAGAACAATTCCAGTACAGTGTTGGCATAACTCTTGGAGGCCTAAAATAGAAGGCTGGCCATAGTAAGTGAGTTAGAGGTGCCAGAGTGGTACAGTGAACTCAGTAAAAGAGGATTAGAGGGATTGGAATTCGGGAACGCTACAATGGCTTATTAGAGAAAAGACGAGTCACTATCCAAACTGATAAGAAATAAGCTGGGGGCAGGGAGCAGAGAATAAGAATTGTTTTGAGGCCAGGAATTTCTGTTCCTTTAAGGCATGGTTGATAGGTGGCTCTTTTTAATGTCGATGGGAATAACAAGATCCTGGGATACTCGGGGCAGAAGCAGCAACTGAGCACCAGTGAGATCATCAACAACTTTGAACAGCAGCCAAGAAGCTTTAGTCCTACAGAACACCATGTTTCTATGGGGAAGGAAATGGGCAGCCATCAGGGTCCTGCTTAAAATATATAATCATGGGAGTTGGGGGCAAGAATAGGAGCAAAGAAAACCAAGGTGGCCTCGAGGAAGCCCCCCAAGTTACCGCTGTCTTGTTTTTGTGATACTTTTGTCTTAAAGCCTGAGCATCTGCCCTGAACTGTAGTTTAATCTGCCCAGTTTCCAGTTTTATATGAACAGAATCAGATCATATGTTTTCCCATTTCCACACAGACTAAAGAAGATTAATGTTACAAGACACATTCATTTCCAGCATCTTCAAAATGTATCCATGCACACCAGACCTTTGTATAACTATCTGACACAATTGCTAATGGACCCATACTAAGAAAGGTCTGCTTCTGGTTTAACTATTTTTTTTTAATTTGTGTTTTGTTTTTACTTTATTTTATTTTATTATGTGTGAGATAGGTCTGTGTGTGAATGGCTGTGTGTGTGTGTGCATGCAGTTAAAGATAGTGATCCCTTTACGTCTTCTTTCCCAATCCTTGCTCAGGGCATTGTCTAGGATTTCCACTACAGTGCTGATTCGACACAACAGGAAGCATTAGTTTCTTTTTGTTTCAAAAGAAATGCTTGCAACGTTCACCATCATGTACGGTGTAGAGATCCTTAAGATGCTATTTACCTTACATTTATTCTAGTTTTTTTGTGTGGTTATTATAAATGGATTTAAATGAGAGCATAGTTTTTTTGCATTTCTAAATATGATTTTTCTGTATTATTCTGAAAATGTAATAAATCATACTGTGTTCCTGAAGTTCTTTAACTTCTTGAGATAAAGTCAACTTAATCTTTATTCTTTTTCTGTGTTTTGGAGTTTAGTTTCAGGTTTCAGGTTTTTGCATCCATTTCAAGAGACATTATTGGGTACTTCTTCTGTATTGTTTCAGTCCAGTTTTTGTATCAATGTGCATGTGCTTCTGTTAGTGAGTTGTGAACACTGACATCTCCTTGTACTTTCAGGAAAAGTTTGAGTCATTCCGGATTTTGCATTGAATAGTTGTCACACCTCTGATGAAGCCCCCTCTACTTGGGTTTTCTTGTGAAGAGAGTTTTTGAATATTGATTCAATTCTTTTGTAGCATAAGGTTATTCAAATTTTTTCCTCTCTTTGAATCATTTTTTAGTTGTTGTGGTTTCTTTTTTAAGAATTTTTCTATTTTAGCTGAATTTTCATGTATATTGACTTAAAATTGTTCTTACAACTTGTCATCACATTGATGCATGCAACACATGTTGTAATAGCTCATTTTTTATGCACAACATTATTTTTACCTTCTTTTCTTCTCTTCCCTAATCTTTCTCTTATGTATGTCCTTAATCCCAACAAAACTTTCTCAATGTATTGGTCTTTTCAAACTATAAACTTTTGGTTTTGTTGATCTCTCTCCATTACATATCTGTTTCCCACTTCATTAATGTCTGCTTGTGTGTTTATTATTTCTTTCTGTATTGTAGACTTTCTCATCACTGTGAAAAAATACCTCACAAGGCAACTCAAGAAGGAAGAGAAGGAAGAAAGGAAAGAATGAACGAAGGAAAGAACAAAGGAAGGAAGGAAAGAAAAAAGGAAGGAAGAAAAGAAGAAAGGAAAGAATGAAGGAGAGAACAAAGGAAGGAAAAATGGAAGGAAGGGAGGAAGGGAGGAAGGGAGGAAGGAAGGGAGGAAGGGAAGCAGGGAGGGAGGAAGAGAAGGATGGTCTATTCTGCTCACATTTGAGGGTGTAGTCTGTAGTTACAGGACAGGCACAGCAGCAGGAACATGCCCCCACTGGTTGCATTGCATCTGTAGTCAAGAAGCAGAGAGTGATGGACTCTGGTGCTCAGTTTACCTTCTTTTTCTTACTCAGTCAGGAACTCTAACCCATGGGATGGTCTCACCCATTTAGAATGGATCAATTGATCCAATTTAGAAACTTTCTCATGGATGTACATAGAAATTTGTCACCTAAGCGATACTAGATCTTGTCAAGCTGACAGTCAACACTAACCATCACAGATCAATCACCTACCTGATGCTCAAACATATCACTTTTAAACCATGACCGTCTACCCCTCATCCCTTATAGGCTTACAGCCATCTCATAATGCAAACACGTATTCAACTCCAACTTCAAAAGTTCCCATAACCTTCACCAGTTCCAACAATGTTTAACAGTTCAAAGTCCAAGTCTGATCCGAGACTCAAGGCAACCCTTTAACTGAAATGTCCTATGAAGTAAGAAATAAGCTACATACTTCCAATATACCATGCCAATGGATAAAACCCCAATTCCAAAATATAAAAAAATAAAAAATAGGGGCAAAGCAAGAAAAGGTCAGCCCCAAACCCAGCATGACAAACACCAAATCTTGCAGGTCCATGTTTGTCATCTGGGGCTTGCAATGGAATTATCTGGAAACCAAAGGGTTTGAGGAGACCTGCCTTTCTAGCTCTGACTCCTGCACCACACATAATCTCTCTCTTGGGTTAGCTCTGCCGCATGCCAACAGCTTTCTGCAGCAGATGTCCCACGGGCCTGGCATCTCCGACATCCTGGGGTCTCTATTTAAACTTAAATCTCATCTTTCCAACCTTACACAGTATTCCCTCAGAGTCCCTTTATAGAGGTTCTGAAGCCGACAAACATTGCCTGGCCCTGGTGACCTTCAGGAACTTTGGTACAAACTACTGTGACCCCCTCATCTTTAAATCTTTCATGACTGTGAAACTAGGAAGATGTGTTCAATATTTTCAAGTTCTGCTGCCAGCTTGAGATCTAGTTTGACCCCTTGGGACTATGTTGCTTTTGTGTGCAGGCCCCCAAAGAATATTTACCAAGTTTATTGTTTCTTAGAGGGTTTTGGAGGAACCCCCTCCAACAGCACTGTTTCTTTAAACTCTTCCTTTCTAAAGCACTTGAAGCTTCACGAGATGGAAACTTTAATGGGTGGGATCTTGACCTCAAGGCCTCTTTTCTACTGCCCCAGTTCAAAGTGAGACCTTTCTGTTCCCCAGGGCCCATTTCTTGAGCAATTGCAGCTTCTTTCTCAGTTCCTGTATTATCTGGAACTTTAAACTCACTCCCCTCAGCCCACAAACTTTATTTTTCCTCTTTCTCCTCCATCCATTCCTCTTCTCACTATAAACTAAGAGTAGTAAGCAGAAACCATGACACAGCCTTAGTGTCGTTCTGTCTAGATATTTCCTCTTCCAAACTAATCAGCCCACTCCTTAGGACACAGGCAGAATGCAACCAGAGTCTCTGCCATAAAATACCATGAATTTCATCTAGCCAATGGCCCCTTGTTCCTCTCTGAAACCTCATGTGCTGGACCTCTCTTTCAGGCATTTTCTCTATGAATTGATCTTTTCTGGCTGAAATTCCAAGCTACTCCACCATTTTCAAAAGCCTAAGATCCACAGGTCTGTCGCAGCAACAAGCAACAGCAGCACTACTTAGTAACAATTCTATTGTATTGCCTTCTGTTTTCTCTTGCTTACATAGTTACTCTCTTTGTAAAAAAAAAACGCTTGGAGGGGCGTTGGTTTCTGAGACAGGGTTTCTCTGTGTAGCTCTGGGCTATCCTGGAACTCACTCTGTAGACAAGGCTGGCAGTGAACCACCTGCCTCTGCCTCCTGAGTGCAGGGATTAGAGGTGTGTGCCACCACTGCCGTTCTAACTATTTAGATTGATGAATCTGTTTTCAGACACTCTTTACTGCTCTACTTAAGGCTATCATTTCCTCCCTTAAAACTGCCTTAACTGTATCTAAAAGGTGTGTCTCTTTCATTGTTATTCACTTCAAAATATTTTCCTATAGTTCTTTGGGATTTCCTGTATAAACTACGGGATTTTTATAGTTATATTTTGTGTCATGTAAACATTTAGAGATTTCAAACTGTTGTGTTTAGTTTTCCAAGGTCTAGCTTAACCTTTACCTTGTGATCAGAGACGAGATTTGCATGAGATCCAGCCTTTGGTTTTGTTCTGACTTCTTTATGATTCAACATATGATCAAAATTTTTCATTATGCTTTATGGGCTTGAAAGGGAAATGCACACTACAGCATGGAAAGTGTGTTCTCCATGTGTCCATATGGCATACAGTAATTATATCAGTGAAGTGGCTGTATTATTACTGGGATTTGATATTGTTATTTTATACAATCTAAGAGAAGTTTCCTTAATACAGAGTATTTTTTTTTAACAGATCTTGCCTCGAGTTTATTTGTAAAAACAGCCTAGGACACTGGTCATCTGCAAATAGTGTGTGGGTAGGTGTGTCACAGCAATCCATCTGTCTTCATGTTGGCAGGAGCCTTTTCTATGGGGCCTTCACAGGGGCCTGGGCACCTTTAGGAGCCTGGGCTGGAGCTTTGGCCTGGGCCTTAGCTGGAGCCTTGGCCTCTGCTTTGGTTTGAACCTTGGGCTTTGGTTGGCAGAGCCTACGACCCTTGGCCATGTAGCTTCGAATCCGCTTCCCAAGCTTGGGGTGAGCGATGAAAGCCAGGCAGCTGAGTTTGCGGCTGGGGCCCTTTGGCATCTTGGGCTTGATGGCCCGAGGCTTCACAAGGGCCTTGATGGCTTCTGCGCGTGCACTCACTGCCTTTGCATTGTTGGCCTGCATCTTCTTCAGGCCTTTCTTGTTGTGCTTCTTGGCAAAGCGCATGTTCTTCAGGAACTTTGGGTCAACCCCCTTAAGAGATTCGTATCTTTGTGACCGGGGTTTCTTGATGCCATTTCTGTGCCATTTGCGGGACTGGTTGTGTGTGGTGTGGTTCTTGGACTTGGCCATGTCTGCACAGTAAGCTGCGGCTTCCGCAGCGCCTGGGACCGGAAGAGAAAGAGCAATACAGAATATTTTTAATTAAAATATATTTACATCATTTTCTCCCTTCCTTTTCCCTCTTACAACCCTTCTTCTGTACCTCACCCGCTGCTCTCTGTCAAATTCATAACCTTTGTTTCTTTAACTGTTGCTACACACACACACACACACTCCTGAATATATGAATATAATTTGCTCTGTCCATATAATGTTAACATATATGTATATACATATATATTATATATTACATACACACACACACTCCTGAATATATGAATATAATTTGCTCTGTCCATATAATGTTAACATATATGTATATACATATATATTATATATTACATACATACACACACACACACACACACATATATATATGTTAGGCTAGCTCTGCTCCTTGCCTATAACTTTCTGCAGCAGATGTCCAATGGTCCTGGCATCTCTGATATCCTGGAGTCTCTTTTTAAACTTAAACGTCATCTTCCCAATTTACACACACACACACACACACACACACACACACACACACACACACGTATATGTGATTTCAGGTATTAGTAACCAATCTGAGGGCTCTGCCTTGAGGAAGACTATTTTTCCCACTCATTATTTTTTTAGCTTTGTGTAGTTCTTTTTCTATGGATAGGGCTCCATGAGATTTCCCCTTCCCTGTAAACATATTTACTAGTGTTGAGCTTCTTCAGGTCTTGCTTAGGCAGCCATATTGTTAAGGTACCATGGGGAGATATTCCCTGTCATTTCCCGGAGATACAATCTCACAGCAGACTTCCTGTTCCCGTGGTTGTTACAGTCTCTCCACCCTCTTCCTTTCTGACTCCTGAGCCTTAGATACTGTGTCACAGATAAATCAATGGGGGCTGCTTACCACAAGATCACCTGTTCTCTTCCATTCTGATCCACTGTGGTTTTCTCTAAATGGTCTCTGTCTGTTACAAAGGGGCATTTCTTTTATCTGTAGGTAATAAGAATAAATATTTAGGGGGCTGGAGAGATGGCTCAGTGGTTAAGAGCACTTGAGTGCTCTTTCCATCAGTCCGGAGTTCAAGTCCCAGCAACCACATGGTGGCCCCAAAGTCATCTATGAGACCGGATTCCCTCTTCTCATATGCATGAAGACAGGGTGCTCATATCCATAAAATCCATAAATAAATAAATCTTAAAAAGGGCAGTCTCTAACCCTCTAAAAGTGTAACTTCAAAGAAAATACATATTTACAATATAGTTGGGAATTGTGCTGTTTTAGTAACGTGTGTTTGTATGTTTTCCTCCAAGATCTATGATTTCACTAGTCCTGAATACTTGGCTAAATTTTCTGATACCAGATATGATCTCCCTCTTGTTAAACAAGCAGTAAGTCCAATTAGAGAGCTGTTGGCTACAACCAAACTATGTGCACCACTATTGCACCCTTAGGGATGCCATACTGTGCTGGTTACCTCGGTTCATAAGCATCATAACTGGGCATACGTATTAGTTGCTTCTTCCCTTGGCAGCGTGTGTGTCACCTCAAGGTGTCATGAATGCTGGTTCTCAGGGAGAGAGAGATTTGTCTTTCTGGCTCTGGGTTACCTCATTCAGTTTGATATTTTCTAGTCCCATCCATTTACCTGCAAATTCTATGATTTCATTTTTCATGACGCTAAATAGTATTCCATAGTGCATATATGCCACATTTTTTCTTCTCCATTTGTCAGTTGAAGGACATTTAGGCTGTAGCTATTGTGAATGCAGTGGCAGTGAACATGGCTGAGCAAGGATCTGTGGAGTAGGATGTCGAGTCCCTTGGGCATATGCCAAGGAGTGGTATGGTAGATTAGTTTTTAGCCTTTTGATGGTTCTTCATACTGATCTCCACAGTGGCTGTACCAGTTTGTAATTCCCCTTGAGATAATAAGGGTTCCCGTCTTCCCTGAATCTTCTCCGGTGTTTTCTGTTAGTTGTTTTGTTGATCTTTGTCATTCTGAGTAGGGTAAGATGAAATCTCAAAGTTGTTTTTATTTTCATTTTCCTAAATGCTAGAACAATGAACATTTTTTTTGGAAATATTTTTTAACCATTTTTATTTCTCTGAGAGAAGTTTTTTAATCTACTATAAATTGTGGTCCTAAACTATGGATCTCTTCATCATTGCAATTACATCAATTTCTGGCTTTGTATATATTGAGAAAATGCAACTAGGTACATTTAAATTCTGACTTATACTTTCCTGGTGAATTGAGCCTTTTGCTGTTATGGAGTAATCCTCAGTACAACCAGTAATCTTGTGCCTTTAATCTTACTTTGTGATGCTAATTAATGCTACATCTTTAATTGGATAGTGTTTGTATGCTGTAGACAAAAATACCAGCACCAAGTAGGGGAAGAGGAAACAAAATCCCACCCTTGATCAAGAAGCTATCAGCAATTGATACCTTCTGAGCAAAGGAAAATTACTTGTCTTCAAGGGAGTGTCTCTGGGCATATCTATCACACTCCAGGGCCGGTCCCTGTCCAGAAGTACTTGACCAACACAAAACAGTTTCATAAACTTTTTTTTTGTCATATTGTTTTTTGTTTTGATTTTTATTTCTTGTTTGATTTCTTGTTTGGGGGATTGTTTTTTGGTGTTTTTTCTTGTTTGGATTTTAGTTTTGTTTCAGGGAGGAGAGAGTGAGTGAACATGAAGTTGGGTGGATACTGAGGTAGAGAGGATCTGGAAGAGGGGAAATAATGTGATCAAAATATATTATGTAAATTTGTTTTTTAATTAAAAAGCATTTGGATGCTGTGTCCTTTTTATTTTTTAGATTTTTACTTTAACTTACAGTATCTGTATGTTTTAGATAGGTCTAACACTTAATCTTGGTTTTTATAAATTTAATGATCAATTTTACTATAATCATTGTAATTACTAGTGTATTTCTGGTTAAATCTATCATTTTATTTAGAACTTTTTGTCCCACCTGTTATACACATATTTTTCTTTTCCTTCTTGCCTTCTTTTAGATTGCTTTCCAGGCTTCCAGATTTTTTTTTGTCCTTTATTATGTGTAAAATAAGACATTCTGTCTCTATTAAAGGCTGCTGTGCACATTAAAACATGCAAAGTTAAGCTTTAAATATCTTCAGTTAACGACTATGTCTTTTTAATAAAGCTCACAGCCCAAAGAACAGTTTAATACTATTTACACCATTCTCTCCTTTTGCCATATATTTCAGTTTTTAACACATGAATGTTATTATTTTAGACTGTCCTCACCTTTGGACTTAGCCACTCTATTCCTTTCTGTACTGTAAGCTTTTCTCTGATGTCACTTTTGTCTGAAACATAAGCAGGAGAATTCTGTTTGATGAAGTCCAGCTATAGGAAAATACCCTCTATTTTAATGCATTTAACCTTGTCTGTAGATAATAAAAGTTCATGCTGGTAATTATTTTCCCTGTATTAAAGACATTCCACTGTCTTCCAGCTTCCCGTGAATCTGGAACTCAACTGACAGATCATTGCTGTTTCTCTCTGGCTTCATTTCAAATCTCTTCTTCGTCTTTAGAGTCCTAAACTTTTCAATATTATATATCTCTGTGTAGATTTCCCTTTTTTATTATATACACAGTTTATTCATCTTCTTGAGTCAATATATAGTATCACTTTTTTATTTTTTTTATTTTTCAGTAAGAAATTTTCTGTGTCTCTTGGATATTATTTCTCTTTATACTAAAGCAGTTTAAAATGATTTAGAACTTTCCATGTTATCTTCCTTTATAAATTTTAAAGATGTATCTGTTGTGTGTGCATGCATGCACGGATGCATGCGTGTGTGCTTCCTGTTCCTGTTGATGTTTCTTAGTCCATTTAATATACTATAACAAAATGCCATTGTGGTAGTTTGAATAGGTTTGCCCCCCATAGATTCATGTGTTTGAATGCTTGGCCCATTGAGAGTGGCATTATTAGGAGGTGTGGCCTTGTTGGAATGAGTGTGGCTTTGTTGGGATGGGTGTGGCCTTGTTGGAGGAAGTGTGTCACTGTAGAAGCAGGCTTTGAGGTCTCCTATGCTCAAGCTATGCCCAGTGTGGCACACAGTCTCCTTCTGCTGTCTTCAGATTAAGATGCAGAACCCTCAGCTCCTTCTCCAGCATCATGTCTGTCTGCACACTGCCATGCTTCCCACCATGATGATAATAGACTAAACCTCTGAAACTGTAAGCTGGCCCCCAATTAAATGTTAGCCTTTATGAGAATTGCCTTGGTCATGGTGTCTCTACACAGTAATAGAAATCCTAACTAAGACAGCTATAAACAAGATGACTGACAAACAACAGAGGTATATCCTTCACATTTCTGGAACCTAGGAGACCCAAGAGCAAGGTCTCCATTCAACATTTGATGTCAGCCTCCTCCTGGTTCATAGATGACCAACTTCTCAGTCACCACAGAGGGAGGAACAAGAGATTTCTCTAAGCTTCCATTTGTAAGGACATGAAATCTTCCTCATGTGGGCTCTTTCTCCATAACACAGTCACCTTCCAAAGTCCCCTTTAAATATTGCTGCACTAGAGATAGATTCTCAATTTATGAATGGGAACGGCACAAAAGTCAAAGTGTTCACACATAGCTGCTTTATAAGACAGTGACAGATGTCCAAAATCCAGGTAAATAAGTCTGTGAATCTTACTTCCTCTTTGCACATGGCTGTCTTTGACTTTGTGGGCCCATCATTTTGAAATACTTATAGTTTAGAATGAAAATTCCTTCTTCTGGAGTGGAGAGCATCTACACCCAGATCAAGATTCAGTATAGACGTACATGGCTGACACGGGGATGGGAACTCCAGCTTTAGCGCCACTGGGCTGAGTTATTTCTGGGTCTTCTTTTCTACGTGGAGATAATACTCAAATTTTTACCAGCACATTTCCCCCTGAGTTATTGTTTGTCTTTCTGTTAAAATTTAAGTAAACTGAAGAAGTAACTAAGTATTCTCATCCACCAGACTATCTGTCTCTTAAAAGGTAATGTCTCCGGGACAGTGTTTGATAGAGTATATATATATATATATATATATATATATATATATAATTGTATATATAATTATATATATAATATAATATATAATATATATAATTATATATTATAATATATAATATTATATATTATATATAATATATATAATATATAATATTATATATATATAATATAATATATATATATATATATAATTGGGTTCTTATACCTCCACCTCCCTTCCAAGCCTTATTCCACCCTAATCCCTTCTAACCCCCCAACACTAGAGAGAAAGAAGGTTAGAGAGTAAAGGGGGCATAGACCTCTATAGATGATGTCCTGCTGATTAGAAATGTCGTGTTTCTAGGGGAAAGTCCAATCTTTGTTGTCAGAATGCCAACAAAACCAGCAAACCAACAAACCAGCAACAGCAAACACAGCAGCAAGATGAACCACCAGCAGGAGTGGGAGCGGCAGCCGCCACAGGCCCTCTGAGGCTCTCTCATTTATACCCTCTCCAGAGTCCTTGAAACTAAACTATCTGCAGCTGGGGAGGAAAATCATGCCCCTGCTAGTGCCTGAGGCAAATCATAGTCACCTTCTGTGAAGCAGCCTCTTATCTCATACCTGGGATTAAAACAGAAACATATTCACTTAACATAACTGAGTTTTTAAAGAAACCAAACCCTTACTACATCTGACTTCTTCCCTTCTGTCACTTGCTAAGACTCTTGTTGTTGGTCTTATGTTACCCACAATAATGCAGAATTATCTCTTCTCCTGAAGATTTCACCCCTTAATTATGCTTACAAGCATCATTTTCTGGATTGGGCTGAGTCAACACATTTTGGGGATTAGACTCTCCCACATATTTTTAGAAGTCACCTCAACCTACCTTTTAAAGTATGGTTTTGAGGAATGGAAAGACACTTGTTGAAAACCAGTGTTTCCATAGAGGCCAAGGCATGCCTTAGGCATCCACATTGTTCATTGGTCTACAGAAGCATTCCTATTTTCTATCGTATGGTCCAAATGATGAGATAAATTTGATTTTACTATTCATTTTATATTTCCATATTAAAAATACACAAAGACTTGAAACAAATTATTGAAATACATTGAAAATACTGTTAATGGCTGTCATTGTATGCCTCTCTGGCACACATGCAAGTTTTTCTCTACCTGTTTTTCTCTACCCTGTTGACAAGGAGAATTACTAGATGAGACTTAATAGGGTTTTTAATGAGCATTGCCAGATTACCTTCTATGTTAGTCAGCTGTGTATACTTGTAACAAAATACCTGAAATAGTCAACCTAAGGAGAAGAAATGTTTATTCCAAGATCATGTTTTCAGAGATTCAGTCCACAGCTGCTTGTCCCTATGATGCCGGGCCTGTGGTGAGTCAGGATAGCATAAGAAAATGTGGAGGAGCCACACTGCTCCCCTCATGGCCAGGAAATGAAACAGAGAGTCGGAGGAGGGCGTGGAGTCCCACTAACGCCTTTAGGAACATCCCCACCGTGATCACAAGCCTCCAACTACGCCTCACCTCTTAAAGCCTCCATCTCCCCATGTAGGCCTTTGGCGAGTCCAACTAACACTCCTCTGAGTAGTATATGACAGCAGCGCTCCTCTCAGGCCCCCAGCAGCTAGCCACTATCCACCATTTACAGCGCACTGGATGGAAATCGATGTTGTCTGACCGTGAGTGTCCCTGATAGCTGGTGAATTCCAGCTCCATTCTCATGTCAGAGAACCCAGATGTTCCTTCTACCTCCCATTTTCCCCAGTCAATTCCCTTACTGACTTGTAAGAATTATTCTTATTCATATATGCTGTAAATCATCTGCCGGTTACACGTGCTTTCACATGGTTGCCTTTTAGCTGTGTTTATGGAACTGTGTAACATCCTCTCATTTTTTTTAAATCTTTAATGAAATGTAGAGATTTTATCTACAATAGCATGATGTAGACCACAGAACAGTGCCAATGCTGTTGACATGGTCTTGGCCCCCAAGGAAACAGCTTGTATCCAGCAGCTGTGTTTCCACTCCTAAAAAACAAACTTTAAAAAGGAAAAGGAGCCAATTACTGGAGGAAAAAAGTTGCATGTAGAGATTTTAAGTTTCCATTTCTAACGTTGTCAAATTTATCCATGTTTCTCTTACCTAGTGTGGTGGTTTGAGTGAGAATGGCTCCCATAGGCTCATGTGTTTGAACACTTACTTGGTCCCTAGTTAGTAGAACTGTTTAGGAAGGATTAAGAGGTGTGGCTTTAGGGAAACCCCACAGAAGAGGAAAGGAAAGATTGTAGGAGCAAGAGGGGCAGAGGACACCCTGAGAACATGGGCCACAGAATCACTAAGCAGGGCTCAGAGGCCTTCACAGCAACTGAATCGACAAACATGGTGGACCGTGCACGGGTCTGACCTAGGTCCTCTGCATACACCTGATAGTTTTGTACAACAGCTTGGTGTTCTGGCAGGACACCCAACAATGGGAGTGGGGGATGTTTTTGATTCTTCTGCCTGTGTTTGGGACTCTTTTTCTCCCACTAGGTTGCCATGTCCAGCTGATATGAGAATTTGTGCCTAGTCTTATTGTATCTTGTTATGCCGTGTTTGATGGATATCCCTAGGAGACCTGCTCTCTTCCTCCCTCCCTTCCTTCCTTTTTTTTTTTTTTTTTCATTTTCTTTTTTTCTAAGGGAACTAAAGAAGAGAGGGGAGGTAGAGAGAGGGACTGGGAGGAATAGAGGGAGGGGAAACTGTGGTCAGGATGCAATGTGTGAGAGAATAAAGTTTTAAAAAGATGTGTGGTCTTGTTGGAGGAGGTGTGTTACTAAGTATGGGCTTTGAAGTTTCAAAAGACTCATATTCTCAGTCTCCCTCTCTTCTTCCTTCTCTGCCTCCTCCCCTGCTTCTCTCTGTGTCTCTGTCTTTCTCTCTGTTTCATGGTTGTGTCTCAGGATGTGAACTCTAAGCTCCTGCTCCAGTGCCATGCCTGCTGGCCTGCTGCCATTATGGTCATGGACTCTAGATCTCTGAAACCACAGCCATAATAAACTCTTCCATTTATAAGTTTCTTTGGTCATTATATCTTATGCCTGGAATAGAAAAGTAATTAAGGTGCATTCTTTCAGTATCTAATTGGAAAAGGTTTTCTCTAAAAGTCATGAATGCGCTATACTGTGTTCACAAGTCATCCAAGGGCTGCCTTTGCCTATAATTCTCAAGCTGAATCTCTCTCCCACAGCTTGTAAAATGCAATCCTTGATTCCTTCCAGGAAGAAATAGTTGGCATTTGTTTATTTATTCAATTAACATTTATTGTACACGTTTCTGTGTGAGACCCAGTACTGTGTGCATTTGTGGAGACACAGTAGCCTGTGAAAGAGACCAGGCCCTGTGTTCCTGGACTCATGGAGTCTATTGAAATGAGTCTACTGAAATACATCAAACATGTGTATTCCCAACACAAGCGTGTATATCCCTGACTCTGCAACAAGCATGAGAAAGGCCAGAGTACCATCTGAGAGACTGACGAATGGCTACCTCTGTGAGAACGCTCTCTGTTCTACATTTTCCTCCTAGACTGAGCTCTTTTGCTTTGAAATGGTAGCCACCAACATACTGCTTGTCTTCAGAGCCATCATGCCTGACAGGATAGGCTCTCCAGGCTTGACTGCACTCCTTTCTCCCAGGGTGGCTTGCTGACTAAGCACAGCGTGAGTCACTTTTGCAGAGAGAAACCAAGTTCTGAGAAACTAAGCCGAGGACCAGATGACAGAAACAGCAAACTCCTGGCGTAAGGGATTTGGAACACGTAGGGGTGGAAAAAAAAGCACTCCGGACTTGTCAGATGAACCTGATCCAGATAAAACACTGGGCGCCAGATGAACAAACAGATAACGAAGTAAATAAAAGTGCATTTTGACTGCAGCAAGGAACAGTGACATGAAAATGCCTTCAGAAACTCCTTATAGTAGTAATGGTGACCTTGTTACAAAACAAAACCTAAATGTCTGAGTTCTCAGAGAAGCCAAACACAGAATCTATGAATCCACACTTTCCCTTCTGTTTTACGAAGGGCAAGTCATCATCTGCTACAAGATTCATGACCCTAGAAGCAAGTCTAAAGTTCAAGTGCAGGCTCTCCCACATTTTCCTCATGCTGCCTTGAGAGGCTGTTTAACCTCACTTGCTCTACCTGTTTCTCCACATGAGACAGAGGTAATACCATGGTCTTGACTCTGTTTGACAGCTTAACACACTATATGTGTTATTGTACTAACTTTTGGCACCTGGCTTATTGCCTGGCACAAGTGTAAATGGCCAGTAAAGGCTTGATTCTTTGATTAGCTATGCGTTTGTTACTGGGGGCTTCCTCAAGTACTGAGGGCACAACTCCCCAGTGCATATGTAGCTGCTCTCTGCAACCTCACAGAGGCTCCCAGAAGCCTGAGATATGTTCCACAGTCTTCAGTCTTGAACTTGCAGGAACCTGAGTGGAAAGGAAATCTCATCTTCCACCTTCTAAGTAATGAGAAAACAGAATATTGATAATTAAACTAACTAAATATAAAGCAATGGTAAGATTTGAACGTCTGCCTCCTCAGTCAGGCTTCGGAAAAAGAGAAGAAAAGCTCAACCCGGCCATTAGGCTGCTGATATTTCATCACCCAGCTCTGGACACGGAAGATTACCTGGCTCAGGTTTTCCCCCAACATGGCCAGACTTCACACTCAAACCCAGGGATCTGTCCTGCGAACTGGAGGATGTGAGTTCACTCTAATAGTTTGACTCTTCTCTATTTGCCAGTCTGCTTTCTCTCCCCTAGGTACAAAACACCAAACTAGGAACTGTTTGATGTGTGTGGCACCACCCCTGAACCCTTCCCTGGGTATTCAGTGGTGACCTTAGTATCGATGCTAAAATGATGTAGCACACTGCTAGGGAAGACTGGCACCAGTGTTAGAGAGGGACTCTGCCTGAGCTACATACACTCACCCCTCAACAGGCCAGGGAGCAGAATAACAAGGGATTCTTAGACAAGTAAATCCTACATGCTTTTCTACCTGAGAGGGATAAAGTTCATTCTAGAAAAAAAAAAAAATGAAATAAAATGTTTTGGTGGCTTCAATTAACAGTTCATCTATAAAACCCAAGGAGAGTTGCTCAGAAATGAAGACAAAGTTGAAATGTTTCTTTTCCAGAGTATCTTGGCGGTTGTTTAGGAAGGGAGTCTGCTATTTCCAATTACAATTTTCTTAGCAATCATTCAGAAACAACTTTAAAAACCAAGGGCTGGGTCCAATGCCCACCCGGATAGGAGCTCATTACTCAGTCAAGGTCAGGCGTGTGACAGTAAGGTGGTTAATCCTGGGTTCACAGCTGTGAGGCCAGATGGAAAAGCATAGTTTATAAAAATAGTCCTGGAAAATAAGAGCCACTTTCTCTCTCTAAACCCAGAATACATTACTCTGATAAATAAGGAAGCTGTGCTTATTAACAGAGGCTTAATAAGATTGCACCCTCAGATACCCTGGAGACATTGCTGCTCTTCCTCCAAAGCCAACGGTGGTGGGCAGCTTGGGGTCACTTCCTGCCCTCTCCTGAGTGCTGGCTACAGCCTGTGGACATGGCTGACCAGGGCACAGAGCCACATGAGTCATTCTTCTTCCACCATCTGGATGTGAGGGCAACTATGTCTCAGGAAAGCACACAGTTCTATTTCATCTCTCCTAATGTGGACACAGACAGAGTGAAGTTGAGGCTGGGGGGTCTGATTTCCTGTCTTACCTGTGGCAATGGACTCAACACACAGCCACCAATCAGCTGCACAATGTTAACTCTGATCTGACTAAGATGGCTCAACCTGAGACTCTTCTGGACACAGCAGACAGCAGGAATCTATCCCCTAAAACTAGGCCTAACCTCAAAGACCAAAGCTCTTGGCAGTACCTCCCATGATGGTGGACAGAGACTTAAATGGCTAATTCATTTCTTCAGTCTGAAGATGGATATGCTTTTTTTCACTGAAATAGGAACACCACCTTACTTTCTTCACAGTTGGCACCAGCATCCCACTGAGAGAAGGCAACAGTTTGATCAACAGTAGCATACCTTCATTTCAAGGCCCTTTTAATCCTCCACTCCCCGGTGCCCTGCACCCTCCTAAATGCACCATAAGAATTTAGTACAGTCACATGATCAATGATGGCCGATGGTCTGGGAAGCATGTGAATGGATGATTTTGTCAATGTGTAAATAAAGCAGAGTATATTATGTTTACACAAACCTAGACAGTATAGCCTGCTACACATACCCTTAGGCTCATAACCTGTTGCTCCAGGCTGCAGATCTATGTAGATGATATTGTCCTGGGCATAGGCAATTGTAAAGCAGTAATAACTATTTGTGTATCCAAACATAGGAAATGCACAGCAAAAACCATTGGTGACGGGAATTTTTCAGCTCTGTTATAATCTTATGGGTTCACAGACATATATGTGGTATGTTCTTCAGTAAAATGTTGCTATGCCTCATGGGATTATGGGCGTGACCATCTTGTGTTCCTTACATCTTAGAGAAGAGGCAAGAATGATGGTCTCTGTGAAGAGAGATAGAGAAGAAGGCAGAACCATCTGCAGATGCTGAGAGAAATAGCAGAAGCCAGGGATGAACAGAGAAGGGGTCTGCAGCACAGGCTGACTGAGAGGAGCTGACCAGTGAGCAGGGTGGCCCCACACCCTACACCAGGAGACAGAGAATGGGGAACAAGCAGATCTGAACAGGCAGCCTTGGTGTCTTTTTATGGACAGGGGCTTTCCAAGTGGTGGCCATTTGAGTTCAACAAGCATTTTCTCACTAGATATGTGACAATACCCATCGGTGGTAATCCACTCGGTGACATTTCAAAGAATGAGCCCCAAAGAATGATGCATTATCTTCCTAAATACAGCCTCTGTGTTATGGTGACCGTCTATTGGACAGATTTCCCACTGTTTAGTAGACATTTACATTAGACTCTTTGAAAAATTCATGTGTTTTGCTAATAAGGAGAACGACCGCAGAACATTTCTAGGTAAGAAGCCTTTTTATCATCATTAGGGTATTTTTAACACAATAGATCAGCAGCAAGGCATCTACTATGTCAAAAGGTATGGAAGTTTTGAATCTTTGATAAATATTAATCAATGGGTTTCTACTGCTATTGGCAGGAATAGGAGCCCCATTTCTCTCTGTTCAAGAAAAGTTCTCTATAAAATACCTCACAGAAAGATGTTCCTATGGTTGAAGTATTTTAGACATTCTTAGAGGTTATTAAATAAAAAGTATGCAAATTTGAGCTTTGGGATGATAATGTCACTGTGGCAGTTACTCTCAATTGCCAATTTGATGAGATCAAGAGTTACCTGGGAGAAGAACCTCTGGGCATGCCTGTGGGTATGAGCCTGGCCAAGGGAATCCAAGATGATCCCAAAGAAGAATAAAATAAGAAAATTTGTTACATTAGATTTCAAGATTCACTATAAAACCACAAAACAAAACAAAAAGAAGAAAAGAGAGAAGAGTATGATATTGTTGTTAAAAAAAAAAACCAAACAAACAGGCAATAGACCAAAAACCAATAGAAAACACGTGGCTATGGGTGTTTCATAAGAGAAGTGACACAGAACAGTAGGGAAACAGCATCCTCCGGAACTGGTACTGAGTCCATTGGATATTCTCTTGTGGGAAAAAAAAAAATGGAAGTTGCTCCTTCAAAAATCAATTTCAGGTGTATCACAGATCTTAAAGGCAAAACAACAGGTTCCTGGGATACGATAAAAGAGAAAATATTCCTGACTTACAAAGGCAAAGGTTTCTTAAGCAGAAAAACAGAGTGAGCATCGAAGAAAAGGTGGATAAATCGAGCTACAGTAGAAATGGTAACTTCTGCTCATGACAGGGTATTGAGAGTGTGCCCAAGTCTGAGGTGATGGGCCCAAGGTGTGAGGACTATGTTTGAGTCTGAGACTGACCTACTGAGGGGGGACCTTGTGACCTAAGGGAGGCTACTGGTAACATTGCCTTTCGGGTGAAATGAGCCTCCTGGTTAAGCTTTTAGTGGAAAATTTTAGGGTCTGGTTACAGTAAGTTTTAACATTCTTGAGGCCTGGGCCTCAAGATGACATCTAATTCCCAGGGATTTAAATATAGATTGAGCGATTCAGGAAATGAAAGAAGGGCCATTATCATTTTAAAGAGATCTTGGGAGGCCAAGGTGACAGCAAGGAATTAAAACGACCATTACAGAAGAATTTACAGATTAAGGACTAATGGCTCTCTGAGGCGAAATCATTGTTCATGGTTAGGAAAAGTTTTTAACCGGATTGTAGCCAGACCAGCTAAGACTGGCCTGCCTGGCATGTCCGTTAATGGAGGTTAGTAGGGATACATGTAAGAACTGAACCGATTTTGTCCTTTTTAAAAACCATAGTCCAGCCATTTTGTTGTGTCTCATTCTCGTCTACTCATTTCATTGTTTTACTCTTTTCTATACCTTCCTGCTGGGTGTTGAAGACCATGCAGGTGACCAAATCTAACCCTATAGTTTTGCTGTTAAGGTCAGTTGAGACACACCCTAGGGGAGACTTACTGACTTAGGAGGCCCAGGCCCATGGTGCCTCTGGATTTTCCTTTACCAGATGTGCTATCTGTAGAGATGGGTCAGTATCTTGTAGATGCATGGCTTCCTCTGGAATAGCTGAGGACATTTTCCTCTTTGAAGAATGCACATTGGTTGAAGGGCAGCTTCTTAGGTTGCATGGCCTCTCTAATCAAGAGAATGGGGGAACTGTAGGATCCTTTTAGAAGTGTCCCATCATCCTCCGGGACCTGGATACACTGGGATAAAGGATAAAATATTGACTGTTTCTTACATTTATACTCATTGGCACTGGCCTCCGAGTCGTCTGTAGAGCACTCAGAAGGTCAGCTATAACCGGTCTTGGGGAAGGAATAGCTAACTTGGTGTATGAGGAGTATACATGTGTGTACATGTTCGTGTATGAATGTGCCAAGGTCTGTGGGACTCAGAGACAACTTCGGGTGTCGGTCCTCACCCCCCAACCCTCAACCTTGGTTGAGATGCGGTCACTTGCTTTTCTACCTCACACATCAGGTTAGCTGGTCCACAAGCTTCAGGGAATTCTTCTGTCTTACATCCTATCCCACAGTAGAGACACTGGTGTTCGTTCCAGAGGTGCTGCTATGCTCAGCTTTACACGGGCTCTAGAAATTTAAACTCAGATTGTCATGCTTGTGTGCCAAGCAACTTTGTCCACTGAGTCATCTCCACAGCCTGACTCTGGAAAGGCATTTCTAACCGGGAGAGTTTCCTGACAGCTGGGCACATTTTCCTTGGATGGAGCTAATCCCTGCCAGTGGAAGGAAGCTGCAAGCCCTTCCATGGGCTGTGGAAATGTTCTGTCCACTCACCTGCCAAATAAGCTCCTACGGGAACAATTTTTGGCAGTTGGTAGATGTGTTTAGCAAAAATAAAGTCTCTTTCTCTTTTGCCCTCCTCAAAGAAATAATCCACAAAGAAATTTCTCTGACTCCAAAAGGTGTGAGGATCTCTCTCCTTAGTAAGCAAGCATTCTTCGACAGATTCCAGCTGGGCATCCTCTAACTCAATTCAGTTCTGATATGGTTCTAGTTCTCTGTAGTGATAAAACACTGACCAAAAGAGTAACTTGAGGAGGAAAGAGTTAATTTGGCTTAAAGGTTTAACCATCTATCATTGAGGGAAACTGAGGCAGGAACTAAAGCAAGGTTATGGAGGGATGCTGCTTACTGGCTTTCTCCGTTCTTATACAGCTCAGGCTAACCTGCCCTGAGATGCCACCACCCACAGTGCGCTGGGGCAATTAAGTAAATGTCCTCTACCGAGATGCCTACAGACCAATCAGATAGAAGCAATTCCTCAGTTAAGATTCTCTCTTCCCCACAAAAAAATTTAAAAAAAATAAAAATAAATAAAATAAACAAAAACCAACCAGCCAAACAAACAAAAAAAAACCAAAAAAAGATTCTCTCTTCCCATGGTTTGTGTTAAGTTGACCAAAACTAACCAGCACAGGTTCAATCTACACAGAGATAACATCGGACCCCACAGGACTATGTCCCCAAAGTTTAACCTCACTTTAGGTGTCAGTCTTACATCCTAGGTAGTCTTCCTTTCACTGCTGACGGCACTGTTATAAATCAAGGTTTATAATCTGCTCCCTTCATTCAATTAACTTGCCAGAGCAGCTCACGAACTCAAGGAAGAATTATGTTTACCAGTGTGTAACAAAGGCTATTACAGATTCCAGACAAAGAGATACATGGGTGAGCTGTGGCAGATGTGTGGGTGAGTTGTGAGAGAAGGGCCTCTTTCTTCCTATGTCCTTTCTAGGTATACAGTCTCTTCCATTGAGAAACCTTTACCCAGCGGGTCTCTGAACTCTGACATTTCAGCTTCCCATGGAGTTAGCGGGATTGCTAACTGACTGGGTGGGGACCAGCAAGGCCTGTCCAGATTCTTATTTTCAGATGAAAGAAAAGAAGTTAGAAAGTTTCCTTGTAGTCAGTTAAAGCTAGGAAAATATTAGAATTTTTTATGACCTGACTTGAGGAAGGAATTACAAGCCAGGAATTGTGGTTGCAAAGCAGAAATAGATCCTAAATAAGAGGCCAGGTGATGTTCAGGCTGCCCAGGCATCAAAGCACACAGAACCAACGGGCAATTACAGTGTACCTCATGAGTTTTCAAACCCATCTGTTGTACTGGAAATATCTTATACCTACTTAGAGTGCTGAAAATCCTATGCACCTTTTTTTTTTTTTTATTTTATAAATTGCACATAGAGGATCCAAAGATTAACAGAACAGCAGAGGCAGCTACCTTAGAGACAACAGAAGCCTCCCAAAGTGCAGCCTGAAGACCACAGATGTGACTGTGTGAAAGGAAGGAGATGCCAGTCCTGGGTTTCCTATGAGGTGGTTGTAAATAGGAGTGCATAGAACAGGGTATAATTAGGGGCTAAATGATTGGAATACAACCAAGCACCCCAAGATTTCTAAGTCCTGCCAAATGTTCTTTCCAAACAATTACCTTGGAAAGCACCTGCGGGCACTCTGTTTTCTATGCAGCGGTCACACTGTGTGCTACTGCAGCTGCAGGCACTCAGATTTCTGGGAACTTCCTTACAGCTTTGTCCTTGAAGGGAGCTAACATAAGTGACTCTGAAGTCTATCTTTCTAGAGCCAGGTTCCTGGATAGCCCTACTGCTAAGTCTCAGGTTCTCCTGGCTGGCAGGAACCTAAAACCTCTACCTGTCATGTAAATTCTCCCCACAGAGCATTATTGGGCAGCGTTGGAAATCTCTGCTTCAAATCTTCTGGAGTAAAGAGTATGTGGTACAGCCAAGTGGTGGTCGTGCACGCCTTTAATCCCAGCATCTCAGGAGGCAGAGGCAGGTGGATTTCTGTTAGTTTGAGGCCAGCCTGGTCTACAGGGCGAGTGAGTTCCAGGACAGCCAGGGAAACTCTGTCTCAGAAAAAAAAATAAAAAAAATAATAAAACAACTAACAAAAGTCAACTGGAAGAGAGAGAGAGAGAGAGAGAGAGAGAGAGAGAGAGAGAGAGAGAGAGAGAGAACGAACATGCACGTGCACAAGCTCCTGTGCACCTGTGCCCTTCAGCATCTTCCTGGCAATTCTGATTGTTAGAAAATACCATTCATTATGGCAGCTTCAGTATACTCAGTATACTGTGTAGCTTCTGTATACTGGGCTTAATTTTTTCCAAATTTCCAGTATCAGTGGTCCTTTCCATAGGCCATTTCAATGACTCCTTCTCCTACTTATGTAAATTTAGCTCAAAATTAACCACCTAAGAAATAAGATGGAAGAAAAAGTGCTGATATTAAATTTTACTTAGGAGCTGTTGCCTAGCGAAGGCAAGCTCTGTTGTTAAAACAAAAGATTAGCAAATGTTAAGGAGGTGCAAAGATAAATAACACAGAAAGCATCCTCCCTCCTCCACCTAGTCCACAGAAACAGGAGAATTAGAAAAGACGCAGCTTCTCTTACTGGTAAGAAAGACACTGTTCCTTGCCTCACAGTCCACGAGCTACTCAAAATCCAAGCCCTGTGGAAGATGCATATTCATTCATGCAGGTGGCCACGCCCCACACATGTTCTCACTGACTGAGGATAAGCCTCAATCTACAGCTTCCTAGCTCTTCCATACTCTGTACGGTCACCTCCACATGCTCCAGTCTCACCCGTAAAGTGGGAATAGCAATTGCTCCTGGGGGTGACACTTAAAGGCCAAACCCCAATTCAAACATTATTGAAGAATATTGGTACAACCTGATCGTTGGGTCTCTCTCGGCCACTAGGTTGAATTATGCTGTCTGGTTCAAGCAACCATATTGTTGAGATTCCGTGGGCGATTTTTTCCTTTCGTGTCTAGGAAACACTATTTCATACCAAGCATCACGGGCCCCTGACTCTTCCTTCCCCAACTTTCATGACTTCCCATGTGGCTTAGGTGCAGTGGTTGGGTTGCAGATGTATCAGTTAGGGGTAGGGTGCCCCATAGTCCCTTATCTTTCTGTGTCTTGTAATAAATAGTCTCTATCTGTTGAAAACAAAAACCAAAAAAACCCGTCTTCTTCTTCTTCTTTCTTTCTTTCTTTCTTCTTCTTCTTCTTCTTCTTCTTCTTCTTCTTCTTCTTCTTCTTCTTCTTCTTCTTCTTCATTTTCTTCTTCTTTTTTTTAGAACTACACTCATCTGTAGAAACATGTCAGCCATGAGTTCTCCTCTCAAGTCTATGAACTCTCTAAGCACCCGTAGTTAGATTTACAGTGCCAGGCGTTAATTCATCCCTATCAAGGGAGTCTTAAGTTCACTTAGACAATTGATGTTTATCCCCCATGATAAAAGTACCATTATTGCACCACTGTGGATGCCTTGCTGAGACACTCATTGTTGTGGTTCATAGGAATAAACACTATCTGTTCTAAGACTGGTGGGCACCAAAGTCTCCATGTCTGTGTTATAATGGTTGTGTAGTATACCATTAAGCTACACTACCTTAACTTCTTTAACCTATTTCCTATTGGTAGGTTTGGTGTTGTTTGCATCTAAGTGTTATTGTATTCTGGGAGTTACTACAAATAACTGCAAAAAATTGTTTTGGCTGTTTGTTTAGTTAGTTGTGTTCGTGTGTGTGTGTGTGTGTGTGTGTGTTGGCTATCAAATTGCCTACAGTAAGGAGTTAATAGGCTTTAGGGCTGAAAAGCAAATGCTGGGTTTCTACCAAATGAATTGATTTTCCACTTCATTCAAGTATCATGATGAGTGGCAGGCGCTGTGTCAGAGCCTGAGAACAACTCTGAGCCAGGCTGGGCTCTCTTGCCTTCAAGAAGCACACCCTGATGCTGGGGCAAGGCTTACCAGATCTCTGGGACAGTGGAGGGAGGGAGCCGTTTGTACATAGCCCGCTGAAGCAACGCTGGAGTCTAGCAGAACACCTAAGAGTGTTTATTATACTGTGAGTTCTGGATCTTTATTAGGAAAAAGTGCCCCATCCTTTGGCACAGTTGCCTTGTGATTCCCTTTCCATCTTTAGGGAGGAGCGGGAAGTGTGTGTGTGGGGTGGGGAGGGGGGTCGTCTTCCCGATCAACAGCAGGAGCAGAAGCAGAAGCCTGGGAATGGCTAGAGCCTCATCGCAGAAAGAACTCCAGCGTTGGACCTCAGACTTCCAGGTACCAAACCCGACGGGTGGCCTAGGGGGAGGGACGTCGCGCCCGCAGCGCCCAGCTCTGGAGCGCGCAGCTCAAAGGCTGACTTGAGAGATCGAGGGAGCCTGGGAGGCTCCAGGCAGGCTAGGGCACGGACATAAGTGTATTTGGAGGGATTTGGGGGCCGGAGACCCCAGGAAGCACGCAGGCCGGAGCAGACAAGGGGCGGGGCCCCAGGCCGGACCACGGTGGCCGGCAGAGGGTCTGCTAGGTGACAGTGGCTTGACCCAAGGCGAGCAGGGAACTTCAGATGGTAGCACGCCACTCAAACAATTTAACTTGACGTCGCAAGCCGCAAGCAAGTCGGGGCGGACTGGTCCTGAGCTCAGCATCCAGCTGGTCCTGGGGAGACAGGGCCAGCAGGTGTTCCTGTGGAAGGAACCAGGACAAGATCTCCAGGTAGGACTTGGGGACACCAGAAGGGCAGCCACAACGGGTAGCAGAGGGGGCTTTGGTGAGGTCTGGGGGGGTGGGGGGTGTGTGTGGCAGCGAGCAGTAGTAGCTCAGACCTGGGAGCTCTGAATGCTGGTCTTCAGGGACAACGGGATCCGATGCCTGCAAGGATGAATAGAGTTTACACTAAAACAAGGTTGTGGGGTGTGTCTTGTGCCTCCGTTTCATTTATCCCTGTGACAGTCAAAGAGAACTTTTCCCAGAGTAAAGGAGAGAGGTAGCTTTCTGGTGTGTGTGTGTGTGTGTGTGTGTGTGTGTGTGTGTGTGTGTGTGTGATATCAGCTATCTACCAACTGCCCTACCAAGGTGCTTACCTCAGTGGCACCAAATTAGGGTGTCTGGTTACCACCCTTCATATTCCTTGGAGGTAAAAATAAAAGAGTACATTGATGGAATTATTACTTTGACGTAGTTTTCAATTGATAATATGTACTTTAAACTAGAAAATAATAACACCAATGCATGTCTAGAGACCAGTTTCCTTTCTAACATGAGCTTACTCATTGTGCTTGCTCTGTTCCATCCTGATTCTTTAATTTCCGTCCTTCCTGCCCAAGAGACATAGCAGAAAAGCATGATGTCCACCTGCCTCCCTCAGTTTCCCCATCCCCCACCTTCTTCCATCTTTAGTATTCTTCCTCAGAATACTGAGGCAAAGGGAGCCAGCTCAGGGGAAGACTGATTTCCTTGTCTTCATGAGACTGGGAAAGAGTCATGTTGGGGAAGAGCCCCTAACAATTTCCCACCCAGGGATTTCTCAGTGCAGTAAAGCAGGGCAGTACACTGTTGAGGAAAGCTAAAGAGAGGTGTCTCCCCAAACTCTCTGCAGCCCAGAATTCATTCCCCATCTCATCTGGACTCCAGGCCTCCAAAATGTGCATGCTTGGGGTTTTTTTTCTCTGGAGGACCTCAAAAAGAAAGCTCTAAATTGGCCTTGTGAATAGGCAAGAACAAGGCTTTGTGGTAGGCAGGGGAAAGAGAAGACACAAAGGAAGAAATCAAGGAGATCAGGAAACAGTGAGGGAGCAGCTGATCAACCTCTTTGAGAGCAGAGGGATCCCGGGCCAGTCCCTGTTATTCAGGAGCTGACCCTGAGGAGTTTGCTAAGGGAACCATGCACATGTGGTCTTCATGCTGACAACTCACGTCACCAACTCTTTTCCGGGATCAACAAATCAAACCATTTTTGTAGGCTAATACAGAGTAATTGGTCTTATTTTTCACTGATTTGAGAGGTTCTTTAAAAACTGTGTAAACTGTTTAAAGTAATCTCAATCTACACCAGCATCCCTTGTTTTCTTCATTTTTTTTCTTCTTGCGCCGCCATCTTGAACTGGATTCCTCAAAGTTCAGCTGTTCCCTCGTCTACAGACCTAAGGATGATGTTGTAACTAGAGAATGCATCGGGCTGGGTGCAAGGGCAAGGCTGATGAGGTGTAGTGCATGACTTACAGACAGAAACACGGGTGGATAAAAATGTGAAAACATCAGTATTCACTTAACGTGTTTGTAGAGCCTAGCTACACACTACTTCCTGGGAGCAAGGTGGTAAATAAGACCAGACAAGGCCCCTGCCCTCCTGGTGTTTACAGATGCTTGGGGGAGGGCAGCTGTCAGTAAAATGATTATTGACTATGTAATTGCAAGCTAAAATAAACCCTCTGAGGGAAGGACACAAAGTCCTCTGCAGGTGTACATAAACGAGACTGTGAGACCTGGGAAGGCTTTCTCAAACAAAGGTCACCACTACTCAGGTTCTAGGGTGATCAGGATGTTGAAGAAATTTGATTTTTGAGGAGAAGTCAGACTGTTTCAGTTAGGAATACTATTTGGCTGCTGGTCACCAAACAGACTGTCTGTTGTGGAGCCTTTGTCACTTGACGTGTGCCCACGTGCTGTTGGTGTTACCGGCATGCGGGGAAAGAGTGTCTTGTCATCATAGGCTGGATGTGTTGTCTGTTGGCCGTGGTTTTCCACTGCTATAATCCTTGCTTTTAAATTAAATGTCCAGATTAACTTAATTCTTATGATTTCATTTTATTATGTACCATAAAATGTATACCACCGTATAACTGTGAATCATCCACTTTCTCGCTGAGAAGGTAAATACGGAGATGAGGCTTATGCTGCTTCTGTGGTGACAGTTTGGTGTTATCACCGAATAGCATCCCAGGTAAACATAGCTGTGGCAGGTGGACTTGCAAATATCGACCCTCTATCCCTAGCTATTGCTTTCATTGGAAGGATGTATCTCCTCTACACACACACACACACACACACACACACACACACACACACCCTGGAAACTAATTCCTAGCCTTGTACACTCAAAGCTCCAACTCTGCCCTGAGCCACAACCCCTGCTTGTATTTTTTTTTTTTTCAGAAGAGTGGGGGTATTTAAAGATTTAGTGTTTTAGTTATGATAAATTTTCATCATCAGACTTTTAGTAAAGACAAATATATTGTAATATATTAACAATTTCAGTGGTGCTGTAAATGAATAAAAATCTCACAATGTAAGGTCACAGCGCAGATACTCTAGAAAGCAATGTGCTTCATGGTAGTCAAACACTGATTTTCATTCGTTGAACATTGTCTGCAGTAAACTTTCTAAGTGCACAGGACTATGCTAACCATTGTGGGCTAGATGAATTAGAAAGCCACAGTTTCAGCCTGTAAGAAGTCCATCCCTCCTCTTAGGGACAGAACACAGAGAGTATTCTCTTTGCCAGGTGGAGGGATCATGAGCAGGCACAAGGGAAGAACGTGGTTAGTTCTACCAACCAAGAAAGAAGGTTCACTTCGTAAAGAGGCTCCACTTGAGTTGAATCTTGAAGGATGAGGTAGGCTACCAGTTAAAGAAAGAGGAGAAGGTATTAGAGGGTGAGAGTCCTTCGGGAAAACAAAACCCATTGTTTACAAAGCCCGCGGTCTGCAATGGCGTGTCAAACTCTATGATTTGTAAATGGTTCTAAGTGAGATGCTTACATAGGGATTTAGATGATTTCGTTTAAAGATATCAAAGCCACTCTGATCATAATCACCATATCCCAAACTATAGGGGCTGTGGCAGTAGCGTTGAGAAATAAATAGGCAAATGCCTCTTCCATGCAGACTTAGGCTCAGTACTCAGTGACTCATTGCAAGGGGAAGCTGAGGGAGAGAGGATAACTCCCACCCTGCTCTGCCATCCAAGTGATCTTGCCTTAAACAAAGGGGATGCAGTCATCAGGAAGGACTGGAAGTCAGGAATCTGGGCAGTGCTTATATCAGAGAATTCCTTGGCTGGGTCCCCAAAAGCTGCCTGTCTAACTCAGAAGATGTGACAATGTCTGTGCCAACGTATTGCAGGGCTGGAGAGATAGCTCGGTAGTTAAGAGTACTTGCTGCTCTTGCAGAGGACCAGAATTCCATCCCTAGCATCCACACAGAGGCTCACAACTGCCTGTAACTCCACTTCCGGGGCATCCAGTGCTCTCTCCTGGCCCCTGAGGCAGCAGACATGCACATGTTACACAGATAGGCACTCATACATATACATAAGATGAAAGTGAATCTTAAATAAAATAAGATCAAGAAGGCCTTCTGATCCCTAATAAATATAATCTCCTCCCCTCCCTCACCCCTGGCTTTAGCTCAGGTGAGTGAACATTTGAGTTCACTGACTGCTCATTGCCATGAAGCACACATAGCCCTCAGTGTTCTAAAGTGTTCTCACACTCACCCAACAATCTGACTGACTTTTCTTCTCCTTTTTGTCTTCTTTCCTTATTTTTAATTAATTATTTTTATTTTAATGAGACAGGGTCTCTCTACATAGCGCCGATTATCCTGGAACTCACTGTGCATGCAGACCAGGCTGGCCTCAGACTCATAGAGCTGTGCCTACCTCTGCTTCCTGAGTGCTGGGATTAAAGGTGTGCGCCACATCCCCAACCCCCTTTTTTCTTAAGTGACCCCACAATCTGACAAGCACCGGCTGAGATATTGACATGAGCTTGTTTAAGCCAGTGAGAAGCTGAGTGTGGTGCTCTCACCTGCAATCCCAGCACTTGGGAAGCCGCAACAAAAGGATTGTCACTTGTCAGAAGCCAATCTGGGCTTCAGTGAAAGATGATAGATAGATAGATAGATAGATAGATAGATAGATAGATAGATAGAGCCTCAGAAATGAGTAAACATTGCAATCAGGCAGAGCCAACTGAGGGAGGAGGTTAAATGGAAATAAGAAAAAACAAAAACAAAACCCCAAACAACAACAAAAAACCCCAGCCAGCCTCTGCTATGGATGTTCTAGGATAAAAGTAGACTTTCCAGGCTGGAGGTGGAACTCAGTAGTAGAGTTCTTATGGTATGCTGGGTTCTGTTCCCAGTGTAGCATCACTCCCCAGAAAATCTATTTTATGGGGTGTAGTAGATCATGAGTTCAATGCCAGCCTGGGATGTGTAGTGACATGCTTTTACCTTGGTAAAATATTAACCTAACTGACCCTGTCTGTACTGGTGACATCCTTTTGGTATCTAAAGTGCCAGGTTAATGTTGTCTTCAAAGGCTAGATATATGATTTTATAAATTTTTAAAAATATGTACTTTACTCTGTGTGTGTGTGTGTGTGTGTGTGTGTGTGTGTGTGAGAGAGAGAGAGAGAGAGAGAGAGAGAGAGAGAGAGAGAGAGAGAGAGAGAGAAAGAGGTGGGGAGGGAGATTGGTCATATGTGTATCACAGCACATGTATGAAGGTTTTCACTTTCTGGGGTTCAATCTCAACTTCTACATAGCTACAGCAGAATCTGTCTCAGCTGCTGCTGCTCTGCGTGCTTCAGGTCAGCTGGTCTGCTAACTTCAGGAAATTCCCTGTCTTCCACTTCTGACTCCCATCTTACTATAGAAACTCTGGAATGAAGGAGGTACTACAACATCCAGCTTTTGACGCGCACTCTGGGATGGAACTTGGGTCCCCAGGTTTATGCTATAAGCTCTTTCACCCATGAGGCCGTCTTCCTGGCCCTGAGACTGTAGTAAGCTATACACACAGAAAGGGCTCGAAGCACTACCTATGGCTAAGTGCTTACCTGGCCCATCCCCTTAGCCTCACCTGGGCTTTTCATTCATGACTTTCTTTTCATTGAAAAAGTAGAGTGAGTGAAGATTTCTAAGTTAAATAACCTGAATTAACTTTCCCTTATGTGTCTCAAATCTACAATTGACCCCCATCCTCACTCCCGGGAACCTGGGTAGAAACCTGTTTTCCTCCAGTCCTTATCAGGAATGATGGAAGCAAAGGCAACCCGATACCTGCAGAGAGGAGACTAATTTTAGCTACTCTTCTGTCAACATGTCTTTCACACACTAAGCAAAATCGCCACCAAAGAGGAAAATAAAGTCATTTGACTTCTTGCTTCCATGTTGTCTGCTCGTAACTCTTGGTGCGACCCATGTTCCCTGGTGCTTTTAGTGTTTCTCACACAAAGAGAAAAAGCACTCAGATGCAAGGAGATTGTAGTGCCCCACCCCGCCTCAGTGACCTATTTGCCCTTAGGAAAGCATTTTCCTCTTCTTACTGAAACCTAGTGGTTGGAAGGATTTTGACTTGTCACATGGTTCTCCTTAATGCTCTGTAACATAAGCTCGTAGCTTAGTTCATCTTTTCTTTGCGTCAGACACAGAGTTGGCGCTGCCTGCACAGAGGCAGAGACTTGCGGCTCTGGAAAAGCAAGGGCAGGGTAAGGAAACCCCGTTCCGTGGTCCAGAGTCACAGCGTTAGGTTCTCCACCCCAAGTCCGCAAGATTGAGAACTCTTCCCAATCAGTGTCTGGGACTAGGGCTGCCTACACCCCAGACCACTGCCCTGGAAGCTATTTGGTGCTATTTGTGGATGAGAGAAAAAGTGGTGACAAGCCGACCCAGGTGGCTTTCTTTCTAAAAGTCACCTGCATTCCAAAACTTTTTCTGTTTCATGCAAGCAGCCAGTTTTGTCCTCTTTTAAAAGGCAGTGTCCTAGAGCAGGTAAAACCCCTGGACTCTGGAACAAGACTGCCTGGGATCCTAGCAAGCTCCACAGTACTTGTTTTTCTCTGCGCCCATTTTTCTCTCCTCTAAACCAAGTTTATTAGTTTTTACCCAGGACATTGGTTCTTAAGACTCTTACTCGGCACTGAAGCTCTAGCTGGAGGAGCCAGAGGAATCAGTTAATCAGAGAGCAAGTGGATGTCTAACTTGTGGATGACTAAATCTAGATATGTAGACTTTTATGTTGAGATGTCAGGACGGTGACAATAGTGTTCTGTCAACTCACTGAGCAACAGAACATCAGCGTTCTGGGAGACTGATAAAAAAGATACCATCATCTTCATTTTACATTTTACACCAGGGCTCTGGGAGGTGGGATAGCATGCCAAAACCTAGCTCCATGCCATCCTAGTGTCTGCCTCCTCACACCCGGTTGCCTCTTCATCTTTTACAAATTTGGCAGAACACAAAGAATATTCACGTTCAAGAAGGGTATTTCTGCAGCATTGAAGACATAAGCTTCCTGCTGTAAATATACCCAAGTTGCTGATCTAAATTAAAAAGAGAATTTGATTGTTTGGAAAGTTACTACCTTCTAGAGAGAAGAACAACAGACACTGTATCAAGATGAAGTTCCCAGAAGGAAATCACAGAATTTTGAAGGGAAATATTGATATATTTCAGCTTATCAAGTAAACTAAATATTACATAAATATTTTAACTACTTACAAATAGTAAGTTGTTTTTTTTTTTAAGGGAAAATAAGATTAAACTTTTGTAATGTGTGGGCTGAGGATGTAGCTCAGTTGACAGAGGACTTGCCTCCATGCACAAAGCCCTGGGTTTGATCTCCAGTACCACATAAACCAGACATGCAGGTAAACGTCCTCTCATATACATTTTTTTAATTGGATAGGGTATCAGCAATAGGGAGGGTAACAAAAAAAGAAATAAAGGGTGGGTATAATCAAAATACATGATGCACATGTATGGAATTATAATGAAATCCATTATTATGTATAGTCAAGATATAGTAACAAAAATCTCAAAACTATTCATCACTTTTGACCAAGGCTTTCATTTCTGAGCCTCTATCACAGAGAAATTATCAGAATTTTCCTTCGACTTATGACTGGAAGTTCTCCCCACAGGGTGTTATCTGAAAGGGAAACACTGCCGGTAACCTATGCTCCCCCAGATGATGCTATGGCTATGTTATAGTGGGTACAAAAGAGCATTAACAAGCAACTGACGTCATCGATTCTGGTGTCAGCCTCTGACTCGAATTACCCTGTAGCCATGGCGATCTCTCTCTATAGACTCCATTTTCCTTATAACATGGGCATGCCAAGCATATTCATTGTGTGGGGTTGCTATTTAAGCTTAATGGATCAACCTAAGCCCACAACTTCAAATTCTCAAAGCTCTAAAAACGTAAAGAATGTTTTGTGACTTAGGCCCCCCCCCCCCCCCCCCGAATCGATGGGACTTGCACAAATGTACGGATTCCACTCCCTGTGGCTAGACTCCGGATCTGGAATCAACTGTGATTCTTTCTCGTGCTGTTACATGGAGAATCCCCAAAGCTTTCGTAAATCGACGACTCTTCTCGCACAGGTGTGAAGGCGGATTTTGCAGTCACAGATTCGTGGAGATTATCTATTTGAGATTAATCTCTGTACCAAGAAACTTTATGAATCCTCTCCCCCAGTACTTTCTAATTTTTAGGTGACATGGGCGGGGTTATTATAACAAGTAGACTGCTGGTTTCTACACCTAGAAACGCTGATTGAAGCAGCCTGGGTAGGGTCACATGTCTGTCGTTCCTATGGCTCACAGCTGGTGACGCTGGTCCGTCTACCACCCACTCACAATCTTGCTCTGTCTTGTCTTTTAGTGGTTCTAACACTGTCCCTTGTTTATTTTAATATTTTCATCCCTGACATTTTAAATTTTTCGGGGTTCTCATTTTTTTTGTCCTCCAATTTCTAGCCAGTGCCTTCAGAACTAAGAGTAGGAGTGCTATAATAATATATAATAATATAATAATATAATAACTTAGGTTCCAGGCACTTATGACATATTGGGTACTGTTTTTCAGTTTATTCTGTTCATCCCCTGAACTGCCTTGAAGGAGAGGAGTTAAGGTGAGAGGCTGGGATTCTGGTGCATCCCCTGTGCGGTTTCAAAGGTCACATGTCCTCCTGGCCCCAGAGCCCAAGCTCCTGCTCTTCTGTCCTTCCTGTTTCAGGGGTGGCCATGTCTCCACATCTGCACTCTGCAAGCCTTCCCAACCTGGCTCCTCCCCTCCTACCTCATTCACTGTCTGGAACCTCGGCTCACAGCACCATTTGTCCAGAGGCCTCACAGACCACCTTCCACCAGGAAGTTGTTGGAGCAACACCTGCACACCCTGCTCCAGCTGCACTGTTTTTCCTACATGGCAATTCATCACGCGTGTGTTTTTCATGATGAGGGACTCTGTTTTCATAACTGGATTCAGGCTGCTCCGAGGCAGGGTTCATCTACAACTCCAGCATCTGCAGGTCCCCTTGGAGGAGCCATGGGGGGGGGGCTTCTCGATTCTCCCTTCACCCTCAGCCCTCACTCGCTCTTCTCCCTCCTTTCCTCCCATCCACCCCTATCTTGGTGCAAACAAGACAGAAAAAAACCCCAAGTTTGTCCTTGGTTAGCCCCTCCCTGCGTCCAGCCCTGTTTTGTTGGTTGGTATGTGCCCTGTTGTTCCACCGCGTCACGGGGAGAACTCTTCCTTTCTTTCAATCCCCATCTTACACCGGAAGTGTGTAATGCAGTACCCTTCCTTCTGGATATGGAACTCCTTCTTGGTCATTCTCATAATCATTTTGAAACATCAATTCTACCGCCTTGTAGGTTCTCTTTGCTGCTGTTCTGGCAGGCTGAGTTTGGGAAATAATAATTTATGCTGAAAGTATTTGCACAAAGCTAAGCTCTTATCTGGCAGTGTGTCCTTGCGCGGCTCTTCACTGGCTAGATCAAAATCCTTTTCATGATCTAAACAGTCCGCTCTACCTCCTCCCCCTGATGTGATTTGGCCCAGGAGGCCTCATCTTTTCTCTCGAGCAGTGGCTATTTTTCTATTCCCAGTGGGGGTGGGTGGGGGGGAACATTCCACGCTCTTAATTACAAATTTTAAAACAGTCATGG
Organism: Arvicanthis niloticus; assembly: GCF_011762505.2. NCBI lineage: Eukaryota > Metazoa > Chordata > Mammalia > Rodentia > Muridae > Arvicanthis > Arvicanthis niloticus. Next base: position 23,085,258 of record NC_047669.1, on the reverse strand, counting down.
TAGCATACAGTCAGGAGGCTGAAGTGAGAGCTTAGTTTACAGCCAGCCTGGGCTACGATGAAAATAAGCTCCGGGCCAGCCCAGGATATACATCAAGAGCTTGTAACAACAAACAACAAAAGACACTGAAAGAAAGAAAGGAAGGAAGAGAGGGAGGGAGAGAGGGAGGGAAGAAAGGAGGGAGGGAGGGAAGGAGGGAGAGCAGGGAGAGCAGGGAGAGAGCACAGCTCATGTAGGTCTTCGTACACTGTTCCTATTCACCTGGCCTCCCATTTTACACCCATGATGCTCCCACAGCCAACCAAGCTCATACCTAGACATCGGATGCCAGTTCCTCTGTGTCCTTAGAGCCCTTGTTTTCCTAATAAAGGCTTGTATTAGTTTTGCCCTGTTGTCCCTGTGCTCTGTCACTTTCCAGCCACCTCATGTCCTTGACTCTGAATCTCCACCAACGTACCAGCTCTTTTTCCTCCAGCTCTAGGGAGGTCTTTGGGAAGTACCCCGTCCTCCACTCTTTCTCCAGCTTTACCTTCTTCTCTCTTCACTTTGAACCTGTCTATGATGGCTTCCTTCATTGATCTCACTTCTCCCATGTCTGTATCTAGAAAGCCCACTCCTGTGCCTCCTCTCTGATTCTCCCTCAGCAATCCTCTGCCCAGCCATTTAAGCCGTTGATTGATACTTTCCTAAAGTGCACCCCACCCCCCATCTCTTTATAACAAGCCTCACCACTCAGTCCCCCGAGGGTGGGGTAGAATGTTTGAAGATAATCTTCTTTAGAGTGCAATCAGTCACAGGAGGGGTGGGCTAACCTCAGGAAGAGTGGGCTAGCCTCGGAAAACAAGAAACAGATCAGTAGTTCTTCACAAAACAAAGTGTGGTTTAAAAGAAACATTATTTCTATGAGAGTTATATGTTGTCTCTAACACCACCACCCCCAACCCTCAATGAATTTATGACACAGTTTTTTCAACTCTTAGAGTGAATCCTAGCATTAGAGACGTATTTGAAGCCAGAATTGTAGTGCATGCCTGTACTCCTGGCACTTGAGAGGCTGAAGCAGGAGGATTGGGAGTTTGAGATCATCCTGAGCTGCACAGTGAGATGGTCTCAAAGACAAATTTGAATATAGGCTGACTGAAATGTCTGTATAACTGTAACAATGAAAATTTAAATTCCCCAAGTAGACAAATGCTTGTTGGATTTCTAGTCATGCCTACTGGGACCCACTGTGGAGTCATTAAATATGACCATTATGCAGTAATAATAAATACACATTAATTGTGAAATGAAAAATTTTTATTGTCTGGGATGCATAATATGATCCAAGCTCTGTATGGTCATGTGTGCAAGTAGAGTCATCGAAATAAGGTCTCTTCATGATAATCTTTTAAGATTTGACCTTTTGACCTCTCTCTTTATTTCTGCACTATTGTATATTTTTCTCTTAAGATCATTTTTAATTCAAAATATCCTAGTTTTCTTTCTCAGTAAATTACTTAGCTAAGTTTAATTTTCAATCATCCTTTTATATCTTCTTAACTTTTTTGCTGTGAAAATACTCACTTTGCTTGAGTTTTTACCATGAAATAAGCTATTTATTTCTGTCGTCTATCTGTCTACTCTAAAGAAAAACAACAAAATTGGACATTTGGGTTTCTCAATCAAGTCTTCCTGTTTCTTCCTAGGAAGAGGTAGCCAGCCCCTCCTGAATTTCTCACCCCCCCCCCCCCGGTTTTTTGGAGTCATGTGACATCTACGTGTTGTGTTCCATAGGCCACAGCTTATGCTACTGTTATGAACATTAATTCATACGCAATTGGCAAAGGAGGGGCTTGGTTGACACACATAGACGCCACTGTTGTTAGAGATGTTTTTCAGCACATAAATGTGCTGAGCCACCGAGAAGGAAGTGCAGCTGGTGCAGGCACACAGCTGAGACTCGCAAGCAAGCCGTCCTCTCAGTAGAGAAGCCCATCCCTTTAGCTTCTCACCATGGTTCTGTTCTGAAGGTGCTTTTAGCATATAATCTGTCTTGTTCTTCCATCACTTCATCCTGGAGGCAGCTTCCTCAACCTTCTAGAAACTTCTAAGAAGTTATCTTTTGAGATACAAATATAGCTCTTCAGGAAATACTTTATTTTGCATGTGCCACCAGCACTAAGCATCATCTGTCAAATGCTAAGATTCTGTGTATGCAAACAGACTGCCTGTGCTGTCTGCCCATCTGTGCTGCCTGCCTGTCTGTCTGTGCTGCCTGCCTGTCTATCTGTGCTGCCTGCCTGTCTGTGCTGCCTGTCTGTCTGTCTGTGTTGCCTGCCTGCCTGTCTGTCTGTGCTGCCTGCCTGTCTGTCTGTGCTGCCTGCCTGTCTGTGCCTGCCTGTCTATCTGTGCTGTCTGCCTGTCTGTCTATGCTATCTGCCTGTCTGTGCTGTTTGTTTCCTCTGTCATTATTACCATCTCAGTTATTCCACCTAAGAGCTAAATTTTGGAAACAGGGAGGGCAAGCCTTTTCTCCAGGAATATTGACTATTCTCAGCCCTCTGCTCGTTCATATAGCTTTTGAAAATCAAGTAGTTGGCTCTGGGAGATGGCTGAGCAGTAAAGAGCATCTGCTCTTCTTGTAGAAGACCTGAGTTCAGTTCCCAGCACCCATATTGGGTAGCTCACAGTTGCTCACAGTTTTAGAGAAACCAAATTCTCCAGCCTTTGAGGCCACCTGTATTTTTCTAACATGGATGCACATACCATAATTTTAAAAATAACTTAAAACTCAAGTAGTTAAGTTGTACGCTTACACACAGAGAGGCACACATAACACACACACCTGTCAAGATTTCTTATTAGAAATTATATACATTATAGCTGAATTGTGGGGAGCTGGGACCCTATCCATGTTGATTTAAAACTCAAGTAGTTAAGTTGTACGCTTACACACAGAGAGGAACACATAACACACACACCTGTCAAGATTTCTTATTAGAAATTAGATACATTATAGCTGAATTGTGGGGAGCTGGGACCCTATCCATGTTGATTCTAATGGTTCCTCAACCCAGGTAATCACTCCATTTATTTAGACTTCTGTCCTATCTGTCCACACCTGAATTTTTCTCCATTAAATTCTTACAGTTCTTTCATTTCTCTCGTACCCAGGGATATTTACTTTTGTTACTATTATAAACAGTATCTTTCGAAGAACATATTTTTGTTACTGGTGATTAATAAAAATTTAGGTGATTTTTAAATATTCTATATACCTAGCAACTTATCTGAATTCTCTTATTAATTCTACTTATTTAATTCTAAGACTATTTTTTTGTCTATAATAATGATCACTTTTTTTCTACATGGCACTTCTGAGATCACTGGTATATTACTAAACTGACTAAAACCTCAGAGGGCAAATATTAAAGAGCTGTGAGCACGCTTTTCTTGTTCCTGATTTTAAAGGGAAGGCTTTTGAAAGTTCAACATTGTTTAGCATAGACACTTCACAGACATTAAGATAGCCTGCTAAGCTCCTAGCTTGCAAAAGTGCTACCATGAGTGGACTTAAAATGTTGTCAAAATGGGTTTCTGCCCTGAGAGCAGGTATCTTAGACAACAGAAAGGCCTAGAACATGTGCAGAGTTCATTCTCTCTGCTCCTCTGCTTCTAGTGCTGAGGAACAGGAAACTGGGAGCATGCCTTTCTCATGCTTGATTGGAAAGAGGGAACCTCAAATTAACCTTGGGAAAGGGGGACTACATTATGTATGACCTCTAAACGGACTAGGCTAAAATAGTGGAGAGAAAGGGCTTTCTGTCACTAGAGTTTGGCATTTTGGTTTGGAAGCCAGTTAATACTCTCGGTAAATGCATTTTCCTCAAAAACTCTAAGAGCAGGACTTGGTAGTTCTCAGTAGCTCCAAACACCTCCTAATGATGTAGTATTTCAGTTCAGGGAGTTGTCAAAGTTTGTGTTGTTAAGCCTTGCCCTAGAGTTTGATTTAGAAAATCTGAAGAAAACCGTTGTTTCTAGTGAGTTCCAGGAGCTAGATAGTTTAATAGTTAAATCACTGGCAGCCCTTCTAGAAGACTCAGGTTCAGTTCCCAGAACCCATGTAGGGTAGCTCACGACTGTCTGTAACTGCAGTTCTTAAGGATCCAAGCCCTCTTCTGGACTCTGCAGACACTGTGAACATGGTGCACAGACATGCTCAGATAAATATTTTTAAAGAGAAGTTCCAGATGATTCCCATGCTGTGAGACTTTGGTACCACCCTTTGAAAGACATTGTCCAGTTGCTTTCTCCTTAGAGAATTGCTGAGGTGTGTGGTTTAGAGTCAAGGAACCAAAATTATTCCAGTGACTGAGAAAGAAGGGGAGTGTTACACAGAGTGACCATAAGTCCTGCCCTTGCAGGATGACAGGTGACCATCTAGTATGGTAGAGGAAAGAAGGGGCCAATAAACTCCAGGAGAAGAAGGTAGGATAGTGGAATAAACACATGAGAAATATAAAGGCAACCTGGAGAAGCCAAGGCATCAGGAGGGCTGACTATCCAGTCTACGTTCCACCACAGTCCGCAAGAGAAGAATGCCAGGGGGACCTGTGTGACCCCTGGGAAGGGGAGGGTGGGATGAAGTAATACTGTAAGGATTCCTCCCATACAGAGATGGTCCTCTGTTAAGAAAAACACGAAGTGCTGGGCGTGCCAGACACATACACCCCAGCAAGTCAAAGACAAGCTCCCCCTTAAGGGGATTGACTAGATTTGTTCTTCAAGTTCTTAAAGAGAGGTACTGTGAACTAGAGGGGTGTACTGGCTGGTTTTGTGTATCAACGTGACACAAGCTGCAGTTATCACAAAGAAAGGAGCCTCAGTTGAGGAAATGCCTCCATGAGATCCAGCATTTTCTCAACTAGTGGTCAAGGGTGGGAGAGCCCATTGTGGGTGGTGCCATCCCTGGGCTGGTAGTCTTGGGTTCTATAAGGAAGCAAGCTGAGCAAGCCAGGAAAAGCAAGCCAGTAAGTAGCATCCCTCCTTGGCCTCTGCATCAGCTCCTGCTTCCTAACCTGCTTGAGTTCCAATCCTGATTTCCTTTGGTGATGAACAGCAATGTGGAAGTATAAGCTGAGTAAACCCTTTCCTCCCCAACTTGCTTCTTGGTCATGATGTTTTGTGCAGGACTAGAAACCCTGACTAAGACAAGGGGCCTAAAGTCACTTATTCCAGGAGCCACAGTGCTTGCCAGAGACACTTTGATGTGGAGTCAGGGAGTTGGGTTAAGGCTTAGGGAAGGTCATAGGGGAAAGGAACCATTGCCACAGTACATGGAGAGCAGCACCCCCTGCACCAAGGAGAGCCAAAGCCTGACTCTACAGATGGGACAAGGGTCTTTCATCCAGCAGTAAAGTGAGCAAACAATAGTAGAACATAGGAAGGGCATGCTATTCTCCACTCTCCCTTAATACCTACCAGAGGGAGCTCTCTCTGACGAGGGCTGCCTCACTCTCAGAGATCTGAATACCTGAATGCTACCTCTGGCTTTGGCAGTTAGCACACATGCCAGGGCTGGAGAGAACTATACAGGTGACCTGCACAGGTACCAGCTATGCCAAAACAGCAAGCATCGGGGACTTGACAAAATAACGATGTTCATTTCTCTTTCTATGTATTTGTCATTAGGACAGCTTGTGTTTGTGACCTTATATGAAGACATTTAAATCTGCCCACTTAGAAAATTTGAGGCATTTGCCCTTCATTTAGGTTGGTCTGTCACTGGAAAGATTCAAGTGTCTTCATACATAAAGATGTAGAAACCAATTAAAATAACAGCTATAGGAAGAATCTGATCCCATATTTAATACAGACAGTTCTTAAACAAGTTGTTTTATTGTTCTCTGATGCACTGACCCACTAGAGGTAAAAATGCTTTAATTTTAATAAAGAAAAGTATAACGCAGATTCAGTAGAATCCTTGGAGCTGCAGATTCTTCTCTGGGACAGGTAAATTTATACTTTACCCAGGCAGCTGCCTCCAACCGCCCTCACACCCAATCACCCAGCCTCCGTGTGAACATGACTACATCCCCGTGTGCCTGCTCTTAATGATTGTCCTAGGAATTTCTCTCATGCTGTATTTGAAACCTTGTGCATTAATGGACATTTCAAACAATTCTTTTGAGAATTTGATATGTAGTTCCTGTATTTATATCACTTCTATCTCTTGTTTTCCCGGCTTCAACTCCTCCCATGATCCCAACCCCCTTTCAAATTCATGACCTCTCCTTCTAAAATTATTACTGTTGCATCTGTACATGTACATATGGGCACTCTTGGACAGTGTTGATGGTTGGAAGAGTTCTCTTCCCACCACAACAGAATCTATCATCCTGAAAGTTCTGCCTTTTGTTTCTGTTGCTGCTTTTGACAGGGTCTTACTATGCAGACCCAGGCAGCCTGAACTGGTCTCAAATTCCTAATTCTTCTGAGCCCTCCTGTTGGGTAGCCATGATTCCAGGCCTGCATCACCACAGCCGGCTTCTAGTTGGCAATGCTGTCCATACTCACCTAGAAAAGAACCAAAGCCTCCGCCAGCATCCTGAAGCCTCCAGGGATGCAATAGCACAGCTCTTTTCTCCAGGCAAATGGGTAGGTTGGCTCTACAATGGATCTCTTCTGCTGATGTCATTTCTGAGCTTTCTTTGTCCTGTTTGCCCGACTCCTCTCTCGAAGACAATACTTAAGTGTTACAAATCCTCACATGCAATCTGGGCTAAGCCTGACCATGCTGTAGATCTTGGTCCTCCAGGTCTTTTGGAATAACACACTTCTTCTGTGGTCCCCTGACCCAGTGGCTCACATAAGACCTATAACCATTCCAGGCCTTACTATCTATTTTCTTGCAATTTAGCTACAGTTGATTAAACGTGCTTGGAATGCTGAAATAAGAGCTCATTTCTATCAGATATTTTTGTGATCACAGCAGGAAGGAGTGATGGGTAACCTGGAATAACTGCTCAGATGCAGGCTGGCTCCACCCTAGGGTTGGTTCTAAGAAGCAAAGTCCTTCTTGTTTCTTCCCTGACCAGGGCTGGCCTATTTCTGGAGCTCCCATCAATGCCTTGTTCTGAACCATGAGCTCAACACTTGGTCCTGAGGCCTGTTTTCTTGGAAAGGGCTGGGATTTTTGTTATTGTTTTATTCTGCTTTTCTGGCCCTTCATTCTGCTCCATGTACCAGACTCTAATGCTCTGTCCACTTAGGTTTGATTCTACTTTATGACTCTGTTTCCCGTATCCATTTAAAGATTTATTAATGGAGACGCTTAATTTATTATTAAAGCTTCTTATCTGTGATACCTTTTATCAGCAATAATAAAAAGCTTTCATCAGAACAAGCACACAGATTAGCTAGATGAATAGATAGATAGATAAGTAGATGATAATAGATAGATGATAAATAGATAATAAATAGATATCATATACAAATTCATATTCATATACATAACACACATGCAAACATATATTTGTATGGCTCAGGGCTTAGACAAGAGGATAAAGACAAAAAGAATCACAGCCTCTCTTAATGCAAATGTTAACAAGGTTCAGGGAGCTGGTGGAATCTGTGGTGGATGTAACATCCAAATTGAATGTAACTAAGTCCCAACTCTGACCCCAGGGAAAAGTATCACTACCATACAGATGGATTCTGTTACTGCTCACTTTATACACAGCCCATGTAGAAGCTCTAATAACAAGAATTCAGTCAAATAAATCTTGAGGTTCTGCAAAGAAGACCATGGGATAAAGCTACTAAGAATAGTTTGTGTCCTCTGACTGGACACGTGGCGGTGTAATAGTGAAGCAAATTCCTGTTTGAAAGCTCACAGAACACAGTATTGTTTTTCATTGACTGGACTTAGGGTCACACAAAGTCCATGATAAATGACTTGCTTTCTCTGGTCATTTATTAACTTGTGTGAAATGGCTCACCAAGAGACTAAAGCCACACACTCGACAGCTAGAGTTTTCTGGACTGGTACTTCAGGGGATGGAAGAAAAGTAATAGGCTTAAGCTATAACTAGAGTTTTCTGGACTGGTATGTGGGAGAATAGGTTTATCTTTGTCTTCGTTGCTATTATCTGGCCGACTCAAGCATCTTGGATGGCCTATTAATCAGCTTTTGGTAACTATGACAACACACCGGGGAACATCAGTTTACAAAGAGGTAGAGTTTATGTCTATATCGGGTGCTAATATTTATTATTTTTTAATTAGTCATAGAAGCCAGTGAGCTTCCTTAGCTCCCTTGTATTTGCCCCCATCACCCTCCCAAATAATGCCCTTTCTTGGATCTACCATATGCTCAAATGGTCCTCCATCTGCTTCCATGGTGCAGGCATACCCAACCTATGGCCCATAGGCCTCAAACATCTGAAGATAGCTAAGAGTGAGGTCCAACACAACATCATAAACTTACTTGAAATGCTGGATGTTTTTATTTAAAGAAATTTATTCTCTTACAACATTAATTACACATTCATTTAATGTACTTCGATGGCATCTTCCTTCTTATTTCCTCCCCCTCCTGCAAAATCTATATCTTTCCTGACAAGTGTGTGTATGAGTGTGTGTATGTGTCTGAGAATGCATTGCCTGAGTGTGAGTGTTCGTATGTGTGAGTGTCTTTGTATGTGTGAGACTGTGTATGTGCATGTATGATTGTACATGTGAGTGAGGGAGTGAGAGAAACAGACACACACACACACAGAGAGAGAGAGAGAGAGAGAGAGAGAGAGAGAGAGAGAGAGAGAGAAAGAGAGAGAGAGAGAGAGACCTGACTGGATGGTTCTTGAGTATAAACTTTATACATGGCATGGCATATCTCAGTGTCTAAAGAATGATGTGCCTGGTGTTTTGGTTCTTTTGCTCATGACTTTGGAGGTTCTCATTCATAATAAACTGACCCTGACACTTTAGACCCAGTGAGAGGCAGCACTCAGTGGTAGGAATATGTGACAGAACAAACCACTAGGAAGCAACAAAGAGAAAGAAAGGCCTGGGGTAAGATACATCTCCAATGACCTAAAGGCACCTTCATGCTCCACCATTTCCTGATAGTGCCACAGACAATCTTTTCCTATGGGCCTTTGGGAGACACTCAAGATTTAAGCTACAACAGGTTAATAATGAGATGGCACCTGCACAGTTGGGGAAGTGACGCCCTGTGTGCACTCTCTGACTTCAGGAGTGAGCCAGGAGCATAGGTGGATGAGAGCTGCTTTAAGCCAACATGACAAATGAGTGCAGCTTCCTTTGCAGAGAGAGCCCTTGAGTTTCTCCCTTACCCTATGTCGCATGGACAGAGTTCAAAAGATCTTCCGGTGTCCGAGCAAAGAAAAAAGAAAGCGACTGTCATCTATGTCCTCCACTCACAATTGTCTGCTCTTAGTACTCTGGTGCTTCTGGTTTCAACATTTTCCTTTAAGTAATCTTTCTTCTGGGTGTGTCAGAGCACACCTTTAATTCCAGCACTCAGGATGCAGAGGCAGATGGATCTTTGTGTGATGGAGGCCAGTCTGGTCTACATAGTGAATTCTAGGCTAGCCAGAGCAACAACGTAAGACCCTGTCTCAAAAAAAAAAAACCCCAAACAAACAAAAAACAACAAAAAAAGAAAGAAAAAGAAAAAACTTTCTATTGAAATAACTCAGGCTGAATAAAGCATACAATCATGAAGAAAAGAACAAAACTCAAAGGCTTTTTTTTTTTTTTTTTTTTTTTTTTTTTTTTTTTTTTGAAGCAGGTGAGACCCATCGCTAATATTTGCTGGATGTTATTCTATACATCCCCCCCCCTTTTTTTTTTTCAAATAATTGCTCTGGGCAAAGCTTTTACTCTGTGGAGAGGATTTGAATTTTCGAAATAGTCCAGGGTTGCCGGGAGGCATTTAGGTCTGGTGGATGGGTAATGATTAAGCTTGGCCCAAGCTTTTAGTGCCAAGTCAGGCATAATTGGTTTTCTTGGATAGCTCAGACACTGTCATGAGGGGACCCATGTCGGAAGTGACCAATGAGCACTGCCCTCAGAGAGACTCTTTGTGAAGGACATGTGTTAGAAGCCTTGGGGTCCACAACCTCTGGAATCGAGCCAGAGCTGAGTTACTTGAGGGCTGTGGCTTCTGTCAGGCCCCTCCCTCCCACAGAGCCCCTGCTGTTTACACATCGCTAATGGGATGTTCATAATGTCCGCTTTTCATAACCTGTTATGAGAGTCAAATTAGGTCAGGGCATGAAAGCTCTTTTGCAAACTGTCACGCACTATACAAATGCCAGGTTCCATTTTTTAAGCATATTTGTCAAATTAATCTTGTTTCTTTATGGGCACACAGTCCACAGACACAATCAGTCGGTGGGTCGTTGAAGCCTGGCTGGGTGGGGCTGTCCTCTCCCTTTCTGTTCTGTGCGGGTTGCTTTGCCCTTGACCTGACCATTGGTTTATCCAGTGTACTCCCAGTACTGAAGTGTGGACAGGAAGGGGTAAGAATAGGCTGGTAAATACAGTGTGAGTAGGAAGGACCACCTACCATTTCTGGCTCTCTACAGCCTTCTAAGTGAATGGGTCCCACCTGGAGTGTCCGCTTTGGGATGTTGGAAGGACTGAGTCAGTTTCCTATTTTTCCTGGGAGATCTTTGAGGATTAGAAATTCATCCAGACATTGATCCTGAGCCTGGCTTGGTGGCAAGTGCCCGTACCAGCCACTCAGGAGGCAACAGCAGGCAGATTAGGGGTCTAAGTTTCACTTGGGCTGTGTAGGAAGAACTGATTTGCATGCTTGTGTTTTTGTCTTCAATTTTTAAAATTATATATGTTTAATTCAATGTTTAAAGTATATATATTAATATATTAAAGTATATATATTAATATATTAAAATATATATTAATATATATTAAAATGATATCTAGTTATAGATATAGATATCACAGGAGAGTAGAATCTGAAACATGGAAGTTGTGTTATTTCCAAAATGTTTAATAAAGGGATGAAGGATTAACAACCTTAGCAATTCTGGGCGTGAGGCAATGGCTCAGTTGGTAAAGTGCTTACCTTGAAAACATGAGGAACTGCACTTAGATGCCCAGAATTTTCATTTTTAAAAAGCCAGGCATAGCAGCATGTAGCTGTCATCCTCGTGCCAGAGAGGCAGAGACAGGAGGCTCCATGGGGCTCCCTGGCCAGCCAGTGCAATTTAGCATGGTGGTTCTCAGCCTTTCTGATGCTGCAAACTTCAGTACAGTTCCTCATGTTGTGCTGACCCCCAACCATAAATAATATTTTGTTGCTACTATAAATGTAATTTTGCTACTGTTTTCTGAAAGTCTTAGGTGACCCCCTGTGAAAGGGTCATTCAACCCCCAAAGGGGTCACGACCCACAGGTTGAGAACTTTGGTCTAGCCAAATCAGTGAGCTCCAGTTCACTCAGAGAACCCGTCTCGATAAAATAATAATAATAATAATAATAATAATAATAATAATAATAATAATAATAATCTGGAAACCATTTGAAGAAGATACTGACATTGACCTCTGGCTTCTGCATACATATGTACATATATGCACTGACACATGTATACAACACATCTATACACATAGTTATTTAAAATGGTGGTAGTAACAGAACCATTCTAATGATGGTTGAAAGAATTAAGTTTCAGGGACTTGGTACAACCTGGCACATGGAAAGAGCTCTTTGAGAAGAATACGAAAAAGGGGGGAGGGAGGGCATAACAGGATGGCACTTGCTTTTCTTGTTAACTCTCTGCTCTGCTTGCTAGAGTCCCTTGGAGATTTTACAATATACACTAGACTGTTGAAGACTCTGACGAAGGAGCTGGGGGATCCAGCTCAGTTGGTAGAGTTACCTAGCACACACGACTGAAAGCCTGGCTTCAATCTCCAGCCTGCATAAACCAAGCATGGTGCCACATGACTGGAATCCTGGTATTTGAAAGAATGAGAATCAGAAGTTTGGGGTTATCTTCAGCTGCAGAGTGAACCCGAGGCCAGTCTAGGTTGCAATAAACCCTGTCTCAAAGAAAAAGAAAATCTGATACATTAAAATTTATTTAATATGTGTTGGTGTATGTGCTTGACCCAAAGTTGTCATTCACTTCCTCCCCACCTATGCCCTGCCTTGTTGAGCCATCAGTCTCAGTCTTCAGGCTGTCTTGATGTTATCCACTTGTTGGCCATATATTTATTGATATATATATATATATATATATATATATATATATATATATATGCCAAGGATTCTGTCATGAATTATAAATAGAACAGTCAAAAAGACTTTACCTCATCCTATAGAGAATCCTGTCTAATGAAGGATACAGAACCATAGAGAAAAATTCTGTGTGCAAACAGAACTTCCTCTGAGCTAATGAAGGGATATTACCATCCTGTAAGGACATGTAGTTGTACAGACCAATTTTGTGTGGGTGGATGGAGAAAAGACATGGAGGACTTGGGCAGGTTTTCTTAGTTCATTGATTCAAAGAATGAGCAAAGAGCGAGGTAAAGCAGATTCTAAATAGAAGAACCAGTACCAAGCCCTTGAGACATAGTAACAGAAGTGAGACATAGTAGCATCTGAAGCAGAATGAGGGGAGGAGGCAAAGAGAGGAGGCTGGGCGCGGGGAACTCAGCCAGCCAGAAGTGTAAGGATCTCTACTACTGCTGGGCTCTGAACCCTTAGAGCAGAAGGAAACCATTGCGGTGATTTGAATACAGCTGCCTGTATTCAAAAGCGGTACCACTGTGAGAAGAATGGGTTGAGGGGAACTGAGGAGGGGAGCAGGTGGTGGCTGTATGGCTGTACGAGGCTACCTTGAGGCTACCAGTGCCAAGGCGGGACTCATGGGCTGATGGTGCTTTAACCTACGTGCTATGGTGACACTAGAAAGAAGTGCAAAGACTCATGGGTTACTTAAGAGACTCCACCTACAGGATCTGTCAGAAGTAAGCGTTGGTGGGGGAGGGGGGAGCTGGGGCTGTGGTTCCATGGGAAGAGGCACTAGCTGCTAAGACTGATGACCTCAGTTCAACCCCCAGGACTCACACAGTAGAAGAGGAGAGAATAACTCTAGCAAGTTGTCCCCTGACCTCTACACGTACTTTGTAACACATATACCCATGCGTGTACACACAATAAATAAATGTAATTTTTTAAAAAAAACTTTTTTAAAAAGAGCCAGAAATGTGAAGAATCAGTTTATTCACTCAGTGACTATTTATTGACGCCCTCCTAAATTCTAGACCTGTAATGAGGATTCGATCATGGACAAGATGGACAATCCTTCCTACCCCGACCCCCTTAAGGTCATATCCTCGCACATCTCAGTTCAGGCCCCCATAGCCCAGCTTCCCAGTCCTCACTGCCCATAGTCTTCACTTGGATGGTTCACAATGGGGTGAAGGGGAGACCTACAGAGGCTCAGAAGGTTCAGAATTCCTCAGACTTGAAAATCCAAACTCAATGGTCTTTTAGTATTAAAGATGCAGAATCTTGAGGATCTACTGCCAGGAAAGAAAGTGATAAAAATGATATTCGCAAAACTCTCCACTGTGCCTGTCAAGACTCCTGAGTGCAGCAGCATCTGGTTTAAAACCCTTTCTCTAGCGTCATTAGTGTGCCCAGCCTGAGTCTCTTCACCTCTCTGAGTCTCCCCCAAGTTCATTCATTTAAAACTAGGGACAGTGTTTCTGTGAGATCACAGGAAGCCTTAACCAACAAGGCTAACAAATATGCAGAACCTCTTAGCCACGGCTCACCCCCTTTGCTTTATTTATCCATTAAACACGCATCTTCTTCCACATCCACTTACATTCATTAAGCTAGCACAGTTGCCATGCAAACACTTGACTCCACATCTTTTGGCTCTGCTCCCTCCCACATAAGCCCATTCACAGAGAATTTTCCAGAAAGGGAGAGCTGGCTCCAAGCTTTCTTCTGTTTGTGGAATAGCTTTTCCAAAACAATAGCCTTATCTCAAATGAGATTCTGCAAAATGAGATCACTGGTCCTGGAAAGAGGCTCTTTCCCTTCCGACTCTTGGTTTTCTCTTCCGCTAAACAGTGGTACCCACCAACATCTCAGTACACAGTGTACATAGAAGGCCTGGCTTCTTATCAAATTACTTTCCCCAGGAAAGGTTTAAGAAGGAGGGAGAATGTCCACAATATTTCTTAAAGCAGAAACCGTGTACACAACAATAGCTGAGACAGTGGGCAGGGACCACTGGAGTCTGCACCTTCACCCAACACTAGGCAGCAGCGAAAGAATACATTAGCTAGATGACTTCTAGTTCCTTTTCAAATTTAAAATTCTCTCATCTGGACACATCTTAATATCCCCAGGAGTAGGCATTTTCCACTGTGGCTTGTTTTCTTCTGTGTAAAGTTTGTTCTCTGATAATTCATAATAAGATGGTTTCTATCCCTTACCACTCATTCTACTCAGAACACTGCCCACCGTCCACCCTTCCATCATCACCGAAGTCTCTTCCCTCTTGGAACCTCAGTCCACCCATCTGTAAAATGGGACACCGACACTGAACTATTCGGAGACAGCTTCCAGGCAGTAGCTTGGACCCTAATCATTCGTTTGGTGCAGAAGTGTCTCCCTGTTCTTGAGATGTCTAGGAAGCAAACACTGAAACTCAGCCTTTGTGGGCTGAAGAAGACTCAGGTGAGGGGTAAAGTGCAGAGGTGATGTCCGCTAGCCAGAGGGCCACTGCTCCAGAAAGATGCCTTACAAACCAAATGGACCTCTCCTGCTGAAGCCAAGCAGGGCAAAACTGCAAACTGAGCTGAGATCTTTCTGCTCTGGCGAGGCAGGTGCAGGCGGATGCGGGCTGCTGACGTGGGGAAAGGAGCTATGCGGAGAGGAACTGCAGGCCCCAGGCCCAGGGCGAGTACAGCCCAGGACGGGTGCTGGGAAGCACAGAAGAAAGCTCCTCACTTGCAGCAGGAGGGGACAGAAGGCAGCTTCTAACTCAGTCTCTGTTGAGGCTCCGCACATAGGACCTAGCCGAATCATCAGAATCACCATCCTATCAAGAGACTCAGAGCCAGCCACTGTCACCGGACTCTTTCCCTTCTGGTTCTCTTATGTCCCCCAGGCCTTTTCAACCAAGGCTCTCTTTATAGAAGAGCATACTTCCAAGGTGCTCCACAGTCCCATCGAGTGGAGAATCATTAAAGGATGGGAAGACCCGCCTTTGGAACCTGGAATTCGCCCCTCACCCACGGAACCCCTCCCCCCACACCTTGTTCCCATCCCCACCTCCATCCCCATTCATCCCTCACCCCTACCCATCCCTACACCTTCAGACCTTCTCTATTGCCCGCTTCCCATAAGTTCGACCTTTCAGAGCTCTCTGAGTGGCACCAGCCAGCTGCAGATAATTTAGAGACATTAGAAAATGTCCCTTTGGATCCTGACCCTGTGGTAGGGAAGTGTCACATTGTTATGCCTTCCACACATACCTCGCAACACTAATGACAGGTCCCATGCTAAATGCTCGGAAGTGTTATTTTAATATAACTCTGCCACTATTACTCCTGTGTTACAGAATGGGAAACAGAGGTACAAAGACTGAGCAATTTAGACCCATGTTCCCAGGAAGTCGTTGCTAAAACAGAGAGATGAACCTTATCACCTGTGCTTTGTGCCCTGTTGTCCCTCAAGGTGGAACTGACATTTGATATATGAGATAGGAAACGTGCCTTCTGTTCTTCATTATTTGTTTGTGTGTATAGGTGTTTTGCCTGCACATACGTTTGTGTACTATGTGAATGCAATGCCCATGAAAGCAAGAAGAGAGGGCATCAGATCGCCTGGAACTGGAGTTACAGACTGTTGTGAGCTGTCATGTGGGTGATGGGAATTGAACCCAGTTCCTCTAGAAGGCAGTCCATGATAATCACCAGCAAACACCCACCCCCATTGTTGCTCTGCCTGTGTGACTTTGGGCAAGTCATTTCATCTTGTTTTTCAAATACATGAAACACCTAAATTGAATCAACTATGCATATAAGCATTCTTCTGGTAAGAGCAGGCTTAGTTTTCAATAACACTGAAGAGACCACTGCCTGATTCCACAAATACAATCAGAACTGGTCAGGGCTATATCATCCTTACACCCTATTCTGCTGCACAGCCAACCCTAAGCTCTCTTCTAACAGGGGCTTGAGCATATCAGCTGCAGGCTGCTGCAACATTGAGCCAGAATCCCCTAGTCATGGCCAGATCTTCCAGCATGCCCGCATGCCCGGATAGTCATCACAGGAAGGGTGGCCTGGAGATCATCAGATTCACCCTGCACCTGTAACACCTCAGCATTTTTACTGTGCCTTTTGTGTTCTTTGCTCTGTCTACTCTACGTTTGTATTCCTTTAAGTTATACTAGGAAAAGGATGGTCCCAGCTCCCCCTCCAGTCTTGGGATGAAGCAGGTGTGCGTTATTACAGGATTGCTAGGAGGACATTGTACAAGATCTTATCCTTGTCTTGCAGTCAGGACTCTGACTGCAAGACAAGGATAAGAGACTCTGAAATAGAAATGCCAGGCAGAGGCTCAAAGCATTGAGAACTGGGAAGGGCTTTGTGGAGATGTAGACTCCGAGCCCTTCGTGAAGGGTGAAGAGGAACATACAGTGCAAGTCAGCAGGCTGAAAGGGCATTCTGAACAACAGACAGAGCCTTGAGCAGGCCCTGGTTTGTTTATCTCTTGGCTTACTGCTCTCTTGTGCTCTTTTCTGATCTTTTCTATTGCTTTGTTCTGAATAAAGTTATTTTGTTGCTATTTAAAAAAAAAAAAAAAAAAAACAGCTGGTAAGAAGGACCTTGAAGATTTGGAGCTAATTGAGAACTGACAGCTATGTGGGCTGGAGTAAAGAGATGGGAAAGGAGCCCTGATGGAGCCAGACCCATGCTGGTGAGGGTTCAGGGTTACTAGTTGTGAGACTTGCTGGCTGTGTGACACTGGAAGTCATGTAACATCTCTGACCTTCCATTTCCTTGAACTTGGAGAATTTGGACTAGATGATTCTCAAAGTCTTTCCTGACTCTGTTATCCTGTAATTTTTGTGATGTCACAGAAAGGGAAGCAGCCAGAGCCAGAAAGGAAAGTTTGGGCAACGTTCTGGGTTCTATCAGTTAGGCCTTTAAACTCTCCTGTTGAACACCCATGGCCTCGTAGAACAGGAGTGCGAAACAAGGCAACCCTGTGTCTGCCATGTGCACAGAGCCATGTGCAGCCATGTCTGAGTGCACACAAAAACATTACATCATTCAGCCAGTAGAAATCATTTTCCTGGCCTGGTTTCTAGTCAGTTCCAGCCCCGGCCTCACTCTAGCTTGCCCTCCTTCAAGACAAGAGCTATTAAGATTGATTGACAGCTGCTTCTGACAGCATGCGAAGGCCAACCTCTGTAAACCCTCCCACAAATCACCTAGTGCAAGCCCAGTCCTTTAGCAGGATGTTCCACCTGCAGCTCCTAGGCCCTATGCATCCCAGAATATCTGGTGATATATTTCATTGTATGGAGATAATTGATATTTCCATATCAATGAGTTGGACTCCCCTGCAAGCCTTTTTTAGAACCAACTTTATGAGCTACTCCACAGTGGTCCTCCTCCGCCATGAGTAAGAACCCACTCAGCAGTGGTACAGTGCATGGCTGAGGGTGTGCCAGCTCGGGGCTGGCTGTGCCAGCTGCACCTCCCTTCATCTCCCACTTCTCATCTGCGCCTCTTCCCCGCCCGCCCAGGCAGGTCCTATTTGAAGGACATTGATTGCTTTCCTCAGTTCTCTCAAAAGAGACCCTGCTCTGCACCTCAGGTTATTTACTAAGAAGAAAATGAGGAAGAGAAACCCAAGAGCAAGATGATTCTCTCCCCTCTCCATAGACACGGCTTATTTCTTAAGTGTTTACCCACCTCTCACACCACCACCCGGTTTTAGGTCATGCCTGGGCTGCTTGATAAGTAGCATTTCTACTTAGCAGTCAAGCCCCAGCAAGCAAACTAACCCTTTAGGTCATTTCACTGGAAGGCAGCCGTATCCCACAGAACTGGCTCTCTGGGAAGTCTCTAAGGAATAAGCTCTGTGCCATGCTGGTGACTCAGGACCACAGTTTGATTTCCCTCTTTTAGCTGAAGGCTTTCCAGTGATGGGGTCGTGGAGGTCTCATCTCAGGCCTCTGTTCTGTTCCTGCCAACAGCCCAGCCCCAGGTGCCTGGAGTCAGATGACAGGCAGCAGAAAGAGCTGACTTCTGTCCCTAACCAAGGTCAGACCATCACAGTCATCCCTCCTATTGAGAATTCTGGTAAAATCAATTCCTCTTAAATGGCGGAAGGTGCAGCCAGCTCTTTCCAGGTGCATCAGTCGTCAGAGCCAGGTTGTCTGATGAGAGAAAAGAGTAAGGGATTTGTGCCCAGCTACATGCAGGCCTACACAGATTTTTCTATAAGGGACCAAACTGTAAACATTTTAGACTTGGTGGGTAAATCAGCCTTTGCCATAACTAGTCAAACTACCCTTGCAACATAAAAACAACCATAGGAATTACGCATGTAAGCCAGGCAGCAAGCTTATATTTTAATAGAAAGTGTGTTTACACAAACAAGTCACCCATGAGCTGAATTTCTTTAAGTCCTGGCTTAAAGAAATCAACATAAAGTAACCCAAAACTAGGAAAGGGTACCCTGACCTTTGTACTTGACTTTTACAACTTACAGAGAAATGAGAAGACTTAAAATCCACTCAGAAACTTCTGGAAGATACAAGAGGGACGGAGGGAGGAAAGCAAGAGTGAGAAGATCAAATCTTATTTCGAAGGGGGAGTGGAATCAAACAGCTGTCGGCAAGGCTTCCAAGTAGCAAGGCCACCTTGTGACTCTGGAAGGCTGGTCATCTGTTCTCAAGCTGGCCAGTTGTGACCAGAAACCGTGCCTCACAGAGGCCAGGTGCAGGCAAGGCAGAGAGACAGAGCGCACTGGGTAAACACAGACCACAGGCTGCTAGCAGGTAGCCCTGGACTCCTGGGAAACCAGACAGGCAGGGAGTGATGGACAGGGCTTTGCAAACTAAACGCCCTGCTTAGACTCTCAAGCCATCCTATTTGGGACCGGTGGATAAACTGTGAAGAAAAAGGAATGTAGT
Source organism: Arvicanthis niloticus (assembly GCF_011762505.2). NCBI lineage: Eukaryota > Metazoa > Chordata > Mammalia > Rodentia > Muridae > Arvicanthis > Arvicanthis niloticus. The sequence goes on along the minus strand of NC_047669.1, from coordinate 23,066,039 downwards.
TATTTTGCATATCAGAGAAAGGGACTAAGTAGTGAGATTCAAGTTACAAGTAAATCTCATGAGACTTCTTCTGGGAAAGGGTGGAGGAATGTGACAACCCCACAGGTAAGTCCCTTCTCTTCAGCTGCAGCTTCCCATCAGTGGTCTGTGATGGGGGGTAGGGAGGGGGGTTGTCTCCTGTGAGTAGTGGCTGTGTTTCCTTAGCTCACAGAAATTCAGAAGGCTGTATCGTCATGTTTTCTGAGTGATGTCCTAGAACTCACTATCACTGTATCTGGCAGCTTGTTGCGTAAGAGAGATTTTAGGGAAACTGTTTTGGGGTTGGTAGGGACAGGAAATTCTTTTGTCTTTTCAAGGTGTATTTTGTTGTTGTTGTTGGGTTTTTTATTTGTTCTGTTTTGTGTTTGCCAGTTACATTGGGAAATTATAATGCTGGAAGAAAAAGATTCACTTAAAACAAAAGAAATCACTCTTAGATTCAGAAGTCTCTTAGAACAGAATATACCTGGTGCAAGTGCAGAAAGGAGATAATTTGGCCGAGACACACAGACTTAAACATATATCACTTACAGAGGGCTCATTAAAGCTGGGACTTCCGGTTCTGTGGATAGAGGGGACCAGGAACCCACAGTTCTAACCACTCTCCATGCTCACACTGCAGCAGGCCCATGAGCTACGTGTTGAGATTCACTGTCCTGTGTAGCCTGGTGACAACAGCTCTTTAACACTGGGTTTCTGAAGGAGGATACTGCTGAAGCTGAGGCCCTGGCTCAGCAGCATTGGGCTTTACCATTATGGCTAACACCCTAGATTAAATTCCTAGTGCTGGGGAGAAAATGCTTTTCCATTTGCATTAAAGTTGGCTTTATCTAGAGATGGGACAGTCAGCACTGTCCTGCCTCAGGACAACGTCAGGCACCATCACTAATGGAGACTCTTCATGGAGGCAACTGATGTACTCCAAGATTTGGTTTTTCCATTTGGTTTGTTTATTTTAAAGGGTGACTCCAGGTACTCCTGGGAAGAGCTGGAGAGGCCAGCTAATAAATCTATAAATATTTCCTGAGGGGGAGATAGGTTCCTTTAAAACAGGGAACAACATTCAAAATGAATTTAACCAAAAGACATGGTTCCTCAAAAATAAAATCAAACTCAGTTTTACCAGTTACAGTGTGGTTATATTTGGAGATGAAAACACCAACAAAGATTCCAAAAGGACTTCCCAAAAATGCATACAAATGCACAGCTAGCCGGACCTGGGTGACAGGGATGTGAGAATTGGCCAGCCACATTATGACATCATCGGGAACTGGCACACACATGCCCAGAGATTAGCTAGGCTGTTCCTCTCAGACTGAGGTCAGTTAAAAACCATGACACCCATGATTGTTAGGATGCCCTAAAAGATGATGGAAAGGTCTACAAGATATTAACAGAAATCTCTAGAAAAAATACGAAATAATTTAAAGTTTCTGGAAATAAAGTCCCTTGAGCTGTTAGACTTGGAACAAGAAGACTGACTTAATTCTACCTCTACAAGAAATAAGCAGTTTGTCTCTGTTGTTTCACTGCAGTGGTGACCAAGCAAGAGAAACAGCCTTAATTTTGAAAGACATGTGGTTTTCAGTTAACATTTCAGGCAATTTTTTATTTATTATTACATAATTTCAAACACATACAAAATGTACTTTGAACCTGTTCCTCGAGTCCTTAAAATTTTGCAAAAAGTTAATAGCATTAATGTTTCCTAGAGGTGGCATGTGCAAGTGATGCTTGAAAAATCTCAAATGCCCTTTAGAGAAAACATGAATCAACCATTCATGATCTAGTCACATAGTGAAATATTATATACAGCAAGCAAAACCACGACTTAGAGTAGAAACTTACAGGGGAGTCTTATGAAGTTTCAGAAGATGGCATACAATATGGTATTCTTTTATAAAGTTTAAAATAATTAAAATGTTCACATGCTTTTAGGAATACAGGTAAACACAATATAGAATATAAAAAGAAGGCAGATAAAAGGAAACCCAGAGGAAAGTGGGTAGAGCTAGAAGACATTACTTGAAGCAAGGTATCCCAAACTCAGAAAGACACATGGAATCTGACATCCTCTTCTGACCTCTGAGGGCACCAGGCACACACGCTGTACACAAACATACACACAGGCAGCACATCCATACACAAAGTAAGTGAAAAACTGTTTTAAAAGAAGACACATTGAGTGACAAACCTAAGCCACTGTGTCTGTGTAAGTGCATTGTGACTGTAACCTCCCAGCATGAAGCCATGCCCCACTGCTGACTGACACATGGTGGCTGTGTTACTCAATGGAGAAGAAAAGCCAACAGGTTCTACAATACCACATGGCTGGCTCCTGCAAGTGTATTAAAACAAAAGAAACCAGGCACAGAAGAACAAAACTTAAAGCTGGGAGAGAGCTTACTGTTGGAGACAGTAAGTGTGTGTGTGTGTGTATTGTGTGTATATATATGTGTGTATGTGTGCATGTATGTGTATGTGTGTGTATGTGTGTTTATGTGTATGTATTGTGTGTGTGTATATGTGTGTATGTGTGTATGTGTGTGTGTATGTGTATATGTGTGTATGTGTGTACATGTGTGTGTGTATATGTGTGTATGTGTGTGTTTATGTATATATATATATTATATATATATATTATATATATAATATATATATATATATAAAATATATATATATATATATTGTGTGTGTGTGTGTGTGTGTGTGTGTGTGCACTTGCGCAAGAGGCTAGAATACATAGTTCCATCTGTATGAAGCACAAAGCAGAGAAGCCAACCTGGTGGTGGAGGTCAGCTCTGGTCTCCATGAGAATCACTGTGACTGGGGAGACCTGGGTCAACCTCTGAGGTTCTGATTCCCTCCAAGCTTGGAAACCAATCCCATGGCTGTTTTCAGACTGAGAATTCACTCATGGTTTGTGAGCATGTCTTGATGCCTGCCACATTTTAAATAAAAGTCTACTTTAACGGGGAGTGAAAGATAAAGGAGAAAAGTAGACAATAAGGAAAATAGACCAAATATTCAATGTGTCATCCACAAGCCTAGACCACCAACATCCAGTGCAATATCCATGTATACTGACTGCCAAAAATATATCTGAAGGCCAGGCCATATAACTAGGCGAAGACCCTTTGGCTTTTCATGGTTAATATTTGTGTTCATTTATACAGTCATTTTTAATGGGGGGGGGGTGCAAGAATGTGCCTGCCAAGGCTAGAAGAGGGTGTTTGACCCCATGGGGCTGCAGTTATGGATATTCAGGAGCCACCTATCGTGGGTGCTGAGAACCAAACTCAGGGCCTCTGGAAGGATGCTCTTAATTGCAGAGCCATCTCTCCAGCCCTGTAGCCAGCCAGTAACATTTTTACAGGACATCATTTCTGTGTAAAAGTAACACAGGTTGGTAGAGCATGTAGCAAAGAAAAGGCCATGAGTCCAAGCTTGGCAGCTCACAAAAGGTAACACACATTATTTCTCATAATTTCACAAGCAACAGTCAAAGTCCAGAAGTTCATCACCCAAGCTCTTGGATGTAATAAACTCTTAGAATGTTTTTGAGTATTTTTAAAGATGTTCATAGCATAGGAGGGGAGGAAAGCAAGGTGTGGGGAGCAAGGCTCAGGATGCATGGCCTCCTAGTTGGGAAGAAACAGAAGAACTCTTTCTTCAGGGCAGTAGATTCGTTATAAAAATAACAAAGAAATACAAATGGGAGGCAGAGATTCTTCGCCTCTGATTATTCATAACCTAATAGTGTGTATACCTGCAGTCCAATTAAAATGGAAAGCAATCCCACACTGAGTGGATTTTATGCTGCAACTGAAGAAAACGTCTTTTAGGACCCAAACCGACATTTTTAAGAAATGCTGCACTGACAAACGTTAAGGGTGGGGTGTGGTAGGGTTGCGTAGTGACATCCCTGTTGCCTCAGCAGAAAACACTCTCTCTTCAATCACTAAACCCGGATGTTGTGAGTCCCGGCTTTTGATTCTGGTGGGATTGGCCACTGTGATTTTTGATAAATCAGTCCCCAGAAAGGTAGAGAAGCAGCCTGTAAACGTTTACACTAACGCTGTGAGAAGACAGTCTGCTTAAGTCTGTTCCTTCAGCTAATGAGACCAGGATGGCTCCTGTGTCCCCTGCCTGTTAATGACACACGGGTTTCAGCTGATGATTCTTCTCATTTCTGCCGGCAACACCCCAGATTTGCACAGTGATTTGTGTTTGTGCCCCTATCACTGTATAATAAGAAAGATTTAATGAGGTGTGAAAATGGGGTCTAACACAGCAGGAAGAGTCGCTGGGTTTGTTGTAGTCTTTGGTTGGGTTGGGTGTTTGTTTGTTTGCTGTTTTTGAGCCATAGTAAACTCCACTGTGGACCTTTCAATTTCCATCTTAATGAGAACTGGGTCATGGATCCAATTTGCAACTTCTTAGTAGGCAAAACAAAGAGAAACCGATGAGTTTGTGGTACGCATAAAATATGTTGGGCCATTTAAAAAATAAAACAAAAACAAACCCTAGTAATTCGATGAGCCACCAGGTCTCTGAAGGCCCTTGCATGGAAGTGCATACATAAGGTGCAGCCTAACTGAATCCAGGATGTCTGTATACCCCGCATCCTGTGCCTGCTAAGAAATAATGATCAATACACAGGGATTTTTGCACATTGGTTGTTATACCATTAGCAGCTTGAAACTGCCCACAGTGGGTCTACAGCACATAGCACCTGGATCCTATCTGAAAGCTGACTGCCACAGGGAATACTTAGCTTACATTGTATTTTTAATTTAGTAGGTCTGCAGCATCTTTTATGTCCACTCCCTGATTTTCTTTCCTTTCCTTCATACAACTAGTTGTCTAGGACATCACTCCATGTGGAGCCTGCACAAGGTGCAGATGGGTAGGAGACAGGGTCCTTGTGCAGGCCTCTTGAGTGCAGCAAAGACACTCTTGGGGAGCAGATGGGAGTCAGAAATACATTCCCTTGAAATGACGGGAAAGTATGCTGAAATATTCACCCACCCCCTTCCCTTCAGGACTGCCCTTTGGGATATCACAGCGATCCTTTGCAGAACACATGGCACCCACGGAGGGGGAGAAACATCTTATACAAAATTTGTTCAGAGAGCCCAGGAGGATCCCAGATTCCTGGTTCTTAGGCTTGCCCTCAGCTCAGCACTTCCAAGTCCTTGTTTTACAGCATTGTAGATGGACGTAGGCAAATGTCTGTGTGCAAGAAGTAGTGATCTCTTTTGCCAGGGCCTTTAGGAGGTAAATTTACCCCATGGCAGCGTGCACACCAGTTCCTAAACTTGTTTAACCCAGCATCCTAGGTGGTGGCAAGTGTTGGGACAACAGACTGCACTATGACACCCTGGGAGTCAGGGACCCCTGTGGTTTGGAAAGGCAGTTCTACCATGCTATTCCACAAAGACATTACTGTGTGATCCTGGGAAGTCTGTTATATTTATAAAGACACTTCTCGGGTATCTCTGCAGTTCAAATGAACCCTTTCATTAGCCCTTTGGTTGTGCACACATCCATCAGCAGAGCTCACTTGGGCGTGAAGTGAGGTGGGGTAGGAGAAAAGACTTCCTAACTCTTGACCTGTGCCCCCAGTAATGCACCCAGTTCTACCTGGAGACTAGTCATCAGCAGGGTCCATGCAGCGATCCCCCATTACACTGTCCACCCTTAAAATCCAAGAGCGGAGAGTCCTGGTTATGTTTTAGCCTTGAACTTACACAGCTCTCGCCTTCCATTGCTCTTTTTTTTTTTTTCCTGTTTTCTTGAGAGCATTACAAGTTCCTCACATAGCACTTGTGTTTTGGACACACTAAGTGTGGATGTGCACGCAACAGCCATACATGTAGCCCTGCACCTTGAGTCACCTCCGCCTGTCAGAACTTAAGACAGAGCTGATGCCTGCCAACACCCTGGCTTGCTTCTCTCCTTCGTTTGCTTCCTCTGGCTTCTCTCCATGGTGCTCCTTGTCCTAGGATGCTCCTCCCCACTCTTGTTCACCCATCTCCCTCCTCCTCTCCTTCCAGTCCCCAGCTCAGCTGCTCCAGTCCTTGCATTTTTTTCCAACTCAATTAAGCCATTACCGGAGCTAAATGAGGCGTGGGCTCTCCAAAAATCGCACCTGTTGTCAGGGAGATTTGGTGGGAGGGAGGAGCAGAACCCATGCAGCTGGTCAGCAGAAAGCCCGGCTGGAGGGAGGCAGCAGAGTGTGACCACGAAGTTTGTGCTGAAAGAGGCCCCCATTGTAAAACAAGAGATGTCCCACCTTGAAATAGAGGAAATGGAGTCTGACCTAGGGTGGGGGATGGTCCCATGGATGATGGCAGATAGGCTGTCCTTCCCTAATTCTTAAGCAACAAGTTTGTACAGAACCCCTCACCATGGATGCATCTTCAGCAAGAATAAGGAAAGCTGTAACCAGAGCCAGGTACACAAGTTTGCTAATCATTGCTCGAACTCTCCCAGTTACTTTTCCCTGTTCCTCTTTGTTAAAGCATGCACGGTTCTCACCTCTCCACACTAGTGGTTCAAACCCCACAGTCTGTGACAGAGAGGGCAAAGATTGCTCTACAATCAGTCAAAGAGAAAGCCGTGTGCTCAACCTACAAAGACAGATGACCTCCACTGGAAATCAATTTGGCTTTGTGAACACTTCCTGCTCTGTTTTCTTTCATGGGCGATCTAGAAATATTATTTTTACAACCCAGAAGTTGAGAAATCATAGTTTCTGAGCTTGCCATGCCTTGAATATACCTGCAGGCTTTGTGTTTGGAAGATCTGTGCCTCGGCTCTCTCTAGGTGGACAAAATCATTTGGCTGGAGAATTACATAGTTCCTAGAAATGTTGAAGCCAAAGGGAGATAAGGGAAGATTTTACTTTGGTGAAAACTGAAAGTTAAAATGTTATTAGTAGCCTGTCTTTATCCTCTGGCAACTTGATCTGAACTGTGGCTCTTAGACCAGACAAGGACCTCCTACATTTTTGCACAAAGGCAAGTTTAACTAATAATTTTTTTAAAGTATCAATTTAGCTTCAGTCCCTTGTTTAAAGCTATAGATGCAACTGTGACCATGAAGAAGCCCCACCCAGAGGAATCGTGAGGTCAAGTGCGGTGACTGTTTCCCTATTCCCTCTGCAAGTTGCCCAACCAGACCTGGTCTGTACCAGTCACCCTTTAACAAATATGTGTGTATTATCTACTAAATTTCAGAGGTGATTCTTGGGGGTACTTTGTGGTAGGCCACAATAAGGAGGAAGAGACAAGCCCTGCCCCCAGGATGCTGCATGTCATTCAAAACCTGGACTTAGTTCATCCGCATAGTCCAGTCTGCTCATATCTCCTTCTCCATCTCTTGGGTAAGGACTTCAATGAGAAATCACCTGTCTATACTGAAACACCCCTCCTGACATCTTCATGATGTCGAGAACCTTCTAACCTTGGAGCCAGCTGCTTCTGATATGTGTCTGCCAGGTAGAGAAAAAAAAAAAAAAATATTAGCCTTGGTTTTTTCGTGTGGTGCTTTCTGGAAGAAAGCAAACAGGACTGATGTGATTTAAATAGAATAAACTTAGTGTATGGTTCACAAATGAGTTTGTGACTCATGACAGGTCTGTTAGGAATAATTAGTTAAGCAAAAAATATAGAAAAACCCTGGTTTAAACAAGTGTGTTCTCTATCACATGAAGGCTGGGATAGTTCAGTTGTGTGTTTTCCAATCCGTGAGAATTTTAACCCACAGAGCCACCATTTCTAGAATGTTGCTCTCTGTCCCAGCTGGGCCCCAGCTGTCACATACACCTCCATTCAGCAGAGCAAGGAAGCTGAAGCAGGGATGAGGGGCTGGCTCTCCTAAGCAGGTTTCTTAGAAGCTGTCACAGGCCTCCACCCTAAATCCTGTTGGCTGGGACATAATACATGAACACATAACATCAGAAATGAGGGGTGGAGCAGGACAGTCTTTATTTTAGCCACTTTCCAGCTAACAATGAATTTGTTGTGGCATAAAATGAGGGAAGATACAAGACACAAATACTAAGACTGAAGCCCTGGGGCTGAACAGATGGCTCAGTGGTTAAGGGCGCTTACTACTGAGCTCAGTTCCTTGCAGCTGCAGTGGATAACTCACAGCCATCTATAATTCTTGCTCCAGGGGATCTGATGCCCTCTGCTGTCCTCCCCAGGCACACACACACACACACACACACACACACACACACACACACACAGAGAGAGAGAGAGAGAGAGAGACAGAGAGACAGAGAGACAGAGAGAGACAGAGACAGAGAGAGACAGAGACAGAGAGAGACAGACAGAGACAGAGACAGACAGAGACAGAGACAGACAGAGACAGAGACAGACAGAGACAGAGAGAGATAGAGAGAGACAGAGACAGAGAGACAGAGAGACAGAGACAGAGAAGGAGGGAGGGAGAGAGGCATGTACCCAAAAATAAAAGAAATCTTTTAAAAATACAAAGTGTTGTTAGTGATTATTCACAAACTATTATACTCCCATTGCTACAAGCCAAAATAAGCCAAAATCACAGCCATGAACACCCAAGTTAAGCACATGAACTTGGTCCTGATGTCATTGTCATGCCTAGGTATGGGAGCAAGGGCAAGAGAGGAAAGAAGGTTGCTCTAACAGGGAAGATGATGGAAGTCTGACTAAGGGACCACAACAGGCAGGAGAAGGCAGAGGGAAGGACGAGGTCAGCATTGCAGAGGAGGGTCTGCATGCATAGACTTGGCGTTACCTTCTTTGCCAAATCATTGCCTGGTTTAAAGTAGACTAGAGTTTGCTGGAACTGACACAACAGCTTATCAATACGCAGAATTGATAATACTCTTTCCAAACACTTACTCTTCCTAAGTATTCCTTTGACACACAGTTGGCATTTACTGGTTTAGACGTTGTGCTAAGAGCAGGGCCTGAGTTATGGTTGGATTTAGTCTGAAGAAAGAGAGTTCAGTTTTGTTGTGGGGCAGCTTGCTTTTCACCTCTTCCCGCTGAGGTAGATGCTGAAGCTCCTCAACAGGAGCTACCGTTCCCACCCACTGGCCTTAGACGCCTAAGGACAGACTTACATGTGGTTATATATGTGCTTATCATCTTTACGCTGGCAGGCCTCTGTACACGTTTTTATTAAACTGTACGGATGAGCATGCCGGGTCCGTAGGATGAAACCAAATGTCCAAAAGCAAGATTGGAGTCCAAAAACTAGAGTGATCATGGATGTTTGAGAATTTCTGGAGTTAATTTCGTGGAAGTTCATCACCTCTGATATCTCTTCTCATGTGAAGAGCAATGAAATTGGCTAAAATGACTGTCAGAGTCTCTTAGGAGGTCAGGGAAGTGGAAATTCAGCAGAGCTAAGGGCAGAGTTCAAAGCAAACACCAGCAGTCTAGAAAACAGCTAGTCGGAGCCACAGCTAGAAAGGGTTTTTCTCAGGCTGCCTCTCCACTCCATTCTTTTGCTGTGTAGAAACCCTGTTGCTCTATTGGTGGTGTTAGCTGAGTGACTGGAGTCTCAGCTACAAAGTTCTTGTCTGGGCCCAGGGCCCTAACAGTGTTTTCTGAACCTTTTCTTCTATCAGCTTTAGAGTGTTAAGTCTTAGCTTAAGGTCTTTGATCCATTTGGAGTCAATTTTTGTACAGAGTGAGAAACACTGATATAGTTCCATTCTGGGTGCAGACCATCCAGTTTTGCCAGCATTATTTGACGAAAAAGCTGCCTTTTCTCCAGTGTATACTTTTGACATCATTGTTTAAAAAAAGAATTCATAACTAGGCCTCAAAATATTGAACACCAAACAATCAATAAATAGGCCAATGAAGTGAACTGACAGTTCTCAAAAGATGAAACACCAATAGCCAATGAGCATATCATTTGCCAACATCACTGGCCATCAGAGAAGTAATATACAAACTGCACTGAAAGCCTAGCTCTCTCCAGTCAGAACAACAGGCATAGAGAAAACAAGGAACAAGTATTGGCAAGGATGTGAAGGCGGGGCCTATATAGAGGGGGTGGGACTTCAAAATGGCCCCACCTCTACAGAATTCAGAGTAAAGTTTCCTCAAGTAAATAAACAAACAAACAACAACAAAATAAAACCTAAAAATAATTCTGCCATATGACTCAGCCCTACTACTCCTGGGGATTTACCCCAAGGACCCCAGATCAGCTTATCACAGGAGAACCTGCACACCAGCCCTGCAGCAGTAGCCATAAGACTAAGGCACAGAGACAAGCTCAGTGCACAACAACAAAGGGGTGGGCTTAGAAATGTGGTTTATATACACAGTGGAATGATTTCAGCCACAAAAAGGATGGAGTTGGGGGCTGGAGAGATGACTCAGCAGTTTGGGGTGCCTCCCCATCTTGCAGAGGACCTGAGTTTTTGGTAGCAAGCTCCCTAGTGGGGCGGTTCACATTGTTTATTATTCCAGGTCCAGGGAATTCAATGTCCAATTTCTGACCTCCCTGGGCACATATTTAAATATACACACAGACACAGACAATGGCACACACCACATAAACTCACACACACACATACCACATACACTCACACATACCACATACACACACACCACATAAACTCACACACACACATACCACATACACTCACACATACCACATACACACACACCACATACACTTACACACACACACACATACACACACACCACATACACTCACACACACCACATACACTCACACACCACATACACTTACACACACACACACCACATACACTCACACACACCACATACACTCACACACACCACATAAACTCACAGACACACACACACCACATACACTCACATACACCACATACACTCACACACACCACATACACTCACAGACACACACACACCACATACACTCACACACACCACATACACTCACACATACACTCACACACACCACATACACTCACACACACACACACCACATATACTCACAGACACACACACATACACTCACACATACACTCACACACACCACATACACTCACACATACACTCACACACACCACATACACTCACACATACACTCACACACACCACATACACTCACACACACACACCACATATACTCACAGACACACACACATATACTCACACATACACTCACACACACCACATACACTCACAGAGATACACACAGACACGTACACTCACACAGATACACACACATACACTCACACAGACACACATACACTCACATAGACACACACACAGACACACACACATACATACACACACACACACCACATATAATCACAGAAATGCTTATACTCATCAACTTAAAGTTTTAAAATCTTTTTAAAGGAAAGAAGAATGAAGTTATGTCATTGGTGGAAGGAAATGGGTGCAATTGGAGATAAACATATTAAGGCACACATAAAGTCATGTATGTACAGGTGACACGGAAATGGAAGTAAAACTCTCTGGGAACAAAGGGAACCAGTGGGAGGACAGGGGAGAAGAGACAAGTATCAGGCAGGGTATAAGGACTGACAGACTGTGCTCAAAGGACATCCTATACCGGTATGAACATGGCCATATGTGGCCTTGTATAATACAAAAACTTCCAAGAAAGAGGTTTGTCATTTCTAGAGGTTTACATGTGCCGATGGTTCTCCATGCACTGTATCACCAAGTTCACAGAGATCTAGCAACTTACCCCAAGTCCCACATCAGTTTTGTAGAAATACAGTCCAAGCCACAGCTAAGTCAAAGCCTGTGCTCCAAACCCTTTCTTCTGCTAACTGTGAAAGCCTGCAGTCCCTGCAGTGCCAATACTGAAAGTGGATCTGAGTGTGGTAATCCATGTCTCTAAACCTGGAGGCTGAGCGAGGCAGGACAATCTCAAGTGTGAGGACAGCCTGGGCTACATAGCGAGTTCTAGGTCAGTCTGAACTACCTAGCAAGACCCTTTTCAAAAACTAAAGAAACTAAACAATGAAAATATATATTCCCTCAAAGTGGGAAGGCAAACCAGAAAGAAATGTATACCCTCAAGTTTAAAAAAAAAAAAAAAAAAAAAAAAAAAACTTTAGATGCCCTTGAATACAGGGAGAATTGGGTGGACCCTCGGGGGGATTTAGAAAGAAGACTCAGCAGTGATCATGTTGGTGAGAGGGGCAAGGGAGCTCGAGTCATGGGTACCAAACAGTTTTCTGTAATCGGAAACAATGAAAGAGGAGCAGATTTGGAAGGGGGGTGCATTTAGGACTTGTTAAGATGTAGCAGCTCAGGAGGGTGAGCCACACGAAGATGTCCAGCTGACGGTGAAGCTCAGGAAAGTCATCCACACAAAGATGTCCAGCTAACAGTGCAGTCCTTGCCCTGAACTTGAGAAAGACTATATGGAGTCAACATCAAAAAGCAATCAGTACTTGACCCTCCCAGGAGATATCTGGGATCTGGGATGTGGGATGGACTCAGAGGTCTTAGCAGGCTGATAAGGTTACAGCAGAAAGGCTTCCTCAGAGCCGGTGGTTGATCAATAATTTACCAGAATCCTTCACCCTGGGGCTTCTTACATCTTTTCACTTGTCCCTACTTTTTTTTTCCTGAAAAACAAATTGATATGGCTTTAGGTGTACAGACAAATAAAATAAATTTAAATAATTTATTTAAATAATAAATTATTTATTTATTTATTTAAAAAATAAATAAATTTGTCACACAAATAAAATCTTTACTGATAATGAATCGGAAAGGAATGTATCTAAAGCAATTATTTACTGTTCTAGTTTTATTCTATTACTGCTACTTAAAAAAAATCTGACTAAAAGTAGCTTAGAGAGGCAGGTTGTGCTAGTGCATGCCTTTAGTCCCAGCATTCAGGAAGAAGAGGCAGGTGATCTTTGAGTTTGAGGCCAGCATGGTCTACAGAGCGAGTTCCAGATAGCCAGAGCTACACAGTAAGACTCTGTCTTGAAAGAGAGACAGAGGAGGGAGGGAGGGAATAGGGAAGGAGGGAGAAATACACACACACACAGAGGGAGAGAGAGACCAAGAGACAGAGAGAGACAGAGACAGAGAAAGAGAGACGAGAGAGGGAAAGGAAGAGAGAAAGAGAGAAAGAAAGAGAGAGAGAGGCTTAAAAGAAGAAAGGTTTTATTTGTTTCTTATTTTTAGAGTATGTTTGCTTTTTTATTAATGTTATTCAGTTTACAAATGATGAACATCATATGACATTTGCATACATGTACTTTAACCTACTTTGTTCACATTCACCTGTTAGCAAATCTTGTCCTCCCTTTTCCTCTTACTGTCCCCTTCCTTGTCCCAAATTATAGTCATCCTCCCTTCCCCTTTTATGCATGTATACATATATTTAAATCTGGATTTTGCTCGTAAGTACCAACAGGCAGAACTTGTTTTGTGTGTCCCCCTTTATTAATAGTGATGATCTCCAATGGAACCATTTTCATTCAAATGATATGATTTTCTTCTTGTTTATGGCTGGATAAAACTTTATTTATTTTTTTCTTTTTCCTTTTTTTATTGGATATTATATTTACATTTCAAATTTTATCCCCTTACCCCATTTCCCCCACCACCCAGGAACCCCTTATCCCATCCCCTGCTTTTATGAGGATGTGCCCCCACCTACCCCCTACTCCCACCTCCCCACCCTCAAATTCCCCCCGACTCAGTGTTCAGCCTTCATGGGACCCTCTCCCACCTATGGTCGACAAGGCCATTCTCCCCTACATATACAGCTGGAGCCATGGGTCCTTCCTATGTGCTCCCAAGCTGGTGGTTTAGACCCTGGCGGGCTCTGGTTGTTTGGTATTGTTGCTTTCCTCATGGGGTCACAAACCCTTTCTGCTCCTTCAGTCTTCTCTCTAACTTACCCATTGGGAAACCCTTGATCAGATCAGTGGTTAGCTGTGAGCATCATCCTCTGAATGTGTCAGTCTCTGGGAGACCTCTAAGGAGACAGCTATATCAGGTTCTTGTCAGCACAGACCATGGGAGCTCTGGTTGGTTGGTATTGTTGCTCTCCCCATGGGGCCACAAACCCTTTTAGCTCCTTCATTCTTCTCTCTAACTCCTCCATTGGGAACCCTTGATCAGTTCAATGGTCAGCTGTGCGCATCTGCCTCTGGGTATGTCAGACTCTGGCAGACCTCTAAGGAGACAGCCATATCAGGCTCCTGTCAGCATGCACTTCCTGACATCCACCTCAGTGTCTATCTTTGGTGACTGCACATGGGATGGATACCCAGGTGGAATGGTCTCCAGACGAAAGGTTCTATTTCGTTTTTCATTAGAAGATCAAAGTACTTCACTGAGGGAGACCAAGGCCAGGAAGCAGGAAAGTGCTGCACACTGGCTCCTTTGCAGGCTCATAATTAGCCAGCTTTGCTGTACAGCCCAGGACCACCAACCTAAGAACTGTGCCATTCACAGGCGCCTAGGCCATCCTGTATTGATCAATAAAAGACAATCTCTCAAAGATATGCCCACAGGGAAACATTATATAGACAATTACTAAAACAAGACTTTTTTCTTAAATAACTCTAGGCTGTGTCAAGTTGACAATTAAAGCTGACTGGGAGCCAGGCACAGTAGTGCACGCCTATGATCCCAGCACTTAGGAGGAGGAAGGTGGATCTCAGAGAGATTGAGGCTAGCCTGGTCTACATAGAGAGCTTCAGACCAGCTAGGCCTACAGAGAGTCCTTGTATTAAAAAAAGAAAGAAAGAAAAGAAAAGGAAAAAACACTGTAGGACATTTATTATACTTATAATTTTAACATTTATTAAAGACAACAGCAAATTTGCATACTTATTTGAATGTACTTGTTCATGTTTGCGTAAATAAATCTTAGCTAAAATTTTTGCCTCATCTTCAACATTGTCAGGAATTCGTTGATATCTGATTTGTAATTGTCAATGCTGAAGATGTCACTTCATATAACTATGTAGTACAAAATGGCAGAATTCTGATTAGGACCATCTCAGAAATTGCTGAAACTCTGTCCCTGTCCCAGTCCCAAGCCAAAATCCACTGAATGGTTTTAACTTTTTCAAAACATTCAAATCAGCACCTCAAATGACAATGTTGAAAAATCAAGCCTTCTGAGGTAATACAATCTGAAAATACAATGTTTCAACACATGGCAAGGAATGGCAACAGAGAAATAGAAAATCTCTGCTTTCTATAACTAAGTCATTAAGTTTGTTTAAGAGCAGAAAACTTCGTATGTTCAATAAAACACTGCAGTTCACACCTACAATTGTCTTAAATCCAAGCTAAGGCATTTCCAGAAGCATTATTTGTCACCCAGCATGATGTCAGGCTAGTGCCAAGGTACATGTGTGCTCAGAACCAAGGCGGTGGTAAAATCACATGATGCCACCTGGCTAAGCACTGCCAGAAGCACCTCAGATTCATCATGCATTTGATTTAGAATTAAGGTGTAGTCAATGTTTCTTCAGAAAACCTTTAATGTTGCCATTTTTTCCTTTTAAATTTGCATTGGGGGGGGAGGTTAGGGGTAGTGTTTGCCACTGGGCACATATTAAGATCAAAGGACAATGTTTAAGAGTCCCTTCTCCCCTTTCAGGAATTGGACTCAGATCCTCAGGTCATCAGCTTGGTGACCTTTTACTCATAGAGCCATCTTGCTGGCCCTTGTCAAAATTTCCAGAATCCCTTAGATTCAGTTGCATGGCCCACTATGTTGCAACCCATCATTTAAGATACTACATTTTATATAAAATGTTCATAAAAGCCTTGTAAACCATTACATTACAAACTGGAAATACAGACCTTCAGTAAACAGGGAGGGGGCTATCAAAATAAATGATCTTCTTTTGCTTGGTTTGAAGTCAGATTTAACCTTAAATGAAACTTGTCCTGTGTTTTCTGTAGGAGTATATGGGTGAGTAAAGCACTATTAGTATTTTAACTGAAGGGGCTGCTACTTCTGGGACACTTCCATACACCATTCATGTGATGAGTGGTTTACAGGCAGCAGCCACAGAGCAGGCCTCTTTAGAATGTGGCCTCTCAGAATTGGATCCCATCCTTCCGAAATATATGAGACTATATGAGACAGAAGTTTTCTATATCTTACATGTAGTACTGTAAAAACGTGATTCTGCGCCATGCTTCTCAATCTGCTACTCCTCGACCCCTCTAAATGGAAATTCTGAGCTACCTCTGTCATAGTATTAAAATGGAACATAGGTTTAGCTGAATCCACTTTGTCTTTTTTCTCTTAGAAAACTTCTCTGGAAGTCTCTACGTGATGTCGCTTCTCAGGACTCAAGGACCAGCCACCCTCCACCTCTGCAATGGAGAAGGCAGAAATGGAGACCCAAAGGCCATCACTTCTGTTCTGTCATTAACCACTCTGTAGACATGTATCCCCATCAGAAGGCGTGAACCACACTGAGGGGCGTGGAGTTCTCAGGCCCCCAAACCACTAACACTTTTAACTATCCCCTGGAGAGAAGGCAGAGCCATGGCATCCTACAGCTGCTGTTTGGCCCTCTTGGCTCTTGCCTGGCACTCCTCTGCCTATGGGCCCGACCAGCGAGCCCAAAAGAAAGGGGACATTATCCTAGGGGGTCTCTTTCCTATCCATTTTGGAGTAGCAGCCAAAGATCAAGATCTGAAGTCAAGACCGGAGTCTGTGGAGTGCATTAGGTAAGGGAAGGCTGAATGGAGAATATCTGCATCCCTGGATAGTTAGAGAAAAAGCTACATGGGACCCAAAGGAACATTAAAAATCTTTTCTCTCTTTTTCAAAACAACTGGTTATCATGCTAAAGCTTATTGATCCCTTCTTTGCTTTCCCTAAAACATGCTTTTCCCAAAAAGCAAAAGAGCAAGGGTATGGTACGGAAAACACCAGGCCTGTCGAGGGCCAGTAATTTGGTAGCTAGAGCATCGTTGTTCATGTGGTGTCAGCATCTGGCAGTAGTGTTGCTCAATTCAAGACCAAGAGAGAGTTGAGCTGAGCAGGGTGGTACATCCTGCAACTCCAACATGGCCTCAGAAGGATTCAGAGTTCCAGGTTATACACCAAGACCCTGCTTCAGAAGTAAGACCTTGTCTCCAAACACAGATAGGAAAGAAAGAAAGAAAGAAAGAAAGAAAGAAAGAAAGAAAGAAAGAAAGAAAGAAAGAAAGAAAGCTGGGTACTTAGCCTAGAGTATAGCTCTTCTTATAATGTGCTGCATTTAATCTTCAATGCTGCAATATTAATTAATTTATCCATTCACCAATTGATTAATTAAACAGGTATAGACAGAAGTTCATTTTAGCTTGTAAACGGTTGTAGTAAAGTTCTCTTTGACCTATGTGCTCCCGTGGCCTGGGGCGTGGCTGCTTTGCCCCGCTGGTGTTGTTCCTCTTAATAAAGGAATTTAGAGTAGAAAGAAGCAGGGTGGCCTCTAAGACCCAAGCAAGCATGTTCCAAATACAGCCCACTATATTTTGAAACTCTTTCTGTTAAATGTCCTTCACATAAGAAGCTAAACCCCTTCCGGTGCCCTACTCCCTGACACAATCCACACTTCACTCTGTCACATACAGGGATCATACCTGGCACAGATGGAACATCATAGAATACTTAGTTATCCCATGGCCTCTCAGGACACCAGAAGGAAGCTAACATGTCCCTCTAAATATTTTCTTCTCCAAGCCAATAGTCTCAGTTTTCTTATCAGTTTCTGTCCTGTGTGACTTTTTAACCCCTCACTATTCTGCTTGTCCCCCACCTGATACTCCCTCCTTGATCGTGACGCCTTTAGGATGTGGCATCCAGCCACAGACACCTCCATAGCAGGATGTGGTTAGCAGAGTCACCTTACTTAGGCAGGAGACAGCTAAGAGGCCATGAAATCACCTCACATATGTCTCTGCTTCTCAGAGAATATTCTTTCCTTCCGCACCCCTCAGCTTCTAGAAGGAAGCCAGCCTTCACCTTGAGCTTCATGGTAGCTGGAAAAGGAAAAGTAAAGGTCAACATTATCCCAAGAAAACTGGATTTCTGATCATGCCATAAGGACAGCCAGGGACATTTTTTTCTCATGAAACTAACTGTAGGATTGCATCAAAGTTGACCTTATCTTCATACAACCCACGTGGACAAGTGCTGCCCGTGTTGCTCCTAATGGAACAGCCTTGCAAACTAACAAAATGCTTGCCCTGAAAATGTGTTAACGATAGCAGAACCAGTTTAGCAGTGGTTTTTATAAAAATAATATTTAATTAATATTTAAAAAGTAATCTAGTATCTCCTGATAATCTTACAAATTGGAAAGAAGTAACTATGTGTCGAAAGAAACATGAAGTGATATGGAAATTTTTTACATCCAAGGTTAGACCAAGAACTCTAAAAACCTTACCATACGGTAGAATACAATGGGCCATATTTCTCCTGTCACTGAGTTCCAGTTGGGCTCACAACACAGAGGAGGAGGAGCCTGTCTCTGATGACTGCTTTTCTGCCTGACCGATTTGCTGAGTCAGCACATTTACCCAAGCCTTCACTCTCCCAAGCCAGGGAGAAAGAAAACTGACATTACTTCTTTGTTGATTTATTTGATTTTTTTAATTTACAATAATGTTCTTTTAAAAGCAGCAATGGTCATTTTTTAAAAGTAAAAATTATAAATTAGCTCAATGTATAGAACTCTTAAGGCATCTCCTATTCCTTCTGTTCTTCAAATACTTGATATTTATCTACAAAAGAATCACTTCACTTTCTGCTTTAACCTCCAGGAATGTCACAGTCTAAATTTGTGACAAATCTGCAAATATGAGGTTATTTTTGGGTCCCCACATATTAATATCTTCATCTATTTACAGTCCTCTTGTGCTTTGGGGGTGGGGCGCTGGGGGACTTCCTATGTAGCCCAGAACTGGCCTCAAACTCACAACCTTCCCACTCAAGCTTGATAATTATACACCACACAGGCATGCACTTCTGCACCCGTCATGCCTTACGTTCACATCTTCACACCAGCTACTGCAAAGTTTATGCCACAGATTGCAGCTATAAATTATACAACTAAATGCCAATAATAGTCCTTTTCAGTTTTGTTCGCTAATTCAAAGGGAATGCACTGTGCTGAGAATTTTACCTATCTCATGACATCTTTAAAGGCAGCCCAATAGGAAAGTACTGTTCCTGTTTTTACACGGAGGACCTTGAACCTCAAAGGGCACATCACAAAACTGAAGGGTATTAGAGCCAAGATTCAAGCCCAGCTCTGACAGTACTCACGCCAACAGGTCTCCTACCACGTCTGTGTCTTTCTTCCAGGTATAACTTCCGTGGATTCCGATGGTTACAAGCCATGATATTTGCCATAGAGGAGATAAACAGTAGCCCCGCCCTTCTTCCCAACATGACGCTGGGATATAGGATATTCGACACCTGTAACACCGTCTCCAAGGCGCTGGAGGCCACCTTGAGTTTTGTTGCCCAGAACAAAATCGATTCTTTGAACCTGGACGAGTTCTGCAACTGCTCTGAGCATATCCCTTCGACCATTGCAGTGGTGGGGGCAACCGGCTCCGGGGTCTCCACAGCGGTAGCCAACCTGCTGGGACTCTTCTATATCCCCCAGGTAATGCTACCTTCCTTCCTAAGACTTTTTTTTATTTCTTTAAATTATGTATGTGTTTAAATATGTGTACAAGTGCAGGTACCTTCAGAGACCAGAGGTGTCAGGATCCCCTGGAGCTGGAGCTACAGGTGGCTGTGAGCCACCCAACACAGGTCCTGGGAGTCGAACTCAGGTTCTCTGGAAAAACAACAACAACAACAACAACAAAAACAAAAAAACAAAACAAAACAAAAAAAACAGATCAACCATTTAACCTCTGAGCTATCGTCTACCCAAGTGGCATTTCATTAGATGGGCACCAGACTTGGGGATCAAGAGAAGCAGGTTTGAAGAGTTGCATGCTAGCAGTGTCCTCTGAGGCTTTCCATAGATACAAAGGTAGTTGGGCACTGTATCAGGAGCACTTGGGGGGGGGGGGGGTGTCTCTGAGACCTTTATGTCAATGAGACCTTTTCTGTTCTTCCAATATTCTTTTCAATATAACTCACGTGTATACAACTCGATCTTTTTTTTTTTTTTTCTCACTTTTATTTCCCATGTCACTCAGTTAGTAACTGGCCTTCTATTTTTACCAAAAGAGTAAGGTCCTATGATGTGAGTCTCTCCATTCAAATAAAAAATATCTGTCCCTAATTCTTTTTCCTCAAAGTCTCTTCCTCCGTATTTATCAGCTTTCGTTCAGTGGGGAAATCAAGCTTGCTTCCCCACAATACAGGAGTTTAGTCACTGTGTCATTCATTCTGAAATGAAGCATACCCTAATATCCCCCAACAAATATTGACAAAGTGTACATAAACAGTCTCCATCATGCAGGAACTCAGCCTGGGCAGGAGGTGGGTGTGTCTTCAAATACTAATCTTTCACCAAAACAAGTCTTTTATAAGCATTAATTCAAAGTTGTGTTCCACTTCCCCCACACCAAACAACAGCAAACTCTAAATGCCATTTTATTACCCCTATAGCACTATGGCCCATCAAGTCAACCTTTCTTTGGATTAATAACTACAAATCTATCATATCGCTTTGTCACAGTGAAATTGCAAGTAGCTTAAAAGTCTGTGGATAAGAAAATGGAATCATCTTGGTTGTGATGTAGCCTTCAGTTTTAAGTTAAATTAAGGATCAGACTTCAAAATTTTTCAGTGTTTAATATTTGAAAAAATATTCAAAATTCATATGAATTCATATGTTGCAAGGGGTCCGCTTCTTTACCGAGAGCCTTAATCCTTTTGTAGACTTGTAACAACAGAGACATTCTTGTCTTACACTTCCAGGAAGTAAAATAAAGATGGTCCACATAGGGAAACCCTGACTCTCTTATGTTTGTACCTAAAAGCTCTGACCCCAACACCATTAGTCAATGTGCTGAGCGTGTTTAAGTCTGTCAGATTGTGAAAGAATTATTTTAAAAGCGCCATGAAGGTGAGTCGTCAGCCCAGGGGTAGAAGACGGAGATGACGTCAGGTTAAAAACTAGGAGGGGAGAGCGTCACTTCTGCATGGCTAGAGGACAGGAAGAGTATGATTGATCAAAGTGGTAAGGAGGCTGCAGCTGGCTGGGTGTGGTGGTGCTCACACCTTCAATCCCGGCAGGTGGAGATCTGCGAATTTGAGACCAAACTGCTCTACAGCGTGGGCGGGCTACAAAGTGATACTCTGTCTCAACTTACCTTCATGATGCATTTAAAATAACGCTGCACAGTCCGCCTGCCAGATTTAAACATGCAGCACACTGACCACACAGAGAAACACTGTCTCAAAACAAAAACAAAAACAAAACAAAAACCCCAAAAAACAAAAAAATCAAAATAATAATAATGATGAGAAAAGAGGATGAAGAGGATGACGAGGATGACGGTGATGATTATTAGTCATGATTATTAGTCATTCGTTCAGCAGGAGTTTTTTTCTGTGGTTTCAAGTTAGAATTACTGAGGGAGATGCTTGGGCTCACCCTACAGAGCTCATGGCTTAGCAGGCTAGGATGCAGCCTATCTGGAACTTCCATCCTTCCCCAGTGAATTGCACTGCAGGGCTAGAAAACACTGCTCTGTGGGTAGGGCAGCCAGCCCAGCCCTGTTACTTATATCTCAATCACGCCACCAAGTGGATGTAACAAAAAGACCAGCTGGAAGAAACTGGTCAGAAAGGTTGTCTGAATTTTCCATGTTGTTTTCCCCTCCGTCAAGGAAAGTTCGATGTGTTTTTAAAGGCTTTTTCTTTTGGGAGGACACAGAGTGACATTTACTTGACTTTATAGGTTGTCTTTTGAAAACAAGGCAAATATATTAAATACATTAAGAGAATATATTCACAAGAGACAGTATGAGTTATGAGTTTTAATTTATATCCTTTTATAAACATTTTTGGTCCATTTTTCAAAAGTAAACAAAGAAGTGAGCAATGATAGGCAAATGTCAGAACAAATCCCTAACTCTGAAACTAGTTTCTTTTTCTCTTTCTTTCTTCTTTCTTTCTTTCTTTCAATCTACAAACAAAACTTTCAAAAATTAATAATGTGGATGTGGCTAAGACATCTGTCACCCCATTGATCGCCAGGGTTGATTCAGCTGATCTGGCTGGCTAGGCAGGTGTGGTCCCCTTCCTCCCTCACCACTTTAGGTACGTTCTTACTGAGGCTGCTCATGGTCAAGGAGGACCTTGCATGAACAGAGGAAGGCCAGTCAGCTGGGTAACTGTGCTTCCCTGTTAGGACCCCCAAGCAGGCTCTCGAAAATTAGGAACACGTACACAAATCACTTCATCTTATCACCTAGATCCTGAATTTCTATGAAAGCAGGAGGGGATTATTCAAATTTTAAAAAGTTGTCGCTTTCATGTTAGAGCTTCTAAGATCAAAGCCCTTATCAGAGTTGTTGCCTTTGGCAGATTTGAGTCTTTCATAGTCCAGTATCTTGGATATCGTTCATATTAAGACTCTAAATGGATGAAAAAGACGCCTGTTGGAAATGTTTACTTTAAAAGATTGCCCCAACGAAGCTAATTATTCCCATTAGTAAAAAGTGTTGAAAAGCATTCTCTTCGGCTTGTTTTCTGAAGAAGTTCAAGGGTGCCTTAGGGAACTATAGAGAACAGCGGCTGTTGACTGCTACTTCACTTCCCAGAAGGACTCTATTAAGAGGAAAGCAGTCTGTTCATCAGAAGAAATGCTCTGATAACTTGGGACTCCCTAGCTGGTGAGCTGTGATGACTCCCAGGGGTGCTACCAGGGGGCCAACCAGGGGGTATTGATTCTTTGATGCTTTCAGGCACTAAGTGGGTCCTAGGGAGAGAAGAACCTGAACATTCCCACTAGGGTTGGTCAGCTCGTCCATTGCCCAGCTCCAGTGGTCTCTGAACATCAAAAAATTTTCTGTCTCTGATGGACACCCATGAGCAAATGTAGAACTGCCTGAGAGCAGAGTGGAGGAGGGGGGCAAGAAGGAGGGGCTATCAACAACGCTCCTTCTCCAGGCTTCCTTTCAGCCTCTATAATGTCTCTGAGACTCACATCGGACTCTGGAAAAGTAGTCTTAGTCATCACCTGCAGTTGATCAAAGAAAGGGGATTTAAGTGGTAGTTGAACCACTGGGGAACCTGGAGAAGAAAAGGTGTTCTTCTGGTGATAATTAGTGAGGTATTGTTATTAATCTGTGAGACAACTGAGTTTACATTACTAAGCTTGAGTGATTTATCTGAGCCTAGAAGCTAAACAGCTCTAGAAATTTACTGTAATTGATGTTCGTTTTATCTAAAGAAAGTAGGAGAGGAATCTTGGGGAAATGGGAAGAGAAAAAAGGGGCAGAGTCAGAGGAGGACCTTCCTTGGGGGTCCTCTGAAAAGCCTAAAGTTTATAACTCTAGGAAAGCTGATTCTTCCAGATGTTGGATTATGTACCGAACATTCATAACAGTAATCGGGAAGCTATAATGTTCATACCGGAACCTGAGCCCAACAGGCAAAATGTGTGTCAACTGAACACATGAATCTAGTATAACCAAAGAGGCACCTCAGAGGAAGCTAGAAGGCACAAGACTCCTTTAGAAAGAAGTGCATTCCACTATGAAGGGGTTTAGTGGATTGCTAGTAGCAGTTTTGAAGGCATCGTTGTGAAGAATCATGCACTGGGAATTAGAAAGTTCACCAAATAAACTAACAGGTGCTTGGGGGATTCATGTTGGGGTGGAACTGCCTGATTGTCCTCACACCTCCATCCTACCCACACTGACATTAATTACGTTAATCCTTGAGACTGGCTTGGGACATCACTCTCACTCACTCATTCTGAGTTCTTGGTTCTTCCCAGGTGAGCTACGCCTCCTCTAGCAGGCTCCTCAGCAATAAGAACCAGTTCAAGTCCTTCCTCCGCACCATTCCCAATGATGAACACCAGGCCACCGCGATGGCTGACATTATCGAGTATTTCCGTTGGAACTGGGTGGGCACAATTGCAGCTGATGATGACTATGGCAGGCCTGGCATTGAGAAGTTCCGAGAGGAAGCCGAGGAGAGGGACATCTGCATTGACTTCAGCGAGCTCATCTCCCAGTACTCTGGTGAGAAAGAGATCCAGCAGGTGGTGGAAGTGATCCAGAACTCTACAGCAAAGGTTATTGTCGTTTTCTCCAGCGGCCCAGACCTAGAACCCCTCATTAAGGAGATTGTGAGGCGTAACATCACAGGCAGGATCTGGCTGGCCAGCGAGGCCTGGGCCAGTTCCTCCCTGATTGCTATGCCTGAGTACTTCCATGTTGTTGGAGGCACCATTGGGTTCGGTCTGAAGGCTGGGCAGATTCCAGGCTTCCGAGAATTCCTACAGAAAGTCCATCCCAGGAAGTCTGTCCACAATGGTTTTGCCAAAGAGTTTTGGGAAGAAACATTTAATTGCCACCTGCAAGAAGGCGCAAAAGGGCCTTTACCTGTGGACACCTTCGGGAGAAGTCACGAGGAAGGTGGCAACAGGTTATTCAATAGCTCCACCGCCTTCCGACCCCTCTGCACAGGGGATGAGAACATCAATAGTGTCGAGACCCCTTACATGGACTATGAACATTTACGGATATCCTACAACGTGTACTTAGCCGTCTACTCCATTGCGCATGCCCTGCAAGATATATACACCTGCTTACCCGGAAGAGGGCTTTTCACCAACGGGTCCTGTGCAGACATCAAGAAGGTTGAGGCCTGGCAGGTAAGTCTCTCGCTTAGCTAGCAGTTCTCTGTGTGATAAAACAGAATCAGGGTGCTGCAGCAAAGGAACATAATGACTACATTATTTACTTTTGTGGCGCTGTGATCCAAAGTATCTGAGAAACCAACTTAAAGGATTTATTTGGACTCATGGTTTCCAAGGGTCTAGTCCATGGGACATTTGGTCCCATGTGCTTGAGAAGGACATCATAGCCATAATAGTATGTGGCATAAGAGAACTGTTCACTTCTTGGCCAACCAGGAAGCAGAGACAAGGACCTACTAGCCCTCCTCCTCCTCCTCCTCCTCCTCCTCTTCCTCCTCCTCCTCCTCCTCTTCTTCTTCCTCCTCCTCCCTCTCCCCCCTTTTCCTCTTCCTCTTCCTCTTCTTCTTCCCCTTCTTCCTTTATCTCCAGGACCTCAGGCAGGGGGATGGTGCCAGCATCAGAGCGAGTTTTTCCTTCTCAGCTACACTTCTCTGAAGGCACATTCATAGTCACACCCAGGGGTAGGCCTCCATCTCCTGGGTAATCAGTTAAGACAACGAAGATTAGTCATCTGGGTGATTACAAAAATTGCAATATCAAAATGAGAGCAAAGTAGGACTTTGGATTCATAAAACATTATCAAACGTCTGAGAAGCCACCTGCTACAGAACTGATGGCGCTTGACTACCTGTCACTGGAAAGCTGCAGTTCAACCATCAATTAGTCTGACGTCCAGAACACCTAAAGCACTGCTCCTGAATGTCCTCCAGTGTCTGGGGACTTGTTTAGTGTGGCTTCAGTAACATCTGAGTTAAAAATATTTTCTCTTGTGAGTAACCAGCATTTGTCCAATACCTATTGCATTCCATACGCTTACAGGGAGGAAAGTGGTGCTGTGTGCAGACATTGTGTTTGCTATACGGGGCTCTTCCTGGACTGGACTGGCCGGCTGGCCAGCTAAGCACTAACTTGGGGCACAAGCATTCGAAAGGCTTGCCAAACCAAAATGGTAAATGTTTCAAAGGGAAACACTAGCAATAACTACAAAAAAAAAAAAAAAAAAAAAAAAAAAAAAAAGTCAGGACTTAAGTGAAGGTCTTACAGGTGTTTTATGGGTTATTCATGTAGGTGTCTAGGAGTTTTTAACTATACATAAAAGTGACATTACAATGTTGGTCATCTCATGAGTTTCTGAAGGGAACAACCAAGACTGGATTATATCCTAAGTGGCTGCTTCGGTCTTGCATGTCAACTCTGGTTTTTCAATCAGACTCTGTTTTATACCTTTTGAATGTTTTTCTCAGCTCCAGAATGTAGCAGAGAAACTGCATAAGAATGGAATGAGGTATCCCTTGACTCTGAATCTAATGACCCAGGTTCAGCATCCCCTTTCTAAGCTGTGATCTTAGGCAAGCCAAGACTCTAAGTGACAGCCTCTTCCCTTGCAACATGAACCTTATGTCTAACTGGCTGTCCACACACGTTTCTTTTAAAAATGAAATGAGGTATGAAAGCAAGTCATAAACTTGTAAGCTATAAACAAATACGTAGGCATTACGGTAATAATTTGTGTGTGGGGTGTATGTTCATGTGTGGGTGTGGGCGCGTGTGTCACATGCATGCAGACATCAACAATCAACTCTTGGGTGTCTTCTTCACTATCTCTCCACCTAATTTTTGAGACAAGGCCTCTCACTAAACCTGGAGCTCACTGACAGTGAATGAGCTTTCTGTCTCTTCCTCCTTCCCTCCAATGCTATGACCACAGAGATGTACCATCATGTCTGGCCTTTTACATAAGTGCTGGAAACTGAACTCAGTTCTTCATGCAAGCATTTTAATGGCTGAGCTATTTTTGACAGCCCTTATTGTGTGGTATCTTAACATATTCATAATCAACCAGTGGACAAAAATTAGAAGTAAAACAACTTTGTATACACATCCCCACAAGCATAAACCTTTCAGGGAAAGATACTAAGAAACAAAGAGCATGTAACTTGTGTGTGTTAATGTAGCAATTCCCATGTACTTGTAAGGAGTAACTGTCTAGGCTCATAAAACAAGTCAGGATTCACGGGTTCCCAGACCTCCTTGAATGGGAGAATCTCCCTCAGACATCACTGCCAACAGAAGTTTCTCATCTCTGTGGGCTGCCCAAACCTCCTCTTCACACTGAACTACTACCAAAAGCATTAAGCTACAATGAAGACCTCAGGAATCACGCTTCAAATGCAAAGTTTTAAGTAAGATGAAGTAAACAATAATATCTGGATGGTAAATATCTCTTCACCTATAGCCCATGAAGGAAGACCTCACCTCTTGAAAATGCTACAGGAGCAGGGTAGGCTAGAAAGGGAAGAAGTTTTCCATGGGAAACTTGGCTTTCCAGTAACTCTTCTCCAGACTAGGAAGTAAGATGGTCAGACTAAATTTGAGACAGGGGAGAGACTAGAGTTATGATTCAAGCTCATTAGTAATGTCATAGAAAACCCAAGCCAAATTGACCTGTGCAAAGAGGGGGAAAAGGAAATTTTGTGGCTAATCTTGCTGCAGAGCTCAGAAGTGTACCCACCACAGGTGATTCCATCTCCGTCTTTCTGTTCCTTATTCCCCAGTGCCACTGCTCGCAGCCTCCACGGTAGCTTTAAGTTCAAAAAGGTTAAGAACGAGGGGTGGGCAGGGACTGGAAATGGCTCCTGAGTACTGAGGATGGGTGGTATGCACATAAGCTAACATGTCTTCTGGGATGACTACAGTCTCCATTGAGCCCCAGTAGCCTACAAGTTCTCTAAGATCTTGGCCATGTCTTTCACTATCAGGAGATGTACCAGCAAGTGTGATGTCATTATGAGGGCGTATGTCGGTAGAAGTCTGCCACCTATATACAGTATCATCTAAGAATTAGCTTGCAGCCCAGTGTCTGCCATCTCTCAACTCTTTGCTTCTAAACCACTTGCCCAGCACCATCCTTCAAATTCCGTATTAATTTTTGATGCAGAAATCTTGTTTCTTATTAGCTGTTGGCATGGCATCTTTTGTCCTTCATCTCTTCAAGTCTATGTCCCATGAAAGGAAGACCCAAGGAGCACCATGTTTTATTTCTAAGCACTATCCACCATGAACTTTTCCTTTTTGTCAGAATTTAGTTTCTCTTGGAAATCTTTTCCAGACAGACTCTCATGTACTTCCATTCCGTTAGGTTTTCTTCCTCGTTTTTTGCTGGCTCTCTGCCAGGCATAAGCTTTTTTCATTGATGGAAATTCCTACCTGCGTGTGGACCATTTCTGGCCTTGTGGCTCTGGCTAAATTCTATTGCCTTTTAGAATGTATGCAGATAGGGGCTTCCCACTCATGCCTACAATGCACATATATTAGCTCTAGAATCCTGTGGTGGGAATACCCTCAAAGACCACAAGATGGAAATATCATCACACAAAAGAAAGTGGAATTCTCAGAACTTGCGTGCATTTATCCTTCTTGGAGATACACGTGTCCTCAGAGTGTAGCAAATGCACCAGGGGTCCTGCTATGTCTTTATTCCCCCCCCCCACACACAATTTATTCACTCCTTTTCCTCCCACCACTTCACAAAGAAAATAAAGAAACATGTTGTCCTGGTGTACAATCTAAAGAAGAACCTCACATTTTCTTCTCAGTGGAATTATCATTTTCCTTTTAGCATTCTGAAAACAGAAGAATGCCTTCTCTGAGGAAAAAAAAACCTAAATACCTTTTTGTTTTAATTGCTTTTTATTGACACATACTCATTGAATAAAGACATTTTTATTCAAATATGTCATGTATTTTGATCACATTCACCCTCCCTTACCTTCCCCTTTCTCCCCTCTCCCGATGCCCATTAAATTATTTCCCAGACAATCTCACTTCTGTTTTATAGATGAGATTTATTTATCTGTATAAATTCTAATAAGAAATAAGAAAAAAACCCACCAAAACATGTGATAGTTGGCCAATTTTGCCCAATCAGATCATCTTTGTTTATCTCCATTTTTCAGCTAATGATATAATTTCATTCTTACCTATGGCTGATTAAAACTCCATTGCATCCACACTCAGGGTCATATGGCAGTTCTTCTTTCAGCTTTCTGGGGAAACTCCATACTGGCAGTCATAGTGGCTAGTCTAATTTACATTCTCACCAAGACCCTTCAAAGGTTCCCTTTTCCCCACATCCTCACTAGCTATAGCTCAGTGGGAAAGAACTTACCTAGCAGTCATGAGGTTTGTGGCTTCAAATTTCAGTGCCATTTTAAAAAAAAAAAAAATAGATGTTTTTGTGTGTGCCAAAAATAATTAAAGACTCTATCATTGCTCTTACATGTGAAACGATTTTCACCTCTTTCTTCCCCATTGCATGACTTAAAGGTGAAGTATTATGCAGAATACAAAGTGCTCTAATATAAAACTTACATGCCTGCATGCCAAAAGAACTACTGGGGATGCTTAAAGAGATGAGTTTGGGCCTGGAGCTCCATGTTTAAAAGCACTGGTTGTTCTTCCAGAAAACCAGGGTTAAATTCCCAACACCCACATAGCTCACAACTGTCCGTAATTCCAGTTCCAGGGAATTCAATGCCCTCTTCTTGCCTCTGCACATGGTACACAGATATGCATTCAGACAAAACATCCATACACATAAATTTAAATTTGTTGATTATTTAAAAAGAGAAATGGGACTTAGACAAGTGTAGAGATGACTCTCCAAGTTTATGAGTATTGTACTCCGATTCTAGCCTAGCACCCACATGATGACTAAGAGGAGATACAAAAGTGGCTTGACATTTTACTTTAACTCCAGTCCCAGGGGATCATCCGATGTCTTCTGGCTTCTGCTGATACCAAGCATGCACATGGTATACAAACATCCATGAAGGCTAAATACCCATAATCATAGAATAAAGTAATACTTTCTAAAAATATTTAAAGAAATAATACTTAGTAAACAAATAATGGGTTGGTACTGGACAAGACACAACTTTTGACTAAAATACATTTCTCACTCACATGACTGAGGAGGAAAGACCACAATACCATCCAGGTTAGAATTTAAAGGAAAGAAAGAAATGGGAAATGTCATGCAAGATAGTCCTGAAGAACAGGTAGGATTTGTGGGTATGGAGCAGGTTCTGTATGGGGAAATGCTGGTGCAGAGGTAAATGAAGACTAGATGGATGGTTCACAGCAACACTAGCTTCATAAAGGAGTCATGATGTGGAGGAGGCAGAATACAATCTTCCGGTTCCATTTGCATGACGTTCTATCTCTAATGACAAATCAGTGGGGGTCCTGGCTGTGAGGACATGGAGTTTGGCTGGCGTCTTAGGTATGATTTCTATTCCTGTGTAGAGACACCATGACCAAGGCAACTCTTACAAAGGAAAACACTTAATTAGAGCTGGCATACTGTTTCAGAGGTTCAGTTCATTATCATCATGGCAAGAAGCATGGCAACATGCAGGCAGACATGGTGCTGGAGACAGGGCTTAGAGTTCTAAGCAGATGCAAAGGCAGCAGAATAAGACTGTGTCCCACACTGGGTGGAGCTTGAGCGTAGAGACCTCAAAGCCCCACCCCTACAATGACATACTTCCTGGAATAAGGTCACACCTTCCCCAACAAAGCCACACCTCCTAATAGTGCCATTCGCCGTGGGCCACGCATTCAAACACATGGTCTATTGTGGCCATTCCTCTTCAAACCACCACAGCTGGAGAGCAGCATCAGGAAGCCTTGTAGGGTGAAGGCAGTGAGAGTAACGAAGGGGTGTTTCGATAAAATTCAGTTTACTTATGTGGGTGTACTTATGCAAAGTATTTCTCATCAAGGAGGATTAGGATTTTTAAATCTTAAAGATAGAAAAGAATAAACCACATTTGAAAAGCAGGATGTCATTCACTTCAAACTTCTTTTCCAACTATGGCCTCCCATAATCCTCCATCCCACTTTTATTTTACCTTATTTTTAAAGATTTGTTTTTATTTTATGTGAATGAGTGTTTTGTCTGCATGGTTGTCTACGTACATCCATCCCTGGTGCTCAAGGAGGCTGGAAAAGGGCATTAAACTTCCTGGGATAAAGGATGGTTGTGAGCCACCATGTGGGTGCTGGGAATTGAACCCAGGTTCTCTCCAAGAATAATAAGTGTTCTTAACCATTGAGCCATTTCTCCAGGCTCCCACCATCCCATTTTTAAACTTTCTTCTCAGCCTAAGTTTCATACTAGTTAAGTTGTTGAACTAGAGACAGGCAGCCCAATGACCTGTCTACTCTGACTTCTACACACGAGCAGCTGGTAATGTAGATTGGCTCATGTAAATTGATAAAGACTATCCCTCTAGACTGCACCATTCTCAGCTGCCCGCTAATAGTTTTCTGACCTTAGGCAGCCACTTAATGCCCTGTGCCCCACTTTTCCAGCCTGAGAAACAGGCACCATGAGACTTACAAGTTTGTTATAAGTCGATAATCAGTTAATATATTCAGAGAGGTGAGGGTGGTGTCTACACCAAATAAATGTTCAATAAACAGTAGTCTCCAGCACTCTTTTATCTTGTGGATGGGGACAAAAACCCGAGGTGACTAAAGTTACTTACCAAAGTCAGATAGTTACCCAGTAAGAAAGGCCATGTCTAGATGACCTGTGCCCTGTCATGGACACTGCTACCCCTGAAAGAGCTGTGTAGTCAAAAGGTCCCTCTGCATACACATCTTTTAGATCCTGAGAGGCTGCTGGCCCATAGATGGGTTCCTAGGGAAGACACTAGTGCAATGTTGAACTCAGGGATTTGTCCTCACAGCCCGATTCACACACACACTTTCTACAGGGAGAAAGTATGGTGTGGGGGAAGCCGAATGTGGGTGTGACTGTCCATGTTAGGGTATAACCAACATCTCTTTATCTGTATCAAATTCTATTATATCTCATCCTCAAAACAGCTTTTCTGTTCCTACTTGTGAAATAAACAAATAAATCAAGGAAGAGACTTGGCTGCAGATATATACTAAAAGAAAACAGAACTTTCATGGATGATATGACTGTGTATTGATAGATGAGGGAGAGGTGTGTGTTCTCAGAGAAGTGGCCATGTTCCCAGTCAGCTGCTGTGGTTCTGGTATTCTACATGGTAGAGATCATTATGGACTACTATTTCCTGAGCATCTATTATGTGTGGGTAGATGAGAAATACGGGACTGGTCTTTGGCAGTTTCTATACCCATAGGTATGTGAAGGCAGCCAGAGATAGTGCCAGATAGTCAGGAGCTGCATCAGGTGGTGCCCTCTGTTGTTAATAGCTCTCAAGCAAGCCTTGGGTGATGGGTCTCAGCCCTACAAGAGTGTTACAGCCCTTGCATTACCTTAAAATGTCAGGATTCCTCTGACTTTGACAAAGCCCAAAAATATAGTTCCCAGACCTAGGGTGTCCTTAGATCCTTGGCCCTTGGAGCTGCTCCTGCTCTTACCTCTGTCAGGGTCACAGTCACAGCCATTGTTACGTCTCTTCTGCTGAAGCTCCCAGAGCTCTGCCTCTACCACATGAAGGCCTGTAGTCCCCTGAGACCCCTTCCTTCTAAGAGGCAGCCACCCCTTGCTTCCCCAGTAACTCAGCTTGCCAGCCACTCTACCAAGAGAGCTGAAGAGACCTGAACAGCTGGAAAAGCAGTGTCCACATTGATCATCGCAGACCCTCTGTGCACATAGAGGCTTGTGTCTACACTAGTTCTGGCACGGTCCCTTTTACACCAGTCGCAGCAATCCCCCTGCAGCCAGGCCTCCAGGAGAAGATCTCTGACTTTGGTATGGGGAAGTAAAATCACAGAGAAAGTCTCAGTTATGCTGTTCAAGTAGTCAAGCCAGCACTGGGCTCCAGACGCCAAAGCAAGCCTTTGGATTATAGTGTCACTTCCACAGAGCATCCGTGGGGTGGTCCCAGTAGCTGCTGTTGGTGTAAGAGTGGCTCTGTTGACTGCTTGACTGATCGTCTTTTTGCCCAAGGCAGCCAGCTTTGTAGAGGAGATTCTCATAGCTGGAGGCAGGGAGAATTGTCCAGTCCCCACTCCCTTGTTTCTTCATAGGAATATGAACAGCAGAAGGAGTGCTTATAGTCAGAACTTATCATTGACACTGACAGTGACTTTAAATGATCTTAACAGTGCTCTACATAGGAGACCTCAAAACCCATCCTCACAATGACACGCTTCTTCCAACAAGGCCATATGTACTCCACTAAGGACACACCTACTAATAGTGCCACGCACTATTATGAAAGCCAAGAATTCAAACACATGAGTCTATAGGGGCCATAACTCTCCAAACCACCACACTCATAGCTACGAAAATTTAGACATCATTCAATACGTTTGTTTCTAAATCTAAAATAAAAATTAAAATACACTTATATATACCACACAGTGTGAATTTGACTGGGGAAATATGTCCCATCGTTTATTTACTCTATACATTTGTGCTCAGGAGACAAAAATCACATGCAGTGGCTTTCATCAAATTGTTCAACCTTCCTGGAGAAGGACTCATAGTGACCATCAGATCAAGTTTAAGCACTCAGTTCTACCTAACAGAATCAAAGGAAAAACACTGTAATTTTGATTACAATTAATAGGTCTCTTAAATAGATTGAGTAATGAGGTCTTATGGGTGATTCAGTCCATTGACTGTAATTCTTTCTCCTTTGCTACTTTGTTTAGGCTTTGTTATTGTTTATTCTACAGAAAGCTATAATATATATCTGAATGAAAGTGAGGCATTGGCACCTTACAACACCAAAAATAAAATAAAAAACAATGACGAGACAGCAATTCCTGTTGGATAATATCTTCCCACCTCTTTATGTTGTCAATGAGAGGATAATTGTTATTATATACTAACCAAAAATAAAAAAAAAAATGTTTGCATACATTAAAAAAAAAAACCCACTGCTCTAACAATGACTGACACTTGAACTGTGCCCCAGGAAAAGGAGGAGGGTCCCCTTCCTTTGTCTCAGTCAGAGACAGCACAGCTTTATAAATTTTGTCTGAAACCTGCTTCTGCATTATCAGTAAAGCAAAGGACAGGAATGGGGGGGATATTGTGATACAGACATTGAGAGTACGGCAAGGGGCTGGAGAAATAGCACAGAGGATAAGCACAGTTGATATGCAGGCATCAGGACCTGAGTTTGACCTATGCAGCCCATACGCCATAACTCCAGAGCTGAAGCAGATCTAGAGTATTACTGGGGCTGGCTGGCCAACAGCCTAGTTCCAGTTCAATAGGAGATCTTTCCTCCTACTGAAACCAGATGTCCTTTTTGGGCTCTGGCACATGTACAGACATGTGCATATGCACAAGCTGGGTGTGGTGGCACTGGCTGCTCTGTTCCAGAGGACCTGGGTTTGATTCCCGGCACATACATAGTAGCTCTCAATAGTCTGTAGCTCCAGTTCCAAGAGATCAGGTGTCCTCTTCTGGCCTCCTGGAAGAACAAAGCATGCACATGGTATACAGACATGGATGCAGGCAAAACATCCATACATACAAAATAAAAAATGTTAAGAGAATAGTGGTTTCATCCCTGGCAGAATGTACCTGGTTATCTCAAACTAATTTCAGGCTTGGCAGGCATTATTCTTATACTGGTGTCAGCAGGATCTGGGCTTTAAACTCCATGGTGCATTCTAAGGGTTCTATACTAGAAAACTATGTGTGGGGCGGGGCAGGATTTTAGGGCAATCGTGGGGCAAATGAGAAAGCCACAACTCAGAAGGCTTCAGTCAGATCCAGCTGAGCCCCTAGTGTAGAAATCCAGCATAACGAGTTCTTTAGTGGAAACTTGAAAACTTTGAGGATACGATTTTGGGATGTATCCTTCTTCCAAGTTAGGAACATGGGTTAAATCACTAGCCAGAACCAACAGTGACACACCTGAAGCCAGTGATGCTTGCTAGTTTGTTTGTGTTATCTGTCTGTGTGGAAGGTAACTGGCTAGTTATGAAATAATGGCATTCCAGCTCTTGTCCCCATCTTTCCCCACTCCTGGACACTGTAGAGGGCAGTGAACACAAGAGAGAAGAGAAGTCATCTGTTGCTTGCTGGGTGTCTTAGTCAGGGTTTCTATTCCTGCACAAACATCATGACCAAGAAGCAAGTTGAGGAGGAAAGGATTTATTCAGCTTACACTTCCACATTACTGTTCATCACCAAAGGAAGTAAGGACTGGAACTCAAGCAGGTCAGGAAGCAGGAGCTGGTGCAGAGGCCATGGAGGGATGTTACTTACTGGCTTGCTTTTCCTGGCTTGCTCAGCTTGCTTTCTTATAGAACCCAGAACTACCAGCCCAGGGATGGCACCATCCACAATGCCTCTTCCCCCATTGATCACTAATTGAGAAAATGCTTTACAGCTGGATCTCATGAAGGCATTTCCTCAAGGGAGGCTCCTTTCTCTGTGATAACTCCAGCTTGTGTCAAGTTGACACACAAAGCCAGCCAGTACAATGTGTGAAGAGCCACAAGAGGAAAGAAATTGATGGCTCTACTTTCTCTATTACATATAATATTATTCAGAGTTCTCAGAGAAGCAAGGCAATGGGCTATGGATATACAGGTATGCATTTATGGAAGATGAGCAGTCCTCAGTCTACAGGCTAGGGACACAGGATGTTGGTAGCATAGCTCCATTGGAAGACCTCACAAGTAGAGAAGCCAATAGTGCAACTCTCAGCTGGAAGATGAAATCCTGAGAACCTGGGAATGCAGCTGTTGGTGAAGCCCTGGGGTCCCGAGCATGAACTTCTGATATCCAACAAAAGGCGAGTGTATCCTCAGTCTTCGGGAGAGAGGCCAGTTTACCGTCCGTATTTGTTTTCTATGATCATCCTAAGGTTACATGGTGTCCACTGACATTAGGTGTGGATCTTTCCCACCAGGCTAACTGGACTCACATGCTAGTCCCTTCTGATGCACACTAGGTTGCTCATCCAGATACCATTTGACCAGATTTGCAGGTAATCTGCAATCCAGTCAGCTCAGCACCTAATATTAACCACATACACACATGAAGGGTTCTTCAAATAAGAGTAGAGCTTTTTTAAAAAATGCATTTAATAAGGAAATCGTAGTGACCTCTTCACCTTGGGCACTGAGCCAGTTCTACTGGAGGCAGCGTGGAGCAGCAGAAAGGTGTGTTTACGTACCAGCCCTAACCTTTACCAACTGACTTCTGCAAGTTGCTTAGCCTTCAGTGTCCAGTTTCATTGTTCATAAAAGGAATCCACAGGGCCGCGAGGCATCAGTGAAGCTATATTCACAGATATCGATGCTGACACATGTCACTAGATGGGCTTCCACGCCTCCCTCTCTACTGTTCTAATCTCCTTCCACGGCAAAGCCAGAGCAGGTGTGGCAAGTGGAAAAGGCAGTAGCAACCGTAGCCTCTTCCATGATAAAGTGATTCCATGCACAGAAGACTAAGGCAAGAAGCTTCTGGAAGCTTCCTAGAGAAGTTTGAAGCATGTTTATCTGAGCCATGGGAGGGCTTCAGCTAGAAGTGGGAGGAGCTATGTATCTTCAGCCAGAAGTGGGAGGAGCTATGTATCTTCAGCTAGAAGTGGGAGGAGCTATGTATCCTCAGCCAGAAGTGGGAGGAGCTATGGCCACATCACAGAGGTCTCAGAGTCAGAAGAAGGAAGCTCTGAGAGCCACAGGCGGGAGACTGTTAAAGAGCGGGGAGCTGTGTGCTCCTGTGAGAAGGATGTGAGCACACAGAGATGCCTTTGTAAGAGAAAGTAGGAAAGGCAGGTGCACTCTTAAAGGAGGGTACATGTGACCCCCTCTAATCAAGACTGATTTAAGAAGTAAGTAAAAATGAAGGCGAAGTTGATGGAGACAAAGACTGATGACCACTGGGGAAGAAAGAAGAAATTTCTCAGAAGAAAATGAGAGATACAATACCTTGGTGGGATTCATTCCTCACCAGGTTTGAGGATGGTTCTGTCTGGTTGTAGAACTGGCTGGTATAGAAGAAGCAGGCCCTATTCTGCAAGGTCCTAGGACAAAAGCCAGGACACCCAGAGCGGGAGTAGGACACTAAGAGAGTGGACCGTAAAAAGCAGGCCTGGTGAAGCAGCCAGGAACACGCCTAAAGATGAGCAGGTTTCCCCCATGGACTTCTGCCTCCAAACGTGTCTCTGAGTTCTTATGAGTAAATCCTGGCCATTCCTGTTCTCTGTCCTTACAACAGGTGCAGATGTTAAAATCCAATCAATGCAAGAGTATGTTAAGAAGCAGCATCAGCTCTGTGAGGTTCTCCTGGGGCTCTGGCCAGGCCAGCAAGGCTTGACACACATCAGATATCTGTGAAGAACTGATGTTTGTTTGAGCTTCAGCATGGTCCAGTAAAGTCAAGACCATATGGACTTACACTAAAC
Source organism: Arvicanthis niloticus (assembly GCF_011762505.2). NCBI lineage: Eukaryota > Metazoa > Chordata > Mammalia > Rodentia > Muridae > Arvicanthis > Arvicanthis niloticus. The sequence continues at coordinate 23,028,728 of NC_047669.1, read as the reverse complement.
TTTCCCCCAGTATCTCATTAGATATACTAATTTTTAAAGTACTTTTAAAATAATTAAAAGCTGGGCATGGTATGGCATGCCTGTAACCCCAACACTCAGAAGACAGAGGAGGGGAGATTGTGATTTCAAAGACAGCCTGGGACATGTGGCAAAGCCATATGAATGCCCCCACCAAAACAAAAGAAAAAAAATCTATGAAAGTGGATGTTGCCTCTAGATGTGCTCCAATCCACAGACCAGAAGACTCAGTGCTCAATCTGAGGCACTTTAGCCAACCCAACTAGGCCTCACCACACCTCAGGCAGGAAAGTGGGACCTGCAAGGGACAGAGGCTCCTGAGGTACAGTGGAAATGAGTGTGTCGTATTCCACCACTGGGCCTGTCTTCTCACTTGGCGCCTCAGTAGCATAGACCAGGAGCTGCAACAGAGTGTGGTGCTTACTTACAAGCATGGGCTTATAATTCAGGACAAAGTATTTCAATTTTCTGTACCTCAGTTCCCCAATTAATAAAATGGGGAGTGGAGCCAGGCGTGGTGGCACATGCCTTTAATTCCTGCACTCAGAAGGCAGAGGTGGGGTTGGAGCTTTTAAGTTTAAGACCAGCACAATCTACAAAGCGAGTTCCAGAGCTATACTGTGAGACCTTGTCTCAAACAAACAAACAAACAAACAACAACAAAACAAAAGGGGAAGGGGCATTCATGCTATTTTGTGATTAAATAACACAAAATACTGTGGACCGTGCCTCAAAGGCAGTAAAACAATATTTAAAACTTCAAATGACTCATGTGTAATAGCAATTACTACAGTTGCTTTTATGAGCAAGGGCTCTGTTGACCCCTAAGATCAATTCAAGGATATGTCATGACTGTCAACAGTGATGGCCGGGGCTCTACCCACAGTGTCTCTGTTCCTTCCTTCTGCTCCACACTGAATTTTGGCAGCAAGACATCTCTAGAGACTCAAAGCCATAGGGAAAGAAGGTGCAAAGATCAAGAACTCTCAGTCTTCCCTCCTCTCCTTCCCCAACACCCAACTCATGAGATGCCAGGAAGGGCCTGACCCTGATGGTCATGGTTCCAAAGGTCACGGTGCACCTAAAGAGGCTTTCACTTGATGAAAATGTGGTCAGGGAAGATATAGTCTTTTCTCCTCCCCAGCTTCAAAAAAGTGTTTCCTACACCACTTACATTGTAAGTAGTAAATAAAGCATGGCTTACCAGAGCTACCACAGACACATCAAGCACTGTAAGAAAAAGTGAAGGAAGGCCTCTTCTTTAGTTTCACGTTTCTTTCTTTGCTGGAATGAGATAGTCACTGTACACAATCAAGAAAGCTGCAGGTATTAGTCCACAGCTCCCATTCATTCATCTCTGTCCTCTTCAGGTCCTGAAGCACCTACGGCACCTGAACTTCACCAACAACATGGGGGAGCAGGTGACCTTCGATGAGTGCGGTGACCTGGTGGGGAACTATTCCATCATCAACTGGCGCCTCTCCCCAGAGGACGGCTCCATTGTGTTCAAGGAAGTTGGGTACTACAACGTGTATGCCAAGAAGGGAGAAAGACTCTTCATCAATGAGGAGAAGATCTTGTGGAGTGGGTTCTCCAGAGAGGTACTAGCAAAACACCCCATGTCAGCACTACAGACAGGGGACTGATGGCTTGGGAGGGCCTTGGGATTCATGAAGGGCCCTTAGGATAATGTCTTTTCCTAAACTCCCCAGCTCTGGGTGTCCAGGATTCCCATGAAATAAGAGTGTTTTAGTGATGAGAGGAACCCAGGAGGCTGAGCTTCATGACTAACCACGCTTTTGACTCCCTGGCTAGTCATAAAGTTTCTCAGGCATAAACTTCCCCCAACCAGAGCAAAATATTTAAGCAAACATCTCTCAAGTCAGTGGTTCTCAAATGGCACTGAAGTTGACATCCTAACTTGTCTAGGGGATTCAAGTTTGAGGTTGAAAGGATATTGAGATTTAGGTTGTTACAATGACCAAGAAGTAACGATGTCCTTCGACACTTGGGGTTCAGGGATGCTAAATGCCTAGCATGCCTGAGACAATCTTTCATAGCATCTTCCATCCACCTCAGTTTCCATTAGCCATGTAAGGATGTGAGCCCAAAATAGACCTGGGTGCTTTAGAACAAGGACATTCAAATAACCAGGCTAGCCCATACAAAACTCAAAAGGGCTGTTGATTCTACTTTGGGAGCCCCCTAACAAAGAGGAAGATGCTTGTGACTCTGGTCAAGATATCCTGCCCATATCTGAAAGCCTGACTAATAACCAGAAGTTTATTACTCAATGAAGATGCTTATTAAGAAAAGACATAGGGTATGCTGAATATTCTGGGTGGCCGTATGCTAATGTACTGCTTAAATTTTTTTTTTTTTTTTGTCAACTTGACACAGCTAGTATCATCTGGAAAAAAAGAAAACCTCAATTGGAAAAAATAAATGACCCATCAGATCCACTTGTGTTTAAGTCCATGAAGCAGTTTTGACCTAATGATTGATGAAGGAATGCCTAGCCCAATATGGCTGCTGCCACCCTTGGGAGGGTAGGCTTGAGTGGCATAAAAAAAAGTAAGCTGAGCAAGCCAGGGGGAGCAAGCCAATAAGCAGCATCCCTCTATGGCCTCTGCTTCAGTTCCTGCCTCAAGTTCCTATCCTGGCTTTCCCCGATGATGGACTGCAGCCTAAAGGAAGGAAACCATTCCTCCCCAGGTTGTTTTTGGTCCTGGTGTTTCCCACAACAAAAGCATAATGAGGCTGCTAGAACAGAGCAAGATGTGGAGCCCCAGCCCCTCTGCAGCCTCTGCAGCCTCAGGACCAGGCATCCTCTACAACATCTTGGGAGTCTGGCTGAGATCCACTACAGTGCTCTTTGCAGTGCCTTTCGGTTGAGCACTGTGAACCACTTTTCATAACATGACCAAAGAGTCAACTTGATCTTATTTCCAAATTGCTACTATTTTGCTGTTTCCCGGTCTGTGGGATGACTTCACCACGGGGAGGTCTCCTGTGACAGAGAATCTCATCCACAACGGGCAAGTCCTCACCTCACTTACAACATGTGTCATGACCTCCGCAGAATGGAGGTTTTGGAATTCCAAAATTCCAAAAATTCCAAAAATGGGTGAAATTCTTATGCCCACTAATTACATCTTTGTCTGCTTTTCAAATGACCGGAGCCCAAACAAACTGGCTGTCCCATCACCAGCACACTGCTACTGTGTGATCAGCTTATCATATGTCTTCATTAATTCATGCAATTATCTGTCATTGGGATGTGACTCATCTCCCCTCCTACCTGGAAACTATTTTCTGTACAGGTCCTTGTAATCCTAATGTCCTCTATCAGGCAATGAGCATGCCAGGCATAAATATTAGTACATGTATAACAGAGATAATCCTTATGCATGCAGTCATTTATGTCCCTGACTACTTGACAGAATTATAAATTAAATGTCAATTCTTGATGGAAACGTGACCTGAAAGCTGGCACACAATAGGCACCCAACAAATCTTGGAGTCAAACTGGCTTCTGAAAAATTGGTAGAAGCAAGTACAAAAGCACCAGGTATGTTTATGAATTATGTATTAATAACTTCCTTACAAATTTCATAAGGTTGCTACTGAGATCAAGTGAAATCTAGGACTTTGCATGTGAGTTTGAACTAAACAGCCAAGTCTGTCCACATGTGGCCTTACCACCTTTTACTTTTACAAGGAACAGGACCAAGAAGCCTGGCGCGCGCTCTCTCTCTCTCTCTCTCTCTCTCTCTCTCTCTCTCTCTCTCTCTCTGGAATGGCCTAGAGTTGGCCACACTCATCCTTATACCCAACTCCTCATTTTGTCTATGTCAAAGGAATTGCAAGACTGACCCTTGACTGCCCACCCCCCCCCCCCCAATGCCAGCCCCAAACCTCTTATGTTCTCTGCCCTCAGGTGCCCTTCTCCAACTGCAGCCGGGACTGTCAGGCAGGGACCAGGAAAGGGATCATTGAGGGCGAGCCCACCTGCTGCTTTGAGTGTGTGGAATGTCCTGATGGAGAGTACAGTGGTGAGACAGGTAAGGGATCAGCCCCTCACATACCCTGTGCAGGACTTGGGCTGCCTCAGGGCAACAGTAAAGCCCATGGGAGAGCTGGACAGAGCTGGTGCTTTTAGAATCACTAGCTGTCTAGGGAGAGCAGGCTTAAGCACTGCATCCGCTGGGCAGGAGATGAAGAGAAAAACCTCATCAGGTATCATTTAAATATTCCAGATGTTTATAAAAATTCCTGTAACAGTCTTTTCTCTGCCTCCAACCCTGCCACCCAATAGTGTGTCTCTTTTCTTAAAGCTCCATGGCCCTAAGTGGACAAAGTGCCATCTGCTCCATCTCCAGGGCTCCAGAGTCAAGGCTGTGACAGATTGCCTGCCGATGCCTGGTGTTATATGTTCTCTCTCTCTCTCTCTCTCTCTCTCTCTCTCTCTCTCTCTCTCTTCCTGGGTCTCAAGCTTTTTATACATTTGTTTGTTTGTTGTTTGCTTCATGTGTGTGTGAGTGTTTTGCATGTCTGTATGTGTACCAAACGAATACCTGGTAGCTAGAGGTGGTAGAAGAGAATATTAGATCTCCTAGAACTGGAGTTACAGATGGCTCTGAGCTGCCATGCTAGTACTGGACTCAAACAGGAGTTCTCTGTGAGAGCAGCAAGTGCCTTTTACCACTGCGTCATTTCGCCAACCCAGGCTCAACTTCTTCTAAAAGAAAATCACAATTAGACCCCTTTATTCTTGATAGATGTAAAACATAGCAATAATATATCGATAAGTAAAATACGAAGGGACCACATCTACCCTCCACATGCACACTTACATTGACTGTGCCACGCAGTAACTGAATATGCACTGGTCATTTTCAGATGCGAGTGCCTGTGATAAGTGCCCGGATGACTTCTGGTCCAATGAGAACCACACATCCTGCATTGCCAAGGAGATTGAGTTTCTGGCGTGGACCGAGCCCTTTGGAATCGCTCTCACTCTCTTTGCAGTGCTGGGCATTTTCCTAACCGCCTTTGTGCTGGGCGTCTTCATCAAGTTCCGAAACACGCCCATCGTCAAGGCTACCAACCGAGAGCTGTCCTACCTCCTGCTCTTCTCACTACTCTGCTGCTTCTCCAGCTCCCTGTTCTTCATTGGGGAGCCCCAGGACTGGACGTGCCGCCTGCGACAGCCCGCCTTCGGCATCAGCTTCGTGCTCTGTATCTCGTGCATCTTGGTGAAGACCAATCGTGTCCTCCTGGTATTTGAGGCCAAGATACCCACCAGCTTCCACCGGAAGTGGTGGGGACTCAACCTGCAGTTCCTGCTCGTTTTCCTGTGCACCTTCATGCAGATTGTAATCTGCATCATCTGGCTCTACACGGCACCCCCCTCCAGCTACCGCAACCATGAGCTGGAAGACGAAATCATCTTCATCACGTGTCATGAGGGCTCACTCATGGCGCTCGGCTCCCTGATTGGCTATACCTGCCTGCTGGCTGCCATCTGCTTCTTCTTTGCTTTCAAGTCCCGGAAGCTGCCAGAGAACTTCAACGAAGCCAAGTTCATTACCTTCAGCATGCTCATCTTCTTCATCGTCTGGATCTCCTTCATTCCCGCCTACGCCAGCACCTACGGCAAGTTTGTCTCTGCAGTGGAGGTGATCGCCATCCTGGCAGCCAGCTTTGGCTTGCTAGCCTGCATCTTCTTCAACAAGGTCTACATCATCCTCTTCAAGCCTTCCCGGAACACCATCGAGGAGGTGCGCTCCAGCACCGCGGCGCATGCTTTCAAAGTGGCAGCCCGCGCCACTCTACGCCGCCCCAACATCTCCCGGAAGCGGTCCAGCAGCCTCGGAGGCTCCACTGGCTCCATTCCCTCCTCCTCCATCAGCAGCAAAAGCAATAGCGAAGACCGGTTCCCGCAGCCAGAGAGGCAGAAGCAACAGCAACCGCTGGCCCTGACCCAGCAAGAACAGCAGCAGCCCCTGACTCTCCAGCCACAACCACAGCAGCAGCCACAGCAGCCGAGATGCAAACAGAAGGTCATCTTCGGCAGTGGCACAGTCACCTTCTCTCTGAGCTTTGACGAGCCTCAGAAGAATGCCATGGACCACAGGAACTCCATGCGTCAGAACTCCCTGGAGGCCCAGAAGAGCAATGACACCTTGAATCGACACCAGGCCCTGCTTCCCCTACAGTGTGCAGAGGCGGACTCAGAAATGACCATTCAGGAAACAGGCTTGCAAGGGCCCATGGTGGGGGACCACCAGCCAGAAATGGAAAGCCCAGATGAGATGTCCCCAGCGCTGGTCATGTCCACCTCTCGGAGCTTCGTCATTAGCAGTGGAGGTAGCTCTGTGACAGAAAACATACTGCACTCCTAATGAAAGAAAAGGCTAACCAGTTGAGAGTTTTTCTTAGAGTCCCAGGAAAACGGGTGGGTTCTTCCTTTCTTCCCAGGAAGCCAGGGAGAGTAGGTACATCAAATGCCTGTACTCAGTTGCACTGCTTTGCATGACAGTGAACTGATGATGGGTGTGCTCTTTAAAGTTGGAAGAGCCATGTTTTGGGGTCGTTTTCCAGAGCTCAGTACCATCTCCAGTTTGCTGAAGCCTTTTCCTCTGCTCCATCCACCACCAGCTCAGATGAAAGCAAGGCTATACGCTACCTACTTGCTTCCCTCTAAAAATGCTCATATCTAGAAATGCCTGCTGCAAGAGTCTATGGATAGCATGGTCTGAAACACAGTCCAGATACAGACCGATGGGGCATCAGATCTGCCATCACTAGAGTTGAGTCTGAAAGCCGGAGATAGTCACTGGGACTGTCTGATCACATTGACAGTGGACAGAACGTTACGTGTTCAAGACACCAGGCAGATGTATCCTCTCCTATTTATAAAGACCTTAGAAGTGTGGTCTTTTTATCCTCCCTGTTGCTGCTATTGTGTGGCCTCGATTCCATCTGCATCCTTCCTGTGGCATCACATCTGGATGTGTCCAGAATCTGAAGACAATGCCACTTTTAGATCTCAGGATCATTAAGCATCACCTCTAAGCACTGGGAAAGGACTAAATCCAATGAGCTGTCTCTGTAACTGATATTGCTGTACATAGCTTAATCCTTAAGAAAATGCGTCTGTTGTAATGGTCCATGGGTGATTGATTATAAACTGAAAAATGTCACAGTCTGGATTCTATAAGGCAGTATTATTGAGTTCTGTTTTCCTTTCCCATCCTGTACCCTCATCCTGGTGAGCAGAGCCCATGGGGTCCCTATCAAGACATCATGGCTCCAACCACCCCCCACAACCCATCCCTGAACTAAAGGCTTTATGAAGGCAAATCCTGACCTGGCTCTATGGAGAATAAGCTCCCAGAAGAAAGCACAGTTCCCGGTGAATGCCACAGTTCCCTCAGCAGTGCTCAGCAGTGAAATTAAATGTGCCCTGGCCACTGCTAGGAACTCAGACTCTGGACGACAGAGACCAAGGTCCAGGCTCTAGCTTGGTCACTGGAAAGATGGGTAGTTATAAGGTAGACACCACAGCCTCTTTAAACCCCAGCTTCCTTAAGTGTAAAGTAGGGAGTTACAGTTCTTTCCCACGGAGCTCTCAGATGAGTTAAGTAAGCATGTGTGTGTCATACCTTAGCACAGTGTCTAACACATCATACACATTTAGTGTTAGTAAATATGATTAGTGATATAGTAACTACTAGTTTCCACTTACGTAGACTATGGCATAGCTTGGACTATGAAATTAAAAGTCCTCATGTTAACAGATTTGTCCCTGGGGTGGGACATGAAGGTCATGGTGCCTTCAGGAGGTGGGACTTAGTAGGACATCATTCAGTCATGGGGGGTGCACCTTTGAAGGGAGTTATGGGACTCTGGTCCCATTTTTCTTTCTCTTCTCTTTCCTGGCCATAAGATGAACAGTTTTCCCACTAGAAATGCAAACCAATGGCCTGTGTGAGCATGGGCCAGAACCTCCAAAACAAAGAATCAAGATTAACCTTTTCTCTCTCTAATTATCTGAAGTATTTTATTACAGTGAGAGAAAGTTGACTAATACAGAAGATAAAGCAAAAATCTTACTAAGCATCCAGATTTTAATGTCTGATCCACTGATCACAATAACTTTCTTCAGAATAAGTCCAAAACTTCTGAATCTCAGGTCAAGGTGTCAGCAGGAGCCAAATGCTACCCCCAACAAACCCAGTGTTTTGCCTCTCTGGTAACAGTACCTCTTCCAGCACTGTCACTGGTTAACAGTTTCTCAGAACAGATTCCAACAAGCCAAGCCACACTGATGCCAAGACCAAGTCATAGGATGTAAATTCATTAGTAGTCTAAGATTTTCAGTCCAAGGTGAGTCTTCCTCTGACCATTTCCTTATGGGGATTTTTAAGGTAATGGTTGGCATTACGACCATGAATATGATGATGAACTTCCACAGAATGTGCAGTTAAGAGCACAACCCTGTCACAGAACACAAAAACTGTCCCCATGAGCCACCAACACTCCAGCCTGAAAGGGTGCAGCCTGTCGGAGCCTGCTGCCTTCTTTTGTCAGCCTCTGAGCAAGGCAACGTGCTGAGTGAGGATTTTTGTTTTTAACATTTCACTTGGCCCTTAAATAAATATATAAGTAAACTAACAAAATTTCAGCCAAAAGTTTAATGACTTTTCAAAAGCATGTCACAAAAACTATGTAGGAATAACGTCAGTAAAATGTCACCCACTCACCCTCACTAGTCTGATTTCAGTGCATGCCATGCCTTCTTCTGCAAATAATATCCTCATCCCATGATTTAAAAAAAAAAAAAAAGAAAGAAAGAAAAAGAAAAATGAGGACCAGTAAGGAAAATGTTGCACTAAGTGTTCATTTTGCCGGGGGCTTGCACATCAAGTAATGTCTATGAACACCCTCATCAGAAAGGTAGACAGGAATTCTCAGTATGTCTCTATAGCAACCTAACATTTATCTCAAATTCCTATCTGGCCAGCAATCAAAGCTATAGTTAAGTCAAATTAGGGGTTTTCCCTGGAAATCCAGAGTTTTCTGATTCACATTATAGTTTTAGGCATCAGTTCAGAAGCTGTTGGTTTTTTTTTTTTTTTTTTTTTTTTTCTTCCTCTTTCCAGGTGAGCTGTAGCATAAAGGAGGTGAGAGTCTTCAATCAGGGGCAGGTCCTCCTAGTATTCCTGAAGCCATCTTGTCTGGCTCTCAGTAACTGTGTCTCCATGCTGGCTTCCTGCAATGTATCTGTGGCAGTCCACTTTTTGTTACTGTAACCAAGCAGGCTAACTTTATAGAGAAAAGAGATTTAACTCATACCTATGCCCATTCAAGGGACAAGACCATAAATCACCACTGGTCACCACAATGGCAGGAAAACACTGGAAGGGACAATTGCACCTCAAAATAGGAAGTGAGAGGGTGATTCAGGAGTCAGCTTTCCTCTTATCGGGAGAACCTGTGGCTGGAACACAGGGAAGGCCTCCAGGACAGCAGCATGATGGCAGGCCCCAATAACACGAGAAAGTACAGTGTTCCAAGATCTTTATTGACATGGTGAATGGTAGTTGAATCTGGATGTGCACCCCCACGACACTTAGGTGTGTGGGGGGGCTGACTTAAATAGGGAGGAGGGAAGGTAAGGAATACATAATTGACTATGCCCTCCTGGCCTTTAGGTAACTCATTAATATGGAAATCTCTTGAGGCCAAGACCTGTAGTCACGCCCTCTACCTGTGTAGGTGAGACCTCTTTGGGAGGGGCTGCATAGCCTACATGACTGAATGGTGCAGATCAAATGGAGATCTTAGACCATGTGTCAGGACCCTGGGTTCTGGGGGTGTGGCCGAACACCTGCTGTTGCCCCATTGGGGTCGGAGTTCAAGGCCTATGCCACACCAAAAACCAAGACACCCTACATAGCCCACACTAATAACAACTTAATCTTGAGACTGGCAGTCCCCATAAGAACTACTTAAAATCCTCAAAAAGCAGACGCCCCACTGACCTAAAGCCTTTCCACAAGGCTCCAACTCCCCGTGGGACTACACTAGGGGCCAAGCTCCTAGCTTATGGACCCCCTCAGAAACCATATGTAAACTGTGAAAACATCATATCCTATGCAGTCCCCACAGCGGGATCTGTGGTTTCCATGGATGAATCACTGTCTCAGACGACTGGCCCTTCCTAGTTTCTCTCAGCTCCTTCCAGGCCCATCCTAGGGGCCAGGAAAGTCTGAGCTCTCACAGCCGTGACCCCTTACTGCCGCTGCCCAACCATGTCAGTGCAGAGACTTCCTGGACATTATCGGGCGTACCGAACACACGTGAGTGAGAAATGGGGTAAAATACTGACAAGCCTGGGTGGACCTGTGTGCTAGACAGAATAACGCTCAGCCAAAGATGCTGAGAGTTACAACCCCAGAGCCCGTGATTGTGTCAAAGTAATGGTTGTCTAAGATGCTCATTAAATTAAGATTTTCTTCCAATTACCCATGAGGTAAGAAACTGCAGAACAATCAGTGTCAGGTAGCACAATGTGAGGACGATTCCACAGACCATCATCCTCCATCGATCGCTTTGTGTGTGGAAGGAGAGGAGAGGCAAAGGGATACGGGTTGTTACTAGAAGCTGGACAAAGTAAGAATACTGATTTTCCCTGGGAGTCTCCAGGAAGGACTGCAGAACTAGAGTACTTTGGTTTCAGCCCAGTGAGAGGCTTGGAGGACTTCTGACCTCTGGAACTGTAAGATAATAAATTTGTGTTGTTTTAAGCCACTGAGTTTGTGGTCCTTTGTTTTAGCAACTACAGGAATCAACTGTTTGTCAGTGCTGGGAATTGAACTCAGGGCCTCCTCATTCTGCCCTTGAGTTATGCTCCCAGGCCAAATGTGTCTTTATGGTCATGACTTTTCCCCAACTTTTCTGCTTCAAGACATCAGACTGACACCTTCTCAGACATCCCTTCCTGCTCTCAGTGTGACCACTCTTCCCCAGGAACAGATCATAGCCAGTCTTTTCCTCTCCAGCTCTGTCTGGGAACTATAAGCCCCGTGTTTTGACTCCTGTTGCCCTGTGGCTACAGAAAACAAATAGCCAAGCTGGCCCAACCTGTCTGTTAGCAGCAGAAACTTGACAGTAGCTTCAGCACGTTGGGGTTCATTTTTCTCTTGGATAAAAGATTTTAAGAGATAAATCTATGATCACTGTCTTACTCATCGTTCTAGTGCTGTGAAGAGACACTGTGACAACTCTTCTGAAAGAATGCATTTTAGTTAAGGGGCTTGCTCACAGTCTCTGGGGCTTGGTCCATTATCACTCATTACTGTCTCAGACCTGGGGGGAAAGCTGGGCCATCTTGATACCATCTCTTGAAAAGTCACAGTTTGGAGCCATGTTGTCTTTTGACCTGAATAAAGCCACATGGCTGTGGCTGTTTTTGCCTGGAGCCTGAGTTTCTTCTCCCTTGTCATCCATGTTTGAAATCATCGGTGCTAAACTGAATGTGGTGGTATATTGTCTGTAACGCCATTACTCTGAAGGCTGAGGCTGGAAGATTGGGCATTTGTGGCCAGTCTGAACTACATAACAAGACCCTGTGAAAGAGGGGAGTTGGGGAAGACAGGAACGGGGGTACTCAGAGAATAAAAAATATAGAGAGAGACCTGGAGGGACAGAATATCAACAAGGGTTCGGTGTATATCACCAGATGAGATGAGGAGCATTAGCTGGTCGCTCTAGAATCCATTAAGAACAAAGGCAGATACCAAACGCGCATGGAATTGCGGTGGGTAGGAGGCAGTTGTGAAATCTCTGGTTTCCAGGAGAGCCTGGGTTCCTGATCCAGACAGAGGAAAAACTTCAAGGGTTGCTTGAAAATGCTGCTGTCTTGGCTGTTCAGCAGAGTGAGATGGAGCCGCTGGCGTGCAAGCACAGGATGGCACCAGTCCCAGAATGTGTACATTCTGAAGATAAAGAGTATTTCACTGGACAGCGAGTAGCACGCGAGGTGGGGGAACTAATAAAGGTCCACAGGGACAGCTGGCCTGAAGACATACCTAGGGACTGAAGGGAAACACTACCCCCCTGCCTCAAATGTCAAATGAGTCTGGGGTGAATTTCCCTTAGGCCAGGGTTATTATCATAATCCTCTCCTCCTCTAAGCCCAGAAGGAGTTTGGTGTGGAAGAAAACGGGACCATCTGTTTATATTAAGAGCCTCGGGAGCTGGAGAGATGCTTCATAGGTTAAGGGCACTGACTGCTCTTACAGAGCAGCAGCGTTTGATCCCAGACACTCACATGATGGCTCACAATCTGTACCTCCACTCTCGGGGGTTCCAACACCCTCTTATGACCTCCCAGGGCACCAAGCACCGCGGTGTACAAATACACGTGCAGGCAAAACACCCACACAGAAAATAATGAAATAAAATAACAATATTAAAAGTAAATAAATGAAAAGAGCTCCTAACAAACTAGAAAGAAGGTAAGAGTAGAGAGGAGGAAGCAGCACTAATGACGAATCAGCGGCTGCCTCTGGACGGCGGGCGAGTCACGTGGGAGAGTCGTCACATGGGTAACTTACTACACAGGGGTCCAGGAAGCTGTAAAAACCTCTAACTCCAAAACGGAAGTCCTCCAACTTGAAAGACAAATGCCTGCTTTCGTGGTTACTGAACACAGAGAAAAGAGGCAATCCCAGGGAAAGCCCTTGGGATTAGTAAAAGGCTTGAAGCCTGGCAAAAAGTATCAGGAAACATTGTAGAAAGGTCCTCCTGCACATCACCCCAAGCCTGCAGCAGTTATTCAAAATGCCCTCATTCTCTTCTCTTTGAATGTTCCCTTCTCCGTGACTGCTAGCAGTGTTCACATTATACACGGAGTTTGTTGAACGGCTGGTACTGCCTCTGTCTTGGGTTTTGTTTTGCTTCTTGTTTTTAATTTCAGGACAGGGTCTCATGTAGCCCAGGCTGGCCACAAACTCACTATATAGTTAAGATGACCTTGACCTTAAACTCTTCTTGGCCCTTATCCTTTTGCCTTCCAAGTGCTAGGATCACAGGTGTGCACCATTGTACCTGACAGGTACTGTTGTTTTGTTTTTGTTTTTTGTTTTTTGTTTTTTTTTTTGTCTGTCTGTCTGTCTGTTTGTTTTTGTTTTGTTGTTTTGTTTTTAGAATGATCTAAATATTTAGAAAAATGAATAAGTCTAGAAAGTTATGTCTAGCACCAGCAAATCACAGTGTCTGGGATTCCTATTAAGTGAATTTATTTTGGCTGCTGTTGCTAAAAAAGAATAGATAGATAGATAGATAGATAGATAGATAGATAGATAGATAGATAGACAGACAGACAGACAAATTTACACCTGGATGAAATACTGTTTAAGAGGTAGAACTTGTAAGAGGTACTTAGGGCTGGGCTGGCTGTGGCAGTACACACTTTTAATCCCAACACTCTGGGGCAGAAGTGGGTGGATCTCTGTGAGTTCAAGGCCAGCTTGGTCTAGATTGTAAGCTCTAGGCCTGCACAAACAGGTAAACCAGTTCTCAGTGAGCACATGAGTGCTGTTACCTTGGAAGTAAGCCAGGTTCCTGCCAAACTGGTGAGTTGGCCTAATCTCTCTCCCCTCCCGCCCCCACTCCACCCTCCCTGTTCATTCGTACACACATGCAAGCACAGACATACTCCCTTATCTGAGCTCTCATCTCCCACTTCGGGATGACTGAGTAAGAAAGCCCTCCCCAGGTATGGGCCCTTTGACTCAGGACTCTTCAGGCTCCAGAACTGTAGGAAATAAATCTCAATCCTTTTAATCGCCCAGTCCCCAGTATTATGTTACCGTAGCACAAAACAGATTAAGACAGCCTTATGTTCATTTGATTCATTCTAATGCCCATTTTACTAGCGATATTCATCCTATAGTGTCATACTGCAAACTGGGTACAGACACAACAGAATTTCTATAAAAATAAAAAGAATTTAAAGGAGACATGTAGCTGAATTTTAAAAAGATGCACACATTGTTAAAGGTGAGAATCACTCTATTTGGGCAGTCATCCCTGGCCCCCTAAAGCTTTTCTGTACTCTGAATGGTGAGTGGTCTATGAAATCCTTTGCTGTATTTATTCGTGGACACATTAACTGTTTACATTGGTGGAGACTCTAGAGTAAGATCCCAAGAAGTACAATAACAGTCTTTCTTTGCCTCAGTTTCCAATGTGAATCAGATACAACACCTCCTACTAAATTTGCAAACTATGGATATGTACCAAATAAAGTAATTGGTGTAAAATTATTTGTATATATAGGCCCTAAGTTCAATGCTTAACACTGAAAAAAAAATAGTGACAGTTGAACTTTCCAAGGCAGTTGAAAGGCCAGAAAGACATCTCTGTGTTTAGAAGATCTTGCTGCTTCCCTAGGGACAGAGTTCAGTTCCTAGCATCCATACTGAGTAGCTCATAATTGCCTGTAACTCCAGATATAGGGGATTCCATGCCCCTCTTCTGGCCTCCTTGGGCACCAACATCTCTCTCTCTCTCTCTCTCTCTCTCTCTCTCTCTCTCTCTCTCTCTCTCTCTCTCTCTCACACACACACACACACACACACACACACATACACACACACACATTTTAAAACATAACAAATGTTAAAAGTAAATTAAGGACAGGTATGTTATCGCATGCCTATGATCCCAGCATTCAGGAGGGAGGCAGATAATCATCAGAACTACAGAGGGAAGTCCCTGTCTCAGAAAAGAAAGGGAAAAAGAAAAAAAAATGAAAGAAAAATATCACCTTCGGGGTTGAGGATTTAGCTCAGTGGTAGAGCGCTTGCCTAGCAAGCGCAAGGCCCTGGGTTCGATCCTCAGCTCTGAGAAAAAAAAAGAAAGAAAAAAGAAAGATATCACCTTCAAGCATATGTATAAAATACAGATACGTATTAAACCCTCAAGGTTTACTTTTAAATACTCGGCAAGTATGGATTCTCAGTGGATTCTTCTACCGGGTTTCCCGACTGGAAACAACAGCACTCACTCTGCTCTGCTTACTCAGAAAGGCACTCATTCCAAGGCAATGGGACACACTTTATGTTTTAAGCCAGGGATTCAGGCTTGGATGGGGCCCAACCAGGAGCAATCTGTACTTTCTCCTCTCAGGGTTGTTAGGTAAAAGCTACCTACTCCACCTTCTCAGCATCCAGGACCCAGAACCTGCCCTGTAGCTGTCAGTCAGTCACAGGCAGGCCTGAAGCTCACAGTCTGCCTGGAAATGGAGTGTTGGCTTCTGAGACTTCTCACAAAGGCCATGCTGAATAGGCCAAGCCTCACCTGGCAAGTCAAACCACATCTTTTAAGATCAAACATAAATGAAACCCATACTTTCTTGATGGGAAAGCGGGACAAAGTATGACTCCCTTTCATGTCAACAGACGTGATGATCAGATGACCCTGACAAGGAGACAGAGATGAGTTTGGCCAGGAGGAGCAATTTGCTGACAGATAAGACAGAGCAGGCAGGCAGAGTTCCACAGAGAGTGTGGGGTCTGGCAGGGGTCTGGCAGGGGTCTGGCAGGGGTCTGTTACAGCCCATTAGTAGTGGCTTTCGAGTGCTGTGTGTTCGTGTACGTGCATCTTCACATGCGTGGCTGTATCTGTTGTATGGAAACAGTACACGGTCTTTTAACAGTGATTGTGTCTGTGTCTTAGAATTGTGGGTGATCTCATTTTCTTTTTTCTAAATTTAATTTAATCTTTTACTTATTCACTTTACATTTCATTCACTGCCCCTCCCTTCTGGTCATCCCCTCCCACAACCCTTCCTTCATTCCCCACCCTCTTCTCCTCTGAGTAGGGGGGAACCCTCTGGGTATCCCCCCACCCTGGTACATCAAGACTCTGCAAGGCTAGGCAGTTTCTCCTTACTAAGGCCAGACAAGGCAGCCCAGCTAGAAAAATATATCTCACAGACAGGCAGCAGCTTGTTTTGGACCCACATGAAAATCAAACTGCACATCTGCTACATATATGTCAGGGAGTGGGGGCAGGGGGCTAGGTCCAGCCTGTGTATGCTGAGTTTTAGTTTCTTTCCATAAAGAGAAAACAAAGATGGGTTCCCTGCCCTCCCACCCAGACACACACACACACACAAAGCTGGAGGTGTCAGTGTGTTTACCCATCACTCATAAGCTTTGGGTTAGAGCCTAAAGCACCACAAAATAAATAAAGATAATGACAAAACAAAAAACAAACAAAAAAACAAAACAAAAACCAAGCAAACAACTCTCTAGAAGGGTGGGTTTATTATAAAATAGGAAGAAATCTGTCGCCAGGGTTATTAGATATGATGCTGGGGTTTTCCTTTGCTCGTTGTTGTTGTTGTTTTTTATTAAGAAATAAATTCAAAATTACAGGAAGTTGGAAAAGTAAAAGCAATGCATAAAACTCCTCGCTGCTCTCCCCCCCCAAAGTCACTCAGCATTGAGATCAGTTTTACCCCACTTACTCTATACTTGTGTCACGGTCATTTAACAGTGCGTGAAAAGCGTGCACACACAGGAACTGACGATCTCTGAGCTCTCTTTAAAACACTCCATCGAGGGGCTGGAAAGAGGACTCTCCAGCAGGCAGGAGTGTTGCTGCTTCTGCAGAGGACCTAAGTGGGAAGGTAGAGGACCTTCCCACTACCCACCTGGCACGGCTGGCTCACTACTACCTATAACTCCAGCTCCAGGAGATGCACTACCCTCTTTTGGTCCCCAAGGACATTCACAGGCACATACCCACAAACATACAAAAATACATACATACATACATACATACATACATACATACATACATACATACAACTAAATACAATACGACCAGCTGAGTCTTGTGCTCGAGCCTGTGTGTGTGTGTGTGTGTGTGTGTGTGTGTACCTTGTGGGGATAGATGTGTAGTAAAAGGAAATAGCCACGGACAGTCATGGTTGTTAAAGCTCATCAAAGACAGGGCTGAAGAGATGGCTCAGAGGTTAAGAGCGCTGGCTGTTCTTCCACAGGTCCTGAGTTCAAGTCACAGCAACCACATGGTGGCTCACAACCATCTATAATAAGATTTGGTGCCCTCTTCTAGCCTGTAGGCATACATGCAGACATAACACTGTTATAACAATAAATGAATAGATCTTTAAAAAAGAAAAACTCATCCAGGATGTTTGTCTCCTTGCTTCTTCGAGGTTTAAATTCTTTTCTGTAATAAAAATTATCACAAAGCAGCCAAAGAACTTTTAAAAAATTTAACAGCTTAAAAGTCACATGGAAGAATTCCCCTGACTTGACTGGAGATTAATCACTGGAGAGATTAGTCAGTCAAATGATCTCACTGCAAAAAGAACCTGAAAGTCTGCTGTGGAGTCAACATTTTAATTAAGTAAAAATGTTCAGATGGCATTTGCAGTGTGCATAGCTTTGTAGTTGAGTGCAAAATATGCCCAAGTCCTGGGTTCAATCTCCAAAACCAAAAAGAAATTAATTATCTGAAGATCTTTACCACCAAATCCAAGGTGTCTCTGGAGCATATCAGGACATTCTTCCTGGAGCCTGATAAATCCAGTTATGACCTTTGACCCTTTTTCACCTTATCCTCATGAACCAACTATTAGATGGTTCATGAACTATTAAAAAGAAAAACTATTAGTTCTTTTTTCTTTTCCTTTTTTCTTTTTCCCTTGACTATCCTCCCACAAAATGCAAAAACAAGACAAAAAAGAAAGGAAAACAAAACAAAAAAAAAATCAATGAAAACCACAAGGTGACTCTGGTTCTTTTTACATGTCCTAGAGTAAGCTTTGCTCATGGAACACTAAATGCCCAGCCCAGAGGCAGTCCCTATTTTTTTGGAGCACGTGATATATGACGTCAAACTGAGCATGCTCAGCAGCATGTGCACCGCTGTACATGATGGAGAGTCTTTCCTGGGTATGTGTGCGTTCTCCCAATGCAAGCCACTTGCCGTCCTTGTTTGAGGGGGCACCGCTTGAAGAATTCTCTCCTTACTAGCTATCCTGAGCCCTTCTTCATTCTTTGAGATCCTGGCTTTGCCTGTGGGGTTTGTGCTCACCAAGAGGGCGAGCCTGCTGTGCTCAGATATGAAAGCTCTGAGCCTTCCTTCTTTACTACTCTCAAAAGCAAAATTGCAGGCCAGTAAGATGGTTCAGAGTGTGAAGTCGACTCACTGCCAAATTGAGGACTCAAATAGATTCCCAGGCCTCAGGCGGTGGAGGGAGAGAGCTGACGCCTATGGATTGTCTTCTGATCTCCACATGTTCCCTATGGCATGTACATGCATGTGCATGTGTGTACAAGTGATAGGATAAATGACCTAATATGGGTACACAACAAGGACACTCAGTGTACTTCCCCTGATGCAACCACTTCAATGGGAGACTCAACACATCTCAAGTGCCCAAGCTGCCCTTGCTTTCACAGACTTGGAGAATCACTATGAAAAAGACTGTACTTTGACCCAAATGTTGTCAAGTTCCTCCTCTTGACGTCAGCATCAACTTCCATCCTTGCTGGATGAGATCACTCTAGGGAAGTCTTCCACCCTTGCTACTGTGAACAAAAGTCCTCTGAATGACTTCCACATACTTGTTGAAGACCCTGAAGATGGGCTGACTAGAACTTTGTGACTGTGGGGAGATGAGCTGTTGCAGATTAAAGGCCGTAATTCTCATGAGTTGCAGTCCCTTCCTTTAACAGCCAACTATTATCACTCTCAACCCCTGAAGCTGACCTGATATCCTTGAGGCAACTTTTGGTACGTGTTGCTGAACTTAGCTAGCTCACTACCAGGTTCCACTCCAACCCTAAAACTAAGACATTTGAGATCCCGTTCTACTGTGTCCTCTTTCATGACACTCCTAATGTGTTGTTATCAAGGGAACAGCTTTGAAAATTTTGTACTATAAAATTTAATGTAAACTGTCCCACGGCAGAATGTGTCATTCAGAGTCATCTGAACCTGTGTTCCCAGGCCATAATCACTCATGTGGCTCAGAGAAAGCCATCCCCTATTCCCTTTGAAACAGGAGCTCTTTTGTGTGAACAACATATAACCATCCTCAAATGATGACCACCTTGATCTGCCCTCAGCAATGACCCCAACAACTCAGTTTAACCTTAACTTTGATATTCCTTTTTAGAAATTTTCTACTGATACCACACTCAATGATTCAAAACCTCTACTGCTCTTTGTTGGAGTTGAGTCCAACTGGCAAAGTTCCCTTGAGACTGTCCCTCTACCTATCACTGTGCCCCCAGTACATTCAATCTCCAAGATGAGACCCCTTATGTCCATAGATGTTAACCAGAGAGAAAAGACTACATAATAGTTTGGTTTGAATTTTCTGAGCCTATCATACATGTATGATGTAATGTGAACACATTCACCCCCAACCCCCACCAACTATCCCTGGAATCCCACCAACGTGTTCTCATCACAGCACCATGCCCTCTCCTTCCTCTTCCTCTTATGAAAATGTCCTGCTGGCTAGTTTTATGTCAGCTTGACACAAGCTAGAATCATTAGGAAGTATGGAGCTTCAGTTGAGAGAAATGCCTCTATTAAGATGCAGTTGTGGGCAAGATGGAGGTCATTTTCTTTACTAGCACTTGATGGGGGATTCTCTAGCCCATTATAGGTGGTGCCATGCCTGGACTGCTGGTCCTGGGTTCTATAAAGAAAGCAGATGAGAAAGCTATGAGGAACAAGGCAGTAAGCAGCGTCCCTCCATCTCCTTTGCATCAGCTCCTGCATCCAGGTTCCTGTCCTGCTTGAGTTCCTGTCCTGATTTCTTTAGCTGATGAACAGCAATGTGGAAGTGTAATCTGAACAAACCCTTTGCTCTCCAAGTTGGTCAAGGTGTTTTGTTACAGCAATAGAAACCCTAACTAAAACAGCTGTCATGCCTGAGTACTATATTTCCATGTTTTCATCCCTTCCTTCCCTCCCTACCTCCGTGTGTGTGTGTGTGTGTGTGTGTGTGTGTGTGTGTGTGTGTGTGTGTGTACATTGAAAAAAACTAATGGACTCACAGTATCTGTGGTTAACTGCATAAGACCTGCACAGAATCAAATAAATCCAGCCAAGATTCCAGCATGGATAAGGAACTTGAGACCTCACCTGTAACTAAGGAGCAATTGATAGTTGATGCCTGCTGTGGAGTGACAGTCCTTTGTCTTAGGGCATGTGGACACTTGTAGGTTGTCTATGTTCCAGTGGATGGCTCCACATTCCCACACACAGCTGCATCACTTTGTATTCGTTGTGAAAACATCTAATGGATTGAAAGGATGGAGTAGAAACTGAAGGTGCTAGTCTAGTTGGAAGTGTGCCGTGCCTTGGAGGTGTGAGTCCAGTTGGAAGTGTGCCTTGGAGGTGTGAGTCCAGTTGGAAGTGTGCCTTGGAGGTGTGAGTCCAGTTGGAAGTGTGTCTTGGAGGTGTGAGTCCGGTTGGAAGTGTGCCTTGGAGGTGTGAGTCCGGTTGGAAGTGTGCCTTGGAGGTGTGAGTCCGGTTGGAAGTGTGCCTTGGAGGTATGAGTCCAGTTGGAAGTGTGCCTTGGAGGTGTGAGTCCAGTTGGGAGTGTGCCTTGGAGGTGTGAGTCCAGTTGGGAGTGTGCCTGGAGGTGTGAGTCCAGTTGGAAGTGTGCCTTGAGGTGTGAGTCCAGTTGGAAGTGTGCCTGGAGGTGTGAGTCAAGTTGAAAGTGTGCCTTCTTACCTTGTACAAGAGCTGAGGTCTAACTCCAGGTCAGCAAAAGAGGAAAGAAAAACAAAAGCTTTATCATGAACCTTTGAAACAAGAAGGCATGAGGTGTTTACGTCAAACCTACTTTGTAAGCAGGATTATGACACGGGAAGCTTTGGGATTAATGTCAGCCCAGAGGACAATAATCCAGCACTGAGAGGACTGAAAGAGGAGGATACAACTTCGAGACCAGTGGGGGCTACAGGGTGAAGCCCTGTCTCAAAACAAGTAGACTGGGAAGATAGCTGCTCTACCAGGGGACCCTGGTTCAATTCCCAGCACCCATATGATGCTCAAAACCATCTGTAACTCCACTTCCAGAGGACCTGACTCCCTTCTAGTCTCTACAAGCCCTACACACATGGTACACAGACATACGTGCAGGCAAATACTCACACACATCAAATAAAAATAAATATATTTTAAAAATCCAACTGTCTTCAGGTGTACAGATTACTGCTATTCTTCAGATTTCTCCACCTAGATGTCTGAATGTAAAGTTATAATCCTTGCAATGCCTCTTTCACCAGGCTCTTGGACAGAGCTCAGTTCCTCACACCCTTTGCTGGATTCCAGGACAAAACAAACACCCGAGATTATCGGGTGCTGTGCAAAAGAAGTGGTTCTCACCCTTCCTAATGCTATGAACCTTTGAAACAGTCTGTCAGTCTGTCATGTGCTGACCCCCAGCCATAACAGCATTTTCATTGCTACTTCATAACCGTAGCTTTGCTGTTACAAATGGTAATGTAAGTAAATACCTGTGTTTTCTGATGATCTGAGACAACGCTTTAAACAGGTCAGTGAACCCCCAAAGGTTGAGAGAACCACTGTGTTAAAGTCCTGGTGAGAATCTCCTAATTATTGGGTGGCTTGCATAATGGCTCCCAACAATGTCTATGTCGTGGCCCACAGAGCCTGTGGACTGTTACATTAATGGCCAGGAGTAATGAGGTTGCATGTGGAATTTTAGGTTCCTAATCAGACAAGCCTGAGAAGAGTGTCCTAGATTCTTCAGGTGGGCCCAGTGTAATCTCCAGAGTCCTTTCATGTAAAAGAGGGAGGCAGGAAAGACAAAGCCAGAATTAGAGAGACTTTTTAGGTGAAAGTAGCCATAAACCAAGGAAAGCAGAAGCTGGGAGCAAGGCTGGTTTGCCTGTTTCCAGCCTGGCAGCACTGTGATGTAATCCAGCCGACCTCCAGATGTGGGAAATGATGCCTCTGGGTCATGTGAAGTCTGGGTCTCTGGGTCTGTGGTGACACAGTACAGCAACAACAGGAAACCATTACACTTACCCTTTCAGGGTCTCGGCTTCCTAATGTGTGGGAGGAGGTTCCCCGATCTGACAGTCGACGGTCACAAGTCTTCCTGAGCCATGAAAGAATTGTTCAAACCAAAAGACAGTGGGTTCAAACCACGGCCACTTCTGTAAAACCTCACATGCTGCTGGGAACTGGCAGTCATGAAACTAAACACTGCAAAGGTAAATCAGATAAAATCAAGGGGCCAACACTTTAAAGGGGCCACTGGCAGGCTTCCTTTAAGAGAGATACATACCCACATACCACACAGACCTACACAATCGCCTGTCCTCTGAGTGCTGGGTTATAGGAATGGACCACCATGCTCCTCATGTGTGTGTGTGTGTGTGTGTGTGTGTGTGTGTGTGTGTGTGTGCCTTTCTTGGGGCTGGAGAGATGGCTCAGCAATTGAGATCCATTACTGTTTCTGCAGAGGACCCATGTTTAATTCCTAGTCCCCGCATCTATAACTTTAGGCACAGGGAATCTGATTCCTTTTTCTGACCTCCTCAGGTTCCTACACGTGTGTGGTACACATCATGCACTCAGGTGCACACACACACACATAAAATAAATTATTTCTTAAAAATTACATATTAAGGCTGTGACTATTTTGTTGTGGTTGCACACTTGGCAATCATGTGATATGCCTTGGTTTAATCTCTAGCACAGCCAAAAAACATTTTTTAAAGTAAATAAAATAAAACATATTTCTAGATTACATGAATCTAAAGGGACTCAGCATCACCAAAGGTGACTTGTTGTCCTTGAATTGGAGAAATGCAAATGTGGTCTTAAAGGGTTTTTTTATTTTATTTTATTTTATTTTATTTTATATGTAGGAGTGTTTTGCCTGTATGTATGTCTGTGTGTATACAGTGCCCTCAGAGACCACAAGAAGGTTACAGATCCCCTGTTAGAGAGTTAGAGAGTCGTGAACCACCATGAGGGTGCTGGGAATTGAACTTGGGTCCTCTGGAAGAGCAACCAGTGTGCTTAATGGCTGAGCCAATACTCCAGCCCATAAACATGGTTTTCTAAGACGGTTAGGGGGTGTTGTGAATTTTCTCATGGTTTCAGAACCTGATTGCATGGAAGAATGTGCCTGTCCTTAAGAGCTGCATGGCGAACAGTTTCAGCACGAGCTGTATAAATACTGAAATATATATCACAAGTATTAATCATTGTTTGATCTGCATGGTGATTCAGAGGTCTTTGTTGTGCTGTTTGCCTGGGTGTTTGGAAATTCCACAATAAAAACTAGAGAGAAGGGAATGGAGGAGTGGCTCAGAGGCTAGGAGGTCAGAGCTTAGGAGGTCAGAGCTTAGGAGGTCAGAGGTTTGGAGGTCAGAGGTTAGGAGGTCAGAGCTCAGGAGGTCGGTGGCTCTTGCAGAGGACCAGGTTTTAGTTGCCATCATGAGTGTCTGGCAACTCACAACCACCTGTAACTCAACCTCCAGGGCAGCTGACACCCTCTCCTGGCCTTTTCAGGTACCCATGCGCGCACACACACACACACACATGCATGCGTGAGCACACACACACACACACGAAAATAAAATAAATCTTAAGAAAAAACTGTGGAATGTGAAACATATAAAATATACTTATATGAAAACTTAAAAAATTAAATTTTAAAAAAGCTAAGGGAATTTGTTTCTAAAACTATTCATAGGTACTTACCCAACTCTTATTCAAAACTTTACATTTTAGTTTAAAATTCCTTCTATAGAGTTTTCTTTCTAAAATTAATTGTATCCCCAACAGTGTAAAAAGTTAGTAAATAAAATTAATAATAGTGTTGGTAATATTGTTCACTGGCAGAGTGTTTGCCTAGTACATCTAAGCCCCAAGTTCAAATGCCAGCCCTTCCCCCACCAAAAAAAGAAAAACACTAATTGCACAGCTCAAATGTTGTCAAATGTTCTCACATGTAAAATAGCTTTAGTGCATTTCCAGTTAGAAAGCTTATGACATAGGATGATATCATTCTGTGAACCAAGGGAAACTGCTTCCCTCGAGATGAAGCCCAGTTTGGTAGAGGGGGGATTTTTGGTCTCAGCAACTCACAGATTTCATTTCTTGATTTTGCCAACAAAACAGATAAAAATGAAACTCTAAAAATAAAAATGGAAACTTAAGGACAAGCGAGAAAGGCAATCAGGACCACTACTACCTATACCTCAGCATCCCATGTACCACAGGATTCAGACGCCGCAAGAAGTTAGTCATCAACTCTAAAGGCCCAGGGCTAGGCCACTTTTTTCTTACTAACATATGTCCAGAAGAAACTATAACAGAGAATAAAAGAACAACATCCTAATTAGTCTAAGGATAAGAACCAGTTAAAACTAGAATAAAAGACAGATTTACACAAGTTTCTTTCTAAGCTTTTCCAAATATATGATTTCTATTTGTATTGCAACAACATCCAGGTGTGGTGGCACACAGGGCTGGAGAGTTGGTTCAGCATTTAAGGACATGTATTGCCCTTGAGAACACCCCAGTCCCAACACCTCATCTGTAACTCCAGTTTCAGGAATTCCAACACCCTCTTCTGAACTCTGCAGAGCTGAGTGCATATGTAGAAGGCATGTATATGTACCTACAGGCAAAACACATATACACATAAAATAATAAAATAAATACATCTAAAAAACAAGTTCAAGATCCCATGCCTGGGTTCAAATAACAATTAATAGTTTAATGTTTAAAATTTTCAAACAAAGGATGACCTTATTGGACATATGTGGGAGGAAAGGCCCTTGGGCCAGAGGGGGGTTCGATGTCCCAGTGTAGGGAAATGCCAGGATGGAAAGGCGGGAGTGGGTGGGTGGGTGGTGGAGAAGCAGGGGGAGGGGGGATGGGATAGGGTGTTCGGAGGGGAGACCTAGAAAGGGGATAACATTAAAAATGTAAAATCTTCAAACAGTGCTTTAAATTAATATACAGTTAAAATCTTCACTGTCGCCCCCTAGGAGTGGACAGACACCTTGTGTCTTTTGTGGTGTGGTGTGGTGTTCTTTTGTCAGTCAGGGGCAGAGCAGATGGCAGTCCATTGTTCATCCTAGCTGGATGGCCGGCTTGGTGGCCAAAGATGTCTAATGCCTAGGACTCATAAAAATCAAATCAAATCAAATCCAGGCAGCCCAGCGTGGGAGGAGAAAGACAGACAGAAATTCCATGCCACCGATGGACCTGCCCTTCAGCACTCAGCAAGGGGGGCCATAGACACCCACTTGTTGCTCTGCAGAGGAAGCCATCACAATGTGAGAGTGTGTGGTGGTCAGACAGGAGAGAAAGAGAAATGGAGCAGCTTGAGCATTCTGAAGAGATGGAACTGGAGACTCAAGGGTGGAGAGGAGGAGCCTGTTGTGAGTGGCCAGTCCTGCCACCTAAGACCACAGTGAGGCCCCAGCTGGGGCTGCTGCTGAGGACCGTGTCTGAGTCCATGGCCATACAGCAGCAGGGGTCTGTGTCGATGTCTGCGTGTCTATGGCTCATATTAACCACTAGAGAACATGGAGATGTTCCTAGTAGCAGCAGCTGCCAGGACACACATGGATGTCTCGGGGCTGTGCATGATTGCCCCCCTCCCGGATGTGGCACTCTGGGGAGCTTGTCTTATCTCTAACTGGTGGCAGCACTCAGGAGAGCAGACCCTGCGCTTCACCCAGGCAGCACAGTGGAGCTGTCCCTGGAAGCGTGACTGAGGGTGGGCTGAGGGCAGGAGAGTTAACCCTGCCTCCTGCCGAGGGAGGCATTCGGCGTTTAGCCTCCCGCAGGGCTGGGGAACTCGCCCTGGTGGTTCAGTAAGGGAGAGCTGGTGTGCTGACCAGCTACCGCCCAGGTCCAGATTCAGGGCTCTGAGTTGGCACACACACCCCCCCAAAATCTATATTTTCTGAGAACAGTTGGCCCACATGAAAGGCCCAGTCCTGCTGAGCCAGAGCTTCTGGATGTCCATGACCCAAGGCAACAACAGAATAACCAGGAGGAGGCAGGTGAGGGTTCAATATTGATGGTGCCACAGAAGCCACTGATCTGGAACCAGACCAATGACTCATTGCAATGAGCATGTGTGAAGGTGTGTGGACAGAGGGACAAACTGTGGGACACAGTGACATACTACAGGGTCCACCATGAGATGTTTTCTGTGCTTTGTTTTTTGTTTTAGGGTGTGTGTGTGTTTTATTTTGGGGGGATTTGCAAGGCTGAAGGGCAGATATGGGGAGATGGGGAGATGGGAAAGACTAGGGTGCATGATGTGAAACAAAGAATCAGTAAAAATGTTTGAAAAATCTGTACTGTCATTGATACAGAAATTTTAAATGGGCGGTAGAAACCATAGACAGGCGCTCTGCTGCCACCTAGTGAAACATATCTGAATTGCAGGAGAAGCCTGTGGAGAGTGGAGAAATTCCTTCCAAGTTTTCCTTTCAAAAATTTTATTTTGTATTAATACATACAAATTTTATTTTTCTTGTTAGGATGAGGATGAAGGCATAAGGAGAGGAAGGGAGTAGTAAAAATGGGAATAAAAAGAAACAAAGAACCAAAACCTAATAAAAGTACACAAAAGACATGAACAAATAATTGCCGTTCCGAGAGAGAAGAAACGTCTGTGTAGTGAGCAGGTTCCCGTCCCGATGAGCTTCAAGAAGACTCCTGTGATCACTGCTATGATTATTTTTTTCCGAGACAGTGTCTCTTTATGTAGCCCTGGCTGTCCTGGAACTTAATGTGTAGAAGAGGCTAGCCTGGAACTCAGAGATCATCCTGTCTCTGCCTCCCAAACACTGGAATTAGAGGTGTGCGCCAGCACTGCCTGACTTCACTATACTACTTTTAGCAAAAAAAGATTTAAAATGGTAGGTAGATGGTTCAGTTCAGTAGGTAAAGCGGTTTCTGCGCAAGCGTGAAGACCTGCTTTTTAATCTCCAAAACTTTCGTAAAGAGTGGGAATCTCGATGTTTCTACAGGGAGGTGGGAGCTCCTGGGGCAGCTGGATCCCCATGCTCAAAGATAAAACAACAGAGACGTGACTCAGAACAAGGTGGAACTCAAGGACTGAGTCAGGGTTTTCCTCTGACCTCCACACCCACGCTGCAGAGTCTGGGAGTGAAAAGATAATAGCTTCAAGACTTTCTGCTGTGGACTGTTTAAAAACATCCCGGTGGTGTACCTGGTAAAATTGGAACAGGTAAGAAGGTTGTAACACGTAATATGTAACAAAGTCAGACTACAGCTTTCTAAGATAAACAGCAGTTGAAACTGAGGAGAGCCCTCCTCCTCCCGCTGCATTTTTTCCAGCTTGCCCTCCTTTATATCTGGCTTCGTACAGAATAGAGTAAGCATTTGGGCTTATCTTTGAAGAGGAAAGATTCTACTTTTGGATTTTGCAATCCCTTGATAATTCAATAGCTCAGCTTGGCAAGGATATGCCATGTGCCAACTGCCACTTGACGACATGCTGTCTATCCAAGCTCTGTGGAAGATACTCCAGTGGTAAAAGCAGCCTATTAATAGATTTGGACACTAATTTATGATGACATTTCATGAAGATTGCAAGATGCTTTTTTGGACAGCTCAGAAAATGACTGAAAGGCTGTTGGTCTGCACTCGTCCACTGCTCAGAACGAAGAGAGTTTAATTGAGTTGATCTCATGTTGCCGCCAAGATCCAGGGGTGGGAAAGCATCATCTGAGATGTGGGAAATCCAGAACTGGTTTGGGGGTCCCTGGTCCTGTGACGAGGCTGGGGCCATGGGGTTCTCTGACTCTTGGACATCCAGGTGCCACTGGGAGTCACAGAAGAGCCAAGAACAGAGTCGAGGGCTTGTGGTCTGGGGACAGCATCTAGCCTGAGGCTGGGGGAAAGAGAAGCTCAGGCTTGTCCCATGGGTGATTGTCCTTAGTTTGTGCACTTCAATGGCTCTGACCCACAATGGTGTGTATGTATGTGGGTGGGTGGTGGTGGTAATTATTTGCTGAAAGCAGCCAGCAGGTCGAAAACAATCTTAAAGAAAACAAATATTTACCATAATGTTAGAAGCAACATGTAAATACAAGAGGATCACAGGTGATTTGGGGGATCGTTCTGGGTCTCTTGGGGTCAGTAACTTCCTCTCTTACAAAATTCTGTTAACGTTTTTTTCTGTAGAAAATTCTTCATTTCTTCCCCACACCACATTTTCAGTGCTGTTCAAGAAATACAAAACAAAAACCCCTCTGTTGGGGGCAGACATCATCAGACATACACACAGATGGCCACAGATGGTAGACAGACAGAAGACAGAGGGAAAGTAATAGACAGTTTAAATTTAGGCTTGCTCCTGATCTAAACAACTCTAAAAGGACGAGCTGATTTTATTTCTATTGTGGCATCAGAGCAAAATAGTTGTACTCGGAGGGATTTTCTTTGTCTGAACTTCGAGCTACATGGAGATAAGTAATTTTTTTCTAGGAAGAACCAGATAATAAATATATTAAGCTTTACAAGTCATACACTGCTCCAACTACTCAACTTGGCCCAAGAGTACAAAGGCGGTGACTGCCTATAATACATAAGCAAACTGCGCGGCTGCTTCCATGAAACTTTATTTGTGGACACTGAAATTGAAAATTTACATCTTTTTCATGTTTACTGTTCTTCTTTGGATTCCCTCCCCCCCCCCCACCATTTAAAAATGCCAAAACTGGGGACTGGAGAAACTGTTTTGTGGATAAGCTCTTGCAGAGGACCCAAGATCAACTGCCAAAACCCTACCAAGCCGCTCACAACTGCCTAACTCCATCTCCAAGGAATCCAAACGCCCTCTTCTGGACTCCTCAACATGCACTGCACACACACACACACACACACACACACACACACACACACACACAGAGAGAGAGAGAGAGAGAGAGAGAGAGAGAGAGAGAGAGAGAGAGAGAGAGAGTCAGTCCTAGGCAGCGGAGGCACATGTCTTTAATCCAAGCACTCAGGAGGCAAAAGTAGGTGGGTCTGTGAGATTGAAGCTAGCCTGGTCTACAGACTGATTGCCAGGGCAGTCAGGGTTACACAGGGAAAACTTGTCTCAAAAAATTAAATTAAATTAAAAATTAAATTAAATTAAACCATCTTTAAAATACAAAGCCTATTCTTAGCTCAAGGGGTATTATAAGAGTTGGACTAGGTTTAGCTTTTGATGCAGAAGTTAAGCCCCAGGGCTGGCAGGTCTCTAAACTGCTCCATCTTGCTGTCTCTGTGACTTAACTGCTATAGTTTTCACTGTTTAAGAACGTGGGGATTGGACTCCCTTTACTGCATCTTGTGCCTTCTTTTCCATCTCGTTTTAAAGTACTTATTAGACAAGAATTAAAAAGCCATCACATCCCATACATGGCTGCTATTATTCTTAGAGGGGGTTATCTTAGTGCCCCCCAGGGCTGTCCTCCCTCACACATCTGAGAGTCTGAATATCTCAAAGGTGTTTAGGATTGAAATTTTCCAGTGGTAAAACCCTTCTTTGTACCATTGAAGAATATGAGCTTTCTAGAAACTCTGCAGATGAGAATAACTAATTAACAGACTTCTCAGAACAACAAATTCCAGGTAAGACCTCTGGTTGACTTCCCCTCGGGTCTGTCTTTCTATGTCAGTGGTTCTCAACCTGTGGTTTGCAACTGCTCTGGGGGGTCGAGTGACCCTTTCACAGAGTCGCCTGAGGCCATCTACATATCAGATATGGACCGTAATGTAATGTGATTTGTACCAGTAGCAAAAATACAGTTATGAAGTAGCAACAAAAATAATTTTATGATGGGGGGTTCACCACAACATGAGGAAGTGTAGTGAAGGGTTGCAGCATTAGGAAAGTTGAGAACCACAGTTCTGTATGATCAATATTCACAGTACAAAAAGGATCGTGGTCCACATCTTGCTCTTCCCTCCTGTTTGCCAGAGACAGCAAGAGCCCCACCTTTCAACAGATAGCTGAGCTGCCATACAGTACAGGTGGTTAGAACAGACACAACAAGAAGATGGCGGGAACTTACACTTTCCATGACAATCGTGTGCAAAATGTCTAAATGATAGGCAGGTGGAAGCTAGCAGTGACCAGAGACCTAGCACAACTCTATGCTAAGAGGGCAGAGGGACTGCAAATGTCCCATCTTCCTGGTACATCTTTCACAGTTAAGGACCCCTCATTAGAAAAGGAGTCCTGGAGTTGTGAGCACTGACAAGATGGGGCCTTGGCGCTTCTGGCCACAATGCCTCTCCCCTGGACCCAGACAACAAAGATTCTCTGGTTTTGCTAGAACCTTTGTTCCCTCCAGCCCTCAGAGATTTTTGTACATTTGGCCATTTCCTTCCCTAAGCTGAGGGAAATATTTTCAAATTCCACTGCCATTTCAAGCAGACCCCCTGAATGTGGCTTCCTCTCCATTCTAGATTTAATCTCTCACTTTGTTAATATTTTTCTTTTAATGTGCATTGGTGTTTTATCTGCATGTATGTCTTTGTAAGGATGTTTTATCTTGGAGTTACAAGCATTTGTGATCTGCCATGTGGTGCTGGGAATTGAACCCGGGCCCTCTGGAAGAGCAGTCAGTGCTCTTAGCCATTGAGCCAGCTCTCCGGCCTCTAGATTCTTAAGTGGAATCTCTTAAGCAGAAATCAGAACATCTGTCCAACTGTCGTCTGATATACACATCCCTCTCCTCAAACAATGAGGACAAGCTGATTACAGGTGTGAAAAGAGGGAAGGCCACAGAGAAGTCAAAGGATAAAACATAGAGTTGTGAAAGAATATGTTAAGAACACTGGCAACCACAACACTAAAGACAATATGAGCCATGCAGTCATAATTTTGTGCTAGCCAGACACCAGTCCCTCAGTGTCTAGAGGGGATCAACCCCAAGCATTCCAGTCTTTGGCTGCTCAAGACATTTATATGAAATGACATAGTATTTGTATATAACTTACACACATCCTTCCGTAGACATTTTATTTTGGTTTTTCGAGACAGGGTTTCTCTGTGTAGTCCTGGCTGTCCTGGAACTCACTCTGTAGACCAGGCTGGCCTTGAACTCAGAAATCCGCCTGCCTCTGACTTCAGTAGACATTTAATCATCTCCAGATTATGTTAATATCTAATACAGTATAAATGTTATTTAAATCATCCTTATATTATTTGCAGAAACATAATTTTAAGAAGCCTCTGCATGCTCAGTACAGAGATACTTTCCCAAATATTTAATTTTATTTTTATTTATGTATATGTGAGCATGCATCAAATTCATGCAATACCCAAAGAGGCCAGAAGAGGGTGTCACATCTCCTCAATTTGCCGTGACAGATTTTTGTGTGATATCCAGTGTGGGTTCTGGAATCCAAACCCAGATCCTCTGCAAGAGCAGCAAGTACTCTTAACCACGGAGCCCTCTCTCCAGCCCCATTTCCAAAATCTTTTTGATCTAAAGTTTGTTGAATCTACATATGTAGAACCTGAAGACAGCAAGGGTCAGTGGTACTTGGATGCATAAAAAAAAAAAAAAAAAAAAAAAAGAAAAGAAAAGAAAAAAAAAGAAAGCTGGAAATCTTCCACTAGAATTTAGAAGGTATAGTTCTTTATTTATAAATATATATTTGCAATGTTTATGATATCTTTAAAATCTTTATAGTCTGAGAAATAAAATACTTGGGGGGAATTGTTGTTGCTGTTGTTTGAGTTTCAAGACATTTCATGTAGCCCAGGCTGACCTTCAATTCACTCTGTAGTGATCGTGAACTTTTGGTCCTCCTGACTATCTCCCAAGCAATGGGATTACATGTCCACCACACTTGGTTTTGTGCTGGGCTGGAGATCAGACCTATGACTTTCTGCATGCCAAGCAAGCACTCTGCCAACTGGGCCACAGCACTAGCCCTTAAACAATTGCTATTTCCTATTTTAATTTTATTTCCTGGGGGAAGGCATTCCAGTATCATGACACCAGTATAGAGCGGAGCAAGCAAGCTCTTTCACGTGCTAAACCATGGCTCGGACCCAAAAGTACTGTCATTCAAAGAGCTGACATGACTCAGCAGAGAAAGGCACTTGCAGCCAAGCCTGATGACCTTAGTGACCTGGACTCACAAGGTGGAAAGGGAGAACCAGACCGTTCAAGGTGTCCTTTTCCCTCTACACGTGTGTTAGCGTGTGCACACTTCCTTGCACATACACACAAATACACACAGATAAATAAGTATACATTTAAAAATAAATAAACCCAAAGCTAAACATAGTTGGTCAAGGTGGCTTATGCTTACAATTCCAGCCTTGGGAAGCTGAAAGAGAAGAATCATGAGTTTGAGACTAGGCTATGTAGCAAATTCAGAGTAGTCTTTGCTATATAGCCATGATTCTGTCTCAAAACAATGGGGGTTTTGAGGTGTGTCAGCAGATAAAAGCTCTTGTAGAAGACCCAGGGTTCAGTTCCCAGAACCCACCTGGAGGCTCATAACGGTAACTCCAATTCCAAGAAATCTGGTGCCCTCCTGTGGCCTCCACAGGTATCACACATGCAGGCGAAACATGTATAAAATATAAATGAAATCGTTTAAAAATAACTAAGCAAATAACTAACTAGCTGAAAGCACTGACTGAGGTTTCAATTTGTGCACTGTGTGTGCTCTATAATCTAATCAAGAGGTTCTAAAGCACAGACGAAGATTCCACACAACCACCATTAGGAACAGCAACCATGTTGGAGGTTGGAGACCATCTCAGACTGGCTGGACATCCTTGTTCATCAAATAAACCTCCATCATAATTGAATTTCCTGGCTGTCCCTTGGAAAATTAACTTATGTTGTAAGTCACTGACACATGCATTTCAGACCCAAAGGACCCAAAAGACTAACTCATAATCTATGTTTGGCTGGGTTGGGGGTGGGGGTGTTGGTTTGATGTTTGGGTTTGTTGTTTCTTTGTTTTTACTTGGTTTGTGTTGTTTAGTTTTAAGACAGGCTCTTAATACACAGCCCAGGCTAATCTCGCTGCATGCCCCAGCAGGCTGGCCTCAAACTCAAGTGCTAGCATTACAGAATGTGCCACCATGCCTAGCTCTGAATTTGTCCTGCAGGCTGTAAGCATCCTGGCTTACTGATTGTCAGTCATCTGCCTGGAACTCTGTTGTGACAACAACAGAGTTGTGATTTTTGTACCGCCTGGCTCCACCCCACACCTCCAGGCTTTGCTTCCACTCCCCACCCCGAACTCCTGGGAAAGTCAACAGATGCCCTGTTTTGCTCAGGCTTGCAGATAAGATAAAGTGGCATCACTGTGTCCACGGAGAAACACGGCAACTGATTCCCAACAGAGCCAGAAAGGGGTTATAAGAACTCTCCTGTCATTGAGGAAGCTGGCCTTCGGCAGCTTGTTAATTATCTGCGAATGTCAGCATTTTCCACTGGCCCTGGAGTTAAAGTATATTCTTCACTCCTAGATGGTTGCTCTGTGATTCAACCAAGAACTGTAACCTGGCTGAGGTTCTTTTGGACAGACCCCCCTCCTACTCTGAATCATCCCCAAATCTTCAATGGGGGCTCTAGCTAAGGTTTGGTTAACCTTAACTTAACCTCCCAGATTTTAACCACCGTGTCTTATCCCACGTCTTATCCATTCACTCAACTATTGACTGTCTGCAATATGTGAGATGGTTTCTGAACCCTGGGTACGAAATATGAACAAAACAGATGCATTCTATCTGTGGATTAGACAAAAGGAAAGCCGGGGGGGGGGGGGGGTTGGCAAAGAGCTATTCCAGTAGACTATGGAAAGAATTGCTAAATACAGGTAATCACAGGAGTTTACTTCAGAGATGGAGGAGACACAGACGGTGGAGGAAAGGGGATGTGACCTGGGGAAAGTGGCATTTCAGCCTCAATGAGAGCCGCCAGGACAAAGAGCCACAGTCCAGTGCCTAAGCCACCAAGGCGCGCCACCTGGAAGTTCTGGAATCTGAAGTCAGGGTGGCTCCTCTCTGGCGGCTTTCCTCTTAAGTTTGTCTCATCTATTTCCTGATATCTTCATGTGGTTTTCCCTTCCTTGTATATGTGAAGGTGCTGGTTATATTGGATTAGGACTCACCCTAATGACTTCACCTTAATTTAATTGCTTCTTCTCCAAATACAGCCACCTTCAGAGATTCTGGTGGTCCTTTGCAAGGACTCAATTCAGGCTATAGTGGACCAGAAAGATAAAAAGGTATTAGCCAGGTATACAGAAGTACAGGCACGGGTGTCCAACATAAGCAGGGGGTAAGAAAAAAAGGCCCCTAGGAAGCTGCACAGATGTCCATGCAGCTTTAACTGATTGCCACTCTGGATCATTAGATGAGATCGCTTCCCAGGCCAGCGCCAGCTGCTCAGCTATGGATGCACCATCTGCTCTTAGCTTGCCTGGTGCTATGTCCCCAGCAGCCAGTCACCTGTGTGACTGTGAACTCCAAGGAGAGTCACACCCTGGGTCACTCTATCACTAGGAGCTTCAGCAGAGCTCAGAATTCTCCACACCACTTCACAGGAGACATAGGGAGCCCAGTTGGTGGAGAAGCCTGCTGACAGGCCTGTCTTTCTTGAGATCAAAGTGTTTCTGGGGTGTGTCCTGAACTGGGGTGGTGTTACGTTCTTTGGGGGTTTCAGTGAGTTGCTGAAGTGGTACAGACTCAGAAATGGAGTAACCTCATAGGGAAATCAGCTGTGACAGATGGGTTAGTCTAGCATAAAATCATAACTGACCACATGAGAATCCTCAGTAAAACCCTTATGTTAGCAGCTGTACATCAGTGCCCAGAGAAGAGCCTGTTCTCACTGGGTAGTTTAGAGATGTGCCGAGTTGAGGTTTCATCAGTGTTTATTTAGTCTCCTTAAACTGGCTGCATGATGCTTTCATTTGTGAGTGATTTTATTCTTTAGAGGGCGGGGGTAAAATTTGCCAGGAGAATTGTCTTGACTACGAGTCTAGCCTAGATTGCTTAGTGACTCAGTGAGCCCCTGAGCTAAAATGAGACCTTGTTGCAAAGAAAGATGAGGATTTCATCTTAAGAGTAATGGAAGTCTATTGTAGTATGTTAGTGTGGAAAATGATATGACAAGATTTGATTTCTCTTATGTGTTTACTCCAATGATGGGGACCAAACCCTGGGCTTCATTGGCACCAGGCAAATGCTCTGTCAACAGTACTATCTTGCCAGTTCCAGAATTGCCTTTAAGAAGAAAACCTTGGCTGTTGTAAGAAGAATGCACCAAAGAGAGGAGAAAAAGAAAGGTTGAGGAGGGAGCAGGGTACCACTGTCCTTCAGGGTAGAGAGGGGGCAGAGTCAGTGTAACTGGAAAGGAGCAAAGGATGCAGGAGAGCACGCACCACCAAGGACCACGGCATGCTCCATGAGAGGAGAAGGACTGGGCACACAGAAGACAAGCAGGTCTTGCCACAGAGCGAGCAGTCACATCATCTAAGGAGCACCATCTCTAAGGACCACATCTTACAACTGGGGAAGAAAGGAAGAAAAATGTTGGGAGCTCAGCCTGCACCCGTTACATTTTACAACACACACTTCAAATATTTTAAAATCATTAAAAAGACCTCAAAAAGCACCAGGGCATCCTCCTGTCCTGACTTACTTTCTTCATTTCTCCTTGCTCTCCAGGCTTTTCAAGAAGCAGTGAGCATGCAGGATGCAAGACTGACTGCTGTTGTCTGAAGATGTCCTGAAGACAGCCAGGCCTGGTGGTGCACAAGTGATGCTAACACGAGAGGTAAATGCTGCGAGGATCAAGAGTTCAATGCCAGCCCCAGCTACATAGCAAGTCTGATGCCAACCTGGGCTACATGAGAGTCTGCCAAAGCTGTATCTGGAAATAAAAACACGCTACTTTCCATGTATGTAATGGTGTCTGTATGATTGGTAGACACCAAAATCACTACTCTACATAAAATTTCCATGAAATTCTTACACATTGTAAGGTAGTTATCATTATCTCTATTTTACAGATATAAAAATGTAGGACCACTAGATAACGATGTTTCCTAAGGGTTGCAAAGCTGCACAGACCATGAACTAAGCTATTCTTGTTTTGAACTCATGGCACTGACTACAATGCTAGCCACCCTCCAGCAAGCCTTCCCTTTGAGAACAGAAATAAAGTTAAATCCATGAAACATAAATCTTCTTACCCCTTCTCATATTTTTAACTAAAAAAATTAAGTATGCATAATTTTTAAAATCTGATAAGCTTAGGCTCCATGTTTGAAAACTATTTTGATCCCAATAATTCTATTAGAGTATCAACTTGAACCAAACCAAACCCTTGGCTTAAGTGAGACCTTGTACACAGATGTTGGAGACACAAATGTTCTTGCACCCACAGAAACCCATAGAACCAGGAATGTTAAATACACAGGGTGTCTCCTCTGTGAAGGAGACAAAATTCCTGTTATTTCTGCCCAGAAAGCTGAGAGTGGATTTTGATTAAGCTATCTGTGGAAGACCTCACCCACCTTTGCTATAGAGGCAGACCTCACCCAAATCCCCCAGAATGATTATTCCAGACTTTTCCCTCCCTAGGCCATTACCCATCCTTAGAGGAGATCACATGTACTCTATGGCCTGTTGACCTCTCTGCTGTCATTCAGAGACCACACTAGATTCTAGGCCTTTTAGCTATAGAACCCACCCTCATGGTCTTATAAGACTTTCTATGTAATCACACCTTAAACTTCATTGTGCACCTAGAATTGGACTGAGTGTTATCTGGAAACCTTTCCAAGCTTGCACTGTATTTTAAATGTGCTGACAATAAGCTGCCTGGCATTAGTCTCCCTGAAGTCTGATTCAGATTGACCAGTAAGTCTTTATCTCTTTGCAAGGTTCTTTTCCCTGCCTGGAGACCTGCAGGGACACACACACACACACACACACACACACACACACACACACACACTCCTAGCACACAGACTACCAAACTCTCAGGTAGAACAGATGACACATGACTATGATCTTAGCATTTGACATTGAGGCAGGGGGATTGTTTCAAGTTCAAGGTCAGCTTGGGCTATGTAGTGAGTACCAAGACAGATATAGCCACATAAGAAGATTCTGTTTTACACATTAACTAGTTAATGAATTAATTGGCAGCTGCATCTCTGACTAACAAGTTTTAGGAACTCCAATTCTAGCTTTTCTCAACTACAAAATGGAAAACGTGACTTAAACATGTTTGTCCAGTGTCCTTCGAGAACTCCAAATATTCACATGGGCCAACATCTTCCTTAAGACAGTGGTAGATCTGTGAACCTGCTCACATGTTTGCTAAGCAACTGTGATGTTGATAGTCTAGGAGCCTGGCTGGAGTCACAGTCCAGAATCTGCATGGAAGAGCTTACAGTCAGTTCCTAGAGAGGAGATGCGTGTAATAGACAGAAAATTACAGGGGATAAATGAGGTAATAGGTCATGCATGGTGTAAGTCAAGATCTAGGGAAACCAGAGAACATATGGGAAGTGTTGGATTAGAAAGCAAGCAGAATGGGATGTAAATTGATGAAAAAACGAAGGATGCTATCCCTGGGGAGCGGTGGAGATGCTATGGTTGGGGTGAGGTGTTGGAGGCAAAGGTGGAACCAAGAAAGAGGTGCTATGTCAGAAGCCAGGACCCTTGCCTCTTACCCTCACCCCCTACTTCTCCCCACCTGCACGATGTCTCCTGCAGCTTCATCTCCCTAGCAACCACAAGGTTCTGCTTGATAGTTACAAATAGATTTTTAGATGTAAAGCAGTGTACCGTATCTTTTGAAGTAGGCAGTTGAACCGCCATTGTTTCAGGGCACAGGCCAAGACGATTCTGTACTTTCCCATCACCTGGATCCCTCTTACCCCTCCCTTTGAAAAATGTATTATAAATAAGCACTTGGTGCCCAAATATATGACTCTTGACAAGCATTTGCTTCCTTGAGTCCATTCTCTCTCTCGCCCATTCTTCCAGGTTTCAATCCTCCTCATCCCTCACGAATAACCTAGGGCCCGCAGGTCGGGTCAGTGCTACATGCTCTGGAAGCATTTCTGAGAGATGTCTGATTCAAAATGACCCTTGAGTACTTGAACCATACTCTCAGAATTTAAAATAGATTTGATGGGTAGCAGAGGCACCCATCACATAGAGAGATATCTGTTTTTAAGTATATGAGAAAGTGTGGGGTTTAGGGGGAGTTAGATAGATGGAATGCAGCCAGGAGGGGTGATTAAGGATTAGTAAGGAGTGGCAAACCCTTTGATGAAGAAAGTGGAGACCAGTGAAGTGGAAAGACCTTGTGAAACCAGAATGAGTTTGAGCAGTGCCTGACAACACTGCCCCGGGGTATCTGTGCAACAGCTTTGAAGTTGGAAGTTTCTAGGCTTTCCACAGCAGCCTTGTGCAAGTTCTCATCCGCTGTTGCAGGGCGAGGCTAAGATTGCCCACTCTCTGTAAGGATGCAGTAAGTGTCCAAGGAGAGAGAAGTTTGAATATTATTCTCTGCCTTTCTTTCTTCACACTGCCTGGGTCAGGGCAAGGGGAAAGGACCGTTCAAGGGGTTATGATGGAAATGACACAGATACTATACTTGATCTTAGCCAAAAGGTCGGAAAGCGATTTGAAATGAACAAGAAGGTAATGACGGGCCATAGGTTATGGAGATACATTGAGTAGATTGGCTCTTTAAATGATTTTATTTTTAATTGACACTTCACACTGCACACATTTATGGAAACAGATTGGCCTCTGGATGACAATGTGGCAATCCTTACATCCAATTTACACCCAGTTGATGACAGGCTTCTACCTGTGTTGGCACAGAGTCCTCAGTTGGAACTGGTCCCCTGGCACTGGGCTAGGACTGACACTGGAAGGACTAGTTCATTACATGAACCCAGAACTGACCTATGACCTCTTGGTATGACTGGCAAGCACTCCAACATCTGCTATAGCTCATCCCTTAGGCCACTTTCCTGTGTTTTCTCTTTTTAGGAACTGTGTCTATCTAGTAATAGACCATTCCTGGTTTCTCCATTTTCGCACACACACACACACACACACACACACACACACACACCTACCACCATAGGCTTAGGATACCAAACTGTGAGTTGTTGTACTTCAAAGAGTAATGCACCTAAGAATCACAAGCACACCTGTTAGAAATACACACTCTGAAGAGAGTAACATAGCAGCTCAGGAGTCTGCCTTGGACAGCATCTCAGCTCACTCTGATGCACATGGCTCTCACCCAGGAACTTATTGATCCATATGAAAGCCAAACTCATGAATTAACATCTATCAAGAAGCCTTTGGGATGCTGAGATCGCTCAATGGGTATAGGGTATTTCTCCAAAGCCTGAGGAGCTGAGTTCAATCCCTGGAAACCACACACTGTAAGGAGAGAACTGACTTCTACAGCTGTCCTGTGACCTCCACATGCATGTGGTGGCACACATGCACACACATATACAAAATAAAATACTTTAAAAATATTTTTAAAGAAGGCTTTTGAGAGTGTTCTTTCTATATTTGTGTATAAATCTTTAGGCCCATTTTCCCCAAGGTATAAACTGACATGGGTATTTTGGGAAGCACCTACATCTGGAAGATTTACAATCTTCTTCCAGTGATAGATCCAGCCATGTGGGTTGCACAACTCCACTCCACCCTGGCATTTCCAATCAGTCATAAAAACTAGCTGAGTCGACTTAGTATTCCAGGGCACTTGATGAATATCCATCATGGATTAGCTCACTTCCTTTCCTCATCTACTGGCAAAAACACAACTCAACCCATCGATCAGGCTGCTGAGCCAAAGTCTGAATGATCCCTGGCTCACAGAAGCTTCTGTGGATTATTTGGATGCCCCAGAAATCAGTGGGATTATTGGAAATACTGGCTCTATTGTCCCATGGAAAAGGAGAAAGAAACTAATTTATATTGTACTCACATCGACCTAAATTACCAACAGGGAGATTATCCAAAGATAGCTAAGAGTGGAGTATGGCAACGAACAGACTAAGCCATAGCATAAACCACAGGCATTCAAGGTGGAGGCAGGAGGGAGGTTTGTAAGAGACTGTGTAGCCAGGATTGCATGAGTTGTTTTGAGATGTTAATTCTTGGCTGTGAGAATCAATGACATGGATGGTGTCAGTTTGTCTTACTTAGGGTTTCTATTGCTGCAATGAAACAGCATGGCCAAAAAAAGCAAGTTGGGGAGGAAAGGGTTTATTCAGCCTACACTTCCACAGCACTGTCCATCACTGAAGGAAGTCAGGGCAGGAACTGAAACAAGGGCAGGATCCTGAAGGCAGGAGCTGATACAGAGGCCATGGAGGGGTGCTGTTACTGGCTTGCTTCCCCTTGCTTATTCAGCCTGCTTTCTTATAGAACCCAGGACCACCAGCCTAGAGATGACCCCCACTCACAATGACCCTCCCCCATCAATCACCAACTAGGGAAATTCCTTACAGCCAGACTTATGGAGGCATGTTCTCAGTTGAGGTTTCCTCCTTTCAGATAACTCTAGTTTGTGTGTCAGGTTGACATAAGACCACCCAGCACACAGTCCAAGGGTCAGAAGGCAGTTAATAGACAGTCCTTATAGAAGGCAGCTTTGTGGCAGCCTCTGTACAAGGCTATGGTTCTAGCACGGTTTTATAAGCTTAGAGTTCTACATCCAGTGCCTCCCAGCTTCTATTACTTATTTATCTGTTTAGGTTTTCACCAAAGTGACTCCAGTTTGATTTTTACCACTTTTGCACTCTGAATCAATAAAGGCTATGGGTTGCTGAGAATTTGATGATTGAAAAGATCTGAGATGATGAGATGACTAACCTGCCACCAAGCCAGTGGACCCAAGTTCAATCCCTGAATCTACATAGTGGAAAGAAAGAACAGACTCCCAGGAATTATCTATCCTCTGACCTACACACACAGATAAACACACTGACACACACACACACACACACACACACACACACACTGACACACGCACACTGTGGCTCACGAACAACAAATTCATGTAAAACATGTATTTAAAAAACAAAATGCTTGACACCATAATGTAAATGTTGCACCTGCAGACAGAGTCACAGACTTGTTGGCTTTGTTGGCCTCATCTACAAGCACCTCAGGTATGGTCGCCAGTTCAGAGCCCAGCACACTCCTAGTCCCTTCTTGCCTTGTTGCTAACCCTGGCAAACTCTGAACCTCTTTGGATTTTTGTTTGTCTTATTTAAGAATTATTTATTTTATTATATATAAGTCAACTGTCACTGTCTTCAGACACAACAAAAGAGGGCATCAGATCCCATTGCAGATGGTTGTGAGCCACCATGTGGTTGCTGGGAATTGAACTAAGGACCTCTGGAAAGCAGTCAGTGTTCTTAACCTCTGAGCCATCTCTCCAGCCCAACCTTGAGGTTTGTTAACTTAGCCTTCTATGGAGTTCCTTTGAGCCTCACCTCTCATCCGTTACAGATGATGAGTTTCAAGAAAAAGCCAGAACCCTCTATAGGAGATTGTTCCTCATGTTAGCTAGAATCTTTGTTACTTCTTCCAATATAAAAGTTTTTCTTGCAGTTTCAAAAAATTTTGATGGCCAAAGAAGTCAGGAAAAAAAATTTTTTTCAAGGAAATTTCAAGTGCTCAAAATACCATGATTCTTATTATTGAGCTATAACTTCCATCTGTTCTCTATATTGGGGGGGGGGGCTGTCTTCTGTAAATATCAGTCTCTAAACTGTGCATACTCTAGAGACAATTTAATATAAATACTTGTAATAATTAGATGCATCTTTTAGGGGTTCAACTCTTCTGCAGAATTAATTAACCCAACCCTGTTTTCTCCGTGTTATAAATCTTCCTTCTTTCCTGTACAGCAAGTCATCATCCTCGCCAACTTCAGGCCTTGGGAATGGGTAGTGGTGGGTGCCTGGAAGACACGTAGGGAGACTGACACTTGACAAGTGTTTTAATCAAGGAAATATTGCCTCTGCGTGCGAAAAGACGAGGCGATTGCCTAAGTCCTGAGTCACCGATGCCTAAGGCTCAGTTATGGATCACACAGGGCACCGCCAGCTTTCTGCATCCCTCAGCACCTACTTCAGCCACGCCACACAAATCTCGTAGGGTTTGTTTCCCACCTGAACCTGATGTTGAGGGTCTGTGGCGGATTCTCCCCTCCACCCCAGTTTAGCAGCTGAGATGGAAAAGCAGGTGCACACAAACACCCCCACGGAAGTGGGGAAATCAAACCTCGTGGCTTTGTCCTGGCAGCCCCAAAATCTACCCTGGCGAGAAGTCCAGGCTTACAGCTTTGTCTGGAGCCAGTGGAGGGTCTCCTTCCACCTGCCTTATGCCAGATCACTCTGGATCTAGAGACTTCCTGGAAAGTTTTTTTCTTTTTCTCTTCTTGGAGTCCTCAGGTCCTGGAAGGTGAATAGGGAGGAGAGTACGGCCCATGTCACTGACCCACCAATCTGTTCTCACGGAAAGCGTTGATGAAACACAGTGTAAAAGAAAGGGTGCATTTCTGTGATTCTTTCCTTTTCAGTGAGCGTCAGCTCTCTGTAAAGAAAGATTAAAGAAAAATGCTACACTCTTCTCTGCATCACACCATATACACATGAAAATCAAATCAGCTGAGCTATACATTTAATGTAAAAGCTTAAGTCCAGAAAGCAAGTACAAGAAACCGTTCCTGAAACTTATGGAAGGCAACGATTTTTAAAACATGACATAGACAATAACCATGAAGGTCCAGAAATGGACTTCATTAGGATTAGAAATCCCTGCTCACCCGAAGCACCCATTCCAAGAGTAGGAAGGTAAGCTGTGACCAGAAGGGACATATTGATCACACA
This sequence comes from Arvicanthis niloticus, assembly GCF_011762505.2. Classification (NCBI taxonomy): domain Eukaryota; kingdom Metazoa; phylum Chordata; class Mammalia; order Rodentia; family Muridae; genus Arvicanthis; species Arvicanthis niloticus. The sequence goes on along the minus strand of NC_047669.1, from coordinate 22,985,657 downwards.
CACTGGTACTCAGCTTTTAATCACTGTGTCAAAGTACCTGAGATAATCAAGTCAAAGGGAGGAGAAGCTTATTTGAACACACAATCACTTGATCCTGGTGTTTTGGGTCAGTGCTTGCTTTGGGTCAGTGATCAAAGCAGGAGTAGTTAGTTCCTGGATGCCAAGAAGGAGAACCATGGATGTTTACACTCAACTTTCTCTCACTTGGCACCAGCGCCTATGTTTCCACCACTCCCAATAGTGCCACAAACTGGGCCAGGCATTTAACAAGTGGCCTCTGGGGGACATTCAAAATCACACTGTTGGGGGGTGGGGTAGAATGAGAAAGGGAATATTCAAAATATAAAAACAGAGAGAAAGAGAGACAAAAACACACAGAGAGACAGAAAGAGCTCATATCCAGAGTTTTCCATTAGTACAACTGGCCCTTCAGGTCAGCATGGGACAGCTTCTAGGACCTCCACAGTGCACACATTTAGACAATGGCACAGTATCCGCATATAAGCTAAGTGATCCTCTAAGCACTCCTAGAGTACTCACAACACCTTGTACATTGCAAACACTGTAAAAAGTTGTACTGTATTTACAGAATAAAAATAAAACTCTTCCAAAGAAAAGAAGCTGTTATGGAGCATATGAGCAACTTGTTGTGTGTATGTGTGTGTGTGTTGGGGGGTGGGCGGGATTAAAAACTTTTAGCTTCTGTCTGTCCCCTTTACTATTATTGTGTTTTCCTTAGCAAAGATGTAGAGACACTAGAAGTCCCAGACCTTGATGAGAAAGTAAAGTCGGTAGGACCATTGGAAATAAGGCTTAGGTAACTGAGACTGTAAACACGTAGGGATTGATAAGAACAATGTGCAATTCTGTGTGTATACGAAAGTGGCACAATGCAACGCGTTATTCCATACGATAACTCAAAAGACTAGAGTAAGTACCACAAGCACTTACAGCAGTAATATTTTTATAGTTAAAACGTGAAAACAACTTTCATGTTCCTTGGCAGGTCAACAAACCGAGGCATAAAGTATTACAAGGCTAAAGAATGAGGTGTTACTACATGAAACAACATGAATAAACCTCAGAACAGATCAAGTAAGAGATGGCTCCCTTCATCGGAGAATACACATGAGAGTCTGTTTGTGTGAGATAGACAGAATGACACAGTGATTGCTGGTTGATTGGGGACTGGGACTGAGGAGACTCATGAAGGGTATATGAGGGCCAGCAAGATGGCTCAGTCCACTGACCAATAAAACCAGACAACTCATGTTTGGTCTTGGATCCCAGAGTGGAAGTAGAGAATCGGCTCTCCAGTTGGGTCTGACCCCTTTCCCATACACAATAATAATAAACAGATACGTTTAAAGCAGCCAATGTAGATACCTTTAGCAACCTGTAGTATGTACGAGCATATATCAAAATGTCAAAGTTACCAAGATGAACATTTTCTTGTAAGTCAATTCCAGCTCAATAAAACAGCTATTCTTTTTTTTTTTTTTTTTAAATCAAGTTGACATTTAGAAGTGAAAACTAAGTGGCTGGCCTCCAAGGCTCAGCTCAGCCATCTCTTCCTGAGGAGGTTTTTTTCCCCCTAAGCCATTCCTCCAGCTGGGATGGTGAGCACCTTCCATGCCTTCATCTTCCTCTCTGAACTGTGAGGTCTACCTGGACATGAAAGGCAAAGGAAGAAGTGATGTGTTTACTGCCTGGTGTCCTTTCCCTGTGCAAGACCGATGTTTGTGACATCAGTGGTTTTGCTGGAATGCTGTAGCTGTCTCCAGAATTTCTGAGGGAAGTGTCAAGTTCAGTATAAACCTGGAAGCAAACCTTGCTCACCGACTCAGAACACCTTGGTTTTAGGCTGCCTCACAGTGAACAGAGAGAGCTGAATTTTCCTCACTGTCAACCATCCTCTGAAGAGGCTGGAGAAGATGGTATGGGATGAGGACTCACAGGGTCAGCTGATCCTGTACTCTCTCAGTTGTGCCATTGGCTGCCTGTGTCCTTGAGCAAGATACTGTCTCTCTAGGCCTCAGTGTCTTTCTCAATGTGCACAACGATGGGCTCTGTCTGAGTCATTAGCTTTGCTTTAAAAGAACTAGAGGAGAAGCAGACCCTCAGCTAATTTTTAAAAGGCACTTCAGTTCATAAGGCCAGTAAGAGCCTCCACCTGAAGTGATTCAGGGAGCAGAGTCCATCTTTGCCTGTTCTTCAGCACCATCTTCCTTCCCAAGCAGGGGTAGAGACAGCTCAGTTCCTGCTTCCCACATAGGATGGGAGTTCTGTTGGACAGACCTAGAGCCCATTCCAGATGGAGAGCTTGAGTGCACATCAGTAGTCAGTAGGTACTTACTGAGCATTTCTGTAGCCTGTAGCCATGGCCATTGTGCCAGGCACAGGACAGCAATGAGAAAGGTACAGCCAGGGTCACTCCTCCAAGTACTATCTGATGGAGTGATGGAGAATGGTAAGACAATGATTTATTCATTCAGCAGACACTTATTGTCTGCCAAGTATTGCTCCTGACTCTGGGACCTGCGAAGATAACAGTTACTCCAAAAGCAACATTGACTACAAAAGCAACGAAAATAAACACAGCCTGTTATTCATGCTCTTAAGAAAGGTGATATTGCCTGATGGTGGTACACTCCTTTAATCCCAGCACTCAGGAGACAGATGCAGGCAGATCTCTGTGAGTTCAAGGCCAGCCTGGTCTACAGAGTGAGTTCTAGGATAGTCAATGTTACACAGAGAAACCCTGTCTCAAAAGAAGAAGAAAAAAAGAAAAAGAAGAGGAAGAGGAGGAAGAGCATAAGAGTGTTACCATAGGAACCACTGGGAGGTGGGAGGAGTCTTCAGTTCTGCTGAGATGATGAATAAGAACCCAAGATGAAGGATCTCTGTCTTACAGTGTCAAGTGTGCAGAGTTGGGATGGAGAAGAGCCTGATGTGTTTTGTTACAATTGATGGTGGCCTCATCCAGAATTTTCTAGATTTCTAGAATTTCTAGGTTACAAATTGACATTAAAACCAATCTAAATCGTGAGTCAGTTAACATTCAAGGGGATGCTAAGGCTACAGCTATGATCAAAGTTAAAAAAAAAAAAAAAAAAAAAAACACTTCAGAACCAAACTGAACCAAGGCCACAGCTTCTAGCCCAGATTTTATTGCCCTCAAAACCAAGTCACATGTTTTGTGACTGCAAAATCTGACCTCTTGCCTTATCCCACTGTGGTCTGTCTGTCTGTCTGTCTGTCTCTCTCTTTCTCTATTTCTTTCTATCTCTCTTTCTCTGTCTCTCTCAAAGTAATATTGAATATATATATATATATTCCTCCAACTCTCCCTGCCCACACTCCCACTATATTTCCCCAGTTTTCTCATCCTACTTTGTTGTCCTTTCCAATTAACACTGACCACAACTGCAGTGAGTTCTTGTGTACGGTGGCCTTGTCAGTGAGTTCTTGTGTATGTGGCCTTGTCACTCCCAGGAGACAGTGTGACATAGACCCCCTTCTCATTCCCCATTGATTTTCATACTCAGTATTTCATTATTCTCAACCACCTCCTCTTTCTCTTCCATTCTCTGAAAGAGTCATACCTTGGTTCTTCTTGTTGTCATTATTGGATAACAAACTACATAGAACTAAATGTTGACATTCAGATTTATCAGCCAGGTATTTTGGTGCTCACTTTAATCACAGCACTTGAGAGGCACAGGTATGTGGACCTCTGAGTTCAAGGACAGCCTGATCTACATGGTGAGTTCCATGCCAGCCAGAGATTCTCAGAGAAACCTGTCTCCAAAAAAAATTTTTTTTAAAAAATAATGGTGTGTCAAAGAAGTATATTTCAAACTTTTGACTTGATACAAAATGAAGCATTACAATGAATGCTATGTAGGGTCTTGCAAGAGGGTTAAGACTCATCCTCTTTTTTTCTAAGGTTCACACTCCTATGACGACAGCACACACACACACAAAAGTGGAACAGGTTTATTTAATCAAAATTTTAAATGACACAGGACACTTTGGAAATAGAGTCCCAAATACTGAAGTACAGCAGCTGCCCGTTTTTAAAGATTTTATTTTACCCAAAATGGACAGCTAGTGTGACTAGACAGGTAGGTTTATGGCCTACTGGTGCCAAGACTGGGTAGGAGAACCAGCAAGGTTGGTCTGCTTAGATTCTTGGTCTGTCTGGGAGGAGGTCCATCTCTATGTACTGAGCAGAACCCATCCTAGAATGAAGATTTTAGGACTTACTACCAGGCAATGTAGTATAAACAACCTGTTCAGGGTCGAGACCTACATGAAAGGGCAGGGAAGTTTTGAACAAGGTTTCTAGGTTTCATGGCCGTCTTTAATGGAACAGTTCTATGATCTGCCTTGGGAAAGAATATTTTTTCTTGTTCATACAAGGGCTTGACCTAGTACCTTGAGGAAGCTTCACAAAGAGCTCTAACACTGAGCTACCTCCCCAGTGTGTCATTTACTGAGTCTCAACATCAGCAAAGAAAGTTACAAGAACAAGCCACTTAAAGTTGGCAGATGTTAGCAGTGGACACAGAAGCACATGCAGAGAATCCCAGAGTCTGAGAGACAGATTCACAAGTTCAAGGTCAAGATGGACTACATGAGGAGTTCAAGGAAAACCTGCGTGCACTACGTAATGGGAAAGTTTTGTCTCCAGTGAAATCAGTTATTAGAACTCTGGTTGACCATTATTATGAATAATCCTGTCAACTTGCGAGGATTTGGTTGGAAAGAATTTGGATATAAACCTCTGTACCTCAATGAAAAGTGTTCAACAATGGCCTCTCAAGCCAAGTACCCTCTCCTTCTTTTTAGAAGGCCATATTTCTTTTCTGTAAGTCAAACCTCACAGAAATCTACAAAACTGACAGAATGAGACTGTGTCAGTTGATGTACAGGATTAAAAGAAAAAGCCTAAGGTTCTGATGTTATATAAAAATTACCAGACTCTCTGGATTCTATATATCTAAAGAAAGTTGTTTTAGCAGAGTTGTTTTTTGTTTGTCTGATTGTTTGCTTTTTAAAAAGACAGAATCTCATTCTCCTAGTATGAAAGATTTGGCTGTTTTTAGATATGTGTATTTCCCATTTATCTTGATTTCTAGAATTGTTTCAAATACAGGAGAACACAATAAAATAACAGACATCTATGTCTCTGTCACTAAGAATCAAACAAGTCTACCCTCTTTCTCTCTGGTGGAATCATCCCAGCTTGCAGGGATGGGTGAGCAGCAAGCCTCTGTCCCTTTGCTGTGCCCTATTCCCTGTTATCCCTAGCACTTTCCTCTTGACACCCAGCAATTCTTCTAATGAGGAGCTTTACCTTTTACATGGTTGGGTTATTACCTGATATGTTACCTACTAACTGTAAACCCATCACTTGGGAAACAGAGGCAGAAGGATCAGACATTCAAGGCCAAACCCATAATCCAAGCACTCTATAGGTAGAAAGGAAGAAAAGTCAGAAGTTCAAGGTTCATAGTGAGTTTGAGGACAGCCTGGGCTACATGAAATCCCTTAAAAAAAAAGTGGAATCAATGGCCATGATGGTACATGTCTTATATCCCAGAACTTGGGAAGCAGAAGCAGGCAGATATTAGTGAGTTCAAGGCCAGCCTGTTGAGTTTCAAGCCAGAGAAATCATGTTGAGAGAGAGAAAGAGAAAGAGCGAGACAGAGATAGACAGAGAGAGGCAGAGAAAGAGACAGAAAGATACACAGAGAAGCAACAACAGTAGAAGACATAAAGGTGTTTGTGATTTTATTCTTCATGTTTGGAGATAAACATTTTAGAAATTGCAAGTAAAAATTCACCGTAGACAGTTTTATAGTCTTTATAAAGTTGGATGGATACTAAGCAACCAGCCTTGATATTATTGAGTATTCTCTTTAAATAACTCTTCAAATTTAACATATTTAGAAACTCTGGTTATGCATGTCCTTCCTTAAATGACACAACAGGATGACACTTTCAGCACAGAGATTGCAGGGAGGAACCATGCTCACCACACCTGAGTCCTGGGCACACATGCTTGCTCACTTCCCCCAACCCATTTCCCCCCAACTCCACTCAGCATTTCCTCTCAGGGATGAAGTAAGACTTGCCTGAGGCCACACTCAATTCCCCAGTTCCTCTGATACTGCGGAGATAGTACATTAGAGGAGGAGTTTACAGATCCCTTTAAAACCCCGACTCTTAGTGCTTGCTGGATCAATTCTTCTCAGCACCCTGCCTAGCAATGAATCCAGACAACGTAAAAATAAAAGGAGGCTTGTCGGAGGCCAGACCTGCCACACCAGAAATTCAGGAGATTGCTGACAAGGTGAGTCAATGCATCTCAGAAAAAAACTTGATTCAAAAACAACTTTCATAATTTGATTCATAATTTGGCACAGCATTGTAGAAAATCACAGAAATCAGAAGTATATCGACTTAGTTCAGATTTTAAACAGTTAGAAGGGAAACATTAAGGCTTTCAGAGAAATGTCAACACCCCAAGAGTAAAATCCGCCAAGACACACACTTTACTGCAGCCTCAGTTTCCCCAGTAGCTGAAGGTGAATTCATGCTGGATCATCTCTACACTTCATGTCTGATCCCAGGAGCGCTAATTACTGATGGAATTTTTCAATCCTACTCATTGAAGCTGAGATATGGAGGCTCCTAAAGTTGTTAAGGAACCCTGAGCTGTTTCCAGGATGCTATGCCCACCAAACCATCACAGTCAAAATAGAACTCACTGTTTCTAGAAAGTTAATACATGTTGCTTAACTATCATCCATATAAAAAGGTTTATCATGTTTCCTGTTTTACAAAGGAGAGGTAAGGAGGTAAGTTTGCATCTGTGACTTTATTTCTTACATCACATTGTTTTCCTCTCTGAAGCCGAATCATCCTGGAGGACAAGCTCAGTTTGGTTTGTTATTTGCTTATTTGTTTGTGTGTTTGTTTGAGAGTTGGTCTCACTAGATGGTCTATCCTGCAGGTAACTCAGGCTAGCCTCAAACTCAAGGCACTCCTGCTGCCTCAACTTCTCAAGTGCTGGGATTACAGGCATGGGCCGCCATGCTAGGCACCATCAGCTTCTTTATGATTAGAAAAGATGGAACCTTCATGCCTAGGGCACCGAACGTTCTAGAGTGGGTCACAGGCCTGAAATTCAGTGACCAAATATTTAAGGCTAAATAGTTCTCACCCATTGGATTATTTCAATAAATATTTTGGAATAATATTTTGAAGAATATTAAATCTTTAAATTTTCATTAGAATCCTCACATCAAGTTGGTGTTCTCAAACTCAAGTGTGCACAAGAGTCACCCGCTCCTCTAGACAGAATGCAGATCTGACTGAAGAGGGCTAAACTGGCCTGCTAGTCTACATTTCTTCCAAGGTCTCTGGGAGAGTGGGCACTCCTACCCATGACTTCACTTTCCTGTAGGACCTAATATATCCTGTATCCTAGAAGACATGGGGCCTTAAAATAAGATATCATAAAAAAATCCTCCATCTCACCTGTAAGGAGAAAGAGCTAAAAGGACTAAAATAACTTCCACTAAAAAATCATTTCAAAAACAAATATACACAGGTGAATCATAGTTGGTATTTACGTTGACTGAAATAAAAAGCCCCCCTGAGATGCCTCAGGAACCAGCAGTGTGGGACGATAGACAGGGAATAGTTATTTGAAATAAAGCTACTGCAGATTTTCATTTGTAATCTTGATCATTTGGTTATCTAGAATAACTGTTCTTTTGAAACAGAGGTCTTGCTATTATTTACAAGTGGTCAAAACCTCACAGGTTGAAGTAATCCTCTTGCCTCCAGCCTCCCAAGTACCTCGGTCTACAGGAGTGTGTCATCCTGCCTGGCTAGGGTCATTTTGAACATGATATTCTCATTAGTTCTTTGAGGATTTCATACATACATAAAATGTACTTTGATCATATAATGTTTACGTTAAGAAGCTAATAGAAGGGCTTATCTTGATAATGACACTATCTGTGGACCACATCTTCAATAATAAAATAAATTTAGAAATGTGTTCTTATAGCTCCAGAGGAGCAGAATGAGACAGAGATATTAACAAAGCACCACACCCTGGGAAGGAGCTTTTCTGTTTTAAAATCCTTGATTTCAGTCCCACTTCTCAGTTGATCTTCAAAGTCCGCAGGCAGGCAAGGATGCATTCCATCCTATTTTTAGAGGATGAAACCAAGACTCAAAATGCTTAAGAGTCACCCAGATGAGACATTGACCTGGTCTTTCCCATTGCACAGCCTCAGCACACTGGGGAGCTCTGCAGGAATGAGGGGAGGGAATGCAGCAATCTTGCCTCCTCTGTGGAAGCCAGGGACTCAGACTTAAGTCACCATGGGAGATGCATAGCCATGAACCAGTTCACAGGGGGCATTTCCTGAGTCACTCTTAGGTGTTCAGCATCTGGCTACAAACTGTGGAAGCTACATAAAGTACTGAAACAAATGGCCTCTTCTTCCTCAAATTTAACAGTGCAGAGGAAATCATGATATCTAGGTAAAATTATAAAATAAATCTTAATTAAGCACTTTTTCATGATAACAAGTTTAAGACCAAAAGGATATTAGGTGCTGCTGCCAACCGCTTTACTGTCAGGTGAACAGGTACAGGGTGGGGTCTCCACTCCCAGATGTTACTCATCTGTCCTGTCTTGGAGGAGACAGCTTGAAGGGACAACTCCCACTAAAGTGTTGAGAGGTAGAGAAGCAGGCTGTAAACAGTATTTGTTGGAAGCGTTTTCTCAGTCACAGCAATTCCCCCTACAGAGAATACCATGGTGTAGATATTACAGCAAGCCCTTGTGAAGTCAGGAGATTCAGTCTACTCCTCCAAGATTCTGGTCTACTGGGTCCCCACACAGTGTCAGGCCAGAGGGGGTTATTGTATCCCTAGAATGATCTGAGGGGGCCCAGAGAAAACCTCCATAATGTGCCATTTACTTTGTATTTATTGATCAAACATAAATGTACCTATTTGGACCCTTCATTGGAAATCATGACTATTTTTTATTGCTTTGTTTTCCTATTTGTATGTGGGTACGTGTTGTGTGTTTCTGTCTGTGTGTTTGTGAGTGTTTGTGTCTGTGTATATCTCTGTGTGTGTTTGTATATATGTGCCTGTATATATGTGTGTGTGTGTGTGTGTGTGTGTGTGTCTGTGTGTCTGTGTGCCTGTGTCTCTTTGTGTTTTGATTTTTTAGGCAGAATTCAATTGGTAGCCCCAATAGCCTGGAGCTTTCTACATAACCCAAGCTGCTCTTGAGTGACAATCTCCTGTCTCAGTCTTCCAAGTTCTGAGATTAGAGGCTAGAGGCTTGGGCTGCCAGCTCAGGTTCATCAGCATCTCTGAGGACTCTCAGAAGGTTTGTGACTCAGGTAAACTGAGTCAACACAACCCTAACATCATTACTTTCTTCTACTCAGGTCAGACCACTGCTTGAAGAGAAAACCAATGAGAAATATGAAAAATTCAAAGCTGTTGAGTATAAATCTCAAGTCGTCGCTGGACAAAATTTGTTCATTAAGGTTGGACTCAGACCTCCCTCAAGCCCTGCTGTGATTGTTTCCTGTTGTCCCAACTCTAACTTCATCTCCACCACTGGTCTTTAATGAAGACACTTGCAGGTGGAAGACCCCCCAGTCCATTGGATGATAGGATAGTTACCTTGTTTTACCTTGTGAATGCAGACCTACACTAAGAAGTCAGTGTGATCACACTCACACACACACAAGCACACATACGTGCATGCACGTATATACACTTTGTATGATGCCCATCACAGTACCATATAGAATGGTATACTTTGGTTAGTAGCACTTGAAGTTTAAGGTACGAAGTGATACCAGGCGCAATGTCTTCTGTAGAACATAAAACTTTTATTGTTGTCATAAAGAACAAAGTGGCAATTCTTGTCCTGATTGTCTAGGTCCTGTCCATGTTCAGGCTGAAAAGTACCATTGGGTGTGTTATCCCAATGGTTCCTAAGATGATTTATTTTTATTTTACAAAGGAGGCAGCCTGGTAGGCATTCACAATGTAGGTTGTAACACAGGGATACGGGGACCATACTGTCCATATTTTTTTTTTAAAGCAAATCTGAGTTTCTTTTCCCTTATCAAAGTATATGACAATTTTATCTCAACTTAGAAGTCAGAAAACAGAATTACCAAAACCACAGGCTTCCCTCTGGTCCTCTCCAGGCATCATGAAAATAAAATTTAACTCTGGAATGTAACCTGCACCAAGATTTTAATGAAAAGTGCAATACATAAAATCCAGTTGGACAAATGGCTTAGTAGGTAGGAGTTCTGACTGTTCTTGCAGGGTTTGGGTCTCAGCACCCACATGGCAGCTCACAACCATCTCTGACTCCAGTTTGAGGGGGTTTAACACCCTTTTCTGACATCTTCAGGAATTGCATTTTACATGATGTGCTGAAATACAAATAATTTGAATAATTATTTTTCTAAAAGGTATTAAAATATATCTAAGATATGTTTTCTGCCATATTGTTAGCTGTTCTTTCTCTTAAGTTGAGGCTTGATGTGAGTTCAGTTCATGGGTGCTGTGTTGGGCCAGAAGTGTCGTATTAGGAGAGCTTGACACATCAAGTCTTAATAAAAAAGAAGATCTGTAATACCATAAAAATTCATGTGAATAATTTGCTTGCCTTTCTTTCTTTCTTTCTTTCTTTCTTTCTTTCTTTCTTTCTTTCTTTCTTTCTTTCTCTTTCTCTCTTTCTCCCTCCCTCTTTCTTTCTTTCTTTCTTTCTTTCTTTCTTTCTTTCTTTCTATTTTTCTTTCATTCTATTTTCTTTCTATCTTTTTTCTTTCTTCTTTTCTTCTTTTATATTTTTCAGATGGATGTAGGGCATGGTTGTTTCCTTCACATAAAAGTCTTCAGAGGCCTTTCTGGAGAAGATGATTTGAAACTTCAGGGTTATCAGACTAATAAAACCAAGGATGATGAGCTGACCTACATCATCTAAAGCAAATTCTAAAGTGCAAATTCTAAGCAGCAAATTCTAAAGTGACCTGATTCCTCTCATTGTAAAGAGATGCAGCCATCAATAAAGAAACATTCTTGAAATAACTGTTTTCCTCCCTCATTGCTCAGTATTGTGTTGACCTTTACTTCCCAGACAATTATTATTAAATATGGAATGTGTCATGAATTTGTGTGTCATCCTTGGGCAAGGGCCATGGTTATCTCTGTATCATTCCAATTTTTAATATACATATTGCCAAAAAGAGTACAATGTTCACAGTTCAGAGTAGAAACTCCACAATGAACAGTTCCAACTGGAAACCTTATATAACCTATGGCTCAGTTGCAATTGTGTACAGGATCTTATCACCCCTTCCTCACTGCAGGTGCATTGCTGGCTGTCAGGGAAGCACACTCCTTGATGCCTTCGTTTTCCCATAACCAAACATGTCTTCTCTGTTTTCTTATTTCAAAATTGAATATGATGTTTTATGTCATGTTTTGAAACAACCATAACTTATTTAAAAGAGAAAAAAGCTGCCCTCCACCCTCCCCCATGCTTTCCCTGAACTTCAAGGTCAATTGCAGTGATTTTCCATCACAAAGAAATGTTTTCTGGTGCTCACTAGGGCAAATAGCAATGTGTACTTCCCACAAGGCTATTCTCATACAAAACCAAAACCCAACAATAAGACCAGGAAATGAACACTGATGGCACAGTGACACCTTCTCCCTAGATACCACTCAAGCTTCTCTTGTTGTTGCAATAATGTCATTTATTATACAGATCCAGTCCAGATCTATGTATTCCATGTAATTTCTGTCTTCTTTTAAAGTACTCATTTTATTTATTTGTGTGTGTGTGTGTGTGTGTGTGTGTGTGTGTGTGTGTGTGTGTGTATGCGTGCACACATGCCACAGCCCCCTTGTGGTCAAGAAAATATCTTGAAGAAATTGGTTCTCTTTCCATCACATGGATCCAAGGCCCAAACTGAGGTAGTTAGGCTTGGTGACAAATGCCCTTATGCATTGAGCCCCCATTTGACTCATTGAATACTTTTATTGAATAACTTATATGCTGTAAATACCATACAGTTTAGATATTTTAAGTGTTCTTTTCAGGGGCTTTTAGTATCGTATAGTGAGTGTGTGCAAACCTCACCATGTCATTTCACAATATTTTCCTTTCCACACACAAGGAAGAGCTGTCCGTCCTCTACCTTCCTCCCTCTCCTCTCACCCCTCACTGCTAAGCAGCCACTACATCCTTTTGTCTGAATTTACCTGTTCTAGACTCTACATATGTATATATATATGGATATGCACATGTGGAATCATTTCTCTAACCATTTGTAATTGTCTTTTTTCTATAAAAATTTTAAATATTCATTAATATGACATCATTTTATACCTTCTAATACTTAGTAGGTATTAGTAGACTTTTTTTTCAATATCACCCAAGTTTAGCTTGGTGAACTAATGGGTTTATTGTGATTACTTCAGAAACCTGGGGTTATTTACAGGAGCAGGGGCTTCCACATACACTTGTGCCCACCTGTATACACATACATAAACATGTACATACATCTCCACATACCACTATTTCATATTTATTTTGTTGCAAACTACTTTATAGTACCATATTGAATGTTTTTTAAACCCAAGGTACCTTACCTTATAAAGCCTTGATATGATCACTGTATGTGTGTGAATGTGTGTATCTGTGTGTGTAGGAGTGGCTGGAGATGGAACTCAGCTTGCTGCTTGTTAGGAAATATGATACCCAGCTGTGTCCTATGCTGGCTGAGCCAGTAGGGGACTTTTTGTGTCATAATTTTTTGTCTTAAATTTATTTCTTTATTATTTTTTGTTTCTCTTTTGTACTTTTTTATTGGATATTTTATTTACATTTTCGATGCCATCCCCTTTCCCCATTTTCCTTCCCTAGAAAACCCGTATCCCATGCCCCCTTCTCCTTTTTGCTTTTGTACAATTTTTTAATGTTAATCAAAGGCTTTATAAGTTTGGTAATGCTCAGTATCAATCGGAAGTGTAACCCAATACCCATCCTAGATATATCAACTACCTTTGACTGGCAAAGACATGTGAACATCTGCCTCCATGTTCCCCCCTTTCTCTCTCTCATCACCTAGCTCCTCCTCTCCTTCTCCTCTTCCTCTCTTTACTCCTCTTTTTCTCTGTACTCCTCCCAACTTAGTTCGTCCTACCTATCACCCTTCCTGATAAAATAAAACTTTTCTTTCAAAATACAGTTAGAGCATAACTATACCAATTTGTGTCAGTAAGCTACAAGATAGACCTAATACCCAGTCCATCATTTTGTTGACTAAACAGAACCTCTGTCATCTCTCCTAACTAAAACGCTTATTTCTGAACCGGGCTTTTTTCTTGGCTTTAGAATGAATGTCAGCTGAAAACCATCCTCTCAACTCTTTTCTCTCAAAGTAAGTAGCCAGGATTGGCTACGAGACTATGAGTTTTCAACCCCATCAGAAATCCAGAATGACTGAGTTAACTGAAATTATGGGAAGCATAAAGCATAGCTTCTAAAACATAGCCAATTTATAGAGACCACTGAACACCTGGACAGTCCTTATACTACAGAACGTTGGAGCATCCGATCTTCAGCCTTTTGGCCCAGGATCATCTGACAGACCTAGTGATGCAAAATTATTAAGGGCTGATTACTCTGTATTGGCAGATATAATCAGTCCACTATTCCACAAGTGTGTCCTTTTCTGGACAGCAATTTGTCTGTAGATGGAAAGAGGCAATTCTTACCTAGTGGCTATCTCACCACAACTGGGGTAACTCCAAAGATGCTCAATTTCTTCTTAGGATCCAAGACAGGAAGCTGTCAGGAGCAGACAGGTCTCTAATCAAAATGAACATTAATACAAAAATATGTGTAACATCAGTTCTGTGGATTTCTGATGTTTTGAAAACCAACTATCCATGTAAGGTAATCTGGACTGTTGTCTGTTAAAACTCCTCTCAGCTATTTCTAAATATAATATAGGAAACACCCTAACAATAAACTCAAAGACATGAATTTGCTATAGGCCCTCAACTCACAGGCTAACCATCTCAAATCAGTTAAAAAATTTAAAGAAGGACTAGGTCTAAGCCTCGTATTCCTAGATGTGTTATATAGGCACAATGCCTATGGGAGTAACAATATTCATCTCACTTTTATATCAATAAGAAGCTCATACCAATTAAAACCTTAAATTTGAAATCAAAGCAAATTTTATACCATTTAAGAAATTATAACTTCATCTTAATAACAATTATACATATTTCTACCAATAGGTTATGGCTATGCAATAAATCCTAGCTAATCCTCCCTATTCCACCAAAACTACTACTTTTCCCTAGAAAGACTGTCCAATATTAACCACCTCAGTTCCCAAGCCCAGGGAATAGGGGCACTGACTCTTCATTAACTTCTTCAAGTTGATTACAGGCATTGAGATATTAGAAGAGGGGTGGGGGAAGAGTAAGTTGATACACCTCTGACGTCTGTGTCTTCACTGCATCCAGCTGGAATTCCAGGACATCAGAGGTTCGAGCAGGTCTGCTCAACTTGCTTCATGAGTAGATACACCAAGGCTGTGTATTCTGCAATATACAATTCTCAAAACAAACTTTAGTATCAAGATAATTTTTGTTTGAATTCTGGAATCTAGTCTTCTGGTGGCCTGCCTCTGTCATGTTTAATCAATATAATTCTGGGAGTTTCTATGAGGGTGTGCTCCCACCATCCTCCCATTCCCACCTTCCTGCTCTTGAAATTCTCCAACACTAGTGAATCCAAACTTTCAGGTACCAAGGCCATCCACTTCCACTGATGCCTGGCAAGGCCACCCTCAACAACCTATACATGTAAAGCCGTAAGTCCTTCCCTTTGTGTTCTTGGGCTGGAAATTTTAGAATGGCTACTCCAGCTTGTTTCTTAGGACCATTTGCCTGAAAAATTGTTTTCCAGCCTTTTACTCTAAGGTAGAGTCTGTCTTTGTCACTGAGGTGGGTTTCCTGTATGTAGCAAAATGCTGGGTCCTGTTTATGTATCCAGTCCATTAGTCTATGTCTTTTAATTGGGGAATTGAGTCCATTGATGTTAAGAGATATAAAGAACAGTGATTGCTGCTTCCCATTATTTTTGTTATTAGAGGTGGAATTATCTTTGTGTGACTATCTTCTTTTGGATTTGTTGGAACAGGATTGCTTTCTTGCTCTTTCTAGGGTATAATTTCCCTCTGTGTATTGGAGCTTTCCTGCTATTATCCTTTGTAATGCTGGGTTTGTGGAAAGATATTGTGTAAATTTGGTTTTGTCGTGGAATATCTTGGTTTCTCCATCTATGGTAACTGAGAGTTTTGCTGGGTATAGTAGCCTGGGATGGCATTTGTGTTCTCTTAGGGTCTGTATGACATCTGTCCAGCATCTTCTAGCTTTTATAATATCTGGTGAGAAGTCTAGTGTAATTCTGATAGGTCTGCCTTTATATGTTACTTGGCCTTTTTCCCTTACTGCATTTAATATTCTTTCTTTGTTTTGTGCATTTTGTGCTTTGATTATTATGTGATGGGAGGTATTTCTTTTCTGGTCTAGTCCATTTGGCATTCTATAGCCTTCTTGTATGTTTATGGGCATCTCCTTCTTTAGGGAAGTTTTCTTCTATAATTTTGTTGAAGATATTTATTGGCCCTTTAATTTGAGAATCTTCACTCTCATCTATACCTATTATCCTTAGGTTTGGTCTTCTCATTGTGTCCTAGATTTCCTGGATATTTTGTGTTAAGAACTTTTTGCATTTTGTGTTTTCTTTGACTGTTGTGTCAATATTTTCTATGGTTATCTTCTGCACCTGAGATTCTCTCTTCTATCTCTTGTATTCTGTTGGTGATGATTGCGTCTATGACTCCTGATTTCTTTCCTAGGTTTTCTATCTCCAGGGTAGTCTTCCTTTGTGATTTCTTTATCGTTTCTACTTCAATTTTTATGTTCTGGATAGTTTTGTTAATTCCTTCACCTGTTTGGTTGTGTTCTCTTGTAATTCTTTAAGGGATTTTTGTGTTTCCTCTTTAAGGGCTTTCACCTGTTTACCTGTGTTCTCCTCAAATTCTTTGAGAGTATTATTTATGTCCTTCTTAAAGTCCTCTATCATCATCATTAGAAGTGATTTGAAATCTGAATCTTGCTTTCCTAGTAATGTTGGGCATTCAGGACTTTCTGTATTTGGATCTCCTCAGTGTTACCTGTCTTTTCTCTGACTGGAGCCTATTATCTTGGTTGTATCAGAACTGCATGCAGTGAGTGTTACTACTGAGCTAAGAGCTGGGGCCCAAAATCTGCTCAGTGTTCAGACACAGACTGGAAGGAACCAGTGCTCCAGGCCAGGAGTGATTTCCTAGGTCCTTGTGGGTCCCAGTTACTCCCTGTTTGGGGCAGGCGTTGATGTCTGCTTACCTAAGATACTGCCTGGGTTAGAGTTCTTGGGAGGTTTGCTTCCTCTAGTTTCTTAGAGATTGGGGGCAGAGCTGCCACCTGGAATCTGCTCAGTGCTCGGGCCCAGACCCATTTTTATTTATTTTATAAATAAAAATGTAATTAATATATTTGTATAATATATTTGGTTCATTGTATGTTTGTTTGAGACAGGCAGCTGCTATGTGTAGCCCAGATTGATCTTCAATTCAATATGTAGCCCCAGTTGGCCTCTAACTGATCCTGATCCTCCTGCCTCAGTCCCCTGAGCACAAGATTACAGACATGTATAACTTCTCTTGGCCCACCTTTTTAAAATCTTACTATATTTGCAAATTATAACTATATATATTTATTATCACAGTAGTATGTATCATGAGATCCTACTTGAGGTTTTATAAAGACATGGAGAAATCTGTATAGTTTAAGACTGATGGCCTTTGGCTTGACATTCTCTCAGCTAGCCTAACTCGACTACTCCATCATTGTGTCGATCCATGTGGTTCTCACTGCTTACATTCCACCTCTGTTCTATCTCCTTCTATCTTCCTTCTGTGTTTCTCTAGTACTCTCTACATCTGTCTGCATCTCTCCTGCCCAGACATTTTGTCCATTCTCCTGTCCCACCTCCAAGACATCAGCCCTCTATTCCACAAAAAGTGATACTCTTTACACCACCAGTTGGCTTTAGGGGCTATGTGACCTTCCCCAGGGCAGCTTGCCTTTCTTTTTTGGAGCAAGAGACAAGGTAACAAACATTTACATATCCTGCTAGCTAGGCATTGGTTCAATTAACAATTGAAAGCACTCTTTTATAGCTGATAAATATAGTATCTGTAGGTGATCACAATCTCTCTCCATTTTAGTTCAAGAAATGGCTTTGTCTATAAAAACAGTAAACTATATATAATAAGAACAACTATGAAAACTATCAAGGTAAGGATTATTTGCACAATGTTTAATGCATTTGTATTTGGCAACTTTGGAGAAAATATTTCAGTATGCATCTGAAATATTTCATTCCTTTTATATACCTTTAATCATTTCTTTATCACCATTTAAGCATTGCAACCTCTAACCTTTACAACTTGTATGTACCAACCTTAAAACATCTTAGACCCTAAAACACTTCCTTGGATCCCTTACAACTTAAGTTTTTATGTCTTTTAATCTTTATGAACTTTATACCTAATTTATGAGTTTATTTTTTTTAGAATAGTGTAAAAAGGAAAACTGAAAAGCTATCAATATCTAGTCTTCAATCCAGTCAGAGACCTGAGAAGTATAAATCTTACACGAGTAAACAGGAAGTGCAGAGCAAGCACTTCCATATATGTAAAAATGACAGAGACTTACTGGCTACCTGGACAGGAACCTACAGCTCTTCTATGTTGATGGGGTCTCCATCTTCAGCCACCAGGCCTAGAAGATCTGACACACTTTTTTTTGAAGCAGGAACTTGGGTGGATTGTATTATCTTGCTGAGCTAGCATGTTTTTAATTCAGTTTGCACCAGTACTGTCTTTATGGCTATAGATATTATATAATTTAAATGGTTATCCCACTCTTTAAGGTTGAGTTACCTTGTAAGGTCCAAAATAAAATACCTTGAGTAGTCAATCCAATTATGGGTTGTAGGCAACTAATACTGACTAGCAATTTTTGAAAGTCATTAATTTGTAGTTGATGTCTTCTGATCTTTACATTCTGTGGCTGGGTTTTATCTTATATACTAGATAGTTAATATAATCTCTGTTTATTTTATCAAGAACATTTTTTAATACTCACAGATGCAAAATCATCTTCAACAAATATTTTTTAAGGTATTAGTAATAGAATCAATCACCTATTAAGATATCAACCATATAGTTATAAATTATAGATTGAAGAAACTGTTTAGTAATTATTTGTAATGGCTGTCGTACAAAGTAATGACACAAAGTAGAGCTGTTTAACATTCCATGTTGCAAGATCTTCCACCTGTAACTTTTTTCTTTAATATTTATTGATATTATTTGTATGAGTACACTATAACTGTCTTCAGACACACAAGACAATTGACATTGAATTTCATCTCATTGTTATTTCAACTTTGGTCTCTAATTATTTATAGGACTTTGCCAAAATATGTGCTTCCTATACCTTTAAAATCTCTTATTTTATTTATCAGGGTAGTTAAATGTAAAATACATGGTCTGTCATATCACATACTAATTTTTCAAGTTGCTCCCTAGAACAAGATCTTTTTTGCTGACTTTGAACAAAGGTGGGGCCTGAGCAAAGCCTCTTAGGCAGTAATTAATGGTTGTAAGGGATTGCCTTGTATATCCGTGTGTGATCTAATCCCTGTGTCTGCACTTTCCATATCTTCTCATATCTCAGGGAGTATTCTCCCTGGGTTACAATCAGAGAAAATATTAATCATAAGGATTGTTTGTCTATACTCCATTAAGAAATAACCTGCTCTTCCATAAACACTGCATTGGACATTCTGAGCTCTCATACTTTTGGTAATTGCATGTTTCATCATAGCGGCATTGATTGATTGCATTAGACCCAATATCCACAGTAGTGTTAATGCATTCATAAATAGGTGTGGATCTGGCCTTTGAAGGTCTGGTAGCCTTTTTCCACTCAGCATTGGTGTTCTTAAAAGCTAAAGATTCAATTAATGCTTCTCTTGCATCTGGAACTGGTATTGCTCTATTTACAGTTAAAGTTATCTTGGTAAATGATTCAGATTGTCTTTGTTGTAGTTCATCCTTCTCCCAAGGCTTTAAACCTACTACTCTATGTCATTGCTCTAAGACGACATCATCAGACAGAATCTGCATTTGTAACTCAGCATATTCATTTTCACCTAGCAAATGATCCTTGACAATATTAACCCTTCCAGTCTTACTATATGGCTCCATAGCCAAAGCCTCCTCTGTCTACCATGCCAGCCACTGTATTTGAGGGCCAGCTTCTAAGATAGCTGTTGTTAAATCTTTCCAAACTTTAGGAACTACATGATTTCTCATGGCTTATTTAGAACTTGTTTCATAAACAGTGAGTACATACTATAGGCTATAATTGCCTCTTTTTTGTTGTTAATGACTCAATAATGTTTTATTTTTAAATTTATAGAGACACATTTTACTATTAAGTTGTGACAGTTGAGTAGTTTTGGTGACAGCTTCACTATAACTTGTTGATAATCATCTTTAGCTACCCCAGGTTGGGTATAGTGACCCATAGGTTTTTTGGGGGGGCAGGGGGTTGTATTTTTTATTGGATATATTCTTTATTTACATTTCAACTGTTTTCCCCTTTCCAGGTCTCCCCTTCAGAAACTCCCTATCCCATCCCCCTCCCTCTGCCTCTATGAGGGTGCTCATCCACCCACTCTAGTCTTCCTGCCCTGGCATTACCCTACAATGGGGCATGCAACACCCTCAGGCTCAAGGGCCGCTTCTCCCACTAACATCCAAGGACATCCTCAGCCACATATGCAGCCAGAGCCGAGGGGCCTTCTCTGTGGACTCTTTGGTTGGTGGCCCAGTCCCCAGGAGCTCCAGGGCTTCTGGCCTGTTGACACTGTTGCTTCTCCCATGCAAAACCCCTCAGTTCCTTCAGTCCCTTCTTCATCTCCTCCCTCAGAACCTCATGTTCAGTCTGATGGTGGGCTTCAAGCATCAGCCTCTGTATTTGTCAGGCTCTGGCAGAGCCTCTTAGGAGACAGCCAAATCAGGCTCCTGTCAGCAAGCACTTCCCAGCATCCACAATAGTGTCTGGGTTTGGTGACTGTACATAGGATAGCTATGCAGGTGAGGCTTGAATGGCTTTCCTTCAGTCTCTGCTCCACACGTTGTCTCCACATTTCCTCCTGTGAGTATTTGTTCCCCCATCTAAGAAGCACTGAAGCATCCACACCTTGGTCTTCCTTCTTCTTGGGCTTCATATGGTCTATGAATTGAATCTTGGGTATTCTGAACTTTTGGGCTAATATCCACTTATCAATGAGTGCATACCATGTGTGTTCTTTTGTGACTGAGTTACCTCACTCAGGATGATAGTTTCTAGTTCCATCTATTTGCCTAAGAATTTCATGAACTCATTGTTTTTAATAGCTGAGTAGTATTCCATTTTGTAAATGTACTACATTTTCTGTATTCATTTTTCTGTTGAAGGACATCTGGGTGGTTTCTAGCTTATGGATATTATAAATATGATTGCTATGAACCACCAGAGTGGTTGTATCAGCTTACAACCCCACCAACAATGGAGGACTGTTTCTCTTTCTCCACATCCTTGCCAGCATCTGCTGTCATCTGAGTTTTTAATCTTAGCCATTCTGACTGCTGTGAGGTGGAATCACAGGGTTGTTTTTTTTGTTGTTGTTGTGGTTTTTATGTTCTTTTTTTTTTTTTTTTTTTTTTATCAATCTGTGATTTTTACTTTTAACATGGGTTATAAACACAGAAACCAGGATGTGGGGAAGGGGATGACACAGAAGTATAGGTGTTCAGGGTAAGTACAGATATCTTCCAGAACAGAGTATCTGCTGGGTGGATGTTCAGGGAACATGTTACTATGACTCCATCTATGAATCACTTGTTTCTTATCTAAGCTGGTACTCTCCACCAAGGTTACCTATCCACAAGGTCTGTGGCTATTAGTTCTTATCCAGGTTGGTAAATTTCCACCAAGGCTGCCTGTTTACAATATCTTATAGCTATCTGTTTCAGTGTTTTTCCACAGAGACCAGTGCTTTGTGTTAGCAGGTTGACTTAGGCCTATGGCTAATTTTAGGCCTTCAGTGTATAAGCAAAGCTGCCCCTGACATCTCCTCCCTTCTCCAAGTATAGAAGGACCCTGGATATTCCAATCTTGCAAAGGTGGGGATATAGGCCTGACTTCCAGTAATTAAAGGGGACCTTGTAATGGCTCTGGTCCTCCTGTTGTTGTTCAGTGAGGCATGAGGGCCATACCCATCCTGATGTCTTTTTTCCTGGAGAGGGGATACTTTTGACATCAACCCCTATACAGTCAGGTTTGTCACAGGGTTGTTTGCATTTCCCTAATGACTAAAGATGTTGGACATTTCCTTAGGTGCTTCTCAGCCATTCAATATTCCTCAGATGAAAATTTTTGTTGAGCTCTGTACCCCATTTTTAATAGGGTTATTTGATTCTCTGAAGTCTAATTTCTTGAGTTCTTTGTATATGTTGAATATTAGCCCTCTATCGGATGTAGGATTGGTAAAGATCTTTTCCCAATCTGTTGGTTGCCGTTTTGTCCTATTGACAGTGTCCTTTGCCTTACAGAAGCTTTGCAATTTTATGAGGTTCCATTTGTTGATTCTTGATCTTAGAGCATAAGCCATTGGTGTTCTCTTCAGAAAAATTTCCCCTATGCCTATGTGTTCCAGGTTTTCCCCCACTTTTTCTTCTATTACATTCAGTGTGTCTGGTTTTATATAGAGGTCCTTGATCCACTTGGACTTGAGCTATGTATAGGGAGATAAGAATGGATCAATTTGCATTCTTCTACATGTTGACCGCCAGTTGAACCAGCCCTATTTGTTGACAATGTTGCCTTTTTTCCACTGGATGGTTTTAGCTCCTTTGTCAAAGATCAAGTGACCATAAGTGTGTGGGTTTATTTCTGGGTCTTCAATTCTATTTTATTGATCTTCCTACCTGTCTCTGTACCAATACCATGCATTTTTTATCACTATTGGTCTGTAGTATAACTTGAGGTCAGGAATGGTGATTCCCCCAGAAGTTCTTTTATTATTGACTTTTTGCTATTCTGGGATTTTTGTTATTCCAAATGAATTTGAGAATTGCTCTTTCTAATTCTACAAAGAATTGAGTCGGAATTTTGATGGAGATTGCATTGAATCTGTAGATTGTTTTCTGCAAGACGGCCATTTTTACTATATTATTCCTGCCAATCCATGAGCATGGGAGATCTTTCCTTTTTCTAAGATCTTAGATTTCTTTCTTCAGAGATTTGAAATTCTTGTCATACAGATCTGTCACTTGCTTGGTTAGATTCATACCAAAGTATTTTATATTATTTGTGACTATTGTGAATAATGTCATTTCCCTAATTTCTTTCTCAGCCTGTTTATCCTTTGAGTAGAGGAAGGCCACCAATTTGTTTGAGCTAATTTTATATCTTTAAAGTTGTTTATCAGGTTTAGGAATTCTCTGGTGGAAGTTTTGGGGTCATTTAAGTATACTATCATATCATCTGCAAATAGTGATATATTGGCTTCTTCCTTTCCAACTTGTATTTCTTTAACCTCCTTTTGCTGTCAAATTGTTCTAGCTAGAACTTCAAGTTCTATATTGAGTAGATAGGGAGAGAGGGAGCAGCCTTGTTTATTTCCTGATTTCAGTAGGATTACTTCAAATTTCTCTCCATTTAGTTTGATGTTGGCTACTGGCTTACTGTATATTGCTTTTACTATGTTTAGGTATGCGCCTTGAATTTCAGTTCTTTCCAAGATTTTTGCCATGATGAAGGGATGTTGAATTTTGTCAAATGCTTTCTCAGCATCTAGTGAGATAATCATGTGGTTTTTTTCTTTTAGTTTGTTTATATAGTGAATTTCATTGATGGATTTCCAAATATTGACCCATCCTTGCATTCCTGGGACAAAGCCTACTTGATTATGATAGATGATTGTTTTGATGTGTTTTTGGTTTCAATTCGTGAGAATTTTATTGAGTATTTTTGCATTGATACTCATAAGGAAGATTGGTCTGAAGTTCTCTTTCTTTGTTGGGTCTTTGTATGGTTTAGGTATGAGTGTAATTGTGGCTTCAGAAAATGAATTGGGTAGTGTTCCTTTTGTTTCGATTTTGTGGAATAGTTTATAGAGAATTGGTATTAGTTCTTCTTGGAAGGTCTGATAGAATTCTGCACTGAAACCATCTGGTTCTGGGTGTTTGTTTGTTTGTTTGGTGGAAAGACTTTTAATGACTGCTTCTATTTCTTTAGGGGTTATGGGAATGTATAGATGGTTTATTTGATCTTGATTTAACTTTAGTACCTGGTATTTGTTTAGGAAATTGTCCATTTCATCCAGATTTTCCAGTATGTTGAGTATAGGCTTTTGTAGTAGAATCTGATAAATTTTTTTTAATTTCCTCAGCTTCTGTTGTTATGTCTCCCTTTTCAGTCCTGATTTTATTAATTTGGATACTGTCTCTGTGCCCTATGGTTAGTCTCGATAAGGGTTTATCTATCTTGTTGATTTTCTCAAAGAACCAAAGCCTGGTTTTGTTGATTCTTTGTATAGTTCTTTTTGGTACTCGGTTGATTTCAGCCCTGAGTTTGATTATTTCCTGCCATCTACTCCTCTTGGGTGCATTTGCTTCCTTTTGTTCTAGAGCTTTCAGGTGTGCTGTCAAGCTGCTAGTGTGTGCTCTCTCCACTTTCTTTTTGTTGGCACTTAGAGTTCTGAGTTTTCCTCTTAGCATTGCTTTCATTGTGTCCCACAAGTTTTGGTATGATGTGTCCTCATTTTCATTAAATTCTAAAAGGTCTTTAATTTTTTCTTTATTTCTTCCCTGACCAAGTTATTGTTGAGTAGGGCATTGTTCAGTTTCCAAGAGTATGTGGGCTTTCCATTGATTTTATCATCATTGAAGACCAGCATTATTCCATGGTGATCTGATAGGATGCATGGGATTATTTCAATTTTCTTGTATCATTTGGGGCCTGCTTTGTGACAAATTATATGGTCAGTTTTGGAGAAGGTACCATGAGGTGTTGAGAAGAAGGTATATCCTTTTGTTTTTGGATGAAATGTTCTATAAATATCTGCTAAATGCATTTGGTTTATAATTTCTGTTAGTTTCACTGTGTCACTGTTTAGTTTGTGTTTTCATGATCTGTCCATTGAGGAAACTGGAGTGTTGAAGTCTCCCACTATTATTGTGTGAGGTGCAATGTGTGCTTTGAGCTTTAGTAAAGTTTCTTTTATAGATGTGGGTGCCCTTGCATTTGGAGCATAGATGTTCAGAATTGAGAGTTGTTCTTGGTAGATTTTTCCTTTGATGAGTATGAAGTGTGCTTTTTTATCCTTTTTGATAACTTCTGGTTGAAAGTCAATTTTATTTGATATTAGAATGGCTACTCCAGCTTGTTTCTTGGGACCATTTGCTTGGAAAATTGTTTTCCAGGCCTTCACTCTGAGGTTCTGTCTGTCTTTGTCACTGAGGTGTATGCAGTAACAAAGTGTATTTCTTGTATGCAGCAAAATGCTGGGTCCTGTTTATATATTTAGTCTGTTAGTATTGGGGAATTGAATCCATTGATGTTAAGAGATATTAAGGAAAAGTGATTGTTGCTTCCTGTTATTTTTGTTATTAGAGGTGTAGTATGTTTCTGTGGCTATCTTCTTTTGAGTTTGTTGGAAGATAACTTTCTTGCTTTTTCTAGGGTGTAGTTTCCCTCCTTGTGTTGGTGGTTTCTCTCTATTATCCTTTATAGGGCTGAATTTGTAGAAACATATTGTGTAAATTTGGTTTTGTCATGGAATATCTTTGTTTTTCCATCTATGGGAATTGAGAGTTTTGCTGAGTATAGTAGTCTGGGCTGGCATTTGTGTTCTCTTTAAGGTGTGTATGACATCTTCCCAGGATCTTCTAGTTTTCATAGTCTCTGGTGAGAAGTCTGGTATAATTCTGATAAATCTGCCTTTATATGCTACTCGACCTTTTTTCTTTTCTGCTTTTAATATTCTTTCTTTGTTTTGTGTATTTGGTGCTTTGACTATTATGTGACAGTAGGTATTTCTTTTCTGGTCCAATAGATTTGGAGTTCTGTAGGCCTCTTGTATGTTTATGGGCATCTCTTTCTTTGGGTTACAGAAGTTTCCTTCCATAATTTTGTTGAAGATATTTACTGGCTCTTTAAGTTGGGAATCTTCACTTTCTTTTATACCTACTATTATTAGGTTTTGTCTTCTCATTGTGTCCTGAATTTCCTGGATATTTTGGGTTAGGAGCTTTTTGCATTTTGCATTTACTTTGACTGTTGATTCAATGTTTTCTATGGTATCTTCTGCACCTGAGATTCTTTCTTCTATCTCTTGTATTCTGTTGGTGATGCTTGCATTGTGACTCCTAATCTCTTTCCTAGGTTTTCTATCTCCAGGGTTGTCTCTCTTTGTGATTTCTTTATTGTTTCTATTTTCATTTTTAGATCCTGGATGTTTTTGATAAATTCTTTCACTTGTTTGTTTGTGTTTTCCTGTAATTCTTAAGGAATTTTTGTATTTTCTCTTTGAAGTCTTCTAACTGTGTACCTGTGTTCTCCTGTATTTCTTTAAGGTAGTTATTTATGTCCTTATTAAAGCCCTCTATCATCATCATGAAATGTAATTTTAAATCAGAGTCTTGCTTTTCTGGTGTGTTGGGGTATGCATGGCTTGCTCTGGTAGGAGAACTGGGTTCTGATGATGCCAAGTAGCCTTCACTTCTGTTCCTTATGATCTTGCCCTTGCCTCTCACCATTTGACTATCTCTGGTGTTAGCTGGTCTTGCTGTCTCTGCTTGTGGCTTTTCCTTCCTGCAGGGCTGTGTGTCAGTACTCCTGGGAGACCAGTTCTCTCTAGGATGAATTTGGGTGTGGAGAGCTGTGGCACAGTTTCAGCTTCAGGTACAGGAGGAAACTGGAAGGATCCCGTCCCTGGCTGTGCCTTGGTTCCTGTGTCTTGATGGCTCTGGGCTGGTCCCTCTTGAGCAAGGAATTTGAGCAGAAGTGGTGATCTTACCTGTGCTCACAGGTTTGTCAGCATTTATGGGAGACTAGCTCTCTCCTGGTAGTATTTGGGTATGGAGGGCTGTGGCACAGGATCAGCTCTGGTTGCAGATGGAAACCAGAAGCTACAATTGCTTCTTTAAATCCCCATAGATAAGAGTTGCCCGCTCCCCCTTCCCTAAGGTGTGGCTGAGCTGAAGCAGGCAGGAGACTCTGAAGGATCTGCAACCCTGAGCATTGGAGCAGTTAACTCTTCAAATCTCCGATTAAATTTTAAAAAATGGCCTCCAATAAAACTAAATTGCAAAAAAAAAAAAAAAGAGAGAAAGAAGCAGAATGGAAAGAGTGAAAAAAGTTGAAGAGGCAGAGCCTGAAGAATTTGTGGTAGAAAAAGTTCTGGACCATAGTGTAGTGAATGGGAAGGTGGAGTATTTCCTGAAGTGGAAGGGGTTCACAGATAATACTTGGGAACCAGAAGAAAATTTAGATTGCCCAGAATTAATTGAAGCATTTCTTAATTCTCAAAAAGCTGGTAAAGAAAAAGATGGGTCAAAAAGGAAACCTTATCTGACAGTGAATCTGATGATAGCAAATCGAAGAAGAGAGATGCTGCTGACGAGCCAAGGGGCTTTGTCAGAGGTCTTGATCCTGAACAAATAATTGGTGCCACAGACTGCAGTGGAGAATTAATGTTTCTCAAGAAATGGAAGGACTCAGATGAGGCTGACTTGGTGCTGGCAAAGGAGGCAAATATGAAGTGTCCTCAGATTGTCATTGCCTTCTGTGAGGAGAGGCTGACTTGGCATTCTTGTCCCACAGATGAAGCACAATAATTGTTTGCATACACACACACACACATATGCATATATATACATACACACATATGTATATATACATATATGTGTATATATATGTGTGTGTATATATATACACATATATATGTATATATATACATATGTGTGTATGTATATATATGTATATGAGCAAGTAAGAGCTTTCTTTAGTTACTTCCTTTATCAATAGAATATTTGATGCCATGTTGTAATTGCTCAGCTTTGAAGAACAGCTTTTCTTAAATGCTGGGGAGATTTTTACAGTCATTACTAAGTCTGAACTTATTTTTAACTGGGACACAGAAGGGCCATTCTGGGTTTTTTTGTCTGTATGCAGTGTATGCATAAAACACTTACATAACTTGTTTGTTTTGTCTTGTTTTTCATACTCAAAGAACTGAAGATGAAAACACAACTTGAGATTCCCTCATTATGAACATTTTCCTGAAAACATAACCTTTCTGATTAAGCAGATTCTGTAATTTATTGGATAGTTTAAAAGCAACCACATCAGAATTGATATATTATCACGTAAATACAGTAGTTTATTTACAAAGTGTTGTCCATACCAACTCCCCCTTCAGAAAATGGAATCAGACAAAGTAATAGTCTGATTTAATAACAAGACTTGGGCCAAGTGTGTTGGTGCACGCCTTTAATCCCAGCACTCTAGAGGCAGGTCCAGGTCAGCCAGTTTTGTAAAGGTTTCTTTGTTGAAACATTCATTGGTAAAAAGTTAAAAAATCTGTACTAAAAGGTTATGATTCATAGAATCTCTTTGATGTTGAAATAGAATCATGGTTGGAGCTAATGTTGGCAATTTAAGACCTGGTGATTAAGTGAGTAAACAAAATTTGCTAATACCAATTAATGACTTGCATGCTTTTTCTTTACCCTGACTCATTCCATCCTGGTAGGATCAGTCTTTTCAGTATTTGTGTTCTGGTTCAAAGCCAGAAAAGTAACTTTGTAGTATCAGAATGTCATCCAACTACATATTTACTTTACTGTACATAATGGTGAACAGTGGTCAATAAATAGGTTTACATTTCTTTCATTTTATTTATATTTATTTATTTATTTATTTATTTATTTATTTATTGGTTTTTTGAGACAGGGTTTCTCTGTATAGCCTGGCTGTCCTGGAACCCACTCTGTAGACCAGGCTGGCCTCGAACTCAGAAATCAGCCTGCCTCTGCCTCCCAAGCACTGGAATTAAAGGCATGCACCACCAATGCTCAGTGATAGTCTTTTTAAATAAGTAAATAAATAAATAAATAAATAAATCCCCATAGAACTATTCTCTCTATGAATTGCCATCTAAATTCATCATAACCTGTGGGCTACTCTTCTGGAGGGAATTGCTTTATGGTATCTGGAAAAATTATTGTAGTTTTTCTAACAGTTCTGTATAATGGTACTTTTTTAAAGTGTCTAGTTTTTCTCTGTAGAGGGAGGTGATGATACTAAAGTCTGGTTCCCTAATGGTTCTTGATTTGGTCAATAGAGGAGTCCAGAAGCCAATTGCTGGGCACTTAGGACAGATGGGACACTCGAGTCCCAGGGGGAAAAAAGGAAATACAGGGAAAGAGAAGGGGCTTTTGCTGCCATGCATTGGTCTGAGAAGGAAGCAGCAGTCATGTAAGGCCTCAGGGCAGCTCGGGCCTCTGCCAAAAAGCTGATGTCAGAGCTAAGCCAGGAGGGGCCAGAGTGTGGGCCGCGAGGTCACAGACAAAGGTGGCAGGTTCTGAATACAGTGTGGGATAATTAAATCGAACAAGTTAATCCATCCATCATTTCAGATATTCAATATTTTTAATGAGATGATGAATATGATCCAAGAAAGAGGGTTTCTGACTTGCAGTGTCAAGTGCAATCAGTGTAAATGGAGAAGAGCTTGGCGTGTCTTCATAGAATAAAATGAGACCTGCATCTAGCATGCATCAACTGAAAAACTACATTGAGATGAGGTTAGGCAAACCTGAGAACAGCTAGGTGGCTGGCAGTGCCCTACCAGACAAGAAAAGACTTCAGTGAGGAAAGCATATCAGTCAGAGTTCTCAAGCAGGAAAAAACCAGTAGGATGCAAATATCCATAGGAAAGACTTCAATGAGTCAGCTTTCTTAAAACTGCAGCATCAGCTGAATCACACCTGAGAGGCTGAAAGGCCAGAGGCTGCCTGGTTCTTGAGGATGACTGCATAGGCAGTCAGAATATTCCCACGGCAGCTGGAACCCCTTGCTGGAGAGACAGCAAACCAGTCCACAAGGCTGAGTGCCTCACCCGGGAGCTCTGGCTGCTGTGGAACTCACTATGGAGATCAGGCTATCCTTGAACTCACTATGGAGATCAGGCTCTCATTGGACTCACAAAGCTCCACTAGCCTCAGACTCTCAAGCCCTGAGATTAGAGGTTAGCGCCATCACATCTGCCTGACAACCTTTGAATGTCAATATCTAGTTCTCTGTGGCTGGCCATACAATAAAGACAACGGGTACAGGAAGAGCCAGTCCCTCTCTGGCACCAAACACCTGGAAGGTTCCTGGGGACCTTCTTGTCTTTAGTTCCTAGTGGAAGCCTGGAAATATTGGCTCTGATTTCAACAGAGTAAATCAACTTGGAGACAGAGGGAAGGTGAAGAGATCAGAAGCAAGCTATCTTCCTTCTGCCAATCTCTTTATCCAGACCCCTGCAAAAAGCTGCTGCCAACAGTTGGGGTGGTGGCTATGACCTCTGCAGTTAAGGCAACAGGTACAGTTCTTTAGGGAATACTCTCAACTAACCTGATTCCAATTGTTATCAATCAAGAATTTCTGCATTTCTAGAATTACTACATTCCAAATTGATATTAAAACCAGTTGAAATAGTGAGTCAGTTAACATTCGAGGAGATGCAAAGGCTAAAGCTATGGCCAATCACCAAAAAATACTTCATGATCAAAACCACAGCTTCTTCTAGCCCAGATTGTAATGGCCTGAATCAATCTTTCTCTCTCTCTGTCTCTTTCTCTCTCTCTCCACCTTCCCTCCCTCCATCCTCCCTCTTTGTCTTTCCCCCTCTGTGTGTGTGTTTGTGTCTGTATGTTTGTCTGTTTGTCTGTGTGTCTGTGTTTCTGTGTTTGTATATTGTTCTTTCTGTCTCTCTCTATATAAAAACCAAGGTGATTATGTATATTCCACCAACTCTCCCCTTCCACTCTTCTGCTATATCTTCAAAACATTCTCTTCCTACTGTGATGGCCTTTCCAATTAGCGCTGGCAGCAGGAAGACTGACTGATCCTGTTGGCTTGGTCTTGTATAGATGACCCCAGCTGCAGTGAGCTCTTCTACATGGAGGCATAGTCACACTCAGAAGGCAGTGTGGCATAGCCCTCCTCATTCCCCATTGATTTTCATATTCAGTATTTCATTGCTCTCAAACACCTTCCTGTCCTCTGCCGATCTCAGGAGTAACCATGCTTTGGCCTTACTGAACTTGTTTTTACTGTATGGACAACTACAGAGAAATAAATGTTGATATTCAGATTTGTCAGCCAGGAATAGGTCCTTGCCTTTAATCTCAGTGCATGTAGGCCAAGACACAGGGAGGTTTGTGAGTTCAAGGCTAACCTGATGCACATAGTGAGTTCCACACTAGCCAGAGCATCTCAGTGAAACACTGTTTAAAAAAAAAAGAAAGAGAGAGAGAGAAAGAAAAAAAGAAAAAAAGAAAAAATGATTATTATTATTATCATTATTATTATTATTATTATTATTTTGGTTTTTTGAGACAGGGTTTCTCTGTGTAGCCTGGGCTATCCTAGAACTCTCTCTGTAGACCAGGATGGCCTCAAACTCAGAAATCCACCTGCCTCTGCCTCCCAAGTGCTGGGATTAAAGGCGTGCGACACCATTGCCCGGCAAGAATTATTTTTTAAAGAAAGGTGTGTCAAAGAAACATATTTCAAAGTTTTGACTCAGTGCAAAATGAATCATTATAATGAATGTTATGTAGGGGCACACAAACGGGTAAGACTCATCCTCTTCTTTCTAAGGTTCACACTCCTATGACAACAGACAGCACAAAAAATGTATAACAGGTTTATGTAATTAAAGTTTTAAATGACACAGGAAACTTTAGAAATAAAGACCCAGATACCCAAACCTGCTGCCCATTTTTTATATTTTTACTTAACCAAAAGTGGACAGCTTACTGCAGATGTGACTGGACAGGGAGCTTTATGGCTACTGGTGCAAGACTAGGTAGGAGAACCAGCAAGGTTAGCCTCTTCAGACTCTAGGTCTATCTGCGAGGAGGTCCATCTCTGTGGTACTGGGCAGAATCCCTCCTAGAATGATGACTGTATGCTTACTACAGGCAAGGCTGGCTAAACAACCTGCTCAAAGTCGTCTCCTACATGGAAGGCAGGGAAGTTTTAAACAGGGTTTCTAGGTTTTATGGCTGTCTTCAAGGGATTAGGTAGGGTTCTATTATCCACTGTGGCAAAGAATACTTTTTCTTGGTCAAACTAGGGATTGACACTAGTACCTTGACCAAGTTTTGCAAAGAACTCTACAACTGAGCTACATCCCCAACATAGAACTGTCATTTACTGAGTTTGAACATGAGCAAAGAAATTTACAAAAACAAACTGTTTAAAATTGGCAGATGTAAGCACTGGGCACAGAGGCACATGCTTGTAATTTCAGAATTTGAGAGGCAGATTCAAGAAGATTATGAGTTCAAGGTCAAGATGCAGTACATGCAAATATTAAGCTACATAATAGCAAAGCTCTGTCTCTAATGAAATCAATTATTAGAACTCTGGTTAGCTGTCATGATGGGTAATCTTACCCACTTAATGGCATTTCCTTACAAAGACCTTGGATACAAACCTCACTGAAGAATATTTAATTTTGGGTCTATTGAGATGCTAAGATCCATTTTATATATAGGTGACACTACAGCATTGTCCTAGATTAAACAGAAAGTGGGGTGAGAGCCAGCGCTTGTCCTCTGCCTCCTGACACCAGACACATAAAATGAGTTGCCTGTAACCTACTGCCATGCCTTCCCCACCATGACTGACTTTCCCTGGAAATCAAGAAACTAAGTTCCAATTGTTACTGAAGTCCTAATCTGTCAGTGCTTGAAGGTCGGCGTTTATAAGATGACAGCTAGTAGGAGGAATCCAGAGTTTACCCATGGAGCACTTCGTGGGTACATGACAGCAGAGGGGCCTCATCCACAAAGTTCCATCTTGGTCAACTCACTGGGTACAAAGAGGTTGTATAGGGGAAAGCACAGGGCAGAAAAGGAAGCCTGCAGTGTGTCTGCATCATTCGTGGTGCATAGCTATGTTTCCTTCTTCTCCAAAGCATCAGAACATGTCAACAGACAGTGGATCCTCAAGCCAAGTTCCCTTTGCTTCTTTTTAGACAGCTATATTTTTCTGTAAGTCAAACCTCACAGGAACTTACAAAACTGACCCAATGGAGCTGTATCAGTTGAGGCAGAGGATTAAAAAATGCCTAAGATTCTGATGTTATATAAAGATTACCAGAAATTCTGGGTTCTGCGCTTCTAAAGAAAGGGGATTTAGCAGATTTTTTTTTTCTCACAGAGTCTTAGTCCAAAGGTCTTTGGTTGTTTTTAGATATGAGTATTTCAGATTTATCTTAAAATTTAAAATTGTTTAAATAAAAACTGCAATAAAATAACAGACATCTGTGTCTCTGACACTCAGAAATTAACATGTCTACCCTCTTTCTCTCTGTTGAAGTCACACCAGTGGGCTTTGATGGGTGAGCAGCAAGCCTCTGTCCCTTTACTGTGCCCTATTCCCTGTTACCCATAGCACTTCCCTCTTGACACCCAGCAATTCTTCTACACAGTAGTTTTACCTTTTACATGGTTGAGTTATTGCCTGATAAGTTACCTACTGACTATAATCCCATCACTTGGGAAGCAGAGGCAGAAGGATCAGATATTTAAGACCATGCCTGTAATCCCAGTGCTCTATGGGAAGAGTCAGAAGAATAAGAATCTCAAGTTTCATAGTGAGCTTGAGGGACGCCTCGGCTACAGTGTGAGTTCCATTCTAGCCTGGTTAACATGCAAGCCCATCTACAAAAGGAAAATCACAAGATGTCAGGGGCAGCCCTGCTTATACACTGAAAGCCTGGGGTCAGCTATAGGTCTGACATACAGGCATGTTAACAGGAAGTCTTGGGTCTCTGTGGAAAAACACTGAAACAGATGGCTAGAAGCTATTGTGAACAAGCAGCTTTGGTGGAAATTTGCCAGCCTGGATCTTCATAGACCTTGTAGATATGTAGCCTTGGTGGACAGTACCAACTTAGATAAGACAAGTGAATCATAGGCAGAGTCATAGTGACCTGTCCCCTGAACATTCATTCAGCTGATACTCTATTCTGGAAAATATCTGTACTCCCCCTGAACACTTACATTCCAGCATCATCCCTTTCCCCCACATCCTGCATTTTTGTGTATATAACCCCTGTGTGAAAAAGTAAAAATTGCAATTTGATCAGACTATAGACAGATCGCCATTCTTTGCATCTTTGCCTGTTCCCCTATCCCTCTTTCAGGTGACCTCCACGGACCCCTGTTTAATGCCCTGCTGGCCAGGACAACAAGACATTGTGGGGTATGTCTTTTATCCCAGTACTTGGGAGGCAGAGGGAGGGGGATCTCTATATGCCTTTGAGGCCAGCCTAATCACAGTGTGAGTCTGAGGATATCCGGGGCTACCCAGACAATCCTTGTCTCAAAAATCAAGACCAAACAACTAAACAAAACCAAAAAGCAAGAGAATCAAAAGCAGCAGAAGAAATGAGGGTATTTGCCATGTTATTCTTTACATTTGGTGACAAATATTTTAAAAACTGCAAGTAAAATCCACTGTAGACATTTTTATTATCTTTATGAAGTTGGGTAGATTCTGAGCAACCAGCCTTGACAGTACTAAGTACTCTCTTTAAATAACTCTTCAAGTTCTAACATATTTAAAATCACATTATGCATGCCCTTCCTCATGTGACACAAAGGATGACATTATTGGCACAGAGAGCACAGGGAGGAACCATGCTCACCACACCTGAGTCCAGGACACACATGCTTGCTCACTTCCCTCAACCCATTCCCCCCCCCCCAACTCCACTCAGCATTTCCTCTAAGCAGTGAGGTAAGACTTGCCTGAGGCCACACTCAATTCCCCAGTTCCTCTGATGCTATTGAGATAATACATTATAGGGGAGGAGTTTACAGATCCCTTTAAAATCCTGAGTCTCTGTGTTTGCTGGATCATTTCTTCTCAGATTCCAACCCAGTTAAGAAGCAACTCATCAAAATGTCGCTCGGAGGCATTTCAGAGACCACACCTGCCACACCAGAAATTCAGGAGATTGCTGACAAGGTGAGTCGATGTACTTAAGGAAAATGCAAACCAAACTTCCTAAACCAAAAATCCTAAACCAAACTTCCAAAATTTGATTTTAATTTGGACTTGCATTAACAGTGTGGGAAATGACAGAATTCACACATATACATATATATCTGTATATATATACATGTATATACATACATGTATATACATATGTGCATATATATGTATATATGTATACACACACACACACACACACACACACACACACACACACACACACACATATATATATATATATATATATGGCTGTTGTTCAGACATTTAGACAGCTAAGGGTGGAACATGAAGCATTTCAAAGAAATTTTAATACCCCAAGCCCCACATGTAGCCTCAGTTTCTCCAGTAGCTGAAGGTGAATTCATGCTGGATCATCTCTACACCTCCTGTGTCTGAACCCAGGAGCTCTAATTACCAATGGAATTTTCCAGTCCCACTGAGGGAAGCTGATGTGTGAAGGCTCCTAAGGTTCTTAAAGATCTCTGAGCACATTCCAGGATGCTATGCCCACCAAACCGTCACAGTCAAAATAGAACTCAATGTTTCTAGCAAGTTAATACATGTTGTTTAACTATCATCCATATAAAAAGATGTATCATGTTGCCTGTTTTACAAAGGAGAGGTAAGGAGGTAAGTTTGCATCTGTGACTTTATTTCTTACATCACATTGTTTTCCCCTCTGAAGCCGAATCATCCTGGAGGACAAGCTCAGTTTGGTTTGTTATTTGCTTATTTTTTTTTGTGTGTTTGTTTGAGAGTTGGTCTCACTAGATGATCTATCCTGCAGGTAACTCAGGCTAGCCTCAAACTCAAGGCACTCCTGCTGCCTCAACTGCTCAAGTGCTGGGATTACAGATATGTATCACCATGCTAGGCACCATCAGACTTTATGTGAGTAGAAAAGATGGGAGGCTTCATGCCTAGAGCACTGAACATTCTTGATGGTGTCACAGGCCTAAAACTCTGTGACTAAATATGTAAAGCTAAATAGTTCTCACTCATAGGTTTATTTAAAAAAATACCTTGGAGCATTTTCTTTCTGGGGAATATTAAATCTTTAAATCTTCTTTAGATTACTCACATCAAGTTGGTGTTCCCAACCTTAAGTGTCCACATGAGTCACCTGTCACTCTAGATTAAATGCATGTCTCACTGAGAGGGCTAGACCAGCCTGCATGTCCTCATTTCTTCCAAGGTCTCTGGGAGAGTGGGCACTCCTACCTACCCATGACTTCACTTTCCTGTAGTGCCTAATATGTCTGGCATCCTAGAAGGCATGGGGAGATGGAGCCTTAAGAGCTGAGGTCAAGGAAAAGTTCTCCATTTCACCTAAAAGAAGGAAGAGCTAAGAGGATTAAGTAAAATACCATGCAGAAAAAAAGTGTTTCAAAACAAATAAGCACGGGTGAGGCACAGTTGATATTTGTGTTCAGTGAAGTAAAAATCTCCCTGTTACAGTAGCCAGGATTGTAGGAGGATAGACAGGGAAATATAGTTATTTAAAAATAAATAATTTAAAGGAGATTTTATTAATTTTCATAATAGTTGGTCATCTGGTTATCTAGAATAATTCTTCTTTTGAAACAGGTGTCTTCCTATTTCTCAGAGAGGTTCTTATCTCACAAGTTCCAGTAATTCTTTTGCCTCTTAGCCTCCCAAGTGCCAAGGACTTCTGGAGGGTGACATTCTGCCTGACTAGAATAATTTTTGAACATGATACTCTTATTAGTTTGTTGAGAATTTCATAGATGCATAAAATGTATTTGATCAACAGTTTTTGAGGTAGAAAGCTTCTAGAAGGTTTTATCTTGATAATTGTACCATCTGTGGATGACATCTTCATTAATAAAGTTAATTTAGAAGTGTGTTCTTCTAGATCCAGACAAACAGACTGAAACATAGATATTAAGAAGGTCACCTCACGCTGGAAAAAGCTTCGCTGTTATAAAAGCCTTGATTTCTGTCCCCTCTTTCAGTTGACTTTCAAAGCCCCCAGGCAGGCAAGGATGCATCCCAGCCTATTTTTAGAGGATGAAACCAAGACTCAAAATGCTTAAGAGTCACCCGGATGAGACACTGACCTGGTCTTTCCCATTGCACAGCCTCGGCACACTATGGAGCTCTGCAGGAATGAGGGGAGGGAATGCAGCAATATTGCCCTCTCTGTGGAAGCCAAGGCCTCAGGCTTAAATCACTAAGGGAGATGCATAGCCATGAACCAATTCACAGGGGCATTTTCTGAGTCACTCCTACATATTGAGCATCTGGCTACAAACTGTAGAAGCTACATAAAGGCTGAAAGAAAAGGCCTCTATTACTCCCAAATTAACAGTATAGAGGAAATCAAAATATCTAGGGAATATTATAAAATAAAGTTTAATTAAGCACTTTTTCATGATCATAGGTTTAAGACCAAAACTAATATTAAGCACTGCTGCCAACCTCTTTACTGTCAGGTGAACAGGTACAGAGTGGAGGCCGAGCTCCCAGATGTCTCTCATCTGTCCTGTCTTG
This sequence comes from Arvicanthis niloticus, assembly GCF_011762505.2. Taxonomy (NCBI): domain Eukaryota; kingdom Metazoa; phylum Chordata; class Mammalia; order Rodentia; family Muridae; genus Arvicanthis; species Arvicanthis niloticus. Next base: position 22,948,526 of record NC_047669.1, on the reverse strand, counting down.
CAGGAGACAGCGTGAAGGGACAACTCTCACTAAAATGTTGAGAGGCAGAGATGCAGGCAGTGAACTGTGTATTTTTAGGAAGCATTTTCTGAGTCACAGCAATCCTTCCCTTACAAAGAACACTACAGGTCAGATACTGTGAAACAGACTTACTAGATCAGGAAATTCAGGCTACTACTCTGAGATTATGGTTGGTTGTTACCGCACATAGTGTCAGACCAGAGGGGGTTATTGAATCCCTAGAATGATCTGAGGGGACCCAGAGAAAATCTCCACTATGTGCCATTTACTTTGTGTTTATTGAACAAATGTAGATATACCAGTTGGGGTCTTCCATTGCAAATCATGACTATATTGTTTTTTGTTTTATTTTTATTTTTTAAGTATGTGTGTATGTCTCTCTGTGTGTGTGTGTGTGGTCTGTGGGTGTGTGTATGTTTGTGTGTGTGTTTTCATTGTTGAGGCAGGATTCAATGGGTAGCAACAACTAGCCTGGAACGTTCTATATAGTCCAAGCTGCTCTTGAATGACATTCTCCTGCCTCAGTCTTTCAGGTTCTAATATTAGAGGCTAGAGGTTTGAGCAGCCAGCCCAGGTTCATCAGCATCTGAAGACTCTCAGGAAGATGAGGTCCTCAGTTTTGTGAAGCAGATAACCTGAGTCCACACAACCCTAACATTATCCCTTACTTTCTCCTCCTCAGGTCAGACCACAGCTCGAAGGGAAAACCAATGAGAAATATGAAAAATTCAAAGCTGTTGAATATAAATCTCAAGTCGTCTCTGGAATAATCTACTTCATTAAGGTTAGGCAACAACTTCCCTCAAGCACTGAAGCAATTGTTTCCTGTTGCCCCAATTGTAGCTTCATTTTCACCACTTGTTTTTATTTAAGACATTTGTAAGTGGAAGACTGGGAAATCTATCAGATGACAAGATATTAACCTTGTATTTCCTCATGAATACAAAAATATTTCTTATGAAGTTCTCAGTTTTTAGAACCCTGTAGAAAAGGATGGTATAACAGCTCAGACATTGCTTTGCAGCCAAGGCTGCTTATTCTGTCAGCTGGATGTGGAAGTTAACATTTTAGTGTATGGGAATTGACCAGTGACTTAGAGCATTTTCCAACTCAAAACATCCTAATTCTATGTGTGATCAAATTACATGCACATAAAGAAGGACTTCAGTCATTAGCTGAAAGAATAATTCAAGCCAATTTCATCCTTTAAATGAGTAGTTATTAATATAATTTAAATGATTGTTTAAATTATTTTTTATATATGAGTGTTCTGTCTCCATGTATGCCTACATCCCAGAAGTGGGCATCACGCCCCACTATAAATGGCTGTGAGCCAGCATGTAGTGTAGTTGCTGGGAATTGAACTCAGGACCTCTGGAAGGGCAGTCATTACTCTTAACTGATGCACCATCTCTCCAGCCCCCAAATAATTCTTTTCATAGCTCAAGCAGGTCTAACAGATGGCACTCCATCTACAATATAAAGCCATATTAATAGTATTTTATAAATACATTTTAGGAGCTGGAGAAATGTCTCAGCTGTCAAAAGTGAATGAAAATTTTGCAGAAACCTCAAATTCAGTGTCCAGCACCCACATCAGGCTGCTCACAATCAGCTGTAATCCCAGCTGTAAAGGTCTGGTACCTCTGGTCTCTGAGGGCACTTGTTCCTATATGTGCATAGCCATACACAAACACACATGCATACACACTACTATTTTAAATTTTAAAACAGATTTTATATCAAAAATTAAATTAAATGGTTTCCTGATTAAGTTCTAATGAAAAAACATTTTTGACATTCTTGTGATATCACGGGAAACAATTCAAAAACTCAACCATGGATAATAAATAGGAGCTGTATTTATCTCTGTGTATTAAACAATGTCAATCTTGACTGAAAATATAACCCTCAGTCAAGCGCCTTTACCCCTTCTGATTTATCATTGGACCAAGGCACAATAGCATTTGTTTATTTTTGAAAAATAGATACTTAAGCTATATGTTTTTAATGTGTTTTGCTTGTTTGATGTTTTTTTAATGACATGAGCTGAACTAGCCAGCTCAACATGAGCCACTCTCAAAGCTGGGTTGTATATAAGGACTGGACCAGCTCAGTTCAATCAAATTTAAGTTCCTGGTGTGTTCCACCAGGCATATGAGTCACTGGTAGACCAAACCCCAGGCGTCATTCATGCAAGGTAGAAAAACACTCTGCTAAGTAAGCTGCATCCCCAGCTCCAGAAAAATAGTATCTTTAAATCTGTGTCTGGCATCAATGACATTGGTACTATATCAGCTTTTTTCAGACCTACAGAAAGAAATCACACACATGCACACACATGTGCATGCACATACAAACACTCTTTGTATGATGCTCATCAGACTGAGATATATTAATGTAAACTCGGATTAGTAGCATTTTAAGATTAAGGTAGGAAGGGATATCAGGGACATAAAATGTCTACTGTAGAACACAAAACCTTTATTGCTCTGATAAAGAACAAAGTGGCAGTGCTTGTCGGGATGGTGTAGGACCCAGCTTCATGAACAAACTACCACTGGGAATGTTATCCTGATGTTACCTAGACTTCTTTTCTTTACTTTTCTTTACAAAGGAGGCAGCCTGGTGGGCATTCACAAAGTAGGTTACAACACAGCAGAGATACTGGAACCAGACAGGCTATATATTCTAAAGCAAATCTGAGTTTCTTTTCCTTTATCAAACTATATGCCAAATTTTCTCCCAACTTGGAAGTCAAAAAATAGAACCACCAAAAACACAGGCTTCCCTCTGCTCCTTTAGGGGCATCATGAAAATAAAATGTAACTCTGGAATGTCATCTATGCCAAGATTTTAGTGAAAAGTATAATAAATTAAATCTAGATGGAGAAATGGATTAGTGATTAGGAGTGCTGGCTGTTCTTGCAGAGGACTTGGGTTTGGGTGTTAGCACCTACATGGCAGTTCACAAACATCTCTGACACCAGTTCTAGGGGATTTAGCACCCCCTTCTTAAGGCTTCAGGCATTGCATGCATGTGATGCACTTAATATGCAAGCAGGCAAAACATTTATAAAAATAAGTTGAATAAAATATTTTTTTCTAAATATGTTAAAAATACATCTTAGAAATATGTTTTCTGCCATACTGTTAGCTGCTCTTTTTCCCAATGTACAAGTTGATGGAAGTTCAGTTTGTAGGTACTGCCTTGGGCCAGAAATGTTGTTTCAGGAGTGCTTGACACATCACATCTCAACAAGAAAGTAGGTTTATCATACAATAGAGATCCACGTGAATAATCTTTCTTCTCTCTCTCTCTCTCTCTCTCTCTCTCTCTCTCTCTCTCTCTCTCTGTCTCTCTGTCTCTCTACCTCCATCCCTCCCTTCCTCTTTCTTTCTTTCTTTCTTCCTTCCTTTCTTTTTTTCTTCTTTTATGTCTTTCAGATTGATGTAGGCAATGGTTGTTTCATTCACATAAAAGTCTTCAGTGGGCCCTCTGGAAAAGATAATTATGAACTACATGGTTACCAGACTAGCAAAACCAAGAATGATGAGCTGACCGACTTCTAAGCAGAAATTCTAAAGTGACCTGATTCCTTTCATTGCAAACAGATGCAGCCATCAATAAAGACACATTCTTGAAATAACTGTTTTCTTCCCTCATTACTCAGTATTGTGTTGACCTTTACTTCTTATAAAATCATTTTTAAATATGGAATGTTTTCTGAATCTATGTGTCATCCTTGGGCAAGAGCTGTGATAATCTCTCTGTCATTCCAAATTTTAATATACATGCTGTCATACAGAGCAGTGTTCATGGTTCAGAGTTGATACTCCACAACAAATGATTCTAATTGGAAACCTTATGAAAACTATGGCTCAGTTGGAATTGTGTAAAGGATTTTATCACCCCATCCTCACTGCAGGTACATTGGTGGCTGTCAGGGAAACACACTTCTTGATCCCTTTGTTTGCCTGGAACCCAGCATGCCATCTGTGCCTTCATGTTTCAAAACAAATTTTGTATTTTACAAGTGATGTTTTCAAACAATCATAACTGATAAGCTGCCCTCTCCCCTCCCCCATGCTTCCCTTGCACTTGAGAGTCAATTGCAGTGTCTTCCCCTCACAAGCAAATGCTTCCTAGTGCTCACTAGTACAAATAGCAATGTGCACGTCCCACAAGGCCATTCTCCTGCACAACCCAAACCCAACAATCAAGACCAGGAAATGAACACCTATGGCGCACTGATACATAGTCCCAGGTGTCAATCTTTTCAAGTTGTAATAAATAAATAAAGTTTACTCTTGCAATCAACTACATTAGTACCTAGTATGAGCACTAGTTCTGAATGCCTTATAGGATATGACCGTTTATAGGTGACTGACCACTAACATGTTTTTCCTTATTGCCCTTAACAGTTTAGGAAAGTATCATTCATAAGACTAGGACTTTAAATTATGTTTTAAATGAGTTCTATTCAAGGTATAGGCACATCTATCTTTAAACAAGAGCTGAATCATATGTGCATTATGGTGCAGCAAACACAACTTTAAATTTTTATCATCATTAAGAAAAACATCCGAATCTAAAATATTTGAGACTCGTTTCTTTCATAGCCTGAAAAGGAATACAATAATCTATCTATCTTTTCCTAGCTTGGTGTCCTGGAGATACCTCACCATAAAAGTGAGGTGGTATGTCCCCTTCTGAATTGGCTTGCAGCCTCCCTACAATAATGGTAACATGGTTCAGCCTGCTTAGGGTATGGGAAGAGCTAAAGACTTATTTTATAAGCAACTGGATGTTTGTTGAGCTCACTGTTTTGGTTTGGAAGGCAGGGATTTTTCTCTTTGGGCTTGCAGGAACAACAGAGAAGCATCAGGCAGGACACAAATAAATTAGTATTCTAGAAAAGAGAGCTAAGAGGGCCCCTTAGGTTTGGAGGAGCTCAAGAGAAATGTAAACTAGTTCCATAGAATGACACAGATAGAAAGATTTCTGAAGAGCTACAAGTTTAGTTGTAGGATTAGGCTTGTTAATAGATGTTTTGTATATAATTAAGAAAATAAAGATAGAGAAAATAAAGATAGACTCCCCTTCTGCCCCTCTTCCGGAACTGAGGCCTGGACCAGACCTCTGCCCGGCCTGCAGGTATGTGGACCCCAGATCTCGCCTGAGATATTCTGGAGGCTCCACGGATCCCACAGCCAGCTTTAGGTAGGAAAACCCACAAACTTCCCTGAGCCCATAGCTGGGTGCTGTGAGTGCTCAGATTCCAGCAGATAACCCCCCTCCCCGCCCCTGCGGGCTGGCACTCCCCTTCCGCCCCTCTTCAGGAACTGAGTCCTGGACCAGACCTCTGCCCAGCCTGCTGGTGTGTGGACCCCGGATTCTGCCTGAGACATACTGGAAGGTCCACTCAACCCAGAGCCACAGAGGAACAACTGAACTCAGAGCTTCAGACAACATATCCTGAGATATTCTAGAGGAGACACCTAGCTGGACTGCTACATTGGAGGCACCATATACTGAGGCATCCTAGAGGTACCACTGTAATCAGTGCAGCTGGAAAAGATCACAGAGACATCTGGACCCCTAGAAGATCAAACACTAGCAAGATAACTGGAAAGGCAGGCTTCATTCAGAGATAGCAATTACAGGTAGCACTAGAGTTAACCAGATGGCAAAAGGCAAGAGCAAGAACGTAAGCAACAAAAACCAAAGTTACATGGCATCATCAGAACCCAGTTCCCCCATCAGAGCAAGCCCTGAACACCTCATCACACGAGAAAAGCAGGATTCAGAATTAAAATCACTTCTCATGATGATGATAGAGGACTTTAAGAAAGAAATAAATAACACTCTCAAAGAACTTAAGGAGAGCACTGGTAGACAGATAGAAACCCTTAAAGAGGAAACACAAAAATCCCTTAAGGAATTGCAAGAAAATGCAACCAAACAGGAGAAGGAATTAAACAAAACCATGCAGGATCTAAAAATGGAAGTAGAAACAATAAAGAAATCACAAAGGGACAATACCCTGGAGATAGAAAACCTAAAAAAAAGATCAGGAGTCATAGACACAAGTATCACCAACAGAATACAAGAGATGAAAGAGAGAATCTCATGTGCAGAAGATACCATGGAAAACATTGACACAACTGTCAAAGAAAATGCAAAATACAAAAAGCTACTAACCCAAAATATACAAGAAATCCAAGACACAATGAGAAGGTCAAACCTAAGGATAATAGGTATAGATGAGGGGGAAGACTCCCAACTTAAAGGACCAGTAAATATCCTCAACAAAATTATAGAGGAAAACTTTCCTAACCTAAAGAAAGAGATGTCCATAAATATACAAGAAGCCTACAGAACTCCAAATAGTTTAGACCAGAAAAGAAATACTTCCTGCCACATAATAGTCAAAACATCAAATGTACAAAACAAAGAAAAAATACTAAAAGCAGTAAGGGAAAAAGGCAAAGTAACATATAAAGGCAGACCTATAAGAATTACACCAGACTTCTCACCAGAGACCATAAAAGCCAGAAGATCCTGGACTGATATCATACAGGCCCTAAGAGAACACAAATACCAGCCCAGACTACTATACCCAGCAAAACTCTCAATCATTATTGATGGAGAAACCAAAATATTCCATGGCAAATCCAAATTTACACAGTATCTCAACACAAATCCAGCACTTCAAAGGATAATTGGTGGAAAACTCCAACACAAGTAAGGAAACTACAACCTAGAAAAAGCAAGAAAGTAATCTTCCAACAACCCTAAAAGAAGGTAGCTATACAAACATGACTCCACTGCCAATAACAAAAAAACAGGAAACAACACTCATTTTTCCTTAATATTTCTTAATAGCAATGGACTCAATTCTCCAATAAAAAGACATAGACTATCAGATTGGATACATAAACAGGATCCAACATTTTGCTGCATACAGGAAACGCACCTTTGTGAAAAAGACAGACACTACCTCCGAGTAAAAGGTTGGAAAACAATCTTCCAAGCAAATGGCCCCAAGAAACAAGCTGGAGTAGCACTTCTAGTATCAAATAAAATCGTTTTTCAACCAAAAGTAATCAAAAAGATAAAGAAGGACACTTCATATTCATCAAAGGAAAAATGTACCAAGAAGAACTTGCAATTCTGAACATCTATGCTCCAAATGCAAGGGCACCCACATACATAAAAGAAACTTTACTAAAGCTTAAAGCATACATTGCACCTCACACAATAATAGTGGGAGATTTCAACACCCCACTCTCAGCTATGGACAGATTGTGGAAACAGAAAATAAATCGAGACACAATGAAACTAACAGAAATTATGAACCAATTGGACTTAAGTGACATCTATAGAACATTCCATCCTAAAACAAAAGAATATACCTTCTTCTCAGCACCTCATGGTACCTTCTGCAAAATAGACCATATAATTGGTCACAAAACAGGCCTCAACAGATACAAAAAGATTGAAATAATCCCTAGTACCTTATCAGACCACCATGGACTAAGACTTGTCTTTGACTTGGACAAAAACAACAGAAAGCCCACATACACTTGGAAACTGAACAATGCTCTACTCAATGATAACTTGGTCAAGGAAGAAATAAAGAAAGAAATTAAAGACTTTTTAGATTTAAATGAAAATGAGGACACATCATATCAAAATTTGTGGGACTCCATGAAAACAGTACTAAGAGGAAAAATCATAGCTCTAAGTGCCCACAAAAAGAAATTGGAAAGAGCATACATTAACAACTTGACAGCAAACCTGAAAGCGTTAGAACAAAAAGAAGCTAATATACCCAAGAGGAGTAGACGGCAGGAAATAATCAAACTCAGGGCTGAAATCAACCAAGTCGAAACAAAAAGAACTATACAAAATATCAACAAAACCAGGAGGTGGTTCTTTGGGAAAATCAACAAGATAGACAAACCCTTAGCCAGACTAACCAAAGGGTGCAGAGACAGCATTCAAATTAATAAAATCATAACTAAAAAGGGAGACATAACAACAGAAACAGAGGAAATTAAAAAAATCATCAGATCCTACTACAAAGGCCTATACCCAACAAAATTGGAAAATCTGGAGGAAATGGACAATTTTCTAGACAGATACCAGGTACCAAAGTTAAACGAGGAGCAGATAAACCATCTAAACAGTCGCATAACTCCTAAAGAAATAGACACAGTCATTAAAAATCTTCCCACCAAAAAATGTCGGGGGCAAGATGGTTTCAGTGCAGAATTCTTTCAGACATTCAAGGAAGACCTAATACTAATCCTCTTCAAGCTATTCCATCAAATAGAAACAGAAGGAACACTACCCAATTCATTTTATGAATTACACTCATACCTAAACCACAGAAAGACCCAACAAAGAAAGAGAACTACAGACCAATCTCTCTTATGAATACTGATGCAAAAATACTCAATAAATCTTTCGCAAACCGAATCCAACAACACATCAAAACAATTATCCGTCAAGATCAAGTAGGCTTTATCCCAGGAATGCAGGGATGGTTCAATATTCGGAAATCCATCAATGTAATCCACTACATAAATAAACTCAAAGAAAAAAACCACATGGTCATCTCACTAGATGCTGAGAAAGCATTTGACAAAATTCAACATCACTTCATGTTAAAGGTCTTGGAAAGATCAGGAATTCAAGGCCCATACCTAAACATAGTAAAAGCAATATACAGCAAGCCAGTAGCCAACATCAAACTAAATGGAGAGAAACTTGAAGCAATCCCACTAAGATCAGGGACTAGGCAAGGCTGCCCACTCTCACCTTACCTATTCAATATAGTACTGGAAGTCCTAGCTAGAGCAATTAGACAACAAAAGGAAGTCAAAGGGATACAGATAGGAAAGGAAGAAGTCAAAATTTCACTATTTGCAGATGATATGATAGTATACTTAAGTGACCCTAAAACTTCCACCAGAGAACTCCTAAACCTGATAAACAACTTTAGCAATGTGGCTGGATATAAAATCAACTCAAACAAACCAGTAGCCTTCCTCTATTCAAAGGATAAACAGGCTGAGAAAGAAATTAGGGAAATGACACCCCTCACAATAGCCACAAATAAAATAAAATATCTTGGAGTGAATCTAACCAAGCAAGTGAAAGATCTGTATGACAAGAACTTCAAGTCTCTGAAGAAAGAAATTGAAGAAGATCTCAGAAGATGGAAAGATCTCCTATGCTCCTGGATTGGCAGGATTAACTTAGTAAAAATGGCTATCCTGCCAAAAGCAATCTACAGATTAAATGCAATACCCATCAAAATTCCAAATCAATTCTTCATAGAGATAGAAAGAGCAATTTACAAATTCATCTGGAATAACAAAAAACCTAGGATAGCGAGAACTATTCTCAACAATAAAAGAACTTCTGGGGGAATCACCATTCCGGACCTCAAACTGTACTACAGAGCAGTAGTGATAAAAATTGCATGGTATTGGTACAGAGACAGACAGGATGATCAATGGAATAGAATTGAAGACCCAGATATGACCCTGCACACCTATGGTCACTTGATCTTTGACAAGGGAGCTAAATCCATCCAGTGGAAACGGGACAGCATTTTCAACAAGTGGTGCTGGCTCAACTGGAGGTCAACATGTAGAAGAATGCAAATTAATCCATTCTTATACCCTTGTACAAAGCTCAACTCCAAGTGGATAAAGGACCTTCACATAAAGCCAGATACACTGAAACTAATAGAAGAGAAGTTGGGGAAGACCCTCGAATACCTAAGCACAGGGGAAAAGTTTCTGATGTCTGTTGTCTAATCGCTCTAGCTAGGACTTCCAGTACTATATTGAATAGGTAGGGTGAGAGTGGACAGCCTTGTCTAGTCCCTGATCTTAGTGGGATTGCTTCAAGTTTCTCTCCATTTAGTTTGATATTGGCTACTGGCTTGCTGTATATTGCTTTTCCTATGTTTAGGTATGGACCTTGAATTCCTAATCTTTCCAAGACTTTTAACATGAAGGGATGTTGTATTTTGTCAAATGCTTTCTCAGCATTTCACTGATGGTTCTTCATCAGGAACAGCTGCTTATGCCTTTAAGGATCAAGTAATCTCTTTTGCTACATCATCTGTATCAGCTCAATTGGTTGAATTACATGCTGTTATTGTGGTGTTTCAAGCATTTCCAAATCAAACTATTAATATTTATACAGATAGCTCATATATAGCTCAGTCTATCCCTCTGCTAGAAACTGCTGCACAAATAAAGCATTCCTCAGAAGCAGCTGATTTGTTTTTACAGTGCCAACAATTAATTTTAAGGAGAAAGTGTAAATTCTTTATAGGACACCTGAGAGCCCACACTGGGCTACCAGATCCTCTCTCTGAAGGAAATACCAAGGCACACCTAGCTACTCGTATAGCTGCAGTGACTTTATCAGATCAGCAATCTAATTTGGATCAGGCCATAAAGGCTCATGAGTTACATCACCTTAATTCTAAAACTTTAAAAGTTATGTTTAAAATTACCAGAGAACAAGCTAGACAAATCGTCAAACAATGTCAATCATGTGTTAAACTTTTACCAGTTCCTCATTTGGGTGTAAATCCAAAGGGACTGATACCAAACAGTATCTGGCAAATGGATGTTACTCATTATAATGAATTTGGCAAGCAAAAATATATACATGTATGTGTAGATACATACAGTGGTTTCATTTATACAACATTACAAACTGGAGAAGGAAGCAAGCATGTGATCGCTCATATGCTTGCTACAATCGATGTATTGGGTGTGTCTAAACAGATAAAAACTGACAATGGCCCAGGTTATACAAGCTCCAGTTTCCACCAATTTTGTGAAAGATTGGGAATACTACATAAAACGGGTATTCCATATAATCCACAGGGCCAAGGTATGGTAGAAAGGGCACATCAAACCATTAAATGTCAATTTGAAAAAAATTAAAAAGGGGGAATGGTACCCTACCAAGGGATCCCCCAGAAATATCCTTCATCATGCACTCTTCATTTTAAATGTTTTAAATTTGGATTCTGAAGGAAAATCTGCTGCAGATAGATTCTGGCATCCTGATACCAAAAAGAATTTTGCAACAGTCCTCTGGAAAGACCCATTAACCAGAACCTGGAATGGGCCAGATCCAGTGCTTATCTGGGGAAGAGGGTCTGTTTGCATATATTCCCAAACTGCAGATGCTGCACATTGGCTGCCAGAGAGACTGATTAAACAAATAGACAACAATAACAAATCCAGGGAGGAGAAACCCCCTGAGAAGCGTATTTTTTCTTCACAGGAAACATGAAGATGCTTCACAATTGCCTTCAAACTGGAACAGATCAATGAGTAAACCTGACTTGGGAAGTTATCAGTGCTGAAGGAGACATCACCACCTGAATCTCCAGGGTGGCTCTATTGGACTCTTGATTCCCTGACTTATGATTTAGTGGGGAACTAGGTTGTTTTAGATTTAGTGGGAATTTAGATTGTTTAGACCCAGGAGAAAACCCACTACCACAGTTACTATAGTTGTTTTTTGGGTTTGAGATTGACTAGAGCAGGAACAGGGATTTCCTTAGTTTTCTTTAGATCAAAGCTATGATCAGTTTTGTATTTCTATAGATTTAGATTCTGATATAAGACAGAAATAATATTCTGATATAAACAGAATAGAAGAGGCTTACACTTTTTACTCCTCTGATAGAGGGAGTTATGTGTTGCCCTTAAAAAAGAATGTTGCTGTCATACTAACTATTCAGGTGTTGTTAAGTCTCTTGTCTTTTGGGTCCATGTGGTTCAACAAACTGATGGCTTTTGTATGACAACAGATATACTCTATTCAAATGAAACCCACACAGGTCCATTATTACAGGCTGGAAGTAGGGGATTGTAAAACCTCTGTCATCAAGACTAATGAGGTATATCCCCTAACTTACGCGCTAAGCCGGATAGTCAAAGACGGGTAAGAGAGCATACCGAGACCCTTACCCCTAAAAGAAGGGAGGCCTCACCATCCTAAGACAGGAGCTCAACTAATGGCCATTGAGTATCCAAGGACGGGAAAGGGAGGCTGGGGTCCTTTCCTCCAACCTAGGACAGGCACAGTTTCCGTAAGTTTTCCCAGCCTTCCCTTTTGAAAAAAAAAATTTAAAAAGGGGGATCTGTTGGGGGCCGACTTTTAGCAGAAAGCGGCTATCAGCTTTGCAGCCATCTTGAGCCATATACCCTGACATGTGACTTGGATTACAATAGCCTACAACAGCTGAGCACACTCCGATAATCTTGGTTTAGATACCTTGAGATTAAAGGTGCGTGAGATTAAAGGTGCGTGAGATTAAAGGTGTGTGACTTAAGAGTGTAATTTACAGATAAGATTTAGAGATAAGACCTAAGGGCATGATTAAAGGTGTGACCAAAAGGCATGGCTTAGAAGTGAGACATATAAAAGGCAGAGACAGAACAGAATGGGGAACCAGACACAGCAGAGAGAAGACAGGTAGCAGGCACTTGGAAGAGAACTTGGAAGAAGTAACTTGGAACTTGGAGGGACTAGGAGCTAGGAACTAGGCACTAGGAACTCAAGACTTAGGACTTAGACTGAAGAATAAACGGGATTGAATTACACTCTGTCTGGTCTGCATTCTTTGAGTCCATCCTCACTTTCTCTCTTGCTGAACCCCGTCCCGTGAACCAGAGCTGCAGCTTGGGCCGGGATACAGTGGCCGCCCAAACGTGGGTTGGCCCGGGCCTCAACATTTTGCTTGGGCCGCGACATTTTTTGGCCACCCCAATGTGGGGCTAGTGTGGACTCCAACACAGAATGATCAGCCTTGGTGTATCTACTCAACAAGCAAGCTGGGCAGACCTGCTCAAACCTCTGAGGTCCGGGAATTCCATCTGGAGGCAGTGAAGACACAGCATCAGAGGCTTGTCAATTTGCTCTCCCCCCCCCCATGCCTCTTCTAATATCTCAATGCCCATAATCAGCTTGAAGAAGCTAATGAAGAGTCAGCACCCCTATTTCCTGGGCTTGGGAACTAAGCTGGTAAATGTTGGACTGTCTTTCTAGGGAAAAGTAGTAGTTTTGTGGGAATAGAGAGGATTAGCTAGGGGTTAATTGCATAGCCATAACCTATTAGTAGAAATCTGTATAATTAGTATCAAGATGAAGATATAAATTCTTAAATGGCACCAATTTACTTTGATTACAAATTTTAAGGTTTTCATTGGCATGAGCTTCTTATTGATATAAGAGTGAGATGAATATTGTTACTCTCATAGGCATTGTACCAGTATAAGACATTTAGGAATACAAGGCTTAGACCCAGTCCTTCTTTAACTTTTTAAACTGATTTGAGATGGTCAGCCTGTGAGTTAAGGGACTATAGCAAATTCATGGCTTGGAGTTTATTATAAGGGTGTTTTCTATGTTTTATTTAGAAATAGCTGAGTGGAGTTAACAGGCAACAGTCCAGATTACCTTACGTGGATAGTTGGTTTTCAAAACATCAGAAATCCATAGAATTGACATGACAAACATTTCTGTATTAATGTTCATTTTGATTAGAGACCTGTCTGCTCCTGACAGCTTCCTGTCTTGGATTCTAAGAAGAAATTGAGCATCCTTGGAGTTATTCCAGTTGTGGTGAGACAGCCACTAGACAGGAATTGCCTCTTTCCTTCTACAGAAAAATTACTGTCCAGAAAAGGACACACTTGCAGAATAGTTGACTGATTATATCTGCCTAGACAGAGTAATCAGCCATTGATAATCCTGCATCAATCAGCCCTTAATAATTCTGCAGCACTAAGGTCTGTCAGATGATCCTGGGCCAGAAGGCGGAAGAGCAGATGCTCCAACGTTTTGAAGTAGAACGAGTGTCCAGGTGTTCAGAGGTCTCTATAAATTGGCTAAGTTTTAGAAGTTATGCTTTGTGCTTCCCACAATTATAGTTAACTCAGTCATTCTGGATTTCTGACAGGGTTGAAAACTTATAGCCTCATAGCCAATCCTGACTATTTACTTTGAGAGAAAATATTTGAGTGGATGGTCGTCAGCTGACATTCATTCTAAAGCCAGGTTCAGAACTAAATGTTTTAGTTAGGATAGACGAAAGAGGTGCTGGTTAGTCAACAAAATGATGGACTGGGTATTAGGACTACCTTGTACCTCACTGGTACAAATTGGCATAATTATGTTCTAATTGTATTTTGAGAGAAAAGTTTCATTTTAACAGGAAGGGTGATATGTAGGAGGAGCTAAGGTGGGAGGAGTACTGAGAGGAAGAGATGGAGTAAGAAGAGGAGGAGAAGAAGGAGAGTAGAAGCTAGGTGATGAATGAGAGAAAGAGGGGGGAGACAGGGAGGCAGATGTTCATGTATCTCCACCAGTCAAAGATAGTGGTTATATCTAGGTTGGGTAGTGGGTTACACCTCTAATTGAACAATACCAAACAAATAAAGCCTATGATTAACATTTTTAAAAAAAATGTATAAATGCAAAAAGGAAAAGGGGGCATGGGATAGGGGTTTTCTAAGTGGGGGGGAGATGGGGAAAGGGGATGGCATCTGAAGTGTAAATAAAATATCTAATAAAAAATAACTAGATATTAACAAGACACTGAACAATATAGGGCATTAAAATAAAAGGCACTAAACTATATGCCGAAGGTGGTCAATTTTTCAAATGAGAATCCTTTAAAGTTAAAAGATGACAGTTGATAAAATTGATATTACTAATACAAGTCCATATTTTATCCTGTTGTCCCCTTGATAAACATCAGTATTGATTAAGTAAGAATCAAAAAGAAATATACCTAAGACTGGCTGTTTTTATAGTCTTAAGTTGATAGTATCATGACATCATCTTTAAAACTAAATTTTAATTAAGCATGAAATACAATAGTACTGAATTTTTCTAGAATAAACTTTTGTAATAGTAAAAGGTATGCTGAGAAGACTTGAATATTTTGAATAAATCTCTTTCAGAAAATTTAAAAAAAAAGAAAATAAAGATATCTCGCTGAGCTAGCAGTCTTGTCACTCAGTTTGCACCTCTCCTGATTTTCTCAGTATAAATATTAGATAATTTAAATGGTTACCAGACCCTTTAAGGTTGAAACAGCGTGCAAAGTTTGAAATAAATTACTAAACTCTTGAATAGCTAATCTAATTATGGGCTGTAGCCAATTAATATCTCAGAAAATTTTGAAAATTTGAGAGTTTGTAATTGATCCCTTCTGATCTATACTTCCTGTGGCTGAGTTTTCTGAAGACCTATCTTATGTTCTAGATTGTTAATAGAATTCCCTCTATGTAATTTTCAGGAGAAATTTTTGATCCACAACAAGGAAAAGATATCTTCCCTTCAACAAACATTTTTTGTAAGGTATCTGTATTAGACTTCCCCATCAAGAAATCATCCACATAGTGATAAATTATAGATTGAGGAAACTGTTTACAAATTATCTGTAATGACTGCTGTACAAAATGTTGACACAGTTTACACTGAATGGACACATGTGGCTGTTTAATATTTCTTGTGGCAAAACCTTCCTCCTGTACCTTTTAAAAATATATTTATTGATTTTATTTCTATGAGTACACTGTAGCTTTCTTCAGACACACCAGAAAGAGGATATCAGATCACATTACAGATAGTTTTAAGCTACCATGTAGTTGCCTGGAATTGAATTTAGGACCTCTGGAAGAGCAGTAAGTGCTCTTAACCACTGAGCCATCTCTCCATATCCCACATGTCTGCCACATTTGGCCCTAATCTTCCTATCTGACTTTTTGATCCTCTTCATTTAACCCATTATAGACTCTGTTTCACCTGAAGCCTTGTCTCAACAGTTGTGTAGATACTTTTTGAAGTGGCCAAGTTGAATTCCAAGAATCTTGTGATATTACTGTTACATCTGCTCCAGTTTGCACTAAACCTCAATTTTTTGTTTTTACTAAAGGTTTACTTATTTATTTTTTAAGTAAAAAATGTATGCAGTAATATTCATTTATTTAATAATACATTAGTAATGATACTATGGATTTAACAATTCTACAACCCATATATTCAACAGGCTACCATAGACCGCATTGTTAATTTCATCTAATTATAATTTCAATTTTGGTCTCTAATCATTTATAGAACTTTGCCAAAATAAGTCTTTCCTGTACCTTTAAAATCTCTTGTTCTATTCATCAGAATAGTTAATTGTAGATCAGCTATTTCTGTGATATCAGGCACTAACTTTTCTAGTTGCTCTCTAGAACAAGCTCTCCTTTGATGACATGGAGAAAATGGCTCATGTTGCTTTTGGGGGGAGCTGAGCAAAGCCTCTTAGGCAGTAATTCCTGATTGTAATGGATTTTCGTATATATCTCTGTTTGCTCTAAGTCCTGTGTCTAACCTTTTCACATCTTTTGCATATCCCAGGAAATTTTCTCCCTGGATTATCATTAGAGAGAATATTATCCTATGGAATCGTTTGTCTATATTCCATTAGGAAATAACCTGGTCTTCCACAGCCACAGAATCAGACATTCTGAGATCTCATACTTTTAGCAATTGCCAGTATTATCACAGCACCATTGAACATATTAGATCCAATATCCACAGTAACAATACTGCATTCAAATTAAGCGTGGATCTGGTCTTTAAAGGTCTAATGGTCTTTTTCCACTCAGAATTAGCATTCTTAAAAGCTTAAGATTCAATTAATCCAAGTCTTACATCTGAATCTGATATTGCTTTATTTACAGTTGAAGTTAATCATTATAAAAATAATCACTAAAAGCTTCATCTGAATCCTGGGTTATCTTGGTAAATGACTCAGATCATCTTCACTGTTGTTCAACCTTTACCCAAGCATTTAAAGCTACTGTAAGACATTGCTCTAAGGTGACATCATCAAACAGATTATACATTTCTAACTCACCATATTAACCTTCACCTACCAACTGACCCTTGACAATATTGATTCTTTTAGTCCTTTTATGTTGCTCCATAGTCAAAGCCTCTTCTCTCTACCATGTCAGCCACTATAGTTAAGGGCTGGTAAGTAGGATTTTGGTTATTTTTTAGATATATGTATTTTACTTTTGTCTTAAATTTTAGAATTGTTTAAATACAAAAAAACAATAAAATACCAGATATTTATGGATCTGTTTCTCAGTACTGACATGT
This sequence comes from Arvicanthis niloticus, assembly GCF_011762505.2. Lineage (NCBI taxonomy): Eukaryota > Metazoa > Chordata > Mammalia > Rodentia > Muridae > Arvicanthis > Arvicanthis niloticus. Next base: position 22,931,284 of record NC_047669.1, on the reverse strand, counting down.
CTCCAGCCCTTCCCTTCTGGTGGCATCACCCCAGTGGGCAGGAGTAGGTGAGCAGCAAGCCTCTGTTCCTTAGCTGTGCCATATTCCCTGTTATCCTTAGACTACCCTCTTAATATTCAGCAATTCTTCCAAAGAAAAGCCTTTTACATGCTTGGGATATTACCTGATAAGTTACCTACTGACTGTAAACCCATCACTTGGGAAGCAGAGACAGAAAGATAAGACATTCAAGGCCATGGCTGCCATCTCAGGCCTCTGCAGATAGAGGAAGGAGACTCAGAACCTCAGTGTTCATAGTGAATCCCAGGACAGTCTGGGCTACACAAAGTTCCTTCTAAAAAATGTAAATGATGGGCATGGTGATGTATGTCTTTAATCCCAGCACTTAGGAGGCAAAGGCAGGGGGATCTCTGTGGATTTGTAGCCAGCCTGAGGAGCATGTGAATTCCAGGATAGCTAGGTGGTGTTTCTTATGAAAACAGAGTCTCAAAAACATAAAACAAGAGAATGATCAGCAGCAGAAAAAGAAGTGAAGTTGTTTGCCATCTTATTCTTCATGTTTGGCGATATTCTTGAAATTACAAGTAAAAATCCATCTTAGTTTTATTATCTTTATAGAGTTGGGTAGATTCTAAGCAATTCTCTTTCATATTATTAAGTGTTCTCTTTAAAGAACTCTTCAAGGTTCAACATATTTAGAAAGCCTGGTTATACATGTTATTTGTCATATAACACATCAGGATGACACAATGAAACATGCTTGCACATGTCCCCCACCACATTTACCCCCAACTCCTCTCAGCATTTCCTCTCAGATATGCAGTAAGACTTTCCTGAGGCCTTACTTATTTCCGCAGTCCCTCTGATACTGTGGAGATAATACATTATAGAGGAGGAGTTTACAGATACCTTTAAAACTCTGACTCTTAATGCTTGCTGGATCATTTCTTCTAAGCATCCTGGCAGCAAAAAAGCAACTCACCAAAATGATGCCCATAGGCTTGTCAGGGGCTAGACCTGCAACAGTAGAAATTTAGGAGATTGCTGACAAGGTGAGTCAATATGTTTCAGGAAAAAAACTTGATCTCAAACCAAACTTCCAAAATTTGATTCCTAATTTGGCCTTACTTTAAGAGTGTCTGAAATGACAGAAATCAGAAATATATTGGTTTCATCAGGCACTTGTACAGCTAAAAGTGGAACTTTAAGCCTTTCAGAGAATCATCAACACACCAAGATTAAAATCGGCCAAACCACACTCTTTACTACAGCCTCAGTTTCCCCAGTAGCTGAAGGTGAATTCATGCTGGATCTTCTCTACACCACACATGTCTAATGCCAGGAACTCTAATTACTGATGGAATTTTCCAATTGTGTAAGTTAAAGCTGATGTGTGAAGGTACATATGGTTGTTAAGGATGTCTGAGCTGATTTCAGGATGTTATGCTCACCAAACTATCACAGTCAAACTAGAACTCAATGTTTCTAGCAAGTTAATACATGTTGTTTACCTATCATCTATATAGAAAGATGTATTGTGTTGCCTGTTTTACAAAGATAAACTATGGATGTAGGTTTGGAATCTTTCACTTTCTTTTCTTACATCACATTTTTTCCTCTCTGAAGCTGAATCATCCTGGAGGACAAGATCAGTTTAGTTTGTTATTTGTTTATTTGAATGTTGGTCTCACTAGATGGTATAGCATACAGGTAACTGAGGCTAGCCTCAAATTCAAGGCACGCCTGCTGCCTCAACAACTCAAGTGCTGGGATTACAGACATGTACCACCATGCTAGGCACCATCCGATTTTATGTGAGTAGAAAAAAATGGGACCCTTCATGTTTGGGGCACTGAACATTCTAGAGGGAATCACAGGCCTGAAATTCATTGACTAAATATTTAAGGATAAATGGTTTTCACCTATATTTTATTTCAATAAATATCTTGGAGCATTTTATCTTTGAGGAACATTAAATCTTTAAATCTTCATTAGAAGATCCAGTTGGTGTTCTCAACCTTAAATGTGCACAAGAGTCACTTGTTGCTCTAGAGAGAATGCAGATCTGACTGAAGAGGGCTAGACCAGTCTGTATGTCTATATTTCTTCCAAGGTTTCTGGATGTGGCTACTTTTACTTCACTACAGAGAAGGAGATATTGACATTTTAAAGTTGTTAGCCAGATATGGTGGTGCTTGCCTTTAATCTCAGCATCTGAGAGGCAGAGGCATGTGAGTTCAAGGGTACCCCGCTCAACATAGTGAGTTCAACACTAGCCAGACCTTCTCAGTGAAACACAGTGTCAAAAAAGAAAAAAAAATGTAAAGAAAGTTGTGTCACAGAAGCATATTTTAAACCTTTGACTCAGTGCAAAATGAATCATTATACTGTATATCCTGTAAGGGCACACAAAGGGCAATACTCATCCTCTTACTTCTAAGATTCACACTCCTATGACAACAGACAGCACAGGAAAAAAAAGTGGGGCAGGTTTATGTAATCAAAGTATTAAATGACACAGGACACTTTGGAAATGGAGTCCCAAATATCCAAGAACAGCTGTCTACCTTTAATGTTTTTAATTGTCCAAAAATGGACAGTTTACTGCAGACATGACTGAACAGGGAGGTTTATGTCCTACAGATGAAAGATTGGGTAGGAGAACCAGCAAGGCTACTCTGTTTAGATTCTTGGTCTATCTCTGAAGTGGTCCATTTCTATGGTACTGGGCAGAACCCTCCTAGAATGAAGACTGTATGACCTCCTACAAGGCAAGGAAGTTCAAATTCTAAACAAAAGGGCAGGAGAAGTATTGAACAAGGTTTCTAGGTTTTATGGCTGTCTTGAAGGGATTGGTAGGGCTCTATGATCTGCTTTGGGAAAAAATATTTTTTCATAGTGTCACTAGGGATTGAACGTAGCACCGTGAGCAAGCTGGGCAAAGAGATATAACATCTGAACATCAGCAAGAACAAGCCATTTAATGTTGGAAGATGTTAGCACTGGACACAGAGGCACATGCTTATAGTCCCAGAATTTGAGAGGCAGATTTAAGAGGATTTGAGAGACAGATTAATGAGTTGAAGATTATGGTCTGCTACATAAAAGCCTGCATGTGATACATAAATGCAAAATTCTGTCTCCAATGAAATCAAGTGTTTTAACTCTTTTTGGCCATCATGATAGTTAATTCTGTCTTCATGACAGGATTTGGTTAGAAAGACCTGGGATACAAACTTCTGCACCTCAGTGAAGAATGTTCAGCAGCAGACTCTCAAGTAATCTTCCCTTTCCTTCTTTTTAGACATCCTTATTTTGTTTCTGTAAGTCTTCTGTAAATCTCCAAAAGTGACAGAGTATGTCCATTGACATACAGGATTAAAAGAAGAAACCTAAGATTCTGATGTTATATACAAATTACCAGACACACTCTTGGTTCTGTAAATCTAAAGAAATTAGAAGGTTTAGATGGTTTTGTTTTTAAGACACAATTTCAGCCCACTAGTAAGAAGGATTTTTGTTGTTTTTAGATATGCATATTTCATTTTATTTTGTTTTCAGAATTATTTAAACACAGAAGAACACTAAAAAATAACAGATATCCCTGTCTCTTTCACTCAGAAATGAACATGACTACTACCCCCTGTCTCTCTAATAGAATCACCCTAGTAAGCAGAGATGAGTAACTGGAATCCTCTGTCCCTTTGCTGTGCCCTATTTCTTGTTATCCCTAGCATTTCTTTCTTGACACCCAGCAATTCTTCTAAACAGAAGCCTTTACCTTCTATATGGTTGGGCTATTAATTGATTAGTTAGCTAAATACTGTAATCCCATCACTTGGGAAGTAGTATCAGAAAGATCAGACATGTAAGAACATGCCTGTAATCCAGGCAGGAAACTAGAAAGTTCAAGGTTTATAGTGAGTTTCAGGAAAGCCTTGGCTACAGAGTGAGTTTTAGGTCAACCTGGGCTGCAGGCAATCCCTTCCCCTCACTCAAAAGATAGAATCACTGGACCTGGAGGCACATATCATTAGTGCCAGAACTGGGGTGGGGGGAGCAGGCAGAAGCAGGCAGATATCTGGGAGTTTAAGGCTAGCCTGGTCTATACAATCAGTTCCAAGACAGCCAATGGTTGGTACGCATAGAAACCCTGTTCCAAAAAAAATAGATGAATAAATGAATAAGATGAGATAAATAAATAAATAAGAGAATGTGGGAGTGTATAGTTTCTATAGAAGAAATGAAAGAGAAAATAAAGTAGAAGAAATGAAGTAGAAGAAATGTAGTAGAAGAAATGAAGGTGCTTGTCACTTAATTCTTCATGTTTGGTGATAAACATTTTTGAAACTACAAGTAAAAATCCATCATAGTCAGTTTCATTAACTTTATAAAATCAGGTGGATTCTAAACAACCAGCCTTGACATTATTGAGTATTCTCTTTAAAGAGCTCTTCAAGGTTTACCATATTTAGAAACTAAGGTTATGCATGTCCTTCCTCATATGACACAACAGGATGACATTATTGGCACAGAGAGCACAGGGAGGAACCATGTTCACCACACCTGAGTCCTGGACACACATGCTTGCTCACTTTCCCCAACACATTTCCCCCCCAACTCCTCTCAGAATTTCCTCTAAGGGATGCAGTATGATTTGCCTGAGGCCACACTCATTTCTTCAGTCCCTCAGACACTGTGGAGATTATACATTATAGAGGAGGAGTTCATGTGTATATTTAAAATTCTGAGTCTCTGTGTTTACCTGAATATTTCCTTTCAGCATCCTACCCAGCAAAGTGGCAACTCACCAGAATGTTTAAAGGGAGGCTTCTCAGAGGTCAGACTTGTCACACCAGAAATTCAGCTGAGTCAATGCACTTTGGAGAAAGCTTGAACTCAAAGCAAATTTTCATAATTTGATTCATGATTTGACACCTAGTTACCTGTTGAAATTCACAGAAACCATGGGCTTAATTCAGACATTTTTATAACTAAAAATAGAACATAAAGCCTTTCAGAGAAATGTCAACACCCCAAGAGTAAAATCGGCCAAGCCATACTCTTTACTACAGCCCCAGTTTCCCCAGTAGCTGAAGGTGAATTCATGCTACATCCTCTCTACACCTCACATGTCTGATCCCAGGAGCTCTAACTACTGATGGAATTTTCCGGTCTCACTGAGGGAAGCTGATAAATGGAGATTCCTAAACTAGTTAAGGACCTCTGAGCTGATTCCAGGGTGCTATGCCCACCAAACCATCACAATCAAAATAGAACTCAAAGTTTCAAGCAAGTTAATAATGCTCAACTATCATCTATATAAAAGATGTATTCTGTTACATGTTTTCCGATAGAGAAATGAATGGAAACTATGGATGTAGGTTTGCAATCTGTCACTTTATTTTCTTGTATTACCTTGTCTTCATCCTTGAAATAGAATCATTCTAGAGGAAAAGATCAGTTTGGTTTGTTGTTTGTTGCTTTGTTTGTGTGTTTCTTTCGGACTTGATTATAGGTAGATGGTCTAGCATGTAAGTAACTTAGGCTAGCCTCGAACTAAGGCCCTCCTCCTTTCTCAACTTTTCAAGTGCTGGGATTACAGGCATGTGCCACCATGCTAGGCACCATCAGTTTCTATGTAAGTAGAAAAGATGGGAGCCTTCATGCCTAGGGCACTGAATATTCTAGAGGGGAGTCACAGGCCTAAAATTCAGTGACCAAATTTTAAGGTTAAATAGTTCTCACTCATAGGTTTATTTCAATAAATATTTTTGAGCATTTTATTTTAAGGAATATTAAATCTTTATACTTTCATAAGAATCCTCACCTCAAGGTGGTATTGTCAACCTTAAATGTACATGTGAATTACATGTTGCCCGAGGTAAAATACTGATCTGACTGAAGAGAGCTTGACTGTCCTGCATGTCCATGTTTCATTCATTCAGCAGAATGAGTTTCCCAGATTTGTGACTCAGGTAAGGGCTGAGTCAACACAGCCCTGACATCATCTCTTACTGTCTCCTCATAATGTCAAACTACTGCTTGAAGGGAAAACCAATGAGAAATATGAAAAATTCGAAGCTGTGCAGTATAAAGTTCTATTAGGACTAAATTACTTTATTAAGGTTAGACTCCCTCAAGAACTCATTGGAATGTTTACTGTTGCCCCAACTGTAGCTTCCTTTCTACCACTGGTCTTTAATTTAGAATCTTGCAAGTGGAAGACCCCACATCCTATGGATGATAGTGTAATTACCATGTTTTTTCTTTTTCTTTTTTTCTTTTCTTTTTTTTTTTTTTTTTTTTTTTTTTTTTTTTTTGGTTTTTTTGTTTGTTTGTTTTTTGTTTTTTGGGTTTTTTTTTTTTTTTTTTTTTTTTTTTTGGTTTTTTTGGTTTTTTTGGTTTTTTTGAAGACAGGGTTTCTCTGTGTAGCCCTGGCTATCCTGGACTCACTCTGTAGACCAGGCTGGCCTCGAACTCAGAAATCCACCTGCCTCTGCCTCCCAAGTGCTGGGATTAAAGGCATGTGCCACCACTGCCCGGCGTTTTTTCTTGACAATACAGAAAGCTATGTTCAGCTATGGTATGAAGTCAGTGTGATCACTTACGGGCACACACACACACACACACATGTCTGTGCATCATGTACACATACTTTTTTATGATGCACATCACAGTAACATGTGTAATGGTAAACTTTGGTTAGTAGCATTTGAAGATTAAGGTAGAAAGAAATATCAGAATACAATATCTACTTGAGAACCCAAAACATTTATTGTTCCAATAAATAAAAACTTGGCAGTTTTTATCTGGATGGTCATGGTGCCAAGTTCATGCCCCAAAATCATTGGGAGTGTTACTCTGATGGAACCTAAGCTGTTTTATTTTTACTTTGCAAAGGAGGCAGCCTGGTGGACATTCACTAAGTAGGTTACAAGACAGCAGAAATATGGGGACCATCCAGTCCATATTTTCTAAAGCCAATCTGAGTTTCTTTTACCTTATCAAAGTATATGCCAAATTTTCTCCCTACTTAGAAGTCAGAAAATGAATCACCAGAACCACAGGCTTCCCTCTGCTCCTCTCCAGGGATCACAAAAATAATATGTAACTCTGGAATGTAATCTGTGTCAAGATTTTAATGAAAAGTACAATAAATTAAATCCAGATAAAGAAACAAATTAGTGGGTATGAGCTCTGGTTGTTCTTGCAGAGGACTGGGCTTTGGTTCTCAGCACCCACGTAGCAGCTCACAACTATCTCTGAGTCCATTTTGAGGGGGATTTAACACCCTCTTCTGATGTCTTCAGGCATTGCATGCATCCATCAAATTCACCAAGCTTCACACCTGGTCACTGAAAAGTGAAAGAATTGCTGTGAGAGACAAGGTACAAAATATTTGACTTAGGACACTTGGTTGATCAGGTAACCTCAGACTGTGCCACTTGCCAGGCTGTGAACTCCTCAGGCCCCAATCAAAGAGCCACTCCAGGAACCAGAATCAGGATCCAATGGCCAGGGGCTACAAATAGATTATACAGAAATAAAACCAGGAATACATGGACAGAAGTATTTGCTAGTTTTTATAGAAACATTTTAAAGCAGGGTAGAAGCCTACCATACAAAAGGGAGACTACCAACATAGTGACAAAGAAGCTTCTAGAAGGCATCATATCCAGGTATAGTTTGCCTCCCCTGCTTGCGTCTGACAATGAACCTACATTCACCTCTCAGATAACTCAATCTCTAACACAATTTCTCTGGACCAATTGAAAATTACATTGCACATACAGACCCCAAAGTTCTGGACAAATAGAGAGGATAAATCTGACCTTATAGGAGGCCTTGACAAAACTAACTTTTAAAATTGGTGGTGACTGGATGTCTCTCATACCTTATGCCTTATTTAGGACTAAAACCATGCCCTATACTTTAGGTCTCACCCCCTTTGAGTTCCTATATGAGAGGCCCCTTCCCATGCTGCCTAACCTCCAGCCTGATATCGTAGCTGAATATGACGAACAGATGTCTTTAAAATTTTTTAAATCCCTCTATAGTGTACAGAAAAACTCTGGCCTGACATCTGCCAGATTTATGAGTTTGTTCTTCTCCCTAATCCCCATTGCTTCAAACCAAGTGACAAAGTTTATATTAAGAGACATATCTGCAAGACCTAGTTTGATAGTACCTCACACTGTGGTCCTGACAATGACTATGGCTACTAAGGTGGAAGGGATCAGGACATGAATACACCATTCCCACTTTAAGCGTGCCAGGAGAGAGGTGATCCAGTAGTTGAGGTCTCAGCAGAGGAGATTTTAGAGGAACTGCCCCAAGAACAATCAAAGTTCATCTCAGACATGTGCATCTGCTGAAACTGTGGCTCCAGTGCTCCTGATCCTGTCTGTTTGCTGCTTATGTTTTGCTGCACCAGGCACTAGCTCCCTTACTATCTGAGTACCCCCAGGGGGCAATGTAATCACCTTGTCATCAAGTCACAAAGGCTGGCAAAAAAGCCTATTAGATTGCTGGTTCTTAACTCTTCTATCCCAGATATAACACAGAACTGTTACTTACAGGACAGAGACTCTACATTGAAAATAAGATACCCCCAGCTTATTCACACTTCTACAACCACACTATAACCCCTACTGTTACAGAACACATGCTGCCCCCAGAGAATGCCTCAGGGGACTTGTATTACAGGGCTTACTCCATATATTATGGCCAGATTACAAATATTACTGAGGATTTTTATGTTCTAGTACAGCTTATACCCAGAGTGACTCTAGAGAGGATGTCTTCAACCAGCTAGCACCTCCAAACTGTTAGTATTCTGTCTAAACTCTACCTCCACAGTTACCTGGCAACAGCCAGGTAGGACTGGCAAACTATAAAAGGGGATGCTTGCCCCCTCCTCTCTCTCTTGATCTCTTGATCTCTAGATCCTCTCTGTCCCCTTCCCCCTCCCCCTTCCCTTCCCCCTCTCTCCATGTGGTCATGGCTGGCCTCCTCTTCTTTCTCACTCTTCTCTCTTCTTCCATCTTCTTCCTCCACCTTTGCCCTATCTCCTGAATAACACCCCCCTCCCAAACATTTGGTCTGGAGTGGTCTGTTCTAAACTGTGTGAGGATGTCTAACACCAGACATCTAACACTGGTGCACTAGGCCAAGACTGAAAAATTCAGGTACTGGACCGCGGTGCAGTGGCTGCCGCAGAGCTGTAACCGTGCAGGACTGATGCCACGTGGCCTGTCACTACTGCCGCTGACCCTGCTGCCACCACTGCTACACCACATGGACTCCATCTGCCACTACCTGCTGTCACCAACCGAGTGGATTTCCACCGCTGCCACAGACCAATTTCACTCGCCACTGCAGGCTCAGTAATCTTCCACCACGTGAGCTGTGCCACTCCGGCCCCCCACGTGGTGCTCTGCCAGGTGGGTTAAGGCAGCCAGACAGGCCCACACAGATCTCACGGTTCCACCTTTCCTGATACCAGACTGCGTAAGCCCGGAAACACACACCGGCACATTGATTGGTAAGGAGCTTCCAATTGTCGAGAGGGACCCCAGTTGCCCAGATAACACCTGGTCAGACTTTCCTGGGCTGAGGGGTTGGCGTTTCAATGCCCCAGTTCATATGACTGGCCTCCTGGCTGATCTACAACTTAGGACTTTGGCCGTTGGGTGACCCTCTCCTCCGAAGCAGTTCACAGCCCCTCAAGCTCTTGCAGCAGCCCAAAAATCCTCGTACAAGGTTGAACTGCTTTCTGGTGATCTCCGGGAGTTCGCTGAGGCCCCTAGATAGTCTCATGATGACCTGATATCTAGGTTGCTTGCTTGAGTTGTTACTGACTTTTCTTTCGGGACACTGATAAAAATAGCTCGGTAACAGGTTCCCCCCAACCCCCCGCCCCGTCACCCAATGGGCGCTACATTGTCTTCAGCTGCACCCCCAAACACCCCACTGGGTTGTCTCCTGAAAAACCTCAAATCTCTAAAATTAATGCCTGATTTGAGGCATTCCAAACTAATATACCTCTGCAATAAGGTCTGGATTCGGTACCCTCTAGATAATGGCTTAAAATGGCCTCCTAATGGCAAGCTAGACCCAATCATTTTAAAGAGTCTTCATACATACTGCCAGCAGTCTGGTAAATGGTAAAAGGTTCCCTATATCCAAGCATTCATCTAACTTTGCTCTCATACCTCTATGTGTTCTGCCTGTTCCCCACCCCAGGTTCTTTTAGTCATCCCCCCACTGATCAGAGTAACTGTCCACATGGTCCCAGGAAAGATATCTTGAGCTCAGAGCTAACCTTGTCCTTCCCTGACCCTCGTTCTAAGACTCCTCCCCTTGGGTGAGACACTTCCCCTCTCCTCTTGAGACAGTTTCTTTCTTGCAGCTGAGTACCCCAGGCCAGGCCTGGGCAGACTGTTCTCTCTCTCTCAGAAGCACCAGCTCCAACCTCTAGTCCCTAGCATGTCTCCCCCAGGGGTCAGTCTTTTCACATGACACCTGCTAATGTAGGCCTCTTCCCCTGCTCCTCCATCATTTGCAGCCAGCTGCAACTACTTAGTTCAGCCAGGTTTGCCTGAAGCAGTGGGTCTGAGACCCTGCTTTCCCCCTTCCCCTCTGTGGTTCTTAGCTCTGCTCTGGGTCTACTCCTTGCACCCTGCCAGGGACCCTCTCTGAGACTTGCTTCCCCATGTGTGCAAACACCCTCGCAAAGGGCTTGGCTACCAGTGCACTTGAGGGAGGCTCTTTCTTTCTCCTTCTCTGCCCAGGACCTGTAAAGTGAGTGCTAGCAGTGCCTTCCACCACGAGAACAGCTAACATGAACATTGCTGAACACACTTGCTTTTCCTTGCCCACTGCAGACTCTAGCCATCAGAGGCACTGGGCAATGACTTCCGGCTGCTAGTAGGAAGTCCTGCCCTGCTGCCGCTGCTGTGGACCTGACCTGCAGCACCTATGCCCTCAGCTGCGGGCCCATAGCACAATCCCGGGTCATGACCTGTGGCTCACAGCCCCAACCTGCCAGCCATTTCGATCATATGCCACTGTTGCCAGCTTTCTTATTCTGGTCCTAGCCAAATGTTTCTTTGCTAATACAAAAATGTGCTTTTCTCTACCTACATAACCTGTCAAAGTTACTTAAGACTCTTTCCTATCCTGTCTTAATAGATTTTTACTACTGCTATTAAATTCTATTCAGTTACAACCAATTTTGTCAGATTGGCTCTCAATCTTGTCAGAAGTCTGCTAATAGTATATTTAAGTTTATGGCCCACAGAATTCCCAACGCCTCTAACAGTCTACTCAAAATGGTTTCAGAAGACTTGAACACCTAGAAGATACAGCCTGGATTGTATGCAATGATATTGTCACTAATGCAGTGGACTAAACTGGATGCTCTGAGTCAAATGACTTGGCTAAACCAAGGTAAGTCATTTCTCATGTCATGCAGATCCATTCCACAGAGAAAAAGGCCTGCATCTTCTGTGCTTGGAAGCCAAACTGACTTCGCCCAAGAGACTATGGAGACCATAGGAACTGTTAGTGGACTAGTGGACTCTGTCATTTTTTAAATAATATATAACTGGTAGATTATTGTTTTCTCTTTCTTAAACTTCTGACTACATTGACAGCTAAGCTTTCACAGATATTATCTGTTATTTCATTACCTAAATTCAGTTACCATCAAATAAATGCTTCATATTTCCTCTTCTTGCTATAACACTGTCCTATTATTATCTGAGTTCCTATAAACTTGCCTAACTCTAATAAAACATTCCACTATACGATCCAGCAAAGTTCCATCTTAAAGACTGCTCATGTTGTTAACTTATGCTGTTATCTCTTTTGTAAACTTATAAGCTACAGGAAACTCACTCAGATCTACCTCTCATGGACCAAATAGACGCCATCCAGATAAGTACATCTGCCTAAAGTTCCCACTTACTACCTATTCCAAAGGGTGGGATCTCTCTGGGTTTCCAATGTACATCTTAGAAAAAAATTTCTTTCTTTCAAATGTATTTAATCTTATTCCCTACATCTTATCAAGTCCAGGCACATCCAGAACAGCTCCAGAGAAGCAACCTCCAGATGCTCCATCTCCTGTCACACACACACAGCTGCTTCTACTGGACATGTTCCTTCTGATCTATCCTCACATGGCTTCATAGACTCTGGACAGCAGGAAACAGCCAACTTTTCTAAGACCGGTCAAACATCCCCCATACCCATTCTTCTAGGTTCTCCCAATACCATCAGGAAGTAGCCAGATATCACGACGACCCTATTCCTGCTTCGTCATCACCTCTTTCTAATTTTTTTTTAATTAAACCAAAATGGGGCAATATTAGTGTTCTGTCTAAATTCCACCTCCACAGTTACCTGGCAAATCCAGGTAGGCCTGACCTACTATAAAAGGAGATGCTTGCCCCCTCCTCTCTCTCTCTCTCTCTCTCTCTCTCTCTCTCTCTCTCTCTCTCTCTCTCTCTCTTTCTCTTGATCTCTCTTTCTCTTGATCTCTTGCCTCTAGCTCCTCTCCATCCCCTCCTACTGCCCCTTTCCTTCCCCCTCTCTCCACGTGGTCATGGCTGGCCTCTACTTCTTTTCTTCCTCCCTCTTCTTCCTCCCTTCTTCCATCTTCTTCCCCCACCTTTGCCCTATCTCCTGAATAAATGCCCACCCCTTGGAACCGTTTGGTCTGGAGTGGTCTGTTCTAAGCTGTGCGCAGATGTCTAACACTGGACATCTAACACAAACAATCAAGTTAAAAAGGTGGCCAGTTTTGCTGTGTTACTAGGTTCTCTCCTTGACACAGGCTGGCTGGCTAGAGCTGCTAGTGTAGCAGCCTCAGCCCTACAAGGCCCTATGGATGGCCAAATATATAGAAGACAAAAAATTCCATCAAAGCCCTGCAGGATTCCATGTCCTCCCTGGCTGAAGTAGTCTTATAGAAGAGGCCTAGACTTCCTGTTCCTTTAGCAGGAAAGACTCTGGATAGCCTTAGGTGAGGAATGTTGTTTCTATCTTGACCACTCAGAGGTAGTAAAAAAAAATCCATGGCTTTAAGAGACTATAAGACAGAAAAATATGTTAGTTTTGACTTGTGATCCTTACATAATCAATGCTTTAGTTAGGTTTGTTTAGGAGCAGATTTATTCTCAAACAACAGTACCATCCCACAGAAACATCTCAAGGATTCAATATGGACCATTACTGACACAGGGAACTAGAAGGCTAGGCTGATTCAGAGACAGGTTTCAAATTGGCAGTTCAGGAAACTACCTAAGAACTGGGCAAGTCCAGGCAATTCCAGACATGTCAGTTACTAAAGAAAATAAACAAACAAACCCCCAAAACCCCCAGAAAACAAAAAACTAAAACCAACCATCTTCAGGCACTTAGTCAGAAACTGCCCTGCCATCAAAAGCTGGCCTGTCACCTGGCCTGAGATAAGGACAATAGGTCAACAACAGTTTCCAGACTTTCCCAACAACAGTTTCCAGCCCCTACTCTCTGGTAATGGTTCTAATATGTCCTCAGTGATAGACTCCACAGATTAACATAGAGGTCACCTACCCAGAAAATCCCCTAATGTGCTTTAAATCATGCTTGAGAGTTACTTTGGGGTCTCTCTGTGTTGGTAATGGGAGACTCCAACATGCTACACTTCTACAAATTAAAACACTTTTGGCATTTACATGCTATTTAAGTCTGGGGGATCACTCTTTGGCTAATCATAGACCTTTACAGAACAAATATCTCTTTGTCTAGGCCACATTTCCATAATCTTATTATATTTGAAAATTAGAACTATACATATTTATTATTGCAGGGCTTTCGAGGGATCACATTTGAGGTTTCATAAAGACATGGAGAAATTTATATAGTTTAACACTGATGGCCTTTGTCAGGACAGTCTCTCTGCTAGCCTAACACAACTTCTCCACCATTGTGTCTATCCATGTGGTACTCACTGTCTACATCCAGCTCTCTCTTGTCTCAATTCCAACTTCTTTCTGTGTCTGTCTGGTCCTCTGTGCATCTGTCTGCATCTCTGCCTGCACAAACAATCTGCCCATTGTCCTTTCCCACCTCTAAGCCATCAGTACTCTATGATGCAAAAAGCCACACTCCTTATACTACCAGTTGGCTTTGGGGGCTAGGTGACTTTCTCCAGGGCAGCTTGCCTTTCCTTTTGGAGCTGGTAAGGATGTGATAAACATTTATATATCCCTGTAGCCTAGCATTAATTCAAATAACAATTAAAAGCACAGGGACACACTTTCTCATAGCTGATAAATATAAAATGTGTGGGTTTTTATAACATTTCCTGCTTTAGTTCAAGAAATGGCTTTATCTGCAATCACAGTAAATTATATACAATAAGAACAACTATGAGAACTATCAGAGTAAGGATTACTTTCACAGTGTTTAATCCATTTGTATTTGGCAACTTTAGAAAAAATATTTCAGTATCTTTCTGAAAAAGTTCATTCGTTTTATATATTGTAAATCATTATTATCACTATATTTAAGCATTACAGCCTGTAACCTTTACAGCTTGTATTTACCAACATTAAACACCTCCTTAGAACATAAAACACTTCCTTAGATCCTTTACAACTGAAGCTTTTATGTCTATTAAGTTGCATCTCCTTTGTGAGTTTATCTTTCTGAATCTTGTAACAAAGAAAACTGAAAAGCTGTCACTATCTAATCTTCAATCCCATTAGAGACTCAAGAAGGATAAACTTTACCTGAGTAAACAGAAAATGCAGAGGAAGCAGCTTCCAAATCTGTAAAAGTAACAGAGACTTACTCGCTACCTGGACAGTCACCTAAAGTTTCTTGATGTTGGGGTATCCATCTTCAGCCAGCAGGTACAGAACATCTGACATGCTTTTTTTTTTCCCAGTGGGAACTTGGGTGAACTGTCCTATTTAACCTAAGCAAAGTGGGTCGATCGACTTCCCAGTGCCTTGCTTCTCCACAGTTTGGACCATATACTGTCAGCAGTCAAGGAAAAGGGCAGGTTATAGCCCATGTCCAGCTTTACCACATTTGATGCAAACTCCAGGTGGAGATTCTGCTGTACCTATCATTTTCATAGGAGGAGACTGGGGATACTGACTCGAGCTGACATGACTTTCTGTCAAAAAAACATCTTTTAAATTAAAACTTCCTAAATGACATTTCTTCAGATCTCTGAAGTATTTGAGGACCGTCAATCTGTCTATACTACATCTAATTAGACAGCCTTGTCTGTTTCTAGTTACTTGTTTTAGCTTAACTTTGAAAACATATATAGGTGGCTAAATAAAGCCTACTTTTTCACTCAACTACATTAGTATCTAGCACGGCTACTTTTTCTGAATGCATAAAAAGATACAATTATTTACAGGTGACTGGCCACTAACTAACATAATAACATAACATAATAAAATAACATAATAATAACTTCATTATTAGTAACAGTTTATGATAATAGCTTTCATAAGACTAGAACACTAAATTACATTTTTCAATGAATTATATTCAAGTTATTGTCACATATCTTTAAACAAGAATTGAATCATATATACATCATAGTGTAGCAAACATAATCTTAAATTTCTACGAACATGTTAAAACACATAGCAATCTAAAATGTTTGAGCCTTGTTCTTCCATTCTTGGTCTAAAGGGAATACAATAATCCATCCATCATTTCCCAGCTGCTTGGTCTGAATCTATATCACCATAAAGGTGAAATGGTATGGCTCCTACTGACTTTCCGAAAATCCTCCTCACTGTGATGGTGACATGGTTCAGTTCAGCAAGGGTAGAAGGAAGGAGCAAGAGACTTCTTTTATGAGCAATTGGACCTTATCTAGAGCTTGTTGTTTTGATTTCAATGGCAGGGATTTTTCTCTTTGTGCTTTACAAAACAACAGAGACGCTTCTGGCATGACACAGGTAAAACAGTATTTTAGTAAAGAGAGCTAAGGAGCCCTCTTAGGTTAGGAGGACATCAAGAAAATGGTAGACTAGCTCCATAGAGTGACACAAATAGAAGGATTTTTAAAGGGATAGCAGCTTAGTTACATGGTCAGGCTTTTACATAGATGTGTCAGGGGCAGCTTTGCTTATATACTGAAGGTCTAAAATCAGTCATAGGCCTAAGACAACCTGCAAGCACAAAGTCTTGGGTCTCTGTGGAAAACACTGAAACAGCTATTGTAAACAAGCAGCCTTGATGGAAAACTTCCAGCCTGAATAGTCATAGACCTTAGGTAGCCTTGGTGGACAGTACCAACTTAGTATAGTATCAAGGATACTATACTTAGGATAGTATCAAGGACTAGTGAATCATAAGTGGAGTCATAGTGTTCTGTCCCCTGAACCTTCACTCAACTGACACTCTGTTCTGGAAGATATCTGTACTCCCCCTGAACACCTATGCTCCTGCGTCATCCCCTTCCCCACATCCTGCCTTTTTGTGTATATAACCCCTGTGAAAAAGTAAAAATAGCGGTTTGATCAGCCTATAGACAAGCCACTCATTTTTTTGTCCCCTGTCCTCCAGTTCTCTCTTCCAGGTCTTCTGATCCCAGTTCAGTGCTCCATGAGACTGGGGCAATAGATGTTTTGTAGATAGCTAAGAAAATACACCAAATTGCTGAGCTGGAAGGTTTGTAACTGAGTTTACACCTCTAGTGTCTCTATTGGTAGAGAGAGATATTAGATAATTTATGTGGTTATCACACTATTTACCAGTTTCAAATAAATTATACATCTTTTGAGTATTTAATCCAATTAATTATGGGCTCTAACAAATTAATATATACTAGCAATTTTTGATAATCATTAAGAGCTTGAAATTGATGTCTTCTGATCTATATTTTTGTGGCTGGGTTTTCTGAAGACCTATCTTATAACCATGATTGTTGATAGATTACCAGACACTCTGTGTTCTGTACTTGTGAAGAAACTTAATTTAGTGGGTTTCTTTCTTTCTTTTTCTTTTTTTTTCTTTTTTTTTTTTTACTTTTTTATATTTTATTTACATTTAAGATGCCATCCCTTTTCCACATTTCCCCTCCCTAGAAAACCCCTGTCCCATGCCCCCCCTTTCCTTTTTCCTTTTATACATTTTTTAAATGTTAATCAAAGGATTTATAAGTTTGGTAATGCTCAATCAGAAGTGTAACCCAATACCCAACCTAGATATAAAAACTATCTTTGACTGGTGGAGACATGTGAACATCTGCCTCCATGCCCCCTCTCTCTTTCTCTCTCTCATCACCTAGCTTCTCCTCTTCTTCATCTTCTCTCCTTATTCCATCTCTTCCTCTCAGTACTCTTTCCCACTTAGCTCCTCCTACATAAATTTTGTACCATTTAAGAAATTATAACTTCATCTTGATAATAATTATACAGATTTCTACCAATAGGTTATGGCTATGCAGTAAGTCCTAGCTAATCCCCCCTGTTCCAACAAAACCACTACTTGTCCCTAGAAAGACAGACCATTATTAACCACATTAGTCCCCAAGCTCAGGGAATAGGGGCGCTGACTCTTCTTTAATTTCTTCAAGCTGATTAAGGGCGTTGAGATTTTAGAAGAGGGGTTGGGGGAAGAGTAAGTTGATAAGCCTCTGACACTGTGTCTTCACTGAATTCAGATGGAATTCCAGACATCGGAGGTTTGGGCAGGTCTGCTCAGTATGCTTGATGAGTAGATACACCAAGGCTGTGTATTCTGCAATATACAATTCTCAGAACAAGTTTTAGTATCAAGAAAAATAAATTTCCCACCCCCCGGGGGCTGACATTTTTTTTTAAAGATGTTGGTTCTGACAACTTTTTTTTTTCCGCTTGTTAAAATTGGTTATAGTATTTACGTTTCAGATTTTATCCCCTTACCCTACTTCCTCCCACCACCCAGAAACCTCCTATCCCATCCCCCTCCTCATGCTTCTATGAGGCAGTGACCGCACCTAGCCCCCCCCACTATCCCCTCCCCGCCCTCACATCTCCCCCCCCACTCTGTGTTCATTTTTTTTTATGGGACCAAGAAACTCCTCTCCCACGTATGTCTAACAAGGCCATCCTCCCCTACATATACCTCTGGAGTCTTGGGTCCCTCCCTATGTGTTCCCAGGCTGGTGGTTTAGACCCTGGGGGGCTCTGGTTGTTTGGTATTATTGCTTTCCACCTGGGGTCACTAACCCTTTCTGCTCCTTCAGTCCTCTCACTAAGTTCTCCATTGGGAAACCCATGATCATATCAGTGGTTAACTGTGAGCATCGTCCTCTGAGTGTGTTAGTCTTTGGCAGACCTCTAAGGAGACAGCTATATCATGTTCCTCACATTATGCACTTCCAGTCATCCACAACAGTGTTTAGCTTAAGTGGCTGTACATGGGATGAATACCCAGGTGGAATGGTCTCCTGATGGGCCCTCCTTCAGTTTCTGTTCCATGTTTTGTTTCCCTATTTGTTCCCTTGAGCATTTTTGTTTCTTGTTCTAAGTAGAACGGAGGCATCCCCTCTTGGTCTTCCTTCTTCATGAGCTTCATGTGGTCTGTGGGTTGAGTCTTCGATAATCCAAGCTTTTGGACTAACATCCACTTAACAGTGAGTAAATACCCTGTGTGTTCTTTCGTGATCAGGTTAACACACTCAAGATGATAATTTCTAGATCCATCCATTTACCTAAAAATTTCTTAAGGTGCTTCTCAGCCATTAGAGTTTTCTCTGTTGAGAATTCTTTGTTTAGCTCTGTACCCCATTTTTAAATAGGGTTATATGGTTGTCTGGAGTATAATTTCTTGAGTTCTTTGTATATCTTGGATATTAGCCCTCTATCGGATGTAGGATTGGTTAGGATCTTTTCCCAATCTGTTGGTTGCCGATTTGTCTTATTGACAATGTCCTTTGCCTTACAGAAGCTTTGCAATTTGTTGAGGTCCCATTTGTCAATTATTGATCTTAGAGCATAAGCCATTGGTGTTCTGTTCAGGAACTTTTCCCTGTGCCTAGGTATTCGAGGGTCTTTCCCACCTTCTCTTCTATTAGTTTCAGTGTATCTGGTCTTAAGTTAAAGTATTTTATCCACTTGGATTTGAGCTTTGTACAAGGAGATATGAATGGATTGATTTGCGTCCTTCTACATGTTGACCTCCAGTTGAACCAGCACCATTTGCTGAAAATGCTGTCCATTTTCCACTGGATGGTTTTAGCTCCTTTGTCAAAGATCAAGTGACCATAGGTATGTGGGCTCATTTCTGGATCTTCAATTCTATTCCATTGATCTTCATGCCTGTCTCTGTACCAATACCATGCAGTTTTTATTACTATTGTCCTGTAGTATAGGTTGAGGTCAGGGATGGTGATTCCCCCAGAAGTTCTTTTGTTGTTGAGAATAGTTCTAGCTATCCTGGGTTTTTTGTTGTTCCAAATAAATTTTCAAATTGCTCTTTCTATCTCTATGAAGAATTGATTTGGAATTTTGATGGGGATTGCATTGAATCTATAGATTGCTTTTGGCAAGATGGCCATTTTTACTACATTAATCCTGCCAATCCAGGAGCATGGAATATCTTTCCATCTTCTGAAATCTTCTTCGATTTCTTTCTTCAGAGACTTGAAGTTCTTGTCATACAGATCTTTCACTTGCTTAGTTAGAGTCACTCCAAGATATTTTATATTATTTGTTACTATTGTGAAGGGTGTCATTTCCATAATTTCTTTCTCAGACTGTTTATCTTTTGAGTATAGGAAGGCTACTGACTTGTTTGAGTTGATTTTATATCCAGCCACTTTACTGAAGTTGTTTATCAGGTTTAGGAGTTCTCTGGTGGAAGTTTTAGGGTCACTTAAGTATACTATTATATTATCTGCAAATAGTGAAATTTTGACTTCTTCCTTTCCTATTTGTATCCCTTTGACTTCTTTTTGTTGTCTAATCGCTCTAGCTAGGACTTCCAATACTACATTGAATAGGTAGGGTGAGAGTGGGCAGCCTTGTCTAGTCCCTGATCTTAGTGGGATTGCTTCAAGTTTCTCTCCATTTAGTTTGATGTTGGCTACTGGCTTGCTGTATATTGCTTTTACTATGTTTAGGTATGGGCCTTGAATTCCTGATCTTTCCAAGACTTTTAACATGAAGTGATGTTGAATTTTGTCAAATGCTTTCTCAGCATCTAGTGAGATGATCATGTGGTTTTTTTTCCTTGAGTTTATTTATGTAGTGGATTACATTGATGGATTTCCGAATATTGAACCATCCCTGCATTCCTGGGATAAAGCCTACTTGATCATGATGGATGATTGCGTTGATGTGTTGTTGGATTCTGTTTGCGAGGATTTTATTGAGTATTTTTGCATCAATATTCATAAGAGAGATTGGTCTGTAGTTCTGCTTCTTTCTTGTGTCTTTGTGAGGCTTAGGTATGAGCGTAATTGTAGCTTCATAGAACAAATTGGGTAGTGTTCCTTCTCTTTCTATTCTGTGGAATAGTTTGAAGAGAGATGGCATTAAGTCTTCCTGGAAGGTCTGATAGAATTCTGCACTAAAACCATCTGGCCCCGGACTTTTTTTGGTGGGGAGGTTTTTAATGACTGCTTCTATTTCTTTAGGGGTTATGTGACTGTTTAGATGGTTTATCTGCTCTTCGTTTAACTTTGGTACCTGGTATCTAT
The DNA here is from genome assembly GCF_011762505.2 of Arvicanthis niloticus. Classification (NCBI taxonomy): domain Eukaryota; kingdom Metazoa; phylum Chordata; class Mammalia; order Rodentia; family Muridae; genus Arvicanthis; species Arvicanthis niloticus. The sequence goes on along the minus strand of NC_047669.1, from coordinate 22,910,571 downwards.
CTAGAAAATTGTCCATTTCATCCAGATTTTCTAATTTTGTTGAGTATAGGCCTTTGTAGTAGGATCTGATGACTTTTTTAAATTTCCTCTGTTTCTTTTGTTCTGTCTCCCTTTTCAGTTCTGATTTTATTAATTTGAGTACTGTCTCTGCGCCCTTTGGTTAGTCTGGCTAAGAGTTTGTCTATCTTGTTGATTTTCTCAAAGAACCAGCTCCTGGTTTTGTTGATATTTTGTATAGTTCTTTTTGTTTCGACTTGGTTGATTTCAGCCCTGAGTTTGATTATTTCCTGCCATCTACTCTTCTTGGGTATATTGGCTTCTTTTTGTTCCAATGCTTTCAGGTGTGCTGCCAATTTATTAATGTGCGTTCTTTCCATTTTCTTTCTGTGGGCACTTAGAGCTATGATTTTTCCTCTTAGTACTGCTTTTATGGAGTCCCACAAATTTTGATATGATGTGTCCTCATTTTCATTTAAATCTAAAAAGTCTTTAATTTCTTTCTTTATTTCTTCCTTGACCAAGTTATCATTGAGTAGAGCATTGTTCAGTTTCCACCTGTATTTGGGCTTTCTGTTGTTTTTGTCCAAGTCAAAGACAAGTCTTAGTCCATGGTGGTCTGATAGGGTACTAGGGATTATTTCAATCTTTTTGTATCTGTTGAGGCCTGTTTTGTGACCAATTATATGGTCTATTTTGGAGAAGGTACCATGAGGTGCTGAGAAAAAGGTATATTCTTTTATTTTAGGATGGAATGTTCTATAGATATCAGTTAAGTCCAATTGGTTCATAACTTCTGTTAGTTTCATTGTGTCTCGATTTAGTTTCTGTTTCCACAATCTGTCCATAGCTGAGAGTGGGGTGTTGAAATCTCCCACTATTATTGTGTGAGGTGCAATGTATGCTTTAAGCTTTAGTAAAGTTTCTTTTATGTATGTGGGTGCCCTTGCATTTGGAGCATAGATGTTCAGAATTGCAAGTTCTTCTTGGTACATTTTTCCTTTGATGAATATGAAGTGTCCTTCTTTATCTTTTTGTTTACTTTTGGTTGAAAAACGATTTTATTTGATACTAGAAGTGCTACTCCAGCTTGTTTCTTGGGGCCATTTGCTTGGAAGATTGTTTTCCAACCTTTTACTCGGAGGTAGTGTCTGTCTTTTTCACAAAGATGCGTTTCCTGTATGCAGCAAAATGTTGGATCCTGTTTATGTATCCAATCTGATAGTCTATGTCTTTTTATTGGAGAATTGAGTCCATTGATATTAAGAAATATTAAGGAAAAATGAGTGTTGTTTCCTGTTTTTTTGTTATTGGCAGTGGAGTCATGTTTGTATAGCTACCTTCTTTTAGGGTTGTTGGAAAGATTACTTTCTTGCTTTTTCTAGGTTGTAGTTTCCTTACTTGTGTTGGAGTTTTCCACCAATTATCCTTTGAAATGCTGGATTTGTGTTGAGATACTGTGTAAATTTGGATTTGTCATGGAATATTTTGGTTTCTCCAACAATATTGATTGAGAGTTTTGCTGGGTATAGTAGTCTGGGCTGGCATTTGTGTTCTCTTAGGGCCTGTATGATATCAGTCCAGGATCTTCTGGCTTTTATAGTCTCTGGTGAGAAGTCTGGTGTAATTCTTATAGGTCTGCCTTTATATGTTACTTTGCCTTTTTCTCTTACTGCTTTTAGTATCTTCTCTTTGTTCTGTATATTTGATGTTTTGATTATTATGTGACAGGAGGTGTTTCTTTTTTGGTCTAGTTTATTTGGGGTTCTGTAGGCTTCTTGTATATTTAAGGACATCTCTTTCTTTAGGTTAGGGAAGTTTTCCTCTATAATTTTGTTGAAGATATTTACTGGCCCTTTAAGTTGGAGTCTTCACCTTCATCTATACCTATTATCCTTAGGTTTGGTCTTCTCATTGTGTCCTGGATTTCCTGGATGTTTTGTGTTAGGACTTTTTTACATTTCATATTTTCTTTGACCGTTGTGTCTGTGTTTTCCATGGTATCTTCTGCGCATGAAATTCTCTCTTCTATCTCTTGTATTCTGTTGGTGATGCTTGTGTCTATGACTCCTGATCTTTTTCCTAGGTTTTCTATCCCCAGTGTAGTCTCCCTTTGTGATTTCTTTATTGTTTCTACTTCAATTTTTAGATCCTGGACAGTTCTCTGTAATTCCTTCACCTGTTTGGTTGCGTTTTCTTGCATTTCTTTAAGGGCTTCTATCTGTTTACCTGCATTCTCCTCAAATTCTTTGAGAGTGTTGTTTATGTCCTTTTTAAAGTCCTCCATCATCATCATGAGTAGTGATTTTAATTCTGAGTCCTGCTTTTCTGGTGTGAAGTGGTGTTCAGGACTTGTTATGGTGGAGGAACTGGGTTCTGGTGATGCCAAGTAACTTTGGTTTCTGTTGTTTACATTCCTGCGCTTGGCTTTCGACATTTGGTTAGCTGTAGTTCTACTCGCACTCACTGGTTCTGACTGGAGTCTGCCTTTCCAGTTATCTTGGTTGTATCAGAACTCCTCGGGGTACAGATGACTCTATGATCCTGAGCTCCAGCTGCTCTGGGTTCAGTGGCTTCTCTAGGATAATTCAGGATATGGAGTCTCCACAGTGCAGCTAGGTGTTTGCTGTTCTGAATGTAGTTGCTCCTCTAGGATGCTTCAGGATATGGTGTCTCCTGCTCTGCTGCTGTGTGGGCCGTGTCCTCTCTAGGATGCCTGCAGCTCTAGGGTCCTTGACCTCTCTTGGGTGCCTCCGCAGCTCTGAGGTCTGTGCCTTCCCTAGGGTGCCTCTGGACTCAGTTTCCAGAGGGGGGCAGATTGGCTGGGAGACTGCTTGAGCCACCGGTATCCAGGCCAGAGGCAGAAGAGAGGAGTGGTTCTCCTCAGGGGCAGGGTCTGGCTGCCAGGTGCCCTCTGGGGGGCTCTCTACTGCCAGTTGTGCTTCTAAGGCCTAGGGCTGTGAGCGGGTTCTCCTACCTTCTGCTCTGTGATCCGTGCCCTCCCTAGGATGCCTCCGGACTCAGTTTCCAGAGGGGAGCAGATCGGCTGGGAGACTGCTTGAGCCACTGGTATCCAGGCCAGAGGCGGAAGGCTATCTTAAATTTTAAAATTGTTTAAATAAAGACGACAATAAAACAACAGACATCTATGTCTCTGACACTCAGAACTGAACATGTCTTCCCTCCTTCTCTCTGTTGAAGTCACCCCAGTGGGCTTTGATGGGTGAGCAGCAAGCCTCTGTCCCTTTACTGTGCCCTATTCCCTGTTATCCCTAGCACTTTCCTCTTGACACCCAGCAATTCTTCTACACAGTAGTTTTACCTTTTACATGGTTGGGTTATTACCTAATAAGTTACCTACTGACTATAATCCCATCACTTGGGAAGCAGAGGCAGAAGGATCAGATATTTAAGACCATGCCTGTAATCCCACTGCTCTGTGGGTAGAGTCAGAAGAAGAATTTCAAGTTTCATAGTAAGTTTGAGGACAGCCTGGGCCACAGTGTGAGTTCCAGTCTAGCCTGGTTTACATGCAAGCCCTTCTACAAAAGAAAAATCACAAGATGTCAGGGGCAGCCCTGCTTATACACTGAAGGCCTGGGTCAGCTATAGGCCTGACATACAGGCATGTTAACACGAAGTCGTGGGTCTCTGTGGAAAACCACTTAAACAGATGGCTAGAAGCTATTGTAAACAAGCAGCTTTTGTGCAAATTTGCCAGCCTGGGTCTTCATGGTCCCTGTAGATACTTAGCCTTGGTGGATAGTACCAACTTAGATAAAGACAAGTGAATCATAGGCAGAGTCATAGTTACCTGTCCCCTGAACCTTCATCCAGCTGATACTCTGTTCTAAACAGTATCTGTACTCACCCTGAACATTTACATTTCTGCATCATCCCTTTCCCCCACATCCTGCCTTTTTGTGTATATAACCCCGTGTTAAAAAGTAAAAACTTCAACTTGATCAGAATACAGACAGATTGCCATTCTTTGTGTCTTTGCTTGTCCCCAACCCCTTTTCAGGTGACATCCCCAGACCCCTGTTTAATGCCCTGCTGGCCAGGACAACAAGACATTGTGGGGTATGTCTTTTATCCCAGTACTTAGAAGTCAGAGGAAGAGAGATCTCTGTGAGTTTGAAGCCAGCCTAATCACAGTGTGAGTCTGAGGACATCCAGGGCTATCCAGACAAAGCTTGCCTCAAAACTCAAGACCAAACAACAACAAAACAAAACCAAAAAGCAAGAGAATCAAAAGCAGCAGGAAAAATGAGGGTATTTGCCATGTTATTCTTTATGTTTGAGGATAAGCATTTTAGAAACCGCAAGTAAAATCCACTGTAGACATTTTTATTATCTTTATAAAGTTGGGTGGGTTCTGAGCAACCAGCCTTGACATTACTAAGTACTCTCTTTAAATAACTCTTCAAGTTCTAACATATTTAAAATCACATTATGCATGCCCTTCCTCATGTGAAACAAAGGATGACATTATTGGCACAGAGATTGCAGGGAGGAACCATGTTCACCACACCTGAGACCTGGACACACATGCTTGCTCACTTCCCCCAACCAATTTTTTCCCAACTTCACTTAGCACTTCCTCTAAGCAATGAGGTAAGACTTTCCTGAGGCCACACTCAATTCCCCAGTTCCTCTGATGCTGTGGAGATAATACATTATAGGGGAGGAGTTTACAGATCCCTTTAAAATCCTGAGTCTCAGTGCTTGCAGGATCATTTCTTCTCAGATTCCAACACAGCTAAGAAGCTACTCATCAAAATGTCGTATGGAGGTGTGTCAGAGGCCAGACCGGCCACACCAGAAATTCAGGAGATTGCTGACAATGTGAGTCGATATACTTAAGGAAAAATGCATTATCCTAAACCAAACTTTCAAATTTTGATTTTAATTTGGACTTGCATTAAGATTGTGGGAAATGACAGAAATCATATATATATATATATATATATATATATATATATATATATATATGGGATTTGTTCAGACATTTAGAAAGCTAAGGGTGGAACATGAACCATTTCAAGGAAATTTTAATACCCCAAGCAACAGCTGTAGCCTCAGTTTTCCCAGTAGCTGAAGGTGAATTCATGCTGGATCATCTCTCCACCTCATGTATCTGATCCCAGGAGCTCTAATTACTGATGAAATTTTCCAGTCCCACTGAGGGAAGCTGATATGTAAAGGCTCCTAAGGTTGTTAAAAATTTCTGAGCAGATTCTAGGATGCTATGCCCACCAAATCATCACAGTCAAAATAGAACTCACTGTTTCTAGCAACTTAATACATGCTGCTTAACTATCATCTATATAAAAAGGTTTATCATGTTTCCTGTTTTACAAAGGAGAGGTAAGGAGGTAAGTTTGCATCTGTGACTTTATTTCTTACATCACATTGTTTTCCCCTCTGAAGCCGAATCATCCTGGAGGACAAGCTCAGTTTGGTTTGTTACTTGCTTATTTGTTTGTGTGTTTGTTTGAGAGGTAGTCTTACTAGATGGTCTATCCTGCAGGTAACTCAGGCTAGCCTCAAACTCAAGGCACTCCTGCTGCCTCAACTGCTCAAGTGCTGGGATTACAGGCATGTATCACCATGCAAGGCATCATCAGACTTTATGTGAATAAAAAAGATGGGAGGCTTCACGCCTAGAGCACTGAACATTCTTGATGGTGTCACAGGCCTAAAACTCTGTGTCTAAATATGTAAAGCTAAATAGTTCTCACTCATAGGTTTATTTCAAGAAATACCTTGGAGCATTTTCTTTCTGAGGAATATTAAATCTTTAAATCTTCTTTAGAATCCACACATCGAGTTGGTGTTCCCTACCTTAAGTGTGCACATGAGTCACCTGTCACTCTACATTAAATGCAGGTCTCCCCGAGAGGGCTAGACCAGCCTGCATGTCCTCATTTCTTTCAAGGTCTCTGGGAGAGTGGGCACTCCTACCTACCCATGACTTTACTTTCCTATAGGACCTAATATATCTGGCATCCTAGAAGGCATGGGGGAGATGGGGCCTTAGAAGAGGAGGTCAAGGAAAAGTTCTCCATTTCACTGGAAAGAAGGGAGAGCTAAGAGGATTAAGTAAAATATCATGCAGAAAAAGTGTTTCAAAACAAATAAGCATAGATGAGGCACAACTGGTATTTGTGTTCAGTGAAGTAAAAATCTCCCTGTTACAGTAGCCAGGATTGTAGGGGGATAGACAGGGAAATATAGTTATTTGAAATAAATAATTTACAGCCGATTTTATTGATTTTCTTAATAGTTGGTCATCTGGTTATCTAGAATAATTCTTCTTTTGAAACAGGTGTCTTCCTATTTCTCAGAGAGGTCCTTACCTCACAAGTTCCAGTAAGTCTTTTGCCTCTGGTGTCCTAAGTGCCAAGGACTTCTGGAGGGTGACATTCTGCCTGACTAGAATAATTTTTGAACATGATACTCTCATAGATATATAAAATTTCATAGAGAACTTTATAGATACATAAAATGTATTTTGATCATACAGTTTTTAAGGTAGTAAGGTACTAGAAGGTTTTATCTTGATAATTGTACCATCTGTGGATGACATCTTCAATAATAAAATTTATTTAGAAATGTGTTCTTCTAGATCCAGACAAGCAGACTGAAACATAGATATTAAGAAGGTCACCTCACGCTGGAAGGAGCTTTGCTGTTATAAAAGCCTTGATTTCTGTCCCCTCTTTCAGTTGACCTTCAAAGCCCCCCAGGCATGCAAGGATGCATCCTATGCTATTTTTAGAGGATGAAACCAAGACTCAAAATGCTTAAGACTCACCCAGATGAGACACTGACATGGTCTTTCCTATTGCACAGCCTCGGCACACTATGGAGCTCTGCAGGAATGAGGGGAGGGAATGCAGCAAACTTGCCCTCTCTGTGGAAGTCAAGGCCTCAGGCTTAAATCACTAAGGGAGATGCATAGCCATGAACAAGTTCACAGGGGCATTTTCTGAGTCACTCCTACATATTGAGCATCTGGCTATAAACTGTAGAAGCTACATAAAGGCTGAAAGAAAAGGCCTCTATTACTCCCGAATTAACAGTATAGAAGAAATCAAAATATCTAGGGAATATTATAAAATAAAGTGTAATTAAGCACTTTTTCATGATCATAGGTTTAAGAGCAAAACTAATATTAAGCACTGCTGCCAACCTCTTTACTATCAGGTGAACAGGTACAAGGTGGTGGCTCAGCTCCCAGATGTCTCTCATCTGTCCTGTCTTGCAGGAGACAGCGTGAGGGGACAACTCTCACTAAAATGTTGAGAGGCAGAGAAGCAGGAAGTAAACTGTGTATTTTTAGGAAGCATTTTCTGAGTCACAGCAATCCTTCCCTTACAAAGAACACTACAGGTCAGATACTGTGAAACAAACTTACTAGATCAGGAAATATAGTCTGCTACTCTGAGATTATGGTTGGTTGGGTCCCCACACAGTGTCAGGTCTCAGGGGGTTATTGAATTCCTAGAATGATCTGAGGGGACCCAGAGAAAATCTCCACTATGTGCCATTTACTTTGTGTTTATTGAACAAATGTAGATATACCAGTTGGGGTCCTCCATTGCAAATCATGACTATATTGTTTTTTGCTTTATTTTTATTTTTTAAGTATGTGTGTATGTCTCTGTGTGTGTGTGTGTGGTCTGTGGGTGTGTGTATGTTTGTGTGTGTGTTTTCATTGTTGAGGCAGGATTCAATGGGTAGCAACAACTAGCCTGGAACGTTCTATATAGTCCAAGTTGCTCTTGAATGACATTCTCCTGCCTCAGTCTTTCAGGTTCTAATATTAGAGGCTAGAGGTTTGAGCAGCCAGCCCAGGTTCATCAGCATCTGAGGACTCTCGGGAGGATGAGGTCCTCAGTTTTGTGAAGCAGATAACCTGAGTCCACACAACCCTAACATCATCCCTTATTTTCTCCTCCTCAGGTCAGACCACAGCTTGAAGGGAAAACCAATGAGAAATATGAAAAATTCAAAGCCGTTGAATATAAATCTCAAGTCGTCTCTGGAATAATCTACTTCATTAAGGTTAGGCAACAACTTCCCTCAAGCACTGAAGCAATTGTTTCCTGTTGCCCCAATTGTAGCTTCATTTCCACCATTTGTTTTTAGTTAAGACACTTGTAAGTGGAAGACTCCCAAATCCATCAGATGACAAGATATTAACATTGTATTTCCTCATGAATACAGAAATACTTCTTATGTGGTTCTTAATTTCTAGAACCCTGTAGAAAAGGATGGTATAACAGCTCAGACATTGCTTTGCAGCCAAGGCTGCTTATTCTATCAGCTGGATGTGGAAGCTAACGTTTTAGTGTGTGAGAATTGACCAGTGACTTAGAGCATTTTCCAACTCAAAACATCCTAATTCTATGTGTGATCAAATTACATGCACTTAAAGAAGGACTTCAGTCATTAGCTGAAAGAATAATTCAAGCCAGTTTCATCCTTTAAATGAGTAGTTATTAATATAATTTAAATGATTGTTTAAATTATTTTTTATATATGAGTGTTCTGTCTCCATGTATGCCTGCATGCCAGAAGTGGGCATCATGTCCCACTATAAATGGCTGTGAGCCAGCATGTAGTGTAGTTGCTGGGAATTGAACTCAGGACCTCTGGAAGGGCAGTCATTACTCTTAACTGATGCACCATCTCTCCAGCCCCCAAATAATTATTTTCATAGCTCAAGCAGGTCTAACAGATGGCACTCCATCTACAATATAAAGCCATATTAATAGTATTTTATAAATACATTTTAGGAGCTGGAGAAATGACTCAGCTGTCAAAAGTGAATGAGGCTTTTGCAGAAACCTCAAGTTCAGTGTCCACCACCCACATCAGGCTGCTCACAATCAGCTGTAATTCCAGCTGTAAAGGTCTGGTACCTCTGGTCTCTGAGGGCACTTGTTCCTATATGTGCATAGCCATACACAAACACACACGCATACACACTACTATTTTAAATTTTAAAACAGATTTTATATCAAAAATTAAATGGTTTCCTGATTAAGTTCTAATGAAAAAACATTTTTGACATTCTTGTGATATCACGGGAAACAATTCAAAAACTCAACCACAGATAATAAATAGGAGCTGTACTTTTCTCTGTGTATTAAACAATGTCAATCTTGACTGAAAATATAACCCTCAGTCAAGCGCCTTTACCCCTTCTGATTTATCATTGGACCAAGGCACAATAGCATTTGTTTACTTTTGAAAAATAGATACTTAAGCTATATGTTTTTAATGTGTTTTGCTTGTTTGGTGTTTTTTTAATGACATGAGCTGAACTAGCCAGCTCAACATGAGCCACTCTCAAAGCTGGGTAGTATATAAGGACTGGGCCAGCTCAGTTCAATCAAATTTAAGTTTCTGGTGTGTTCCATGCCTGAAAAAACATGTGAGCTAAGCCCAGCTGTGTCCTCAGAAGGGATTGGTTCCTTCCATGATCTTTCTTCACATCTGAGGAAAAAAAATTAGGTAAAATGATTGTATTCAAAGACAGGCAAATTTCCACCAAAATTGGGATTATTTTGATAAGTTTGCTTATCTAAATATGAACATTTCATATAACTCCCACACATATTTCATTAATAAAAAATTTCATCAGAAAATGATCTTGGAAATTCTTTCCCTTGACCACGCTATTTCAGTGTGGTTTCTTACTCCGCAGCCCCACCCCACCCCCCACCCATGGCTCTCATCTTCCATTCTGCTATTGAGCCTTAGTTCTCTCCTTTCTTCCAGCAGGATGGCTATTGACCCCATTGCTCTCAGCCACTTTCTAGATTTCATTTGTTACTGGTAGTGTTTTTTTTGTTTTGTTTTTGTTTTTGTTTTTTTGTCTGTCTTGAATTCCCACTGAGACAATAGTAGAGAACCACAGGCTTCAATGTTAGGCTGTCCTGGGAATGACCTTTGTTCTGTTTGTTTAATCTGTTCATACTTATTCCAAATCTGTGTGATCCCAAGATCTCCTCCCTAGCCTGAACAGAGAGGATAATAACACAAGGTGGGCTTAGGATGTGCCAGGTCCTGTACTACAAGCAGGCCACATCCCTCTAAAATCAATCCTCATAAAAAATAATCCATGAAACAAAACTAAACCATTTTTACCTTGTTACCAATCAGAAAATTGATCTCTGGAAATGTAAAACTCTGGAAGTTCACACTATCGGAAGCACAGAGCCAAGATTTCCCCCCCTGGAGCAATGGATGTTCTGGCTCTGGGAATATCAACAATGTTTGCTAAAGAGAAGCTCTTTTCCAAGTAGGAAACAAATGCAGTTTTAAAAAGATACACTGTAGAGTGAGGAGAACACAAATGCTGAGAATGGGACACACCTGTAATCCCATTACTTGGAAGCAAAGACAGGATTCCGAAGTCTGAGACTAGCCTGGGCTACACAGAGAGATCCTACCTCAAAATAAAAGAGACCCACAAGACAAACAAAATGATATACATGTTGGAATCTAACAGATCTGGGTGCCAATTTGGGCTCTGCCACATAGTCACTGAGAGCTTTATGGGGAAAAAATTACAACTCAATGTTTTTGGTTTGTGGTGGTTAGGGTGTTTGCGTCGTAGTTGTTTGTTGTTGTTTTGACGTAAACTGTCATGTATCTCAGGAGGTCCTGGAACTCAAACGCCATATATAATTGAAAAATGACCTTGAATTTCTGCTCCTTTTGCCTCTACCCCAGAGTGCTGAGATTACAGGCACACACCACCAGGCATATGAGTCACTGGTAGACCAAACCTAAGGCGTCATACATGCAAGGTAGAAAAACACTCTGCTAAGTAAGCTGTATCCCCAGCTCCAGAAAACTACTATCTTTAAATCTGTTTCTGGCATCAATGACATTGATACTATAACAGCTTTTTTCCAGACCTACAGAAAGAAATCACACACATGCACACACATGTACATGCACATACAAACACTCTTTGTATGATGCTCATCAGACTGAGATATATTAATGGTAAACTCTGATTAGTAGCATTTTAAGATTAAGGTAGGAAGTGATATCAGGGACATACAATGTCTACTGTAGAACACAAAACCTTTATTGTTCTGATAAACAACAAAATGGCAGTGCTTATTGGCTTTGGTGTAGGACCCAGCTTCATGAACAAACTACCATTGGGAGTGTTATCCTGATGTTATCTAGGCTGCTTTACTTTTCTTTACTTTACTTTACAAAGGAGGCAGCCTGGTGGGCATTCACAAAGTAGGTTACAACACAGCAGAGATATGGGGACCAAACAGTCTATATATTCAAAAGCAAATCTGAGTTTCTTTTCCCTTATCAAACTATATGCCAATTTTTCTCCCAACTTGGAAGTAAAAAAATAGAACCACCAAAAACACAGGCTTCCCTCTGCTCCTTTTCGGGCATCATGAAAATAAAGTATCTCTGGAATGTCATCTGTGCCAAGATTTTAATGAAAAGTACAATAAATTAAATGCACATGGAGAAGTAGATTAGTGAGTAGGAGTGCTGGCTGTTCTTGCAGAGGACTTGGGTTTGGGTGTTAGCACCTACATGGCAGCTCACAACCATCTCTGACACCAGTTCTAGGGGATTTAGCACCCCCTTCTTAAGGCTTCAGGCATTGCATGCACGTGATGCACTTATATGCAAGCAGGCAAAACATTTATACAAATACATTGAATAAATTATTCTTTCTAAAAGGTATTCAAAATACATCTGAGAAATATGTTTTCTGCCATACTGTTAGCTGTTCTTTTTCCCAATGTACAAGTTGATTAAAGTTCAGTTCAAGGGTACTGCGTTGAACCAGAAGTGTTGTTTCAGGAGTGCTTGACATGTTATATCTCGACAAGAAAGTAGATTTATCATACAATAGAGATCCACGTGAATAATCTTTCTTCTTCTTCTTCTTCTTCTTCTTCTTCTTCTTCTTCTTCTTCTTCTTCTTCTTCTCCTTCTTCTTCTTCTTCCTCTCTCTCTCTCTCTCTCTCTCTCTCTCTCTCTCTCTCTCTCTCTCTCTCTCTTCATCCTGCCTCCCTCTTTCTTTCTTTCTTTCTTTCTTTCTTTCTTTTTTTCTTCCTTCCTTCCTTCCTTTATTGTTTGCTTGCTTTTTTTTCTTTTCTTCTTTTATGTCTTTCAGGTGGATGTAGGGAATGGTTGTTTCATTCACATAAAAGTCTTCAGTGGGCCCTCTGGAAAAGATAATTATGAACTTCATAGTTACCAGACTAACAAAACCAAGAATGATGAGCTGACCGACTTCTAAGCAGAAATTCTAAAGTGACCTGATTCCTCTCATTATAAACAGATGCGGCCATCAATAAAGACACATTCTTGAAATAACTGTTTTCTTCTCTCATTTTCAGTATTGTGTTTACTTCCTAAAAAATTATTTTTAAATATGAAATGTTTTGTTAATCTGTGTGTCATCCTTGGGTAAAGGCCATGACAATCTCTGTGTCATTCCAATTTTTAATATGCATGCTGTCATACAGAGCAGTGTTCATGGTTCAGAGTTGATACTCCACAACAAATGATTCCAATTGGAAACCTTATGAAAACTATGGCTCAGTTGGAATTGTGTAAAGGAATTATCACCCCATCCTCACTGCAGGTGCATTGGTGGCTGTCAGGGAAACACACTTCTTGACCCCTTTGTTTGCCTGGAACCCAGCATGCCATCTGTGCCTTCATGTTTCAAAACAAATTTTGTATTTTACAAGTGATGTTTTAAAACAATCATAACTGATAAGGAAGCTGCCCTCTCCCCTCCCCCATGCTTCCCTTGCACTTGAGAGTCAATTGCAGTGTGTTCCCCTCACAAGCAAATGCTTCCTAGTGCTCACTAGGACAAATAGCAATGTGCACGTCCCACAAGGCCATTCTCCTGCACAACCCAAACCCAACAATCAAGACTAGGAAATGAACACTGATGGTGCACTGATACATAGTCCCAGGTGTCAATCTTTTCAAGTTGTTGTAATAAATAAATAAAGTCTACTCTTGCAATCAACTACATTAGTACCTAGTATGAGCACTAGTTCTGAATGCCTTATAGGATATGACCGTTTATAGGTGACTGACCACTAACATGTTTTTCTTTATTGCCCTTAACAGTTTATGAAAGTAGTGTCCATAAGACTAGGACTTTAAATTATGTTTTAAATGAGTTCTATTCAAGTTATAGGCACATCTGTCTTTAAACAAGAGCTGAATCATATGTGCATTATGGTGCAGCAAACACAACTTTAATTTTTTATCATCATTAAGAAAAACATCCCAATCTAAAATATTTGAGACTCGTTTCTTTCATAGTCTGAAAAGGAATACAATAATCTATCTATCTTTTCCTAGCTTGGTGTCCTGGAGATACCTCACCATAAAAGTGACATGGTGTGGCCCCTACTGACTTGGCTTGCAGCCTCCCTACAATAATGGTAACATGGTTCAGCCTGCTTAGGGTATGGGAAGAGCTAAAGACTTATTTTATAAGCAACTGGATCTTTGTTGAGCTCACTGTTTTGGTTTGGAAGGCAGGGATTTTTCTCTTCAGGCTTGCAGGAACAACAGAGAAGCATCAGGCAGGACACAAATAAAATAGTATTCTAGAAAAGAGAGCTAAGAGGGCCCCTTAGGTTTGGAGGAGCTCAAGAGAAATGTGAACTAGTTCCACAGAATGACACAGATAGAAAGATTTCTGAAGAGCTACAAGTTTAGTTGTAGAATCAGGCCTGTTAATAGATGTTTTGTATATGGTTAAGAAAATAAAGATATCTCGCTGAGCTAGCAGGTTTGTCACTCAGTTTGCACCTCTCCTGATTTTCTCAGTATAAATATTAGATAATTTAAATGATTACCAGACCCTTTAAGGTTGAAACAGCTTCTAAGGTTTGAAATAAATTACTTAACTCTTGAATAGCTAATCTAATTATGGGCTGTAGCCAATTAATATCTCAGAAAATTTTGAAAATTTGAGAGTTTATAATTGATCCCTTCTGATCTATACTTCCTGTGGCTGAGTTTTCTGAAGACCTATCTTATGTTCTAGATTGTTAATAGAATTCTCTCTATGTAATTTTCAGGAGAAATTTTTGATTCCCCAACAAGGAAACGTTATCTTCCCTTCAACAAACATTTTTTGTAAGGTATCTGTATTAGACTTCCCCATCAAGATATCATCCACATAGTGATAAATTATAGATTGAGGAAACTGTTTACAAATTATCTGTAATGACTGCTGTATAAAATGTTGACACAGTTTACAATGAATGGACGCATGTGGCTGTTTAATATTTCTTGTGGCAAAACCTTCCTCCTGTACCTTTTAAAAATATATTTATTGATTTTATTTCTATGAGTACACTGTAGCTTTCTTCAGACACACCAGAAGAGGATATCAGATCACATTACAGATAGTTTTAAGTTACCATATAGTTGCCTGGAATTGAATTTAGGACCTCTGGAAGAGCAGTAAGTGCTCTTAACCACTGAGCCATCTCTCCAGAGCCACATGTCTGCCACATTTGGCCCTAATCTTCCTATCTGACATTTTGATCCTCTTCATTTAACCCATTATAGACTCTGTTTCACCTGAGGCCTTGTCTCAACAGTTGTGTAGATACTTTCTGAAGTGGCCAAGCTGAATTCCAAGAATCTTGTGATATTACTGTTACATCTGCTCCAGTTTGCCCTAGACCTCAAACTTTTTTTGTTTTTACTAAAGGTTTACTTATTTACTTTTTAAGTAAAAAATTTATGCAGTGATACTCATTTATTTAATAACACATTAGTAATGATACTATAGATTTAACAATTCTACAACCCATATATCCAACATGCTACCATAGACCACAATATTAATTCCATCTAATTATAATTTTAATTTTAGTCTTTAATCATTTATAGAACTTTGCCAAAATAAGTCTTTCCTGTACCTTTAAAATCTCTTGTTCTATTCATCAGAATAGTTAATTGTAGATCAGCTCTCTCTGTGATATCAGGCAGTACTTTTTCTAGTTGTTCTCTAGAACAAGCTCTCCTTTGATGACATGGAGCAAATGGCTCAAGTTGCTTTGGGGGGGGGGGGCGTTGAGCAAAGCCCCTTAGGCAGTAATTCCTGATTGTAATGGATTTTCTTATATATCTCTGTTTGTTTTAAGTCCTGTGTCTAACCTTTTCACGTCTTTTGCATATCCCAGGAAACTTTCTCCCTGGATTATCATTAAAGAAAATATTATCCTATGGAATCATTTGTCTATATTCCATTAGGAAATAACCTGGTCTTCCACAGCCACAGAATCAGACATTCTGAGATCCCATACTTTTAGCAATTGCCAGTATTATCACAGCACCATTGAACACATTAGATCCAATATCCACAGTAGCAATACTGCATTCAAATTAAGTGTGTATCTGGTCTTTAAAGGTCTAATAGTCTTTTTCCACTCAGAATTAGCATTCTTAAAAGCTTAAGATTCAATTAATCCCAGTCTTACATCTGGATCTGATATTGCTTTATTTACAGTTGAAGTTAATCATTGTAAAAATAATCACTAAAAGCTTCATCTGAGTCCTGGGTTATCTTGGTAAATGACTCAGATCATCTTCACTGTTGTTCAACCTTGACCCAAGCATTTAAAGCTACTGTAAGACATTGCTCTAAGGTGATATTATCAAACAGATTATACATTTCTACCTCACCATATTAACCTTCACCTACTAACTGACCCTTGACAATATTAATCTTTTTATTCCTCTTATGTTGCTACATAGCCAGAGCATCCTCTCTGTACCATATCAGCCACTGTAGTTAAGGGCCAGCTTCAATGATAGCTACTATTAAATCTTCAAATCTTTTGGAATTATACAATTCTGCATCTCCCAATTATTTAGTACTTGTTTCACATAAGGTGAGTCTATACCATATGCTATAATTACCCTTTTAAATCACCTTACATCCACCCTCTCTTTGGGTTGCCACTCAAATTCACTGTAACTTGTGGATTACTCTTCAGGAGGTAATTGTTTTATGGTAGCTGGAAAAATTATTGTAGTTCTTCCACTAGTCCTGTGTAATGGTAACTTTAAAAGGTGTCCTGAAGAGAAAAACCAATGAGAAATATGAAAAATTCAAAGCCATTGAGTATAAATCTCAAGTCGTCCAAAGCAAAATTACTTCATTAAGGTTAGAGTCTCTCAAGCACTGTTGCAATTGTTTCCTGTTACCCCAATTGTAGCTTCATTTCTATTACTATTCTTTAATTAAGATACTTGCAAGTGGAAAACCCCCAAATCTATTGAATTGTAGGATACTTACCCTCATTTTACCTTGTGGACAGTCTCTCAGCTAGTCTAACCCAGCTTCTCTGCCATTGTGTCTATCCATGTGGTTCTCACTACCTACATCTCAGCTCTGTCCTGTCTCCCTTTCATCTTCCTTCTGTGTCTGTGTAGTCCTTGCTGCATCTGCCTACATCTCTGTCTGCCTAAACATTCTGACCATTGTCCTTTCCCACCTCCAAGCCACTAGACCTCTATTATGCAAAAAGCCACACTTCTTACTCAACCAGTTGACTTTTTGGGTTATGTGACCTTCTCCAGGGAAGCTTGCCTTTCTTTTTGGAGCAGGTAAGGATGTGGCAAACATGTACATATCCTGCTAGCCTGGCATTGATTCATTCAACAATTGAAAGCAATTTTTCATAGTTGGTAAATATAATATGTGTGGGTCATCACAGTCTCTCTCCCCACTTTATTTCAAGAAATGGCTTTATTTCCAATAACAGTAAATTATATACAATAAGAACAACTATGAGAAATATCATGGTGAGAAGGTGAGGCTGACTCAATGACAGGCTTTAAATTCACAATTGATGAGACTAGACTCAAGAACTGAGCAAGTTGAGGTAAGTCCAGGTAAGTTAGTTACTAGAAAAAAGGATTCAAGCAGCTAGTTAGAAACTCCCCTGCCATTAGAAACTGCCCTGCTTTTTCTGTGAGGCCTTCACAGGGGCCTGCACACTTTTGAGAACCTCAACTGAAACTGAAGCCTGGGACTTAGCTGGACCAAAAGCCTCTGCCTTGTTTGAACCTTAGATTTTGGTTGGCAGATCCTATGCTCCTTGGACATGTAGCATCAAATCCACTGCTCAAGTTTGGGTTGAGCAATGAAAGCCAGACAGCTGAATTGGCTGAAGGACATGCATAACCAGATTCTAAATATGTTAGAACTTGAAGAGTTATTTAAAGAGAGTACTTAGTAATGTCAAGGCTGGTTGCTCAGAATCCACCCAACTTCATAAAGATAATAAAAATGTCTACAGTGGATTTTACTTGCAGTTTTTAAAATATTTGTCACCAAATGTAAAGAATAACATGGCAAATACCCTCATTTCTTCTGCTGCTTTTGATTCTCTTGCTTTTTGGTATTGTTTTGTTGTTGTTTGGTCTTGATTTTTTTTATAAAAAAGGTTAACATTTTATTTACAGTAACACCTTTTTTTTCTTTTTTATTATTATCAAATCATAATTTTTACTTTTTAATACAGGGGTTATAAACACGAAAATGCAGGATGTGGGGAAGGGGATGACACAGGAGCATAGGTGTTCAGGGGGAGTACAGATATCTTTCAGAACAGGGTATCAGCTGGGTGAAGGTTCAGGGGTCAGGTCACTATGACTCTGCCTATGATTCACTTGTCTTTATCTAAGTTGGTACTATCCGCCAAGGCTGCCTATTTACAAGGTTTATGACTACTCAGGCTGGTGAATTTCTGCAAAAGCTGCCTGTTTACAATAGCTTATAGCCATCTATTTCAGTTTTTTTTCGCAGAGACCCAAGATTTTGTGTTAGCAGGAATGTATGTCAGGCTGATTGCTGATTTTAGGCTTATGGCTGATTTTAGGCCTTCAGTGTATAAGCAGGGCTGCCCCTGACATCTCCTCCCTTCTCCAAGTATAGAAGGGCCATGGCAATTCTAATCTTGCCAAGGCAGGGATAGAGGCCTGACCTCCAGTAATTAAAGGGGACCTTGTAATGGCTCTGGTCCTCCTGTTGTTATCCAGTGAGGCATGAGGGCCATACCCATCATGATGTCTTTTTCCTGGAGAGGGGATACTTTTGACATCAACCCCTAAGCAGTCAGGCTTGTCCCTCAGGGAACCCAGAAACATATTTTTAACTTTTATTTATATTCCCTTGCAGTGCTTATCCTCGCAGCCTAAGCAAGAATTCAGATCACCAGTCAGAGGGGGTTCTGAGTGACCCCTCTCTGCTTGGTCTAGGGGTGGAAGCCCCCTCTTTTAGGTTGGGTGGAGATAGGATTTGGGGACACCTTGGATAGACTAACAACCTCATCTTGAGTCTCCTGGTCCTCCATAGCTAACTTATGACAATGTATCTGAATAAATTTTGCTATTAGATTATCTATCTGTTGTTTCACAAAGTTGGTCAGCCTATTTAAGGCCCAGGGACCAAAAGAAATAAGCAAAACTAACCCAATTAATGGTCCCAAGTTGGAAAGAAGTAGGGTTGACAATCATGAAAAAGTTGAAAACCAATTCTTGTACCAGATTTCATCTTTCTTTTTCTCTCTCTGTCTTTTCTCAAGACCTTCTCTGGCCTTTTTCATGCTCTCTTTAATCATCCCTGTTTTGTCTATGTAAAAGCAGTATTCTTCTTTAAGGGCTATACACAGTCTTTTCTATTGTAAAAGAGAATAAAGTCCAATAAAGTCCTTTGCAATTTTTGGAGATCGCTTCAGAAAGAGAAATGAGGGATTTCTTCAGATTAGTGATGTCAATTTCTAGCTGTTTGATGTCCTTGTCAAAGGCCCATCCAAGGACTGAGTAGTATAAGTCCGGAGGCCAGCATCAGGATTAGACCTCCTAACAGCAGACATCACGGGTGAATCATTTTTACCTGGAAAGGAAAAAGAAGGGAATTCTCAGGGAGATTTCTCTTCCCTGGATGTCAATTGTTATTCATCTTATTTATAATTGGGCCTGGTTTTGTGGGGGTATCTCTTTATTTCATTAATCTTTTTGGCAGCCATTTAGCTGTACCTTCTGTGGTATCAAACAGGCATATCAATCCTCGGCCCCATATGAGAACTGGGTCCTGGTCACTCCATTTAAAGGTAAGAGAGTCCTTGCGCATAGCTGTGGCATAGTTATTACTGGTCTCAGAGATGCCAGAGGCAGTGAGTGGCAGATTTGCCATGAGCTTTCAGTTTTAGAAAGTTAAAAGTGAACAAGGCATGATGGCGAGTATTTTGGGGAGACTCATTCTGGGGGTACAGTTTCCCCTCTTAGGTTTTTAAAGCCAATTTTTCAAAGTTCTTGTAAAATCGGGGCAGAAGCACCAACAACTGCTCCTTCCACCCTCAGAGAGTCATGAAGACACTCTTTAAAGAATTATAAATCTTTATTAATAATCTCTTTTATCAAGGGACTGTTATAAAACAGCCAATATTTAATCAATCTATATAATATATCAATTAATGATAGTTTCTTCTACTTTTTGTAAACTTACTCCTCTTTTGTCAATTAATTGTTGAGGGAAATTAGGATTTGCATCTCTCTTGAGAATATTAAACAGGGACTTAAATTCTTCTGTGAAGAGCTTAAAATAAGATCTTGGCCAATAAACATCTCCTGGAAACTTTTGAAAATCATTTGAAATGAGTAAACTATCTTTTTTTTTTCCAAACCCATTATCTGTTTTTTTAAAATTGGATATTTTACATATTTACGTTTCACTGTTATCTCCTCTTCCATTCTCCCCCAAAACCCCTATGCCATACCCCCTCTTCCAATTCTTATGAGGGTGTGCTCCCACCATCCTCCCAAACCCACCTCCCTGCTCTTGCATTCCCCAACACTAGGGATCAAAATTTTCGGGGACCATGGCCCTCCATTTCCACTAAAGCCTAACAAGGCCACCCTCAATTACCTATTCAGGTGGAGCCATGAGTCCCTCTCTTTGTGTTCTCAGGCTGGAGATTTAGACCCTGGGAGCTCTGGTAGAGTATTTTGATACTCTTTCTAAAAAGGACCAAAGCACCCACACTTTGTTCTTCCTTCCTCCTCTTGAGTTTCATGTGGTCTATGCATTGTGCCTTAGGTAATGTGAGCTCTTGGGCTAATATCCACTTATCAGTGAGTGCATACCATATGTGTTCTTTTATGATTGAGTTACCTCACTCAGGATGATATTCTCAAGCTCCATCCATTTGCCTAAGAATTTCATGAACTCATTGTTTTTAATAGCTGAGTAGTACTCCATTGTGTAAATATACCACATTTTCTGTATCCATTCCTCTGTTGAAGGACATCTTGGTTCTTTCCAACTTCTGGTTATTATAAATAAGGCTGCTATGAACATAGTGGAGCATGTGTCCCTGCTGTATGTTGAAACATCTTTTGGACATATGCCCAGGAGTGGTATAGCTGGGTCCTCAGGTAACACTATGTTTAATTTTCTGAGGTACCACCAGACTGCTTTCCATAGTGGTTGTACCAGCTTACAACCCCACCAACAATGGAGGAGTGTTCCTCTTTCTCCACATCCTCACCAGCATCTGCTGTCACCTCTGTTTCCGATCTTAGCCATTCTGACAGGTGTGAGGTGGAATCAAGTGTTGTTTTCATTTGCATTTCCCAGATGACTAGGGATGATGAACACTTCTTTAGGTGCTTCTCAGCCATTTTTCCTCAGTTGAGAATTCTTTGTTCAGCTCTGTACCCCATTTTTAATAGGGTTATTTGATAGTCTAGAGTCTAATTTCTTCAGTTCTTTGTATACCTTGGATATTAGCCCTCTATCAGATGTAGGATTGGTAAAGATCTTTTTCCATTCTGTTGGTTTCTGCTTTGTCCTATTGACAGTGTCCTTTGCTTTACAGAAGCTTTGCAGTTTTATTAGGTCCCATTTGTCAATTCTTGATCTTAGAGCATAAGCCATTGGTGTTCTGTTCAGGAACTTTTCCCCTGTGCCCATATGTTCCAGGCTTTTCCCCATTATCTCTTCTATTAGTTTCAGTGTAGCTGGTTTTATGTGGAGGCCCTTGATCCACTTGGAATTGATCTTTGTAGAAGGAGATAAGTATGAATCAATTTGCATTCCTCTACATACTAATCTCCAGTTGGACCAGCACCATTTGTTAAAAATGCTGTCTTTTTTCCACTGGATGGTTTTAGCTCCTTTGTCGAAGATCAAGTGACCATAGGTGTGTGGGTTCATTTCTGGGTCTTCTATTCTATTCCATTGTTCCTCCTGCTTGTCTCTGTTCCAATACCATGCAGTTTTTAACACTATTGCTTTGTGGTATAGCTCGAAATCATAAATGGTGATTCCCCCAGAAGTTCTTTTATTGTTGAGAGTAGTTTTCACTATCCTGGGTTTTTTGTTATTCCAAATGAATTTTAAGATTGCTCTTTCTATCTCTGTGAAGAATTGATTTGGAATTTTGATAGGGATTGCATTAAATCTGTAGATTGCTTTTGGTAAGATGGCCATTTTTACTAAATTAATCCTGCCAATCCATGAGCATGGGAGATCTTTCCACCTTCTGAGATCTTCTTCAATTTCTTTCTTCAGAGACTTGAAGTTTTTGTCATACAGGTCTTTTACTTGCTTGGTTAGATTCACACCAAGGTATTTGATATTATTTGTGACTATTGTGAAGGGTGTCATTTCCATAATTTCTTTCTCAGCCAGTTTCTTTTGAGTAGAGGAAGGCTACTGATTTGAGTTAATTTTATACCTAGCCACTTTACTAAAGTTGTTTCTCAGGTTTAGAAGTTCTCTGGTGGAAGTTTTAGGGTCACTTAAGTATACTATCATATCATCTGCAAATAGTGAAATTTTGACTTCTTTTCCAATTTGTATCCCTTTCACTTCCTTTTGTTGTTTAATTGCTCTGGCTAGGACTTCCAGTACTATATTGAATAGGTAGGGTGAAAGTAGGCAGCCTTGTCTAGTCCCTGATTTTAGTGGAATTGCTTCAAGTTTCTCTCTATTTAGTTTGATGTTGGCTACTTGTTTTCTGTATATTGCTTTTACTATGTTTAGATATGGACTTTGAATTCCTGATCTTTCCAATACTTTTATCATGAAGGGGTGTTGAATTTTGTCAAATGCTTTCTCAGCATGTAGTGAGATGATCATGTGTTTTTTTTCTTTGAGTTTGTTTATATAGTGGATTACATTGATGGACTTCCGTATGTTGAACCAACCCTGCATTCCTGTGATAAAGCCTAGTTGATCATGAGGGATAATTGTTTTGATGTGTTCTTGGATTCTGTTCGCGAGAATTTTATTGAGTATTTTTGCATCGATATTTATTAGGGAGATTTGTCTGAAGTTCTCTTTCTTTGTTGGGTCTTTGTGTGGTTTAGGTATGAGAGTGATTGTGGCTTCATAGAATGAATTGGGTAGTGTTCCTTTTGTTTCTATTTTGTGGAATAGTTTGAAGAGAATTGGTATTAAGTCTTCCTTGAAGGTCTGATAGAATTCTGCACTAAAACCATCTGGTCCTGGACTTTTTTTGGTGGGTAGACTTTTAATGACTTCTATTTCTTTCAGTGTTATGGGTTGTTTAGATGGTTGATCTGGTCCTGATTTAACATTGGTAACTGGCATTTGTCTAGAAAATTGTCCATTTCATCCAGATTTTCCAATTTTGTTGAGTATAGGCTTTTGTAGTAGGATCTGATGATTTTTTGAATTTCCTTGGTTTCTGTTGTTATGTCGCCCTTCTCAGTTCTGATTTTATTAATTTGGATACTGTCTCTCTTCCCTCTAATTAGTCTGGCTAAGGGTTTATCTATCTTGTTGGTTTTCTCAAAGAACCGGCTCCTGTTTTTATTGATTCTTTGTATAGTTCTTTTTGTTTCTACTTGGTTGTTTTCAGCCCTGAGTTTAATTATTTCCTCCCATCTACTCCTCTTGAGTGTATTTGCTTCTTTTTGTTCTAGAGCTTTCAGGTGTGTTGTCAAGCTGCTAGTGTATGCTCTCTCCAGTTTATTTTTGTAATCACTTAGAGCTATGAGTTTTCCTTTTAGCACTGCTTTCATTGTGTTTCATAGGTTTTGGTATGATGTGTGTTCATTTTCATTAAATTCTAAAAAAAAAAAAAGTCTTTAATTTCTTTCTTTATTTCTTCCCTGACCACATTATCATTGAGTATACTATTGTTCAATTTCCATGTGAGTGTGAGCTTTCCATTGTCTTTGTCGTTATTGAAAACCAGCCTTAGACCATGGTGATCTGATAGGATGCAGGGGATTATTTCATTTTTTTTGTATCTGTTGAGGCCTGTTTTGTGACCAATTATATGGTTTATTTTGGAGAAGGTACCATGAGGTGCTGAGAAAAAGGTATATTCTTTTGTTTTAGAGAGAAATGTTCTATAAATATCTGTTAAGTTCATTTGGTTCATAACTTCTGTTAGTTTCATTGTATCTCTGTTTAGTTTCTGTTTCCTTAGTCTGTCCATTGCTGAGAGTGAGGTGTTGAAGTCTCCCACTATTATTGTGGTGTGAGGTGCAATGTGTACTTTGAGCTTTAGTAAAGTTTCTTTTATGAAAGTGGGTGCTCTTGCATTTGGAGCATAGATGTTCAGAATTGAGAGTTCATGTTGGTTGACTTTTCCTTTGACGAGTATGAAATGTCCTTCCTTATCCTTTTTGATAGCTTTCAGTTGAAAGTTGATTTTATTCGATATTAGAATGGCTACTCCAGCTTGTTTCTTAGGACCATTTACTTTAAAAATTGTTTTCCAGCCTTTTACTCTAAGGTAGTGTCTGTCTTTGTTACTGAGGTGGGTTTCCTGTATACTGGGTTTCCTGTATGCTGGGTCCTGTTTGCATATCCAGTCTGTTAGGTTATGTCTTTTTATTGGGGAATTGAGACCATTGATGCTAAGAGATATTAAGGAGAGGAGATTGTTGCTTTCTGTTATTTTTGTTAATAGTGGAGACATTGTGTGGCTATCTTCTTTTAAGTTTGTTGGAAGAGGATTTCTTGCTCTTTCTAGGGTATAATTGCCCTCCTTGTATTGGAGCTTTCTGATGTTATCCTTTGTAGTGCTGTGTTTGTGGAAAGATATGTGTAAATTTGATTTGTTGTGGAATATCTTGGTTTCTCCATCAATGGTAATTGAGAATTTTGCTGGGTATAGTATCCTGGGCTGGCATTTATGTTCTCTTAGGGTCTGTATGACATCTGTCCAGGATCTTCTGGCTTTTATTGTATCTGGTGAGAAGTCTGGTGTAATTCTAATAGGTCTGCCTTTATATGTTACTTGGCATTTTGCCCTTACTGTTTTTAAAATTCTTTCTTTGTTTTGTGCATTTTGTGTTTTGATTATTATGTGACAGGAGGTATTTCTTTTCTGGTCTAGTCTATTTGGCATTCTGTAGGCTTCTTGTATGATTATGGACATCTCATTCTTTAGGTTAGGGAAGTTTTCTTCTATAATTTTGTTGATAATATTTATTGGCCCCTTAAGATAGGAATGAGGATCATTTCACCTGAGGATCCAGCTATACCACTCCTGGGCATATACCTAGAAGATGCTCCAACATATAACAAGGACATATGTACCACTATGTTCATAGGAGCCTTATTTATAATAGCCAGAAGCTGGAAAGAACCCAGAACCCAGATGTCCTTCAACAGAGGAATGGATATGAAAAATGTAGTACATTTACACAATGAATGTAAATGTACATTACTTAGCTATTACTCAGCTATTCAAAATAATAAATTCAAGAAATTCTTAGGTAAATGAATGGAACTAGAAAATATCATCCTGAGTGAGTTAATCCAATCACAAAAAAACACATATGATATTTACTCACTGATAAGCGGATGTTAGCCCAAAAGCTTGGAATAGCCAAGACTCAACTCACAGACCACATGAAGCTCATGAAGAAGGAAGACCAAGTGGGGATGCCTCAATCCTACTTAGAAGGAGTAACAAAAATACTCAAGAGAACAAATATGAAAACAAAACGTGGGACAGAAACTGAACGAGGGTCCATCTGGAGACCATTCCACCTGGGTATCCATCCCATGTACAGTCACCTAAGCTAGACACTGATATGGATGGCTGGAAGTGCATGCTGATAAGAACCTGATATAGCTGTCTCCTTAGAGGTCTGCCAGGAACTGACACATTCAGAGGACGATGCTCACACCTAACCACTGATCTGATCAAGGGTTTCCTAATGGAGATGTTAGAGAGAAGACTGGAGGAGCAGAAAGGGTTTGTGACCCCATGAGGAGAGCAACAATACCAATCAACCAGAGCTCCCCAGGGTCTAAACCACCAGCCTGGGAGCACGTAGGGAGGGACCCATGACTCTAGCTATATATGTAGGGGAGGATGACCTTGTCGGGCATAGGTGGGAGAGGAGATTCTTGGTCCCATGAAGGACGAACACCAAGTGGGGGGGAATGTAAGGGTGGGGAGGTGGGAGTGGGGGGGGTAGGTGGGGGCACAGCCTCATAGAAGCATGAAGAGGGGCATGGGATAAGAGGTTTCTGGGTGGTGGGGGGAAGTGGGGTAAGGGGATAAAATCTGAAATGTAAATATAATACCCAATAAAAAAATCAAAAAAAAAAAAAAAAAAAAAAAAAAAAAGAAAGAAAGAAACAATTAACAAAAAGGTATCTGGCTAAGGAGGAGTTTCCCAGGTGACATTGATGTCCTGAATGCATTTTCTAGTTCTTCCTATTAGGAGTTCTTGCTTACTGAAGACATGTTTAAAAAGAAACAAACTTATTCTTATGGTTAGTACCAAAAGAATGCAAAATATCATGAACTAAAATACTTCTTTCAACCTATGAATCCAGTTATATACAGGGTAACACACAATATCAAACTGAGACATTCTAGCTAATTGGCTCCATATGCCACACCTTTTTTTCAATTTCTTATTCCAGTCCTTACGAGTGTAGGGTGTTTGCTCTGAGTAAGCCTACCATATTGTATAATTCTGCTGTATTATGCACCAGTATTTTTCTTAGTTCAATAGTGTTTGGTGTCTGCTCTGTAATTGTGTCTCATTGTGCTCTGCTATCTCATCAGCTTCTCTAATGGTTTTAACAAATGTATCCATGTGGCCTTTCGGTAATTCAAAATCAAATTGTGCATCAGATGAGAAGTAATATGTTTGTTGGTAGTTTACTATGGTTATTCTCGTCCGATTGTATACTACTATCTGTGAACAATTACGTACTAGATAGCATCCTCTTGTTATATTGCATTCTACATGATGATCATGCATGGTTGTTTCATTTAAATAGCTATAGTTTCATTATTGAGTCATATCAAGAATTTATAGTTACCCAGAGTTTGTATAATCTGAGGCATAGTGGAATAAATATGCCAATGCTGTTTTTTAAATCTTTTTTTATGGGTATGTGTGGATATAAATATGTGTTGTGTCCTAGTCTGTAAGTTTGTTCTATGGAGATGTATACTGGTATGTTAACATTTATTCAGATAAAGCCATCAATTGGTGTTACCCAGGTTTCCTCCTGTGTATATGGTGTTTTGTACAATTTATAAGGTTGTGGTATGGGTTCCTTCCGGTCTGGGCCAGAGCACTGAGCAGATCTTGGGTGGCAGCTCTGCCCCCAACATCCAAGAACCCAGAGGAAGCAGGGATCCCAGGCGCTCTAACTTGGACAGTGTCTTAGAAACTAGTTCTCAGATCTGAGGCCTAGATCAGACCTCTGCCAGGTCTGCTGTTGTGTGGACCCTGGATTCCACCTGAGACATACTGGAAGTTCCACTCAATCCAGATCCACAGAGGAACAAATGAACTCAGAGCTTCAGACAACATATCCTGAGATATTCTAGAGGAGACACTGCACCCAGAACAGCAGACACCTAGCTGGACTACTACCTTGGAGGCACCATATCCTGAGGCATCCTAGAGGTACCACTGTAATCAGTGCAGCTGGAAAAGATCACAGAGACATCTGGACCCCTAGGAGATCAGACACAAGCTAGATAACTAGAAAGACAGGCTTCAGTCAGAGACAGCAAGTACAGGCAGCACTAGAGTTAACCAGATGGCAAAAGGCAAGAGTAAGAACATAAGCAATAGAAACCAAAGTTACATGGCATCATCAGAACCCAGCTCCCCCATCAGAGCAAACCCTGAACACCCCATCACACCAGAAAAGCAGGAATCAGAATTAAAATCACTTCTCATGATGATGATAGAGGGCTTTAAGAAAGACATAAATAACACTCTCAAAGAACTTAAGGAGAGCACTGGTAGACAGATAGAAACCCTTAAAGAGGAAACACAAAAATCCCTTAAGGAATTGCAAGAAAATGCAACCAAACGGGAAAAGGAATTAAACAGAACCATGCAGGATCTAAAAATGGAAGTAGAAACAATAAAGAAATCACAAAGGGACAATACCCTGGAGATAGAAAACCTAAAAAAAAGATCAGGAGTCATAGACACAAGTATCACCAACAGAATACAAGAGATGGAAGAGAGAATCTCATGTGCAGAAGATACCATGGAAAACATTGACACAACTGTCAAAGAAAATGCAAAATACAAAAAGCTACTAACCCAAAATATACAAGAAATCCAAGACACAATGAGAAGGCCAAACCTAAGGATAATAGGTATAGATGAGGGGGAAGACTCCCAACTAAAAGGACCAGTAAATATCCTCAACAAAATTATAGAGGAAAACTTCCCTAACCTAAAGAAAGAGATGTCCATAAATATACAAGAAGCTTACAGAACTCCAAATAGTTTAGACCAGAAAAGAAATACTTCCCGCCATATAATAGTCAAAACATCAAATGTACAAAACAAAGAAAAAATACTAAAAGCAGTAAGGGAAAAAGGCAAAGTAACATATAAAGGCAGACCTATAAGAATTACACCAGACTTCTCACCAGAGACCATAAAAGCCAGAAGATCCTGGACTGATATCATACAGACCCTAAGAGAACACAAATGCCAGCCCAGACTACTATACCCAGCAAAACTGTCAATCATTATTGATGAAGAAACCAAAATATTCCATGACAAATCCAAATTTACACAGTATCTCAACACAAATCCAGCACTTCAAAGAATAATTGGTGGAAAACTCCAACACAAGGAGGGAAACTACAACCTAGAAAAAGCAAGAAAGTAATCTTCCAAAAACCCCAAAAGAAGATAGCTACACAAACATATCTCCACGGATGTTAGCCCAAAAGCTTGGATTAGCGAAGACTCAACCCACAGACCACATGAAGCTCATGAAGAAGGAAGACCAAGAGGGGATGCCTCAGTTCTACTTAGAACGAGAAATAAAAATGCTCAAGGGAGCAAATAGGGAAACAAAACATGGAACAGAAACTGAAGGAGGGGCCATCAGGAGACCTTTCCACCTGGGTATTCACCCCATGTACAGCCACCTAAGCTAAACACTGTTGTGGATGGCTAGAAGTGCATAATGTGAGGAATATGATATAGCTGTCTCCTTAGAGGTCAGCCAAAGACTAACACACTCAGAGGACAATGTTCACAATTAACCACTGATATGATCAGGGGTTTCCCAATGGAGAACTTAGTGAGAGGACTGAAGGAGCAGAAAGGGTTATTGACCCCAGGTGGAAAGCAACAATACCAAACAACCAGAGCCCCCCAGGGTCTAAACCACCAGCCTGGGAACACATAGGGAGGGACCCAAGACTCCAGAGGTATATGTAGGGGAGGATGGCCCTGTCAGACATAGGTGGGAGAGGAGTTTCTTGGTCCCATAAAAAAAATGAATGAAAAATGAAGGAATGAACACACAGTGGGGGGGGGATGTGAGGGCGGGGAGGGGATAGTGAGGGGGGTAGGTGTGGTCACTGCCTCATAGAAGCATGAGGAGGGGGATGGGATAGGTTTCTGGGTGGTGGGAGGAAGTAGGCTAAGGGGATAAAATCTGAAACGTAAATACTACAATTTTAAGAAGCGGGGGAAAAAATAAAAAAGTCTTCAGAACCAACATCTTTAAAAAAAAATGTCAGCCCCCTGGGGGTGGGATTTTTTTTTTCTTGATACTAAAACTTGTTCTGAGAATTGTATATTGCAGAATACACAGCCTTGGTGTATCTACTCATCAAGCATACTGAGCAGACCTGCCCAAACCTCTGATGTCCTGGAATTCCATCTGGATTGAGTGAAGACACAGCATCAGAGGCTTATCAACTTACTCTCCCCCCCACCCCTCTTCTAAAATCTCAACGCCCTTAATCAGCTTGAAGAAGTTAAAGAAGAGTCAGTGCCCCTATTCCCTGAGCTTGGGGACTAATGTGGTTAATAATGGTCTGTCTTTCTAGGGACAAGTAGTGGTTTTGTTGGAACAGGGGGGATTAGCTAGGACTTACTGCATAGCCATAACCTACTGGTAGAAATCTGTATAATTATTATCAAGATGAAGTTATAATTTCTTAAATGGTACAAAATTTACTTTGATCTCAAATTTAAGGTTTTCATTGGTACGAGCCTCTTATTAATATAAAAATGAGATGAATATTGATACACTCATGGCCATTGTGCCTGTATAACACATTTAGGAATACAATGCCTAGACCCAGCCCTTTTTTAACTTTTTTAACTGATTTGGGACGGTTAACCTATGAGTTAAGGGACTATAGCAAATTCATATTTTTGAGTTTATTGTTAGGGTGCTTTCCATATTTTACTTAGAAATAGCTGAGAGGAGTTAACAGAAAACAGTCCAGGTTACCTTACATGGATAGTTGGTTTTCAAACATCAGAAGTCCATAGAACTGATGCTACAAATATTTATATATTAATGTTCATATTGATTAGAGACCTGTCTGCTCCTGACAGCTTCCTGTCGTGGATTCTAAGAAGAAATTGAGCATCCTTGGAGTTACTCCAGTTGTGTGGTAACAGCCACTAGGCAAGAATTGCCTCTCTCCATCTACAGACAAATTACTGTCTAGAAAAGGACACACATGCAGAATAGTCGACTGATTATATCTGCCTAGACAGAGTAATCAGTCCTTAATAATCCTGCATCACCAAGGTCTGTCAGATGATTCTGGGCCAGAAGGCTGAAGATTTGATGCTCGAACGTTCGGTAGTATAGGGGCTTTTCAGGTGTTCAGAGGTCTCTATAAATTGGCTAAGTTTTAGAAGCTATGCTTTGTGCTTCCCACAATTATAGTTAACTCAGTCATTCTGGATTTCTGACGGGGTTGAAAACTTATAGCTATTTACCGTAAGAGAAAAGATTTGAGTGGATGGTCGTCAGCTGACATTCATCCTAAAGCCAGGTTCAGAACTAAATGTTTTAGTTAGGATAGATGACAGAGGTGCTGGTTAGTCAACAAAATGATGGACTGGGTATTAGGACTATCTTGTACCTCACTGGTACAAATTGGCATAATTATGCTCTAATTGTATTTTGAGAGAAAAGTTTCATTTTAACAGGAAGGGTGATGTGTAGGAGGAGCTAAGGTAGGAGGAGTACTGAGAGGAAGAAGAGGAGGAGAAGAAGGATAGGAGAAGCTAGGTGATGAAAGAGAGAAAGAGGGGGGAGACAGGGAGGCAGATATTCATGTATCTCCACCAGTCAAAGACAGTTGTTATATCTAGGTCGGTCAGTGGGTTACACCTCTGATTGAACAATTCCAAACTTATAACGCTTATGATTAACATTATTTAAAAAAATGTATAAATGCAAAAAGGAAAAGGGGGCATGGGATAGGGGTTTTCTAAGGGGGGGAATGGGGAAAGGGGATGGCATCTGAAGTGTAAATAAAATATCTAATAAAAAAATAAATAAATAAATAAATAAATAAATAAAGTTGTGGTATATGTTTACCCATGTATTCATTCGGTGCATTATCTAAAAATATTTGTACTAAGTTTAATTCATATATGTCTTCAGCACAGTAAGACATTCTTTCAGTGCCCAGAATAGTTTGAAATTCTGGGGTTGGCCCATTTCTGTTGTAAACAATATGTTTAATTCTCTAGTTATACTTTCTACATTAGATTTATAAATTTGGCAAACAATCAGGTTATGACTAGTGGTAATGAGATTTAATGTCCTTTTTGTATTCCTGACTATGTATTTACTACTGTATGTAATTCATCAATTTATTTTGATACTGCATGCAATACTTTGGCTATGACTGAATAAATTTTTTCTATATGATAGAGTTCTGCTTTAATACGCTAAATTATGGCTGCTGCTATTCCTCTGCCCATAACACCTCTGAGGATTGCTCCAGGCACAAAAAAATCCTACTGCTATTGCCTGTAGGGTTTTTTCTTCCAAATTTATTTGGTGAGGAATATTGTAGCTCATAACAAAATCCATCCTGGCAATATGTTTTGGGTGGTTATAATACCATTAAATTAACTAACTGGATGGGTCTAATTCTTGGCAAGGGAATGACTTGTGCTGGTAATGTTGTATCTAATTCAATAAATGGAGCTGTTACTAGTTTTGCTTTACCTGGTGGTGGTATAATCCATCCTGTAGGATAGTGAGTTATTTGAAATTTAATCTGCACAGTATCCTTATATTTTATGTTATCTCTGCCTATTATACATGGTATATTTGAGTGTTCTGAATTGTGTCATAATTTCCTGGTTATGGGCAAGTAACAAATTATATCCCATGATACCCCAATCATATTTTCACATTTGCTTTAGGTTTATAGGCTGTCCAAAATGCCATCACCCATTCTTTATATTGTGGATTGGGTATTAAATAATAAATACAATATGTTAAGCTAAAAAAAAAAAAGATGTGGAAAGTGCTGACACAGGGCTTAGATCATGCAGAGATATACAAAGCAGTCCCTTACAATCAGGAATTACTGCCTAAGGGGCTTTGCTCAGGCCCCACCAAAAAGAAACATTTGTTCCATGTCAGCAAAGGAGAACAAGTTGTAGAGAGCAACTGGAAAAATTATTGGCTGATATGACAAACAACACTGTTCTACATTTAATTACTCTCATGGTTAGAACAAGAGATTTTAAAGGTACATCAAGACATATTTTGGTAAAATGCTCTAAATGACTAGAGACCAAAGTTGAAATTACTATTAGATAGAATTGACATTGGAAGTCTAGTGTGTACCGGAACAGATGTAACAATTATTTCACAAGATTCTTAAAATCTAACTTTTTCCCCTTCAAAATGTATCTACACAGCTCCTGAGACAATGTCTTAGATGAAACTGTGTCTAAAAACGGTTAAATGAATAGCACCAGAAGTTCAGATAGGAAGATTAAGGCCATATGTGGCAAACAGGTGGGGTCTTAACAGATGGCTCACAAGTTAAGAGCACTGACTGCTCTTCCAGAGGTCCTGAATTCAATTCCCAGCAATCACATGGTAGCTCACATCCATCTGTAATGAGATCCAATGCCCTCTTCTGGTGTGTCTGAAGACAGCTACAGTGTACTCATACAAATAAAATCAATAAATATTAAAGAAAAAAGGTACAGGTAAAAGGTCTTGCCACAAGGAATGTTAAACAACCCCACTTTGTGTCAATACATCAGCCATTACAAATAATTTGTAAACCATTTCCTCAATCTATAATTTATCTCTATATAGATGATATCTTGATGGGTAATTCTAATACAGATATCTTAGATAAATATTTGTTGTGGTACAGATAATTTTGCCTTGTTGGGTAGTTTAAAGTGCACATAAAAAATACAAAAAGGAGATTTTATCAACAATCTAGTTCATAAGATAGATCTTCAGAAAACCCAGCCACAAAAGGTACAGATAAGAAGACATCAATTACAAACAATTAATGCTTTTCAAAAATTGCTGGTATGTATTAATTGACTTCAGCCCATAATTGGAATAACTATTCAAGAGTTAAGTAATTTATTTCAAACTTTTCAAGGTGATTCAACCTTAAATAGTCTAATAACTGCTAAAACTATTAATATCTCTACCAATAGAAACACTGGAGGTATAAACTATCCTGCTAGCTCAGCAACGTAACTTTATTTTAACTAAATAAAAAACCCTCTATTTACAAGCCTGATCCTATAACAAAACTGCTATCCTTTAAGAAACCCTTCTATCTGTGTCATTCTATGGTGTCAGTCTACCTTTCTCTTGAGCTCCTCCAAACCTAAGAGGGCTCCTTAGATTTCTTTACTAGAGTACTGTTTTACCTGTGTCCTGCCAGATGCTTCTCTGTTATTCATGAAAGCCCAAAGAGAAAATCTCTGCATTTGAAATCAAAACAAGAAGCTCATATAAGAAGTCTCTTGCTCCTCTCTTATACTGTTTTCCACACGAACTATGTCACTCTCGTGGTGGGGAGGCTCCAAGCTAAGTCAGTAGGGGTCATACCATTTCATCTTTATGGTGGAATTGTTCCAGGACACCCAGCTGGGAAAAGATGGGTAAATTATTGTATCTCCTTTCAGACTAAGAAAGGAACAATGGGTCTCAAATATTTTAGATTAGTATGGGTTTTTGTATGATGATAGATATTTAAGGTTATGTTTGCTACATCATAATGTATAGATGATTCAACACTTGTTTAAAATATATGTGCCTATAACGTGAATACAATTCATTTTAAAATGTAACTTAATATCCTAGTCTTATGAAAGTTACTATCATAAACTGTGAAAGATAATTTTAAAAATGCAGGTTAGTGTTCAGTCAATAATCATATCTTTTAATGCATTCAGAACCAGTAATCATGCTAGATACTAATGTAGTTGATTGAAAGAGTAGGCTCTATCTAGCTACCTATATATGTTTTCAAAGTTAAGCCAAAACAAGTAACTAGAAGCAGACAAGTTTGTATAATTAGATATACTATAGATAAATAGATGGTCCTCAAATACTTCAGAGATCTGCAGAATATGTCATTTAGAAAGTTTTAATAAAAAAGAAAAAAAGAGGACTTTTGACAGACAGACTTCAGCACCCTCAATCTCCTCCAATGAAGATGGTTGGTTGCAGGAGAATCTCTACCTGAAGTTTGCTTCAAATGTGGTGAGGCTGGCCACAGGGCTATCACTGCCCCTTATGGTGACTGCTGACAGTATAAGATCCAAACTGTAGACAATAAGCAGGACACTGAGAATCCAATTGCCCTACTTTGCCTAGATAAGATAGGACTGTCCATCAAAGATCCTGCTTCAAAAGAAAAATAATGTCTGTCAGATCTTCTGTGCCTGGTGGCTGAAGATGGATACTCCACCAACATAGAGGTGACTGTCTAGGTAGACAATAAGTCTCTGTCACTTTTACTGATTTGGAAGCTGCTTGCTCTGCACTTCCTGTTTACTCATGTAAAATTTATACTTCTCGGGTCTCTGACTGTATTGAGGACTAGATAATGACAGCTTTATACTTTTCATTGTTACAGTCTTCAAATATGATAAAATCACAAGAGGTGTAACTTTCGTAAAGGGTAATAGACATGAAAGCTTAAGTTGCAAAGGATCCAAGGAAGTGTTTCAGGGTCTAAGAAAATATTTTATGGTTGATAAATTCAAGTTATAAAGGTTAGAAGTTGTAATGCTTAAAGGGTGAGAAGAAAATGATTTAAGATATAGAAAAAATGAAATATTTCAGATAAATACTGAAATATTTTCTCTGAAGTTGACAAATATAAATGAATTAAATACTGTGAAAAACAATACTGACCCTGATAGTTCTCATAGTTCTTTTTTAAAAGTTACTCGTTTTTAAAAATTATTTATTTGCTTGTATATGAGTATACTGTAGATGTCTTCAGAAGAGGGCATTGGATCCCATTACAGATGGCTGTGATCCACCATGTGGTTGCTGGGAATTGAACTCAGGACCTCTGGAAGAGCAGCCAGTGCTCTTAACCCCTAAGTCATCTCTCCAGTCTCAAGTTGTTTTTATAGTATATAATTTACTGATAATATAGACAAAGCCATTTCTTGATCTAAAGGGGGAAAATGTGAAAACCCAAATATATTTTTCAGCTATGAGAAAGTGTGTCCCTGTGCTTTCAATTGTTAATTGATCCAATACCAGGCTACCAGGATGTATAAATGTTTGTCACATCCTCACCTGCTCCAAAAGGAAAGGCAAGCTGCTCTGGAGAAAGTCACCTAGCCCCCAAAGCCAACTGGTAGTATAAGGAGTGTGGCTTTTTGCATCATAGAGTACTGATGGCTTGGAGGTGGGAAAGACAATGGGCAGAATGTTTGGGCAGGCAGAGATGGAGACAGATGCACAGAGGACTAGACAGACACAGAACAAAATGGAAGGGAGACAGGACAGAGCTGGGATGTAGACAGTGAGAACCACATAGATAGACACAATGGTGGAGAAACTGTATTAGCCTAGCTGATAGACTGCCCAGCAAAAGGCCATCAGTGTTAAACTATATAGATTTCTCCATGTCTTTATAAAACCTCAAATGTGATCCCCTGAAAGCCCTGAAATAATAAATATGTATATTTATAATTTTCAAATATAATAAGATCATGAAAATGTGGGCTAGGTAAACAGATATGTATCTTTTAAGAGTTTATGGTTCACCAGAAAATGATACTCCAGACTTAAATAGTATGTTAATGCCAAGAATGTTTTATTTTGTACAAGTGTAGCATGTTGGGTTCTCCCATTACCAACACAGAGCCTTGGAAGTGAGCTGTCAGACCTAATTTCAAGCACACTAGAGAATTTTGGGGGTAGGTAACCTCTATCTTAATCTGTTGAGTCTATCACTAGGGACAGTTTAAAAATATTATCGGGGCATATTGGCTAGAAACTGTTGTTGAGGAAGTCTGTAAACTGTTGTTGACCTACTGTCATTGTCTCAGGCCAGTTGACAGGACAGCTTCTGATGGCAATTTCTGACTAGCTGGAACAATAAAAGTTTTGTGTTCTAGAGTAGACACTGTGCTATGATATCCCTTCCTACCTCAATTTTCAATTGCTACTAACCAAAGTATACCATTATATATGGCACAATGGGTATATAAGTACATGCATGTATGTGTGCTTCTGCATGTGTGTGTATGTGTGTTCACATTGACGTCTTAACATAGGTCTGAAGAAAGCTTTCTATATTCACAAGGTAAAACAAGATAACTACCCTGTCATCCAATAAATTTCAGGGTCTTCTATTTACAACTGCCTTAATTAAAGACCAATGGTAGAAATGAAGCTACAGTTGGGACAACAGGAAACAATCACATCAGTGCTAGAGGGAGATCAATGTGTAACCTTAATGAAGTAATTATGTCCAGCAATGACTGGAGATTTATAAACAATGGTCTTGAATTTTCATATTTATCTTTGGTTTTTCTTTTTAAATTGTGCTCTGATCTTATGGGGAGAAAGTAAGAGATGATGTCAGGGCTGTGTTGACTCAATTTACCTGAGTCACAAATCTGGGGACCTCATCCTGCTGAGAGTCTTCAGAGATACAGATGAGCCAGGGCTGGCTGCTGAAGCCTCTAGCCTCTAATCTCAGAATTTGGAAGACTGAGGCAGGAGAATGTTATTCAAGAGCAGCTTGAGGTATATAGAAAGTTCCAGGCTAGTTGAGGCTACTTATTGAATGCCTCAAAAACCAAAACACACACACACACACACACACACACACACACACACACACACACACACACCACAGAAACTGACAGACAGACACACAGACACACAGACACACAAACACACACCCTTAAAAAAGGAGAACAAAGCTAACACAATAGTCATAATTTGCAATAAAAGGCCCCAATAGGTACATCTGTATTTGATCAGTAAAAACAGAGTAAAAGTGAAGATTTTCTCTGAGCTCCTTCAGACCATTCTAAGAACATAATAATCCCCACTGGCCTGACACTGTGTGGGGACCCAGTAGACCATAATCTTGGAGGAATAGACTGAATTTCCTGACTTAAAAGGGGCTTTCTGTAGTATCTGCACCATGGTGTTCTCTGTAGGGGAAATCATTGCTGTGACTGAGAAAATGTTTTCTAAAAATACATAATGTACTGTCTGTTTCTCTACCTCCCAAAACCTTAGTGGTAGTTATCCACTCAGGCTGTCTCCTGCAACACAGGACAGATGAGTGACATCTGGGAGCTGAGCCACTACCCTGTACCTGTTGACCAGACAATAAAGGGGTTGGCAGCAATGTCAAATCTACTTTTTGATCTTAAACCTGTGATCATGAAACAGTGCTTAGATAAGTTTTATTTTATAATGTTCCCTAGATATCTTGATTTACTTACACTATTAATTTGAGGGGAATGGAGGCCATTATGTTCAGCCCTTTATTTAGCTCCTACAGTTTGTAGCCTGATGCTTGACACCTAGAAGAGACTCAGGAAATGCCCTTGTGATTTATGGCTATGCATCTCTCATGGTGATTTAAGTCTGAGGCCCTGACTTCCTCAGGGAAGGCAAGTTTGCTGCCTTCTCTCTCCTTATTCTGCAAAGCTCCCCAGGGTTCTGAGGCTACACAGAGGGAAAGAACAGGTTCATTTCTTGTCTGGGTGACTCTTAAGCACTTTGAGTCTTATTTTCATCCTCTTAATCTAGGATGGAATGCATCCTTGCCTGCCGTGGGCTTGGGAGATCAACTGAGAGGTGGGACAGAAATCATGGATTTTAAAACAGGAAACTCCTTCCTGGGCTAAGATGACCTTGTTAATATCTATGTCTCATTCTACTTCTCTAGAGCTACAAGAACACAATTAAAAATTAATTTTATTACTGAAGATGTGGTCCACAGATGGTGTCATTATCAAGATAAGCCCTTCCAGTCATTTTCTAACTTAGAAATTATATGCTCAAAATACATTTTATGTATGTATGAAATCCTCAAAGATCTGATGAGAATATTATGTTCGAAATTTATCCTAGCCAGGGAGGATGACACATAACTGTAGACCTTGTTACTTGGGAGGTTAGAGGAAAAAAGTCCCCTGTTTGAAAGAATAATTATTCTAGATAACCAGATGATCAACTATTTTTTAAAAATCATTAAAATCTGAAGTAACATCTTTATTTTAAATAACCATATTTCTCTGTATCTCCCAGCCATAATTTGCAGAACATCGCAATGGTTTTTTTTTATTTCACTCACCATTAATATCAACTATGCCTCATCTGTGTGTATTTGTTTTTGAAACCATTTTTATCCACTTTATTTTAGTTAGTTTTTTTTAACTCATTCTTCTTAAAGTGAAGTGGAGGACTTTCTCTTAGTATCCCGTTTTAACACCCCATCTCCCCCATGCTGGATATTTCAGGTCCTAAAGGGTAATGAAATCATTGGTAGGAGAGTCCACAGCTCTGGAGATCCTGGAAAAAATGTGGACACACAGGCCTGTCTAGCCCTTTTCAGTCAGATCTACATTCTGTCTGGAGCAACAGGTGACTTCTGTGCTCATTTAAGGTTGAGAACACCAACTTGATGTGAGGACTCTAATGAACATTTAAAGATTTAATGTTCCTCAAAAATAAAATGCTCCAAGGTATTTATTGAAACATTCTTATGGGTGAGAACTATTTAGTCTTAAATATTTAATCACTGAATTTTAGGCTCTAGAAAGTTCAGTGCCCTAAGCATGAAGGCTCTGTCTTTTCTAATCACAAAGAAGCTGATGGTGCCTAGCATGGTGGCATCATCACACATGCCTGTAATCTCAGCACTTGAGGAGTTGAAGCAGCAGGAGTGCCTTAGTTTGAGGCTAACCTAGGTTACCTACATGCTAGTCCACCTATCCATGACCAGCATTCAGAAAAACACGCAAACAAAGCAACAAACAGACAACAAACCAAACTGATCTTTTCCTCCAGCATCATTCTCTTTCTGGGACAACAATATAATGTCAGAAAACAAAGTGACAGACTGCAAACCAAACGCCATAATTTGCAGGCATTTCTCTTTTGTAAAACATGTAACAGAATACATCTTTTATATAGATGATAGTTAAGCAACATGTATTCATTTGCTTGAAACTTTAGGTTCTATTTTGATTGTGATGGTTTGGAGAGCTAGCATCCTGGAATCAGAGACCCGTAACAACCTTAGGAGCCTACATATATCAGTTTCACTCAGTGGGTCTGAAAAATTCAATCAGTAATTAGAGCTCCTGGGATCAGACATGTGAGGTAGAGGTGATGTAACATGAATGATGTAGCATGAATTCACCTTCAGCTACTGGGGAAACTGAGGCTGCAGGAAAAATATCTTGGCTGATTTTCGTCTTGGGGTGTTGATATTTCTCTGAAAGGCTTACTTCTGGTTTCTGTGATTTCCAACACTTAAATTATTAATCAAATTATGAAAATTTGACTTTAGATCAAGCTTTCTCCTGAAGTGCATTGACTCAACTGAATTTCTG
This sequence comes from Arvicanthis niloticus, assembly GCF_011762505.2. NCBI lineage: Eukaryota > Metazoa > Chordata > Mammalia > Rodentia > Muridae > Arvicanthis > Arvicanthis niloticus. Next base: position 22,871,133 of record NC_047669.1, on the reverse strand, counting down.
GTGTGACAGGTCTGACCTCTGAGAAGCCTCCCTTTAACATTCTGGTGAGTTGCTACTTTGCTGGGCAGGATGCTGAAAGGAAATGATCTGACAAGCACAGAGACTCAGGATTTTAAATGTACTCATGAACTCCTCCTCTATAATGTATTATCTACACAGTATCTGAGGGACTGAAGAAATGAGTGTGGAGTCAGGCAGGTCTTACTTCATCCCATAGAGGAAATGCTGAGTGGAGTTGGGGGGAAATGGGTTGGGGGAAGTGAGCAAGCATGTGTGTCCAGGACTCAGGTGGGATGAGCATGGTTCCTCCCTGTGCTCTCTGTGCCAATAATGTCATCCTGTTGTGTCATATGAGGAAGGACATGCATAACCTTAGTTCCTAAATATGGTAAGCCTTGAAGAGTTCTTTAAAGAGAATACTCAATAATGTCAAGGCTGGTTGTTTAGGATTCACCTGATTTTATAAAGTTAATAAAACTGTCTATGATGGATTTTTACTTGTAGTTTCAAAAATGTTTATCCCCAAACATGAAGAATTAAGTGACAAGCACCTTCATTTCTTCTATTGCTGTAGTTTCCCCCACCCCCTACTCTCTCTTATTCATTCATTCATTCATTCATTCATTCATTTATTCATTTATTTTTTGGGACAGAGTTTCTGTGTGTACCAACCATTGGCTGTCTTAGAACTGATTATGTAGGCCAGGCTGACCTTAAACTCCCAGATATCTGTCTGCTTCTATCCCCACCCCCACCCCTTAGTTCTGGGATTAATGGCATATGCCTTCAGGTCCAGTGATTTTTTTTTAAGGGATGTATCCCAGGTTGACCTGAAACTCACTCTGTAGCCAAGACTTTCCTAAAACTGTCTATAAACCTTGAACTTCCTAGTTTCCTGCCTGGATTGCAGGCATATTCTTAAATATCTGATCTTAATGATACTACTTCCCAAGTGAGAGATTGTAATCTCTCACCTAGTTTTTACCTAGTTTTTAGGTAACTAATCAGTTAATAGCACAACCATATAGAAGGTAAGGCTTCTCTTTAGAAGAAGTGCTGGGTGTCAAGAGGGAAGTGCTGGGGACAACAGGAAATAGGCACAGCAAAGGGACAGAGGCTTCCTGTTACCCATCTCTGCTTACTACAGTGATTCTATTAGAGAGACAGGGGGTAGTAGTTATGTTCAGTTCTGAGTGAAAGAGACAGAGATATTTGTTATTTTATAGTGTTCTTCTGTGTTTAAATAATTCTAAAAACAAGATTAAATGAAATACGCATATTCAAAACCAACCAAAATCCTTCTTACCACTCTTTAAGAAAAAAAAAAAAAAAACCTTCTAAATCACCTTTCTTTAGATTTACAGAACAACAGTGTGTCTGATAATCTGTATATAACATCAGAATCTTAGGCTTCTTTAAATCCTGTACTTCAACAGACATACTCTGTCAATTTTGGAGATTTCTGTGAGATTTGACTTATAGAAACAAAATAAGGATGTCTAAAAGGAAGAAAAGAGAATTTTACTTGAGGGTCTGCTGTGGAACCTTCTTCACTAAGGTGCAGAAGTTTGTATCCAAGGTCTTTCTAACCAAATCCTGTCACGTTGACAGGGTTAGCTATCATGATGTTTAACCAGATTCTAATAATTGACTTCATTGGAGACAGGGTTTTTCCTTTATGTAGCACAAGCAGGCTTTCATTGAATTCTTCATGCAGTCCATCTTGATCTTCAACTCATTAATCTGTCTCTCAAATCCTCTTGAATCTGTCTCTCAAATTCTGAGACTATAAGCATGTGCCTCCGTGTCCAGTGCTAACATCTTCCAACATTAAATGGCTTATTCTTGCTGATGTTCAGAATCAGTAAATGATACTTTAAGGTTGTGGATGTAGCTTACTGGGTGCCAAGACTCCCTTCTGCCTGGGAGCAAATGTCAGTTAAGTAAATAGCCTGAGTTAAGGAGTACTTTATTGTGCTCCTGCCAGGGAGAAAATATTAATCAGATAAGCAACTCGAGCCAAGAAATGTTTTAATTGCCTTCTTGCTTGTGAGAAAATATTTAGATAAGTAATTTGGGCTAGGAATTCTTGTGGGCTTAGAGAACTTTACAATTATGGGATGACGCTGGACCCTGACTGTTAGATGACCCTCCTGCCTGCTTGCCTTTATAATGGCAGCCCAAACAATAAAATTTAAGCACTTGATCAGACATTCATACAGGTGCTTCTTCTTTGTGTCTCTTGTCCCATCTCTCACCCCACTTCCCTAGGGTCTCATCGAATTCCCGAAGGCCGGGGCAGTAGCTCAGTTTAGAGTTCTTTGTCAAGCTTGCTCAATGCTCTAGGTTCAATCCCTAGTAATGCCACAAAAAAATATTCTTTCCCAAAGCAGATCATAGAACCCTATCCAATCCCTTGAAAACAGCTATAAAACTAGAACCCTTCTTCAAAATTTCCCTGTCCTTTTAAGATTTGAACTTTGCCTTGTAGGAGGTCATACAATCTTGATTCTAGGAGGGGTCTGCCCAGTATCATAGAGATGAACCACTTCACAGATAGACCAAGAATCTAAACAGAGTAGCCTTGCTGGTTCTCCTACCCAATCTTTCATCAGTAGGACATAAACCTCCCTGTCTAGTCACATCTGCAGTAAGCTGTTCGTTTTTGGACAATTAAAAACATTAAAGATGGACAGCTGTTCTTAGATATTCAGGACTCCATTTCCAAAGTGCCCTGTGTCATTTAAAATTTTGATTATGTAAGCCTGTCCCACATTTTTGGTCATAGGAGTGTGAACCTTAGGAGTAAGAGGATGAGTATTACCTTTTGTGTGCCTTACAGGATATACATTATAATGATTCATTTTGCACTGAGTCAAAGGTTTAAAATATGCTTCTGTGACAAACCTTTAATTTTTTTCTTTTCTTTTCTTTTTTTTTTTTTTTTTTTTTTTTGACAGTGTTTTACTGAGTAGGTCCGGCTAGTGTTGAACTCACTATGTTGATCAGGCTAGCCTTGAACACACAGAGCTTCACATGCCTCTGCCTCTCAGATGCTGAGATTAAAGGCGAGCACCACCATAACTGGCTAACATTAAAATGTCACAATCTTGTTCTTTGTAGTTGCCCTTACACACACACACAGAGAGAGAGAGAAATAAATAAATAAATAAATAAATAAATAAAAGTATGTTAAAAGAAGACAGAAATTAAATAGAATGCATGATTCTAGACAGGACCCCTGTAATAAACAACAGTGTAACAACTTGAGAAGCTCCAGTGGGACATAGATGTCAGTATGTGATCAGTGATCATTTCTTGCTCTTGATTGTTGGGTTTTGGTTGTACAAGAGAATATCCTTATGGAAAGTATACACTGCTATTTGCACTACTGAGCACTAGAAAGCATTTGTAGGTGATGGGAAAAATCCAATTGATTCGCAAATATTAGGCAAACATGATGGAGGGGGAGAGGGCAGCTTCTTTATCGGTTATGATTGTTTCAAAACATGTCTTGTAAAATACCAAACTAATTTTCAAACATGAAGGCACCAGGTGGTATACTTCTTTGTGGAGTATCAACTCTAAACCATGAATGTTGTTCTCTCTTTGGCAGCATGTATATTAAAAATTGGAATGATACAGAGATTACCACGGCCCTTGCCCAAGGATGACACAAATTCATGAAACATTCCATATTTAAAAATAATCATCTAGGAAGTAGAGGCCAGTACAGTACTGAGCAATGAGGGAGGAAAACAGTTATTTCAAGAATGTGTCTTTATTGGTGGCTGCATCTGTTTACAAGGTGAGTTATCAGGTCGCTTTAGAACTTGCTGCTTAGAAGTAGGACAGCTCCTCATTCTTGGTTTTGTTAGTCTGGTAACCACTAAGTTCCAAATCATCTTCTCCAGAAATCCCTCTGAACATTTATATGAAGGAAAGAACCACTCCTTACATGCATCTGAAAGATAAAAGAAGCCGGATTTCATTTCTGTACTTTTCATTAAAATCTTGGCACAGATTACATTCCAGAGATACATTTTGTTTTCATGATGCCCCAAAAGAAGCAGAGGGCAGCCTGTGGTTTTGGTGATTCTTTTTCTGACTTCTAAGTTGGGACAGAAATTTACCATAAAGTTTGATAAGGGAAAAGAAACTCAGATTTGATTTAGAAAATATGGACTATATGATTCCCGTATCTCTGCTGTGTTACAACCTACTTTGTGAATGCCCACCAGGCTGCCTCCTTGTAAAGAAAAAAAAAGCATAAGAACCATCCAGGTAACTTACCCAATTTTTTTTTTTATTTTGTTTTGCTTTGTTTGTTTGTTTGGCAAGAACCTGGGACCCAGACAATCTTCATTAAGAATTGCCACTTTGTTCTTTATCAGAACAATAAAAATATGCTGTATCTTTTTAATTCAAATAACTGTTTTCCCCAATATATTTTACTACAGCCCTGGTTCCTCCAACAACTCAGATTTTTGTTTCAGTCAACATAAATATCAAATATGACTCATCTGTGTATATTTGTTTTAAAACACTTTTTATGCATGTTATTTTAGTTAGTCCTTTTACATTTTTCTTCCAGGTGAAGTGGAGGGCTTTTGCTTGTCACCCTATTTTAAGGCCCTATCTCCTCAAAGCATTTGAGGACGCTCAATATATCTGGTCCTACAGGAAAGTGAAGTCATGGGTAGGAGGGCCCACTCTCCCAGAGACCTTGGAAAAAAAAAGGACACTCAAGCCTGTCTAGCCCTCTTCAGTCAGATCTGCATTCTGTCTGGAGCAACAGGTGACTCCTGTGCACATTTAAGGGTGAGAACACCAACTTGATGTGAGGACTCTAATGAAGACTTAAAGACTTAATGTTCCTCAGAAATAAAATGCTCCAAGATATTGATTGAAATAAACTATACGTGAGAACTATTTAGTCTTAAATATTTAGTGACTGAATTTCAGGCCTGTGATTCTCTCTACAATGTTTAGTGCCCTAAGCATGAAGGCTCCCATCTGATCTACTCACATAAAATCTGATGGTGTCTGCCGTGGTGGTACATGTCTGTAATCCCAGCACTTGAGTTGTTGAGGCATCAGGAGTGCCTTGAGTTTGAGGCTAGCCTCAGTTACCTGCATTCTAGACCATCTACTGAGACAACGTCTCAAAGAAACAAATAAACAAAGAACAAACTAAACAGATCTTGTCCTCCAGGATGATTCTGTTTCATGGACAAAGACAACATGATATAAGAAAAAAAGTGACAGATTCCAAACCTACATCCGTAACTCTCTTTTGTAAAACAGGCAACACAATACATCTTTTTATACAGATAATAGTTAAACAAGTATTAACTTGCTAAAAACATTGAGGTCTAGTTTGACGGTGATAGTTTAGTGAGCATAGCATCCTGAATTCAGCTCAGACATCCTTAACAACCTTAGGTGTCTTCACACATCAGCTTTAACTAATGCGACTGGAAAATTCCATCAGCAATCAGAGCTCCTGACATCAGACATGAAATGTAGAGATGATCCATTGTGAATTCACCTTCAGCTACTGGGGAAACTGAGGCTGCAGTAAAGAGTGTGGCTTGGCCAATTTTACTCTTGGGGTGTTGATGTTTCTCTGAAAGGATTAATGTTCCACTTTTAGCTGTATAAATGTCTGAACAAAACCCATATATTTCTGATTTCTGTCATTTCCCACAGTCTTAGCGTGGGGCTAAATTATGAATCATATTTGGAAGTTTGGTTTGACATCAAGATTTTTGCAGAAACACATTGAATCACTTTGTCAGCCATCTCCTAGATTTCTGGTGTGGCATGTCTAGCCCCTGACAAGTTCTGGGCAAAATTCTGGTGAGTTGCTTCTTTGCTGCCAGGATGCTTAGAAGAAATGATCCAGCAAGCACTAAGAGTTAGAGTGTTAAAGGTATCTGTAAAATCTCCTCTAATGTATTATCTCCATTGTATCAGAGGAACTGGGGAAATGAGTGTGGCCTCAGGCAAGTCTTATTGCATTACTTAGAAGAAATGCTGAGTGGAGTTGGGGGTAAATGTGGTGGTGGACATGTGCAAGCATGTTTCATAATGTCATCCTGTTGTGTCATATGAGGAATGGCATGTATAACCAGGCTTTCTAAATATGTTGAACCTTGAAGAGTTCTTAAAAGAGAATACTTAATAATGTGAAGCCAGTTTACTTAGAATCTACCGGACTTTATAAAGAAAATAAAACTGACTATGATGGATTTTTACTTGCAGTGTCAGGAATATTTATCACCAAACATGACAATATTTATCACCAAACATGACAATATTTATCACCAAACATGACAAAATGGCAAACACCTTCATTTCTTATACTGCTATTCATTCTCTTGTTTTATGTTTTTGTTTTGTTTGTTTGTTTTTCAGACACAGTTTCGATGAGAAATACCACCAAGCTATCCTGGAATTCTCACTCTTTTCAGGATGGCTGCATATTCACAGAGATTCCCCTGCCTCTGCCTCCTAAGTGTTGGGATTAAAGACATGCACCACCATGTCTGTTGTTTACATTTTGTAGAAGAAATTTCATGTAGCCCAGGCTGTCCTGGAATTCACTATGAACACTGAGCTTCTGAGTCTCCTTTCTCTATCTGCAGAGCACTGAGATAACATGCATGGCCTTGAATGTCTAATCCTTCTGTCTCTGCTTCTCAAGTGATGGGTTTACAGTCAGTAGGTAACTTATCAGGTAATATCCCAACCATGTAAAAGGATTCTTTTTAGATAAATTGCTGGATATCAAGAGGGTAGTCTAGGGATAACAGGAAATATGGCACAGCCAAGGAACAGAGGCTTCTGCTCACCAACTGGAGTAATGCCACCAGAAAGAAAGAGCTGGAGACATATCAGTTCTCAGTAACAGGTCCATAGATATCTGTTATTTTATTGTATTTTTTGTATTTAAACACTTCTAAAAATTAACATAAAAGTGAAATACATATATCTAAAAACAACAAAATTCTCCTTACTAGTGTACTAAAACTGTTTTAAAGAAAAAGAAAGAAAGAAACCCACTAAATTAACTTTCTTCACAAGTACAGAACACAGAGTGTCTGGTAATCTTTGTATAACATGAGAATATTTTCTTTAAAGAATTGTTGATTTATTGATTTGCTGATTTATTGATTTGTTGATTTATTTTATGTATATGTATATACTGTAGCTGTCTTCAGACACAGTAGAAGAGGTCATCAGGTCAGATTACAGATGGTTGTAAGATACCATTTGGTTGCTGGGAATTGAACTCAGTACCTCTGGAAGAGCAGCTAGTGCTCTTAACCACCGAGTCATCTCTCCAGCCCCAACATGAGAATCTTAGGTTTCTTCTTTTAATACTGCTTATCAACTGACACAGCTTCACTGGGTCAGTTTTATAGACTCCTGTGAGGATTGACTTACAGAAAAGGTATCTGGCCTTCTAAAATGAAGCAAAGGGAACGTGGCTTGAGGGTCCACTGTCTATCGACATGTTCTGATGCTTTGGAGAAGAAGGAAACATAGCTATGCACCACGAATGATGCAGACACACTGCACACTTCCTTTTCTGCCCTGTGCTTTCCCCTATACAACCTCTTTGTACCCAGTGAGTTGGCCAAGATGGAACTTTGTGGCCCCCTCTGCTGTCATGTACCCAAGAAGTGCTCCATGGGTAAACTCTGGACTCCTCCCTACTAGCTGTCATCTTATAAACATTGCTTTTCAAGCACTGAGAGACTGAAACTTCAGTAACAATTGGAACTTGGGCTCATGATTCCATGGTAAGTCAGTCATGATGGAGAAGGCATGGCAGTGGGTGAGAAGCAACTGGTCTCATGTGTCTGGTGTCAGGAGGCAGAGTGACAAGTGCTGGCTCTCAGCTCACTTTCTCATTTTTGTTTAGTCTAGGACCATAGTATAATGTTACCTATATATAAAATGGTTCTCCCCACCTTCAATAACCCAATATTGAATGTGGTGCTTTCTAAGTGTATCACTGCAAGTTGGCAGGATTAACAATCATGATGGTCCATTCTGGCAGATGCAGAAGGAAGATTGAAAGGAGACAGGACAGAGTAGGGAACTGTATAAGGAGAAACAAGTAGAGAGATACACTGGTGGAAAAATTGGTTTAACTTAAAGGTTAGCTGAGAGACTGCTCCAGCAAAAGGCCAGCAACCTTAAACTAAGTAGATGTCTCCATTTCTTTATTAAACTTCATAAGGATCCCCCAAAACCCTGCAGTATCAGGCGCAACAATGTAGAGCCTGAGATCCAGGCTGAGAATATGAATTGTAGACACAAGGCCCAGAGGAAAGAACCCAGGCACAGGAACATGAGGGGAGGCATCAGCTGGAGTCAGAGAAGCTGAAATCCCCGACCTCGGAGTCACTAATGTATGCTCAGAGTGGACAGTACACAGAGGACAGTTTAGAGAAGCTTATGTGCTGTAGTAAGTATTATATTTTGAAGCATTAAAAGAAAAACAAGAAGAACTGTTTTGTAAATGAGCACAGATGCTGCAAAAAGGAAAGAAACTGAGTATTGACAGTCATAATAAGAAATTTTGAGCTTGAATGTAATAAGGTAAATGCTCCAAAGAAAAGAGAGAATTGGTAAGATTAAAAACTAAAAATATTTTTCTTGTAAAAAATGAAAAACACTATAGCAGATGGCATTGATACCCTGTATAAGTTTCATTTTAATTATCATCATAGAACTAATAATATTGATCACAGTTTTCTCTGTCCTCTCTAAGAAACTTAACAGTAAAGAAAGACAAAGATACTTTCCTTGTCCTCTACCTTCAAATTAGTGTTAGTCTCATTCATTTGGGAGCTACCTGGGCTAGAGAAAAACTAGACACCTTTAAAAAATTATCATTACACAGGCTATTAGAAAATCTACATTAATTTTTCCACCTCCCATAAAACAACTACCTTTAGATTGGTAGCCCAAAGGTTATGATGAATTTGGGTGGCAGTCCATAGTGATGCTAGAACGAAGGAGATTTAAATAGGTGATTGTAGCCTATGGTGTGCACTCACCATTTGTGAAATAGGGCCATGCAGAGTTGTATGATTCCAAAAGATCTGAAGATTTCATAGAAACTATTTTGAAGCTGTCCCTCGACTACAGTGGCTGACATGGTAGATAGAGAAGGATTTGGCTATGGAGTTTCCTATGGGAAATGTTAATTTTCCCAAGGATCAGTTGCTTGTAGAAGGTGATTATGCTGAGTTACAAATGCAGATTCTGTTTGATGACCTCACCTTAAAGCAATATCTTACGTAGCTTTAAATGCTTGGGACATGGTTGAACAACAGTGAAGGCAATCTGAATCTTACCAAGATATCCCAGGGTTCAGATGAAGCTTCCAGTGACATTTTGGTTACCAAAGTTTAACCTCAACTTTACATAGCAATATCAGAACCAGATGCAAGAAAAGGATTAATTGAATCTTTAGCTTTTAAGGACAATATTGCTGAATACAAAAAGGCTATTAGACCTTTAAAGAGCAGATCTACACTGATTTATGAATGCATTAATATTGCTGTTGATGTTGGTTCTAATGTGTTCAATGCTTCTATGATAGGAGCTGCAATCGCTAAAGTATGAGAGCTCAGAATGTCTGATGCTGTGGCTATGGAAGACCAGGTTATTTCGGAAGACCAGGTTATTTCTTAATGAAGTGTAGACAAACAATTCTTAGGAAAATATTTTTGCTGATTGTAATAAGGGAGAAAGCTTTCTGAGATATGTAAAAGATGTAGAAAGTACAGACATAGGGCTTAGGTCATGCAGAACTATACAAGGCAATCCCTTGCAATCAAGAATTACTGCCTAAAGGTTTTTGCTTAGGTCCCACCAAAAAGCAACATGAGCCATTTGTTCCATGTCAGCCAAGGAGCACATGTTCTAGAGAGCAACTAGAAAAATTAGTGCCTGATATAACAGACAGCCCTGTTCCACATTTAATTACTCTAATTAAAGAATAGTGGAATGTTTTATTTAATTTTTTATTTATGTTTTATTAATGTTTTATTTAATGTTTTATTTAATTACTTTAATTAAAGAATAGTGGAATGTTTTATTAGAGTTAGGCAAGTTTATAGGAACTCAGATAATAATAGGACAGTGTTACAGCAAGAAGAGGAAATATGAAGCATTCATTTGATGGCAACTGAGGTTAGGTAATGAAGTAACAGATAATATCTGTGAAAGCTTAGCTGTCAATGTAGTCAGAAGTTTAAGAAAGAGAAAACAATAATCTACCATTTTATTTTATTATTTTAAATATATTATTTAAATATATTATTTTAAAAAATGACAGAGTCCACTAGTCCACTAACAGTTCCCATGGTCTCCATAGTCTCTTGGGCGAAGTCAGTTTGGCTTCCAAGCACAGAAAATGCAGGGTTTTTTTCTCTGTGGAGTGGATCTGCATGACATGAGAAATGACTTACCTTGGTTTAGCCAAATCATTTGACTCAGAGCATCTAGTTTAGTCCACTGCATTAGTGACAATATCATTGCATACAATCCAGGCTGTATCTTCTAGGTGTCCAAGTCTTCTGAAACCATCTTGGGTCAACTGTTACAAGCATTGGGAATTCTGTGGGCCACAAACTTAAATATACTATTAGCAGACTTCTGACAAGATTGAGAGCCAATCTGACAAAAATTGGTTGTAACTGAATAGAATTAAATAGCAGTAGTAAAAATCTATTAAGACAGGATAGGAAAGAGTCTTAAGTAACTTTGACAGGTTACGTAGGTAGAGAAAAGCACATTTTTGTATTAGCAAAGAAACATTTGGCTAGGACCAGAATAAGAAAGCTGGCAACAGTGGCATATGATCGAATGGCTGGTGGGTTGGAGTTGTGAGCCACAGGTCATGACCCGGGGTTGTGCTATGGGCCCGCAGCTGAGGGCATAGGTGCTGCGGGTCAGGTCCACGGCAGCGGCAGCAGGGCAGGACTTCCTACTAGCAGCCGGAAGTCATTGCCCAGTGCCTCTGGTGGCTAGACTCTGCAGTGGGCAAGGAAAAGCAAGTGTGTTCAGCAATGTTCATGTTAGCTGTTCTCGTGGTGGAAGGCACTGCTAGCACTCACTTTACAGGTCCTGGGCAGAGAAGGAGAAAGAAAGAGCCTCCCTCAAGTGCACTGGTAGCCAAGCCCTTTGCGAGAGTGGTTGCACACATGGGGAAGCAAGTCTCAGAGAGGGTCCCTGGCAGGGTTCAAGGAGTAGACCCAGAGCAGAGCTAAGAACCACAGAGGGGAAGGGGGGAAAGCAGGGTCTCAGACCCGCGGCTTCAGGCAAACCTGGCTGAACTAAGTAGTTGCAGCTGGCCACAAATGATGGAGGAGCAGGGGAAGAGGCCTACATTAGCAGGTGTCATGTGAAAAGACTGACCCCTGGGGGAGACACGCTAGGGACTAATGGTTGGAGCTGGCGCTTCTGAGAGAGAGAGAGAACAGTCTGCCCAGGCCTGGCCTGGGGTACTCAGCTGCAAGAAAGAAACTGTCTCAAGAGGAGAGGGGAAGTGTCTCACCCAAGGGGAGGAGTCTTAGAACGAGGGTCAGGGAAGGACAAGGCTAGCTCTGAGCTCAAGATATCTTTCCTGGGACCATGTGGACAGTTACTCTGATCAGTGGGGGGATGACTAAAAGAACTGGGGGTGGGGAACAGGCAGAACACATAGAGGTATTAGAGCAAAGTTAGATGAATGCTTGGATATAGGGAACCTTTTACCATTTACCAGACTGCTGGCAGTATGTATGAAGACTCTTTAAAATGATTGGGTCTAGCTTGCCATTAGGTGGCCATTTTAAGCCATTATCTAGAGGATACCGAATCCAGACCTTATCACAGAGGTATATTAGTTTGGGAGGCCTCAAATCAGGCATTAATTTTAGAGATTTGAGGTTTTTCAGGAGACAACCCAGTGGGGTGTCTGGGGGTGCAGCCAAAGGCAATGTAGCGTCCATTGGGTGATGGGGGTGGGGCTGTTACTAAGCTATTTTTATCAGTGTCCCGAAAGAAAAGTCAGTAACGACTCAAGCAAGCAACCTAGATATCAGGTCATCATGAGACTATCTAGGGGCCTCAGCAAACTCCCAGAGATCACCAGAAAGCAGTTCAACCTTGTACGAGGATTTTTGGGCTGCTGCAAGAGCTTGAGGGGCTGTGAACTGCTTCGGAGGAGAGGGTCACCCAACGGCCAAAGTCCTAAGTTGTAGATCAGCCAGGAGGCCAGTCATATGAACTGGGGCATTGAAACGCCAACCCCTCAGCCCAGGAAAGGCTGACCAGGCGCTATCTGGGCAACTAGTGTCCCTCCCGCCAATTGGTAAAAGAAAATTGAATGGGTCCCATGAAAAACTTATATAAAAAAGGGCCCTGTAGATTCCTTCTCCCTAACCTGAGTAGCTGAAGCCGCCACCTTCAGGGTTTGCCAACCAGAGGCCCAGTTAATCAGTTAACAAAGAATGCAGAGTTACAGGACAAAGGGCTGCTGAGTCACCCCAGGAATGAAGATAAGAGAGATAAACATCCACCTGCAAGAACTGCACCCCCACCCCCATGGACTGGTTCAGTCTGATGTTCAAAAATTGGAAAACAACCAGTCATGTGCACCTGCGTGAAAGCTTCTCTTTTTCCCCACCCTGAGCTTATATTAACCCTAAATCCTGGAGCCACGTGGTCGATGCCCCTGTCTTTTACATTGAGACACGTGTAGGCCCAGAACATTCCACCATTAAACTACCTCATGTTCTTGCAGCAAGTTGGTCTCTCGTGTGTCCTTTGGGTGCGCCCCATCCTGAGACTCGAGTGGGGTCCCCTTCGGGGGGTTCACGAGCCTTTCATTTTGGTGCATTGGCCGGGAACTAGTCCAGGATTTGTACAACCACCCAGGACCCCTGAAGACCCTTTGGAGGTGGGTTTAAGTCTGTGTGTCTGTGTGAGTGGGGTGTGTTTGGGCGTGGCGCCGTTTCTGGTTTCTGGCTTCTGGTTCTGGATTCTGGCAGCTGCCATTGTGGGACCGTGAGGTCCAATGGCCTCAGGCTGCAAAATCTGGGGGCCCCCCAGTGGAAGGGGGTCAGGATAGCCTGACTGCCCATTTTTGAATGAAGGAGACAGAGTGCTCCTCCTACAGGGGAAGGTACGAGGACCTGCCCCATCAGAACTTGCATTTGGCTGGCTATATAAGACTAAACATGGGTGAGTGTGTTTGGCAGTGATAGGGTCTTGTGTTCTTATCCTGTTTTTGTGCTTTCTGTTTGTCGAGATGGGACAGGCTGTGACGACCCCTTTGTCTTTGTCTATGGACTATTGGTCGGACGTTTGGGACAGAGGACTTAATTTGTCAGTAGTTGTTTAAAAAAGGGCCCTTTGCACCTCTGAGTGGCCAACTTTCAATGTGGGATGGCCATCTTGAGGGACTTTTGATTTACCCACCATTAGAGCCGTTAGGGCAGTTGTTTTTCAGGAAGGACCAGAGTCGCATCCAGATCAACAACCTTACATCACCGTGTGGGAAGACTTGGCTTGTTACCCACCTCTGTGGGTCGAGCCCTTCATCCCACCTTGCCAATCAAGCTCCAGGGTCTTGGCTGTGCCAGAGGGCTCCATAGAAGGAAGACAAAACCACAACAGAATGAAAACGGCGAGCCCAGCACCCCACCAGTGTCCATTTCAAAGATATACCCTGATATAGAAGAACCCCCTGAATGGCCCACTCTCCTGCCCCTACTTTACCTATCAGCTCCCCAACCTGCACCCCAGCCCTCAGCCCCAGCACTGGCTCCAGCCTCCGGGGCTGCAGGAGGGCCCTCAGCGGGTACTAGGAGCCGATGTGGAGCCACTCCTGAAGGACCTGACTCCACCGTGGTGCTGCCCCTTAGGGCCATTGGGCTGCCCCCAACTGGCGAGAATGAGCTGCAGCTCTTGCAGTATTGGCCTTTTTCTTCCTCTGATCTCTATAATTAGAAAGTTAACCATCCTCCTTTTCCAGAAAATCCTGCAGGACTCACAGGCCTGATAGAGTCTCTGATGTTCTCCCACCAACCCACATGGGATGACTGTCAGCAGCTCCTGCAGACACTGTTCACTACCAAAGAGAGGGAGAGGATTCTCCTTGAGGCTCAGAAAAATATCCGAGATAATGATGGACACCCCGCCACTCAGGCTGCAATAGACGAGGGGTTTCCCTTGACCCATCCTCCATGGGATTACCACATGGCAGCAGGTAGGGAACGGCTGTCCATTTACTGCCGGGCTCTCATGGCTGGTCTTAGGAGCGCAGCAAGAAAGACCACCAATTTGGCAAAGGTAAGAGAGGTTATGCGAGGAGCGACTGAACCCCCCTCTGTGTTCCTAGAGAGGCTCATGGAGGCTTACCATAGGTACACTCCTTTTGACCCTATGTCAGAGGGACAGCAAGCTTCCATAATCATGGCCTTCATTGGACAGTCCACCCCAGACATTAGAAGGAGGTTACAGCGTATTGAGGGATTGCAAGATTATACAATCAGAGATGAGGTGAAGGAGGCTGAGAAAGTGTATCATAAGAGAGAGACAGAGGAAGAGAAACAAGAGAGAGAAAAGAAAGAAAGGGCTGAGGATGAAGATAGAAGGGAAAAGAGACAGGAAAAGAACCTAACTAGGATACTGGCCACAGTGGTAGGAGAAGGAAGGCGTCAGGGAACTGGAAGGGCTAGACAGACAGGGAACCTGGGTGACGGCAGAAGGCAGGGGCCAAGGAGACCCAAAAGAGACCAGCTGTTACTAGAGAGAGACCAGTGTGCATACTGCAAAGAGAAGGGCCATTGGGCCCAAGAGTGTCCTAAGAAGAAAGAGACCAAAGTGCTGTCCTTAGAAGATAATGAAGATTAGGGAAGTTGGGGTTTGGTTCCCCTCTCTGAGCCTAGGGTAACCCTAAAAGTAGAGTGGACCTCTATAGATTTTTTGGTGGACACAGGAGCAGAATATTCTGTGCTTAAAAAACCTCTGGGAAAGATACAAGATAAAAAGACGCTGGTGATTGGGGCTACAGGACAAAAACCGTATCCGTGGACGACTTCTCGTACAGTGGATCCTGGAAGAAACCACGTATCCCACTCATTTTTAGTAACACCAGAGTGCCCTACACCCTTACTGGGCAGAGACTTGTTAACCAAACTAAAGGCCCAGATAAAATTTGCCCCCTCTGGACTGGAACTGTCATGGGGAATTGGGACACCCCAAATGTTAATATTGTCCCTGCAGTTAGAAGAAGAATACCAGCTATACCAAGAGAGAGAGAAGCCCCCCCGAGGAGCTTCAGGACTGGTTACTTCGATTTCCTCAGACGTGGGCTGAGACAGGGAGCAAGGGAATGGCTAAACAGCCCCCCCCCCCGTGGTGATTGAGCTCAAGTCTGGAGCCACCCCCATTGGGGTCTGACAGTACCCCATGAGCAAGGAAGCTAGAGAGGGCATACGCCCCCACATTAAGAGACTGTTAGAACAGGGGATTTTAGTCCTTTGCAGGTCCCCTTGGAACACCCCCTTATTGCCAGTAAGAAAACCGGGGACAAACAACTATCGTCCAGTACAGGATCTCAGAGAAGTCAACAAGAGGGTACAAGATGTCCACCCTACAGTGCCCAACTCCTATAACTTGCTTAGCACACTGCCACCCCCTCGAACCTGGTATACCATCTTAGATTTAAAAGATGCCTTCTTCTGTCTGAGGTTACATCCAAACAGCCAGCCCCTGTTTGCTTTCAAGTGGCAGGACCCTGAGAGTGGGAGAACCGGACAACTCAAGTGGATGAGGTTACCCCAAAAATTCAAAAACTCCCCCACCCTATTCAATGAAGCTCTACACTGGGACCTTGTCCCCTTCCGTGCTAATAACCCCCAGGTGACTCTTATTATATATATTGATGACATTTTGCTGGTCACAGAGACCCGAGAAGATTGCGAACTGGGGACTCAGAAGATCCTGGCTGAGTTAGGTGAGTTGGGATATCGGTTCTCTGCTAAGAAGGCACAGCTATGTCCAACTGAGGTGACATATTTGGGATATACCCTAAAAAATGGACAGCACTGGCTCACAGAAGCCAGAAAACAGACAGTCACACAAATCCCAATCCCAACCACCCCTTGCCAGGTAAGAGAATTCCTGGGGACTTCGGAATTTTGTAGGCTTTGAATTCCAGGATTTGCCACTTTGGCAGTCCCATTATATCCCTTGACAAAAGAAAAAGGGGAGTTCATCTGGACAAGAGAGCACCAGGTGGCTTTCGAAACTCTTAAAAAGGCACTGCTACAGGCCCCTACCCTAGCACTGCCAGATTTAAGCAAGCCTTTTACCCTATATATTGATGAGAAAAAGGGGGTCACCAGAGGGGTCCTCACCCAAACTCTAGGACCTTGGAAGCATCCGGTGGCTTATCTGTTAAAAAAAACTAGATCCTGTGGCTAGCGGATGGCCCTCTTGCCTGCGAGCAGTAGCTGCAACAACCACACTGATAAAAGATGCTGATCAGCTAACTCTGAGCCAGAAAGTGACAGTAGTGGCCCACCATGCCCTCAAAAGCATCATCAGACAACCACCAGACCGATGGCTAACCAATGCTAGAATGACCCATTATCAGAGCTTGTTACTAACAGAGCGAGTGACTTTCACTCCACCTACCGTCCTCAACCCTGCTACCCTGCTACCCTGCTACCTGAAGCCGATGAGACCCCAGTACATCAGTGCGAAGAGATACTGGCTGAAGAAACAGGGACCCGGTCAGATTTGACTGACCAGCCATGGCCCGGGGTGGAGACTTGGTTCACCGAAGGAAGTAGCTTCTTGAAAGAAGGTAAGCTAAGAGCTGGAGATGGAAAGACTGTCATTTGGGCTAGCAGCCTGCCAGAAGGAACTTTGGCACAAAAAGCAGAACTTATTGCTCTGATCCAAGCCCTAAAACTGGCAGAAGGGAAGTCTGTAAACATTTATACTGATAGCCGATACGCTTTTGCAACAGCCCATGTTCATGGGGCAATTTACAGACAGCGTGGGTTGTTGACGTCTACAGGCAGAGACATTAAAAATAAAAAGGAGATTCTTGATTTACTAGAGGCTGTCCACTTGCCAAGAAAGGTGGCAATCATCCACTGCCCAGGACATCAGAAGGGGACTGGCCCTATCGAAAAGGGAAATCAGATGGCAGATCAGATGGCTAAAGAGGTGGCACAAGGACCAATGACTCTAATAGCTAAGATGGGGCCCCAGCAGGATGAGAGGGCCCTCGAAAAGAGAGTCCTCACAGAAGAAGAGGGGCTAGAATACCTAATCAGTATGCACCGCCTCACCCATCTAGGGGCCAGAAAAATGATAGAGTTAACCAACAAATCCCCTTACCACATTCCTAGGCTCCAAAAGACAGCCGAAGATTTGGTAAGAAACTGCAGGGTGTGTGCCCTCACTAATGCTGGATCCAGCAGGAATAGTGGGGGAAAGCACCTATGGGGAGATCTACCTGGAACTTATTGGGAGGTCGATTTCACAGAAGTCAAACCAGCCCTATATGGCAATAAATATCTTCTAGTTTTCATAGACACTTTTTCAGGGTGGGTTGAGGCAGTTCCCACCAAGAAAGAAACAGCAAATATAGTGGCCAAGAAGATACTGGAAGACATCCTCCCTCAATTTGGAGTACCTAAGGTAATTGGGTCAGACAACAGGCCTGCCTTTGTCACCCAGGTAAGTCAGGGACTGGCCAGACAACTGGGGATAAATTGGAAATTACATTGTGCTTACTGACCCCAGAGCTCAGGACAGGTAGAGAGAATGAATAGAACTATTAAAGAGACCCTTATTAAATTAGCCATTGAGACGGGCGGGGGTGATTGGACAGCCCTTCTCTCCCTAGCCCTGTTCCGGGTACGGAACACACCTGGACCTTTGGGACTAACACCCTTTGAGATACTGTTCGGTGCACCACCACCTCTGTTTGAAACCCCAGAGAGCGTGGCACGTCCTCATAACAATAATTTTATACCTTCCACACACCTTTTAGCCCATTTAAAGGCCCTTGAGACGATCAGGAGAGATATTTGGGAACAGCTAAAAGATACTTTACACCGCCAGAGACCCTGCAGTTCCCCATCAGTTTGAGATTGGAGACACTGTCCTGGTACGGAGACACTGGATGGGAAATCTCGAGCCGCAGTGGAAAGGACCCTACCTGGTACTGTTGACAACCCCAACCGCCATTAAGGTAGAAGGGATCCCCACCTGGGTTCATGCTTCACATGTCAAAAGGGCCCTTCCCGAAATTAGTCCAGATGAGTGGATTTTGGAAAAGACTAATAATCCTCTTAAGTTGCATTTATGTTGTAAATGCAATCCTGAGTCAGGACAGCAACCCCCATGCCCCGATGCGACAAACCTGGGAGGTGATTAATGAAGAAGAAAACGTTGTGTGGTCAATTACTGCTATACATCCTCCGTGGACTTGGTGGCCAGATCTTCTGCCTAATATCTGTAAGTTAGCAGCTGGATCACTTACCTAGGATCTTCCAGACCACACAGACCTATCTAAACTACCCACTGAAAGACAGTATGTTCCTGGTGGGATAGGGAGCATGCTTGGGTACTCAGGGCAGTTCTACCAGGCTAATCTCCGGTCCTCAGAATTTTATGTTTGCCCTAGTCAGGGCCACAATCAGAAGCTTCAACACAAGTGTGGGGGGACCTCTGATTTTTATTGCACTACATAGGGATGTGAAACCACAGGTGAGGCTTACTGGAACCCTACTTCCACATGGGACCTGATTACAGTAAAGAGGAACAGCAGCTATGATAAGTCTAACCAAGGAGAGAGAGATAGCTCTAAATATCCTGAGAATGGGTGTGGATATGGAAATAGTCACAATGGAGCCTGTAAAAACAGCTACTGCAACCCCATAGTTATAAGATTCACTAATGCAGGGAAACGAGACCATCAGAGTTGGCTTAAGGGAAACAACTGGGGATTGCGTATAGATGCTGCTGGAAAAGACCCTGGGTTAATTTTTAAAATTAAGTTGACCCTAGAAAACCCCTCTCCAATGCCTATAGGACCTAACAAAGTCCTTCCTGATCAGGGCCCCCCTTCCAGGTCCCTTACTCTAACACCGGTCCAACCTGTGCCAGTGACTGCTGGTCCCTATGATTTTACCCCCTCACAAGGCCCCTGGATCTTGACCACACCACCCGATCCTTCGACGGGACAGAGACTATTTAATTTGGTAATTGGAGCCTTCCACACTTTAAATAATACAAGTCCAGACTCTACTAAATCTTGCTGGCTGTGTTTAGCAACAACACCCCCATACTATGAGGGAATCGCTATGAACTGTGCCTTTAATAACACCACTTCCCACCACTCCTGCACTTGGGGAACTGAGAGAAAACTAACTCTAACTGAGATATCGGAGTCAGGTTCATGACTGCCTAGGTACCCCACCTGCTTCCCACAGACATCTGTGTAATCAGACAGTCTCTCCTCCTAAAACACCTATCACCTATTATTTGGTACCAGGACCCAGGACCCAACCGATGGTGGGCATGCGATACAGGACTCACCCCTTGTGTGTCTACAAGTGTATTCGAACCAACTATGGACTTTTGTGTGCTTGTGCAGCTGGTACCCAGAATTCACTATCATACCGTGGGTAATTTTGAAGATAAATTCAATATTAGGCCAAAAATATACAAGAGAGAGCCACTTTCCCTCACTTTAGCCATCTTACTGGGTGCAGGCATTATTGCTGGCATAGGAACAGGAGCTGCCACACTGGCCACTGGCCAGCAAGGCCTTCATGCTTTCACTACTGCTATTGATGAAGACCTAAAAATACTAGAAAAATCTGTTTCCAACTTAGAAGAATCTTTGACATCTCTATCAGAAGTAGTGCTCCAAAACAGGTGAGGGCTGGATTTGCTGTTTTTAAAGGACGGTGGACTATGTGCTGCCCTTAAAGAAGAGTGTTGCTTTTATGCTGATAATACTGGAGTAGTCAGAGACTCGATGCAGAGGCTTAGGGAAAGGCTAGATAAGAGTCAAAAAGATCGAGATGCCCAACAGGGCTGGTTCGAGTCCTGGTTCTCACGATCTCCCTGGATGACTACCTTGTTTTCTGCCCTGGTTGGATCGGTGATGATAATTTGTTTAATTTTGATTTTCGGTCCATGTGTGGTAAATAGACATATGACCATCGTCAAAAATAGAGTTGATGCTGTTCAATTAATGGTGTTGAGACTACAATACCAACCACTCGAGGATCCTGATAAGGTGAGAAATGATTCTATAGCCTAGGCTAGATATTTTAAGGTTAAAATTATTCAGGAGAGGGAGATGGAAAATAAAAGAAAATTTAATGGGTCCCATGAAAAACTTATATTAAAAAGGGCCCTATAGATTCCTTCTCCCTCACCCGAGTAGCTGAAGCCGCCACCTTCAGGGTTTCCCAGTTAATCAGTTAACAAAGAATGCAGAGTTACAGGACAAAGGGCTGCTGAGTCACCCCAAGAATGAAGATAAGAGAGATAAACATTCGCCTGCAGGAACTGCACCCTGCCCCATGGACTGGTTCGGTCTAATGTTCAAAATTGGAAAACAACCAATCGTATGCACCCGAGAGAAAGTTTCTCCTTTTCCCCACCCTGAGCTTATATTAACCCTAAATCCAGGAGCCACATGGTCGATGCCCCTGTCTCCTACATTGAGACACATGTCGGCCCGGAATGTTCCGCCATTAAACTACCTCGTGTTCTTGCAGCAAGTTGGTCTCTCATGTGTCCTTTGGGTGCTTGCCATCCTGAGACTCAAGTGGGGTCTCCTTCGGGGAGTTCATAAGCCTTTCATTTGAAGCTCCTTACCAATCAATATGCCAGTGTGTGTTTGCAGGTTTACACAGCCTGGTATCATGAGCCTGCAGTGGCGAGTGGAATTGGTCTGTGGCAGCAGTGGAAATCCACTCGGTTGGTGACGGCAGGTAGTGGCAGATGGAGTCCACCATGGTGTAGCAGCGGTGGCAGCAGGGTCAGTGGCAGTAGTGGCAGGCTGTGTGGCTGCATCACGGGTCTGCGGTACCCAAAGTTTTCGGCCTCGGCCCAACGCACCAGTGTTAAATGTCCAGTGTTAGACATCCACACATAGTTCAGAACAGACCACTCCAGACCAAACGTTTGGGGGAGTGGGGTTATTCAGGAGATAGGGCAAAGGTGGAGGAAGAAGATGGAAGAAGAGAGAAAGAAGAGTGAGGAAGAAGTAGAGGCCAGCCATGACCACGTGGAGAGAGGGGGAAGGAAAGGGGAGTAGGAGGGGACAGAGAGGAGCTAGAGGCAAGAGATCAAGAGAGAGAGGAAGAGCAAGCATCCCCTTTTATAGTTTGCCAGTACTACCTGGCTGTTGCCAGGTAACTGTGGAGGTGGAGTTTAGGCAGAATGCTAACAGTTTGGACGTGCTAGCTGGTTGAAGACATCCTCTCCAGAGTCACTCTGGGTATAAGCTGTACTAGAACATAAAAATCCTCAGTAATATTTGCAATCAGGCCACAATATATGGAGTAAGCCCTGTAATACAAGTCCCCTGAGGCATTCTCTGGGGGCAGCCTGTGTTCTGTAACAGTAGGGGTTATAGTGTGGTTGTAGAAGTGTGAATAAGCTGGGAGTATCTTATTTTCAATGTAGAGTCTCTCTCCTGTAAGTAACAGTTCTGTGTTATGTCTGGGTAGAGGAGTTAAGAACTGGGAATCTAGTAGGCCTTCATGCCAGCCATTGTGAACTTGATGAAAAGGTGATTACATTGCCCCCTGGGTGGGGGGGGGGGACCAGATAGTAAGGGAGCCAGTGTTTGCTGCAGCAAAACATAGGCAGCAAGCAAACAGGATGAGGACACTGGAGTCACAGTTTCAGCAGATGCACATGTCTGAGATGAACTTTGATTGTTCTTGGGGCAGTTCCTCTAAAATCTCCTCTGCTGAGACCTCAACTACTGGATCACCTCTCTCCTGGCACGCTTAAAGTGGGAATGGTGTATTCATGTCCTGATCCCTTCCACCTTAGTAGCCATAGTCATTGTCAGGACCACAGTGTAAGGTACTATCAAACTAGGTCTTGCAGATATGTCTCTTAATATAAACTTTGTCACTTGGTTTGAAGCAATGGGGATTAGGGAGAAGAACAAACTCATAAATCTGGCCAGAGTTTTTCTGGACACTATAGAGGGTTTTTAAAAATTTTAAAGACATCTGTTTGTCATATTCAGCTACGATATCAGGCTGGAGGTTAGGCAGCATGGGAAGAGGCTTCTCATATAGGAACTCAAAGGGGGTGAGACCTAAAGTATAGGGGGTGGTTTTAGTCCTAAATAAGGCATAAGGTATGAGAGACACCCAGTCACCACCAATTTTAAGAGTTAGTTTTGTCAAGGCCTCCTATAAGTTCTGATTTATCCTCTCTATTTGTCCAGAACTTTGGGGTCTGTATGTGCAATGTAATTTTCAATTGGTTCCCAGAAATTGTGTTAGAGATTGAGTTATCTGAGAGGTGAATGTAGGTCCATTGTCAGACAAAATAAGAGGAGACAAACTATACCTGCACATGATGCCTTCTAGAAGCTTCTTTGTCACTATGTTGATAGTCTCCCTTTTGTATGGTAGGCTTCTACACTGCTTTAAAATGTTTCTATAAAAACTAGCAAATACTTATGTCCATGTATTCCTGGTTTTATTTCTGTATAATCTATTTGTAGCCCCTGACCATTGGATCCTGATTCTGGTTCCTTGATTGGGGCCTGAGGAGTTCACAGCCTGGCAAGTGGCACAGTCTGAGGTTACCTGATCAACCAAGTGTCCTAAGTCAAATATTTTGTACCTTGTCTCTCACAGCAATTCTTTCACTTTTTAGTGACCAGGTGTGAAGATTGGTGAATTTGATGATGCATGCAATGCCTGAAGACATCAGAAGAGACTTAAATCCCCATCAAAATGGACTCAGAGATGGTTGTGAGCTGCTATGTGGGTGCTGATAACCAAAGCCCAGTCCTTTGCAAGAACAACCAGAGCTCATACCCACTAATTTGTTTCTCTATCTGGATTTATTTATTGTACTTTTCTTTTTATTGTACTTTTCATTAAAATCTTGACACAGATTACATTCCAGAGTTACATATCATTTTCATGATCCCTGGAGAGGAGCAGAGGGAGGCCTGTGGTTCTGGTGATTCATTTTCTGACTTTTAAGTTGGGAGAAAATTTGGCATATACTTTGATAAGGTAAAAGAAACTCATATTGGCTTTAGAAAATAAGGACTGTATAGTCCCCATATTTCTGCTGTCTTGTAACCTACTTAGTGAATGTCCACCAGGCTGCCTCCTTTGCAAAGTAAAAATAAAACAGCTTAGGTTCCATCAGGGTAACACTCCCAATGATTTTGGGGCATGAACTTGGCACCATGACCATCCAGATAAGAACTGCCATTTTTTCATTCATTGGAACAATACATGTTTTGGGTTCTCAAGTAGATATTGTGTTCTGATATTTCTTCCTACCTTAATCTTCAAATGCTACTAACCAAAGTTTACCATTACATATGTTACTGTGATGTGCATCATAGAAAAAGTATGTGTACATGATGCACAGACATGTGTGTGTGTGTGTGTGCCGGTGATCACACTGACTTCATACCATAGCTGAACATAGCTTTCTGTATTGTCAAGAGAAAACATGGTAACTACACTATCATCCATAGGATGTGGGGTCTTCCACTTGCAAGATTCTAAATTAAGGACCAGTGGTAGAAAGGAAGCTACAGTTGGGGCAACAGTAAACATTCCAATGAGTTCTTGAGGGAGTCTAACCTTAATAAAGTAATTTAGTCCTAATAGAACTTTATACTGGACAGCTTCAAATTTTTCATATTTCTCATTGGTTTTCCCTTCAAGCAGTAGTTTGACATTATGAGGAGAAAGTAAGACATGATGTCAGGGCTGTGTTGACTCAGCCCTTACCTGAGTCACAAATCTGGGAACCTCATCCTGCTGAATGAATGAAACATGGACATGCAGGACAGTCAAGCTCTCTTCAGTCAGATCAGTATTTTACCGAGGGCAACATGTAACTCACATGTACATTTAAGGTTGACAATACCACCTTGAGGTGAGGATTCTTATGAAAGTATAAAGATTTAATATTCCTTAAAATAAAATGCTCAAAAATGTTTATTGAAACAAACCTATGAGTGAGAACAATTTAACCTTAAAATTTGGTCACTGAATTTTAGGCCTGTGACTCCCCTCTAGAATATTCAGTGCCCTAGGCATGAAGGCTCCCATTTTTCTACTCACATGGAAACTGATGGTGCCTAGCATGGCGACGCATACCTGTAATCCCAGCACTTGAGAAGTTGAGAAAGGAGGAGGGCCTTAGTTCGAGGCTAGCCTAAGTTACTTACATGCTAGACAATCTACCTATAATCAAGTCCAAAAGAAACACACAAACAAAGCAACAAACAACAAACCAAACTGATCTTTTCCTCTAGAATGATTCTATTTCAAGGATGAAGACAAGGTAATATAAGAAAATAAAGTGACAGATTGCAAACCTACATCCATAGTTTCCATTCATTTCTCTATCGGAAAACATGTAACAGAATACATCTTTTATGTAGATGATAGTTAAGCAACATGTATTAACTTGCTTGAAACTTTGAGTTCTATTTTGATTGTGATGGTTTGGTGGGCATAGCACCCTGGAATCAGCTCAGAGGTCCTTAACTAGTTTAGGAATCTCCATTTATCAGCTTCCCTCAGTGAGACCGGAAAATTCCATCAGTAGTTAGAGCTCCTGGGATCAGACATGTGAGGTGTAGAGAGGATGTAGCATGAATTCACCTTCAGCTACTGGGGAAACTGGGGCTGTAGTAAAGAGTATGGCTTGGCCGATTTTACTCTTGGGGTGTTGACATTTCTCTGAAAGGCTTTATGTTCTATTTTTAGTTGTAAAAATGTCTGAATTAAGCCCATGGTTTCTGTGAATTCCAACAGGTAACTAGGTGTCAAATCATGAATCAAATTATGAAAATTTGATTTGAGTTCAAGCTTTCTCCAAAGTGCATTGACTCAGCTGAATTTCTGGTGTGACAAGTCTGACCTCTGACAAGTCTCCCTTTAAACATTCTGGTGAGTTGCTACTTTGCTGGGCAGGATGCTGAAAGGAAATGTTCAGGTAAACACAGAGACTCAGAATTTTAAATATACCCATGAACTCCTCCTCTATAATGTATACTCTCCACAGTATCTGAGGGACTGAAGAAATGAGTGTGGCCTCAGGCAAATCATATTGCATCCCTTAGAGGAAATTCTGAAAGGAGTTGGGGGGAAATGGGTTGGGGGAAGTAAGCAAGTATGTGTGTCCAGGACTCAGGTGGGATGAGCATGGTTCCTCCCTGTACTCTCTGTGCCAATAATGTCATCCTGTTGTGTCATATGAGGAAGGACATGCATAACCTTAGTTCCTAAATATGGTAAACCTTGAAGAGTTCTTTGAAGAGAATACTCAATAATGTCAAGGCTGGAGGTTTAGAATCCACCTGATTTTATAAAGTTAATAAAACTGTCTATGATGGATTTTTACTTGAAGTTTCAAAAATGTTTATCCTCAAACATGAAGAATTAAGTGACAAGCACCTTCATTTCTTCTACTGCTGTAGTTTCCTCACCCCACACTCTCTTATTTATTTATTTATTTATTTATTTGTTTGTTTATTCATTTATTCATTTGTTCATTTATTTTTGGGGACAGGGTTTCTATGTGTACCAACCACTGGCTGTCTTGGAACTGATTGTATAGACCAGGATAGCCTTAAACTCCCAGATATCTACCTGCTTCTGCCTGCTTCCCCTACCCTAGTTCTGGCACTAATGATATGTGCCTTCAGGTCCAGTGATGCTATCTTTTGGGTGGGAAGAGGGGATTACATGCAGCCCAGGTTGACCTGAAACTTACTCTGTAGCCAAGGCTTTCCTGAAACTCACTATAAACCTTGAACTTTCTAGTTTCCTGTCTGAATTACAGGCATGTTCTTACATGTCTGATCTTTGTCATACTACTTCCCAAGTGATGGGATTACAGTCTTTTGCTAACTAATCAATTAATAGCCCAACCATATAGAAGGTAAAGGCTTCTCTTTAGAAGAAGTGCTGGGTGTCAAGAGGGAAGTGCTAGGAATAGCAAGAAATAGGGCACAGCAAAGGGACAGAGGCTTCCTGTTACCCATCTCTGCTTACTACAGTGATTCTATTAGAGAGACATGGGGTAGTAGTCATGTTCATTTTTGACTGAAAGACACAGAGATAGCTGTTATTTTATAGTGTTCTTCTGTGTTTAAATAATTCTAAAAACAAAATAAAATGAAATATGCATATCTAAAAACAACAAAAATCCTTCTTACTAGTGGGCTGAAATTGTGTCTTAAAAACAAAACCTTCTAAACCTTCTAATTTCTTTAGATTTGCAGAACCAAGAGTGTGTCTGGTAATTTGTATATAACATCAGAATCTTAGGTTTCTTCTTTTAATCCTGTATGTCAATGGACATACTCTGTCACTTTTGGAGATTTACAGAAGACTTACAGAAACAAAATAAGGATGTCTAAAAAGAAGGAAAGGGAAGATTAGTTGAGAGTTTGCTGCTGAACATTCTTCACTGAGGTGCAGAAGTTTGTATCCCAGGTCTTTCTAACCAAATCCTGTCATGAAGACAGAATTAACTATCATGATGGCCAAAAAGAGTTAAAACACTTGATTTCGTTGGAGACAGAATTTTGCATTTATGTATCACATGCAGGCTTTTACGTAGTAGATCATAATCTTCAACTCATTAATCTGTCTCTCAAATCCTCTTAAATCTGCCTCTCAAATTCTGGGACTATAAGCATGTGCCTCTGTGTCCAGTGCTAACATCTTCCAACATTAAATGGCTTGTTCTTACTGATGTTCAGATGTTATATCTCTTTGCCCAGCTTGCTCACGGTGCTACGTTCAATCCCTAGTGACACTATGAAAAAATATTCTTTCCCAAAGCAGATCATAGATCCCTACCAATCCCTTGAAGACAGCCATAAAACCTAGAAACCTTGTTCAATACTTCTCCTGCCCTTTTGTTTAGGATTTGAACTTCCTTGCCTTGTAGGGGGTCATACAGTCTTCATTCTAGGAGGGTTCTACCCAGTACCATAGAAATGGACCACTTCAGAGATAGACCAAGAATCTAAACAGAGTAGCCTTGCTGGTTCTCCTACCCAATCTTTCATCTGTAGGACATAAACCTCCCTGTTCAGTCATGTCTGCAGTAAACTGTCCATTTTTGGACAATTAAAAACATTAAAGGTAGACAGCTGTTCTTGGATATTTGGGACTCCATTTCCAAAGTGTCCTGTGTCATTTAATACTTTGATTTCATAAACCTGCCCCAATTTTTTCCTGTGCTGTCTGTTGTCATAGGAGTGTGAATCTTAGAAGTAAGAGGATGAGTATTGCCCTTTGTGTGTCCTTACATGCTATACAGTATAATGATTCATTTTGCACTGAGTCAAAGGTTTAAAATACGCTTCTGTGACACAACTTTCTTTACATTTTTTTTTTTGACATTGTGTTTCACTGATAAGGTCTGGCTAGTGTTGAACTCACTATGTTGAGCGGGGTACCCTTGAACTCACATACCTCTGCCTCTCAGATGCTGAGATTAAAGGCAAGCACCACCATATCTGTCTAACAACTTTAAAATGTCAATATCTCCTTCTCTGTAGTGAAGTCATTGGTAAAAGTAGCCACATCCAGAAACCTTGGGAGAAATATAGACATACAGGCTGGAGTAGCCCTCTTCAGTCAGATCTGCATTCTCTCTAGAGCAACAAGTGACTCTGGTGCACATTTAAGGTTGAGAACACCAAATGGATGTGAATATTCTAATGAAGATTTAAAGATTTAATGTTCCTCAAAGATAAAATGCTCCAAGATATTTACTAAAATAAACTATAGGTGAGAACCATTTATAGTTAAATATTTAGTCAATGAATTTCAAGCCTGTGATTCCCTCTAGAATGTTCAGTGCCCCAAACATGAAGGCTCCCATTTTTTTCTACTCACATAAAATCGGATGGTGCCTAGCATGGTGGTACATGTCTGTAATCCCAGCACTTGAGTTGTTGATGCAGCAAGAGTGCCTTGAATTTGAAGGGAAGGTAACTTTTCCTTGTTGGGGATCAAAAGATTCCCCTGAAAATTACATAGAGAGAATTCTATTAACAATCTAGAACATAAGATAAGTCTTCAGAAAACTCAGCCACAGGAAGTATAGATCAGAAGGGATTAATTACAAACTCTCAAATTTTCAAAATTTTCTGAGATATTAATTGGCTACAGCCCATAATTGGATTAGCTATTCAAGAGTTTAGTAATTTATTTCAAACCTTGCTTGCTGTTCCAACCTTAAAGGGTCTGGTAACCATTTAAATTATCTAATATTTATACTGAGAAAATCAGGAGAGGTGCAAACTGAGTGACAAACCTGCTAGCTCAGCGAGATATCTTTATTTTCTTAACCATATACAAAACATTTATTAACAGGCCTGATCCTACAACTAAACTTGTAGCTCTTCAGAAATCTTTCTATCTGTGTCATTCTATGGAACTAGTTTACATTTCTCTTGAGCTCCTCCAAACCTAAGGGGCCCTCTTAGCTCTCTTTTCTAGAATACTATTTTATTTGTGTCCTGCCTGATGCTTCTCTGTTGTTCCTGCAAGCCCAAAGAGAAAAATCCCTGCCTTTCAAACCAAAACAGTGAGCTCAACAAACATCCAGTTGCTTATAAAATAAGTCTTTAGCTCTTCCCATACCCTAAGCAGGCTGAACCATGTTACCATTATTGTAGGGAGGCTGCAAGCCAAGTCAGAAGGGGCCATACCACCTCACTTTTATGGTGAGGTATCTCCAGGACCCCAAGCTAGGAAAAGATAGATAGATTATTGTATTCCTTTTCAGACTAAGAAAGGAACAAGTCTCAAATATTTTACATTGGGTTGTTTTTTTTTTAATGATGATAAAAATTTAAAGTTGTGTTTGCTACACCATAATGCACATATGATTCAGCTCATATTTAAAGATAGATGTGCCTATAACTTCAATGCAACTCATTTAAAACATAATTTAAGGTCCTAGTCTTATGAATGCTACTTTCATAAACTGTTAAGGGCAATAAGGAAAAACATGTTAGTGGTCAGTCACCTATAAACGGTCATATCCTATAAGGCATTCAGAACTAGTGGTCATACTAGGTACTAATGTAGTTGACTGCAGGAGTAGGCTTTATTTATTTATTACCACAACTTGAAAAGATTGACACCTGGGACTAGGTATCAGGGCGTTATCATTGTTCATTTCCTGGTCTTGATTGTTGGGTTTTGGTTGTGCAGGAGAATGGCCTTGTGGGACGTGCACATTGCTATTTGTACTAGTGAGCACTAGGAAGCATTTGCTTGTGAGGGGAAGACACTGCAATTGACTCTCAAGTGCAAGGGAAGCATGGGGGAGGGGAGAGGGCAGCTTATCAGTTATGATTGTTTTAAAACATCACTAGTAAAATACAAAATTTGTTTTGAAACATGAAGGCACAGATGTTATGCTGGGTTCCAGACAAACAAAGGGGTCAAGAAGTGTGTTTCCCTGACAGCCACCAATGTACCTGCAGTGAGGATGGGGTGATAATTCCTTTACACAATTCCAACTGAGCCATAGTTTTCATAAGGTTTCCAATTAGAATCATTTGTTGTGGAGTATCAACTCTGAACCATGAACACTGCTCTGTATGACAACATGTATATTAAAAATTGGAATGACACAGAGATTGTCATGGCCCTTGCCCAAGGATGACACACAGATTCACAAAACATTCCATATTTAAAAGTAATTTTCTAGGAAGTAAAATTCAAAACAATACTGAGTAATGAGGGAAGAAAACAGTTATTTCAAGAATGTTTCTTTATTGATGGCTGCATCTGTTTGCAATGAGAGGAATCAGGTCACTTTAGAATTTCTGCTTAGAAGTCGGTCAGCTCATCATTCTTGGTTTTGTTAGTCTGGTAACTATGAAGTTCATAGCTATCTTTTCCAGAGGGCCCACTGAAGACTTTTATGTGAATGAAACAACCATTCCCTACATCCACCTGAAAGACATAAAAGAAGAAAAGAAAAAAGAAAGAAAGAAAGAAAGAAAGAAAGAAAGAAAGAAAGAAAGAAAGAAAGAAAGAAAGAAAGAGGAAGGGAGGAAGGGAGAGAGAGAGAGAGAAAGAGAGGGAAAGAGAGAGAGAGAGAGAGAGAGAGAGAGAGAGAGAGAGAGAGAGAGAGAGAAAAAAGAAGAAAGATTATTCACTTGGATCTCTATTGTATGATAAATCTACTTTCTTGTCGAGATGTGATGTGTCAAGCACTCCTGAAACAACATTTCTGGCCCAAGGCAGTACCTACAAACTGAACTTCCATCAATTTGTACATTGGGAAAAAGAACAGCTAACAGTATGGCAGAAAACATATTTCTAAGATGTATTTTGAATACCTTTTAGAAAGGTATTCGTTATAGAATACATTTTATTCAATGTATTTGCATAAATGTTTTGCCTGCTTGCATATAAGTGCATCACGTGCATGCAATGCCTGAAGCCTTAAGAAGGGGGTGCTAAATCCCCTAGAACTGGTGTCAGAGATGATTGTGAGCTGCCATGTGGGTGCTAACACCCAAACCCAAGTCCTTTGCAAGAACAGCCAACACTCCTACTCACTAATCTACTTCTCCATCTAGATTTAATTTATTGTACTTTTCATTAAAATCTTGGCACAGATGATATTCTAAAGTTACATTTTATTTTCATGATGCCCGAAAACGAGCAGAGGGAAGCCTGTGTTTTTGGTGGTTCTATTTTTTTACTTCCAAGTTGGGAGAAAAATTGGCATATAGTTTGATAAGGGAAAAGAAACTCAGATTTGCTTTAGAATATATAGACTGTTTGGTCCCTGTATCTCTGCTGTGTTATAACCTACTTTGTGAATGCCCACCAGGCTGCCTCCTCTGAAAAGTAAAGTAAAGCAGCCTAGGTAACATCAGGATAACACTCCCAATGGTAGTTTGTTCATGAAGCTGGGTCCTACACCATCCCGATAAGCACTGCCACTTTGTTGTTTATCAGAACAATAAAGATTTTGTGTTCTACAGTAGACATTGTATGTCCCTGATATCACTTCCTACCTTAATCTTAAAATGCTACTAATCAGAGTTTACATTAATATATCTCAGTATGATGAGCATCATACAAAGGATGTTTGTATGTGCATGCACATGTGTGTACATGTGCGTGATTTCTTCCTGTAGGTTGAAAAAAGCTGATATAGTGTCAATGTCATTGATGCCAGACACAGATTTAAAGATACTATTTTTTCTGGAGCTGGGGATGCAGCTTACTTAGCAGAGTGTTTTTCTACCTTGCATGAATGATGCCTTGAGTTTGGTCTACCAGTGACTCATATGCCTGGTGGAACACACCAGGAACTTAAATTTGATTGAACTGAGCTGGTCCAGTCCTTATATACTACCCAGCTTTGAGAGTGGCTCGTGTTGAGCTGGCTAGTTCAGCTCATGTCATTAAAAAAAAACACCAAACAAGCAAAACACATTAAAAACATATAGCTTAAGTATCTATTTTTTAAAAATAACTAAATGCCACTGTGCCTTGGTCCAATCACACAGCAGAAGGGGTAAAGGCACTTGACTGAGGGTTATATTTTCAGTCAAGATTGACATTGTTTAATACACAGAGATAAGTACAGCTCCTATTTATAATCTGTGGTTGAGTTTTTGAATTGTTTCCCTTGATATCACAAGAATGTCAAAATATTTTTTTTCATTAGAACTTAGTCAGGAAACCATTTAATTTAATTTTTGATATAAAATCTGTTTTAAAATTTAAAATAGTAGTGTGTATGCGTGTGTGTTTGTGTATGGCTATGCACATATAGGAACAAGTGCCCTCAGAGACCAGAGGTATCAGACTTTTACAGCTGGGAGTACAGTTGATTGTGAGCAGCCTGATGTGGGTGCTGGACACTGAACTTGAGGTTTCTGCAAAAGCCTCATTCACTTTTGACAGCTGAGTCATTTCTCCAGCTCCTAAAATGTATTTATAAAATACTATTAATATGGCTTTATACTGTAGCTGAAGTGCCAACAGTTGGACCTGCTTGAGCTATGAAAAGAATTATTTGGGGACTGGAGAGATGGTGCAGCAGTTAAGAGTAATGACTGCCCTTCCAGAGGTCCTGAGTTCAATTCCCAGCAACTACACTACATGCTGGCTCACAGCCATTTATAGTGGGACATGATGCCCACTTCTGGCATGTAGGCATACATGGAGACAGAACACTCATATATAAAAAATAATTTAAACAATCATTTAAATTATATTAATAACTACTCATTTAAAGGATGAAATTGGCTTGAATTATTCTTTCAGCTAATGACTGAAGTCCTTCTTTAAGTGCATGTAATTTGATCACACATAGAATTAGGAAGTTTTGAGTTGGAAAATGCTCTAAGTCACTGGTCAATTCCCACACACTAAAATGTTAGCCTCCACATCCAGCTGACAGAATAAGCAGCCTTGGCTGCAAAGCAATGTCTGAGCTGTTACACCATCCTTTTCTACAGGGTTAAGAATAACATAAGAAGTATTTCTGTATTCATGAGGAAATACAATGTTAATATCTTGTCATCTGATGGATTTGGGAGTCTTCCACTTACAAGTGTCTTAACTAAAAACAAGTGGTGGAAATGAAGCTACAATTGGGGCAACAGGAAACAATTGCTTCAGTGCTTGAGGGAAGTTGGTGCTAACCTTAATGAAGTAGATTATTCCAGAGACGACTTGAGATGCATACTCAATGGCTTTGAATTTTTCATATTTCTCATTGGTTTTCCCTTCAAGCTGTGGTCTGACCTGAGGAGAAGAAAGTAAGGGATGCTGTTAGGGTTGTGTGGACTCAGGTTATCTGTTTCACAAAACTGAGAACCACATCCTGCTAAGAGTTCTCAGATGCTGATGAACCTGGGCTGGCTGCTCAAACCTCTAGCCTCTAATATCAGAACCTGAAAGACTGAGGCAGGAGAATGTCATTCAAGAACAGTTTGGACTATATAGAACGTTCCAGGCTAGTTGTTGTTACCCATTGAATTCTGCCTCAGCAATGAAAACACACACAAACATACACACACCCACAGACCACACACAGAGACATACACACATACTTAAAAAATAAAAATAAAGCAAAAAACAATATTGTCATGATTTGCAATGGAGGACCCCAACTGGTATATCTACATTTGTTCAATAAACACAAAGTAAATGGCACATAGTGGAGATTTTCTCTGGGTCCCCTCAGATCATTCTAGGAATTCAATAACCCCCTGAGACCTGACACTGTGTGGGGACCCAACCAACCATAATCTCAGAGTAGTAGACTGAATTTCCTGATCTAGTAAGTTTGTTTCACAGTATCTGACCTGTAGTGTTCTTTGTAAGGGAAGGATTGCTGTGACTCAGAAAATGCTTCCTAAAAATACACAGTTCACTGCCTGCATCTCTGCCTCTCAACATTTTAGTGAGAGTTGTCCCCTCATGCTGTCTCCTGCAAGACAGGACAGATGAGAGACATCTGGGAGCTGAGCCACCACCCTGTACCTGTTCACCTGACAGTAAAGAGGTTGGCAGCAGTACTTAATATTCGTTTTGGTCTTAAACCTGTGATCATGAAAAAGTGCTTAATTAAGGTTTATTTTATAACATTCTCTAGATATTTTGATTTCCTCTATACTGTTAATTCAGGAGTAATTAAGTAATTAAGTAATTTTCTTTCAGCCTTTATGCAGCTTCTACAGTTTGTAGCCAGATGCTCAATATGTAGGAGTGACTCAGAAAATGCCCCTGTGAACTGGTTCATGGCTATGCATCTCCCATAGTGATTTAAGCCTGAGGCCTTGGCTCCCACAGAGAGGGCAAGATTGCTGCATTCCCTCCCCTCATTCCTGCAGAGCTCCATAGTGTGCCGAGGCTGTGCAATGGGAAAGACCAGGTCAGTGTCTTATCTGGGTGACTCTTAAGCATTTTGAGTCTTGGTTTCATCCTCTAAAAATAGGATAGGATGCATCCTTGCCTGACTGGGGGCTTTGAAGGTCAACTGAAAGAAGAGACAGAAATCAAGGCTTTTATAACAGCAAAGCTCCTTCCAGCATGAGGTGACCTTCTTAATATCTATGTTTCAGTCTGTTTGTCTGGATCTAGAAGAACACACTTCTAATTAAATTTTATTATTGAAGATGTCATCCACAGACAGTGCAATTATCAAGATAAGGCCTTCTAGTACCTTACTACCTCAAAAACTGTATGATCAAAATACAGTATATGTATCTATGAAATTCTCAAAGAACTAATGAGAGTATCATGTTCAAAAATTATTCTAGTCAGGCAGAATGTCACCCTCCAGAAGTCCTTGGCACTTAGGACACCAGAGGCAAAAGAATTACTGGAACTTGTGAGATAAGAACCTCTCTGAGAAATAGGAAGATACCTGTTTCAAAAGAAGAATTATTCTAGATAACCAGATGACCAACTATTAAGAAAATCAATAAAATCTGCTGTAAATTGTTTATTTCAAATAACTATATTTCCCTGTCTATCCCCCTACAATCCTGGCTACTGTAACAGGGAGATTTTTACTTCACTGAACATAAATATCAGCTGTGCCTCATCCATGCTTATTTGTTTTGAAACACTTTTCTGCATGGTATTTTACTTAATCCTCTTAGCTCTTTCTTCTTTCCAGTGAAATGGAGAACTTTTCCTTGACCTCCTCTTTTAAGGCCCCATCTCCCCAATGCCTTCTAGGATGCCAGATATATTAGGTCCTACAGGAAAGTAAAGTCATGGGTAGGTAGGAGTGCCCACTCTCCCAGAGACCTTGAAAGAAATGAGGACATGCAGGTTGGTCTAGCCCTCTGGTGACTCATGTGCACACTTAAGGTTGGGAACACCAACTCGATGTGTGGATTCTAAAGAAGATTTAAAGATTTAATACTCCTCAGAAAGAAAATGCTCCAAGGTATTTCTTGAAATAAACCTACGAGTGAGAACTATTTAGCTCTACATATTTAGACAAAGAGTTTAGGTGCCTGTGACACCATCAAGAATGTTCAGTGCCCTAGGCATGAAGCCTGCCATCTTTTCCACTCACATAAAATCTGATGGTGCCTAGCATGGTGGTACATGCTTGTAATCCCAGCACTTGAAAAGTTGAGGCAACAGGACTGGGTTGAGTTTGAGGCTAGCCTGAGTTACCTACATGCTAGACCATCTAGTGAGACCAACTCTCAAACAAATACACAAACAAATAAGCAAGTAACAAACCAAACTGAGCTTGTCCTCCAGGATGATTCAGCTTCAGAGAGAAAAACAATGTGTTAAAAAAAAGTAAAGTGATAGATTGAAAACTTACCTCCATAATTCTCCTTTGTAAAATAGGCAACACAATACATCTTTTTATATAGATGATAGTTAAGCAACATGTATTAACTTGCTAGAAACATTGAGTTCTATTTTGACTGTGACAGTTTGGTGGGCATAGCATCCTGGAATGTGCTCCGAGATCCTTACCAACCTTAGGAGCCTTCACACATCAGCTTCCCTCAGTGGGACTGGAAAATTTCATCAGTAATTAGAGCTCCTGGGTTCAGACACAGGAGGTGTAGAGATGATCCAGCATGAATTCACCTTCAGCTACTGGGGAAACTGAGGTTGTAGGTATGGCTTGGGGTATTAAAATTTCTTTG
Organism: Arvicanthis niloticus; assembly: GCF_011762505.2. Taxonomy (NCBI): domain Eukaryota; kingdom Metazoa; phylum Chordata; class Mammalia; order Rodentia; family Muridae; genus Arvicanthis; species Arvicanthis niloticus. Next base: position 22,835,147 of record NC_047669.1, on the reverse strand, counting down.
AAATATATGCAAGTACAAATTACAAATCAAATATTGGAAGTTTGGTTTAGGATCATGCATTTTCCTTAAGTACATCAACTTACCTTGTCAGCAATCTCCTGAATTTCTGGTGTGGCCGGTTTGGCCTCTGAGACACCTCCGACCATCATTTTGATGAGTAGCTTCTTAGCTGGGTTGGAATCTGAGAAGAAATGATCCTGCAAGCACAAAGACTCAGGATTATAAAGGGATCTGTAAACTCCTCCCCTATAATGTATTATCTCAATAGTATCAGAGGAACTGGGGTGTTGAGTGTGGCCTCAGGCAAGTCTTACTTCATCCCTAAGAGGAAATGCTAAGTGGAGTTGGGGGGAAATGGGTTGGGGGAAGTGAGCAAGCATGTGTGTCCAGGACTCAGGTGTGGTGAGCATGGTTCCTCCCTGCAATCTCTGTGCCAATAATGTCATCCTGTTGTGTCACATGAGGAAGGACATGCATAACGTGATTTTAAATATGTTAGAACTTGAAGAGTTATTTAAATAGAATACTTAGTAATGTCAAGGCTGGTTGCTCAGAATCCATCCAACTTCATAAAGATAATAAAAATGTCTACAGTGGATTTTACTTGCAGTTTTTAAAATATTTGTCACCAAATGTAAAGAATAACATGGCAAATACCTTCATTTCTTCTGCTGCTTTTGATTCTCTTGCTTTTTGGTTTTGTTTTGTTGTTGTTTTATCTTGAATTTTGAGACAAGGTTTGTCTGGGTAGCCCTGGATGTCCTCAGACTCACACTGTGATTAGGCTGGCCTCAAACTCACAGAGATCTCCCTGCCTCTGCCTCCCAAGTGCTACAATAAAAGACATACCCCACAATGTCTTGTGGTTTTTCTTTTGTAGTACAGCTTGCATGTAAACCAGGCTAGACTGGAACTTACACTGTAGCCCAGGCTTTCCTCAACCTCACTATGAAACTTGAACTTCTTACTCTTCTGACTCTTCCCACAGAGCACTGGGATTACAGGCATGGTCTTAAGTATCTGCTCCTTCTGCCTCTGCTTCCCAAGTAGTACAAATATAGTCAGTAGGTAACTTATCAGGTAATAACCCAACCATGTAAAAGGCAAAACTACTGTGTAGAAGAATTGCTGGGTGTCAAGAGGGAAGTGCTAGGGATAACAGGGAATAGGGCACAGTAAAGGGACAGAGGCTTGCTGCTCACCCATCAAAGCCCACTGGGGTGACTTCAACAGAGAGAAGGAAGGAAGACATGTTCAGTTCTGAGTGTCAGAGACATAGATGTCTGTTGTTTTATTGTCGTCTTTATTTAAACAATTTTAAAATTTAAGATAAATCTGAAATATTCATATCTAAAAACAACCAAAGACCTTTCTTACCATTGGACTAAGACTCTGTGAGAAAAAATCTGCTAAATCTCCTTTCTTTAGATGTGCAGAACCCAGAATTTCTAGTAATCTTTATATAACATCACTGCCTTAGGCATTTTTTTTAATCCTCTGCCTCAACTGATACAGCTCCACTGGGTCAGCATTGTAAATTCCTATTAGTTTGACTTACAAGTAAGAATTATAGCTGTCTAAAAAGAAGCAAAGGGAACGTGGCTTGAGGGTGCACTGTCTATCGACATGTTCTGATGCTTTGGAGAAGAAGGAAACATAGCTATGAACCACAAATGATGCAGACACACTGCACACTTCCTTTTCTGCCCTGTGCTTTCCCCTATACAACCTCTTTGTGCCAAGTGAGTTGGCCAAGATGGAACTTTGTGGCCCCCTCTGCTGTCATGCACCCAAGAAGTGCTCCATGGGTAAACTCTGGACTCCTCCCTACTAGCTGTCATCTTATAAACATTGACCTTCAAGCACTGAGAGACTGAGACTTCAGTAACAATTGGATCTTTGGCTCATGATTCCATGATAAGTCAGTTATGATGAAGAAGGCATGGCAGTAGGTGAGAGGCAACTGGTATCATGTGTCTGGTCTCAAGAGGCAGAGAAGGACAAGTGTTGTCTCTCACTTTACTTTGTTTGTTTAGTCTAGGACAATGCTATAGTGTCACCTATATATGAAATGGGTCTTGCTATCTCAATAGACCCAAAATTAAATATTCTTCAGAGACGTTTATATCCAAGGTCTTTCTAATAAATCCTATATAGTGGGCAAGATTGCCCATCTTGACAGGAAACCCAAATTCTAATAATTGATTTCATTATAGAAAGAGCTTTGCTATTATGTAGCTTAATATTTCCTTGAACCCCCATGTACCTGATCTTGACCTTGAACTTATAATCCTCTTGAATCTGCCTCTCAAATTCTGGAATTACAAGCATGTGCCTCTGTGCCCAGTACTTACACCTGTTAATTTTAAATGGTTTGTTCTTGTAAATTTCTTTGCTCATGTTCAGACTCAGTAAATGACAATTCTAGGTTGGGGATGTAGCTCAGTTGTAGAGTTCTTTGCAAAACTTGGTCAAGGTACTAGTGTCAATCCCTAGTTTGACCAAGAAAAAAAAATATTCCTTGCCACAGTGGATAATAGAACCCTACCTAACCATATGAAGACAGCCATAAAACCTAGAAACCCTGTTTAAAACTTCCCTGCCTTCCATGTAGGGGATGACTTTGAGCAGGTTGTTTAGCCAGCCTTGCCTGTAGTAAGCATACAATCTTCATTCTAGGAGGGACTCTGCCCAGTACCACAGAGATGGACCTCCTCACAGATAGACCTAGAGTCTGAAGAGGCTAACCTTGCTGGTTTTCCTACCCAGTCTTTCACCAGTAGCCATAAAGATCCCTGTCCAGTCACATCTGCAGTAAGCTGTCCACTTTTGGTTAAGTAAAAATATAAAAAATGGGCAGCAGGTTTTGGGTATCTGGGTCTTTATTTCCAAAGTTTCCTGTGTCATTTAAAACTTTAATTACATAAACATGTTACACATTTTTGTGCTGTCATCTGTTGTCATAGGAGTGTGAACCTTAGAAAGAAGAGGATGAGTCTTACCTGCTTGTGTGCCCCTACATGACATTCATTGTAATGATTCATTTTGCACTGAGTCAAAACTTTGAAATATGTTTCTTTGACACTCCTTTCTGTAAAATATAATTCTTTTCTTTTCTTTTCTTTTTCTTTTTTCTTTCTTTCTTTCTTTAGTCTTTCTTTCTTGTTTAAACACTGTTTCACTTGGAAGCTCTGGCTAGTGTGGAACTCACTATGCCGATGAGGTTAGCCTTGAACTCACAAACCTCCCTGTGCCTTGGCCTACATGCACTGAGATTAAAGGCAAGGACCTATTCCTGGCTGACAAATTTGAATATCAACATTTATTTCTCTGTAATTGTCCATACAGTAAAAACAAGTTCAGTAAGAGCCAAGGCATGGTTACTCTTGAGATTGGGAGAGGACAGGAAGGTGTTTGAGAGCAATGAAATAATGAATATGAAAATCAATGGGGAATGAGGAGGGCTATGCCACACTGCCTTCTGAGTGTGACTATGCCTCGGTATAGAAGAGCTCACTGCAGCCGGGGTCATCTATACAAGATCAAACCAACAGGATCACTCAGCCTTCCTGCTGCCAGTGCTAATTGGAAAGGACATCACAGTAGGAAGAAAACGTTTTGAAGATATAGAAGGGGAGTGGAAGGGAGAGTTGGTGGAATATGCATAATCACCATGGCTTTTATAGAGAGAGAGACAGAAAGAACAATATACAGACACAGACACACACGCACTCACACACACAAACAGGGAGGCAGAAAGGGAGGGGGAGAGAGAAAGACAGAGAGAAAGACAGAGAGAGGGGAAAGAAGAGACACAATGACAGAATGACAGAGAGAGAGATTCAGGCCATTACAATCTGGGCCAGAAGAAGTGTGTAGCTTTAATTATGAAGTATTTTCCTGTGTTTGGTCATAGCTGTAGCCGTTGCATCTCCTTGCAAGTTAACTGATTCACTATTTCAACTGGTTTTAATATCAATTTGGAATGTAGTAATGTCTAGAAATGTAGTAATGTCTAGAATGTCTAGAAATGGAGAAATTCTTGATTGATTACAATTGGAATCAGGTAAGTTAAGAGCATTCCCTAAAGAACTGTACCTGTTGCCTTAACTGCAGAGGGCATAGCCACCACCCCAACTGTTGGCAGCAGCTTTTTGCAGGGGTCTGGATAAAGAGATTGGCAGAAGGAAGATAGCTTGCTTCTGATCTCTTCACCTTCCCTCTGTCTCCAAGTTGATTTACTCTGTTGAAATCAGAGCCAATATTTCCAGGCTTCCACTAGGAACTAAAGACAAGAAGGTCCCCAGGAACCTTCCAGGTGTTTGGTGCCAGAGAGGGACTGGCTCTTCCTGTACCCGTTGTCTTTATTGTATGGCCAGCCACAGAGAACTAGATATTGACATTCAAAGGTTGTCAGGCAGATGTGATGGCGCTAGCCTCTAATCTCAGGGCTTGAGAGTCTGAGGCTAGTGGAGCTCTGTGAGTCCAATGAGAGCCTGATCTCCATAGTGAGTTCAAGGATAGCCTGATCTCCATAGTGAGTTCCACAGTAGCCAGAGCTCCCGGGTAAGGCACTCAGCCTTGTGGACTGGTTTGCTGTCTCTCCAGCAAGGGGTTCCAGCTGCCGTGGGAATATTCTGACTGCCTATGCAGTCATCCTCAAGAACCAGGCAGCCTCTGGCCTTTCAGCCTCTCAGGTGTGATTCAGCTGATGCTGCAGTTTTAAGAAAGCTGACTCAATGAAGTCTTTCCTGTGGATATTTGCATCCTACTGGTTCTTTCCTGCTTGAGAACTCTGACTGATACACTCTCCTCACTGGAGTCTTTTCCTGCCTGGTTAAGGGCACTGCCAGCCACCCAGCAAGCTGCTCAGTGCAGAAGCCAGAGGGATCTTCTTTACCTTCTTATTTCCAAATAGGATCTATCAGACAAAATGGCCCTTTCCTGTTAAAAATTATCAGGAGTTCTTAGTTCTCCTCATGGTAGTCCGGGTGACTTTTGTAAACACATTTTGGAAACAGCGGGGCTGGTGGGGATAGGAAGAGAGAGAGAGAGAGAGAAAGAGAGAGAGAGAGAGAGAGAGAGAGAGAGAGAATGCACTGTTAAGTCTTGGTGCTCAGTCTTTGCCTAACTTCATCTCAATGTAGTTTCCCAGTTGCTGCATGCTAGATGCAAGTCTCATTTAACTCTAAGAAGACACGCCAAGCTCTTCTCCATTTACACTGTTTGCACTTGACACTGCAAGTCAGAAACCCTCCTTCTTGGAACATATTCATCATCTCATTAAAAATATTGAAAAATATTGAATATCTGAAGTAATGGATGGATTAACTTGTTTGGTTTAATGATCCCACATGGTATTCAGAACTTGAAAGTCACTTTATACTTGACAAATTCTTGGGATGACCTACAGATATTGTCTTTTTGGGGTATGAAAAAATGTGTCACTTGTGCTCCACTATGTTTGTAGCAGCCTTGTTCAAAATAGCCAGGAACTGGAAGCAACCTAGATGTCCCTCAACCGAAGAATGTGGTTCATTTACACAATGGAATGCTATTCTGGTATTTAAAACAAAGACATCATGAATTTTTCAGGCAAATAATGAAGCTTGGATATATCATCCTGAGTGAGGTAACTCAGACCCAAAAGGACCTATATTACCATAGTATTCACTGATAAGTGGGTATTGGCCAAAATGTAGAGACTACCATGACACACTGAAAGACCCAATAAAGTGAAGCAAGAAGGAAGTGGGGGGCAGGACCAGGTATGGTGAGACAGGAGAAAGGCCTATGGGGGCAGGAGAATAAATAGAAATATGTACCTGTTGTGAGTGGGGCACTGGTGTAACTTTGTTTTTTTATACCTTTCTTTTAATGATGGTTGTTAAGTGCTCTAACCTCCTTTTTAGCCCACCACCTACCACAGGTCATGGGAAAGAAAGGAAGTGGACCTGTTCAGAAATGGTTCTTTGGAGCAAATTCCATCTGCATTGTCAGGACATCAGCAGTTCAGTTCACAGTTCTGCAACAACAGCTTAATCCACTTGCAAAGACTCTATGGATATATCTGAAGTCCAGTTCAGTAGTGATGGGATAGCAGCTGCAGCAGACCTGACAGAAAAAAAACAGGTCTCAGCTGAAATGGCACAACTTCAGGCAAACAGGCACTCCAGGAAAAGTCCTTCACTGTGCCTCTCTCAATGACTCGAAGATCAGTAAAAATGTGAGACCAAGAAATGTTTAGCTATGCACGCAAACCAAACTCAGGCCCCTTCACTGACAATTGAGTCTTATTTATACTCCCTGCAAACATTACATGTCCTCCATGGGTATTGCTCCACCATGTGTCTGCTTCAGCATGTGAGTCTGTCTCAGCTGATATGACTCTGCCAATTGGCCCAAGTCCACAGAACCTGCAAGAAGCCACCAGCATACCAGCAGAAGTTTTTTGGTGGATTTCTGTCTATGTAATCTTGACAAAATGAGCTCAACTATTTAAGGTAGATCAACACACGTGTGAATCCTTTGTCACATATCTTCACATGCTTGCTTTAGCAGAACATAAATTTTCCTTCATGGGTCTACCTTAGCCTTTCACCTGAGCCCCCAATAGCAAAACAATCCTTCATGTGTCTGCTTTAGCAAAATGTCCTTTTACTTGTGTCTGATTTAGGAAAACACTCCTTCATGTGTTTGCCCCAGCAAAACAGCATCCATCACTTTTCAAGGAACCCTTAAGTTTCTAGTTCAAGGTGGTGGTGGGCAGGTTTGGGGGGAATCTTTAGGAAGTTCCAGAGACCTGGGATGAGAGAGGCACCCTGGACTCAATGTGGATGACTTTAGCCAAAATGCCCAACAGTGGAGATACAGAAACTGAAGAGACCATCTCCAATAGACAGACAGGACCCCAATGGAGGGACCTACAAATTTTTGACCAAAAATTGTTCCAGTCTAAAAGAAATAAAGGGACAAAAGTGGAGCAGAAACTAAAGGTATGACTGTCCAATGACTGAACTAAATTGAGATTTATCTCATGGGCAGTCCCTGACACTATTACTGATGCTATGTTGTACTTGTAGACAGGAGCCTAGCAAGACTGTCCTCTGAGAGGCCTTGCCCAGCAGCTGACTGAGACAGGTGCAGATACCCACAGCCAAGCATGAGACAGAGGTCAGGAACCCCTATGGAAGAGTTAGGGGAAGAATTCAAGGAACTGAAGAGGATGTCAACCTCAAGGGAAATCAAACCTGCACCCCTGGAAACTTCCAGGGACTGAGTCACCATTCAAAGGGCATACATGGGCTGGTCTGGAGCCCCAGGCACATATATAGCAGAGGGTTCCCTTTTCTGGCCTCAGTGGGAGAAGATAGGCCTCATCCTGTATAGAATTGATGATGCATGGTGGGGTCCAAAGGTGGGGCCACCCTCTCAGAGGTGATGGGGAGGGATGATGGGAGGAAGATCTCTGCAAGGAGGGACTGGGAAATGGGGGCAACATTTGAGTTGCAAATAAATGAAATAATTAACCAATTTCCAAAGAATAAAAACAAAAACCAAGAAAAAAAGAAAAAAAATAAGACAGACAGAAAGAAAAATGTGTCCCTGTGTTTTCAATTGTTAATTGAGATGATACCAGGCTAACAGGAGATGTAAATGTTTGTCACTTTCTCACTTGTTCAAAAATGAAAAGCAAGCTGCTGTGTCATGTGGCCTCCAAAACCAACTGGTTTGGTGTGTGGCTTTTTCTATAATTAATGTGGACATCTTAAACTAGGGCAGTAGAAGAGGCAGAACTCTGTGCAGGCAAAGATACTGACAGATGCAGAAGGAAGACTGAGGGGAGGTAGCAGAGACCTGGGAAGAATACAATGAGAAGCACTTGGAGAAGTTGGGTTAAGTTAGAGGTTAGCTGAGAGACTGTCCCAGGAAAAGGCCAATGGCCTTGAACTATGTAGATGTGTCTGTGTCTTTATGAAACCTCAAACAGTCCCAGGAAAGCCCAGCAATACCTAGTGCACCAATGTGGGGCATGAGATGCAGACTAAAAACATGAATTCCAGACACAAGACCCAGAAGACAGAATCCAGGCACAGGAGCATGAGGGGAGGCATCAGCTGGAGTGGGAGAAGCTAAACTCTCAGACCTCAGAGTCAGTACTGTGTGCTCAGAAAGGAGGGATCAGTTCCCAGAGGACACTTCAGAGAAGGTTAAACACTGAAATAAATATCATGTTTTTAGCAGTAAAAGAATAAGTAGAAATGGTTTTTGAAATGTGTATAGAGCTGCAAAAGGAAAAGAAATTGAGTATTGGCAGTCACAGAAAAAAATTTTAAATGAATATAAAAGTCTCCAAAGATGAGAGAGAATTAGAAAAAATAAAATATTTTCTGTGTTAAAAATGGAAAACACTATAGCAGAGGGCATCTGTACCCTATGTAGTTTCGTTTAGTTTTCACCAAAGAACTAAGTATAATGATCACAGATTTCTCTGTCCACTCTAAGAAACGTCTGAGTATAGAAGAAAAAAATCTGCTTATCTTTCTTTCTCAAATTAGTGTCAGTCTCATTCCTTTCGTAGCTGGCCTGGCTAGAGAAATGTTGCATTGCGTGTAATTTTAAAAAACAGGATTCCACCTTCGCCTGTGACCTAGAGGCCCACACTCTGGCCCTTCCTGGCTTAGCTCTGAGATCAGCTCCTTGGCAGAGGCCCGAGCTGCCCTGAGCCTTACATGACTGCTGCTTCCTTCTCAGACCAATGCATGACAGCAAAAGCCCCTTCTCTTTCCCTGTATCTCCTTTCTTCTCCTAGGACCCCAATGCCCCACCTGTCCCTAGTGCCCAGCAATTGGCTCCCGGCCTCCTCTATTGACCAAATCAAGAACCATTAAGGAACCAGACTTTAGTATCAGAACCTCCCTCTACAGAGAAAAACTAGACACCTTTTAAAAGTACCATTATACAGAACTGTTAGAAAAACTACAATAATTTTTCCAGCTACCATAAAGCAATTCCCTCCAGAAGAGCAACACACAGGTTATGATGAATTTAGATGGCAACCCATAGAGATGATAGCTCTATGGGGATTTATTTATTTACTTATTTAAAAGTAATATAAAACTATTTGTTGACCACTGTTCACCATTACTTCCAGTAAAGTAAATATGCAGTTGGATGACATTCTGATACTACAAAGTTACTTTTCTGGCTCATTGAACCATAACAAAATACTGAAAAGATTGATCCTACCAGGATGGAATGAGTCAGGATAAAAATAAAAAATAAAATAAAATAAAAAGCATGCAAGTCATTAATTGGTATTATCAAATTTTGTTTACTCACTTAATCACCAGGTCTTAAACTGCCAACATTAGCTCCAACCATGATTCTATTTCCACATCAAAGAGATTCCATGAATCATAACCTTTTAGTACAGATTTTAACTTTATCAATGAATGTTTCACCAGAGGAACCTTTATGAAGACTGGCTGACCTGGACCTGCCTCTAGAGTGCTGGGATTAAAGGCGTGCACCACCACACTTGGCCCAAGTCTTGTTATTAAATCACACTACTACTTTGTCTAAATCCATTTTCTGAAGTGGGAGTTGGTATGGACAACATTCTGTAAATAACCTACTGTATTTACGTGATAATACATCAATTCTGATGTGGTTGCTTTTAAACTATCCAATAAATCACAGAATCTGCTTAATTAGAAATCTTATGGTTTCAGGAAAATATTTTCAATGAAGGAAACTCAACTTGTGTTTTCATCTTCAGTTCTTTTGAGTATTAAAAACAAGACAAAACAAACAAGTTATGTAAGTGTTTTATGCATACACCACATACAAACAAAAAAAAAAAAAAACAAACAAACAAAAAACCCAGAATGGTCCTTCTGTGTCCCAGTTAAAAATAAGTTCAGACTGAGTAATGACTGTAAAATCTCCCCAGCATTTAAGAAAAGCTGTTCTTCAAAGCTGAGGAATTACAACATGGTGTCAAATATTCTATTGATAAAGGAAGTAATTAAAGAAAGCTCTTACTTTCTCATATACATATATATATACATATATATACATACACACATATGTATATATATACATATATATGTGTATATATATATACACATACATATATATATACACATATATATGTACATATACATATGTGTGTATGTATATATATGCATGTGTGTGTGTGTGTGTGTGTGTATGCAAACAATTATTGTGCTTCATCTTTGGGACAAGAATGCCAAGTCAGCCTCTCCTCACAGAAGGGAATGACAATCTGAGGACACTTCATATTTGCCTCCTTTGCCAGCACAGGGTCAGCCTCATCTGAGTCCTTCCATTTCTTGAGAAACATTAATTCTCCACTGCTGTCTGTGGCACCAATGATTCGTTCAGGATCAAGACCTCTGACAAAGCCCCTTGGCTTGTCAGCAGCATCTCTCTTCTTCTTCGATTTGCTATCATCAGATTCACTGTCAGATAAGGTTTCCTTTTTGTCCCATCTTTTTCTTTACCAGCTTTTTGAGAATTAAGAAATGCTTCAATTAATTCTGGGCAATCTAAATTTTCTTCTGGTTCCCAAGTATTATCTGTGAACCCCTTCCACTTCAGGAAATACTCCACCTTCCCATTCACTACACTATGGTCCAGTACTTTTTCTACCACAAATTCTTCAGGCTCTGCCTCTTCAACTTTTTTTACTCTTTTTATTCTGTTTCTTTCCCATTTTTTGAAATGTAGTTTTATTGGAGGCCATTTTTTAAATTTAATCAGAGACTTGAAGAGTTAACGGCTCCAATGCTCAGGGTTGCAGATCCTGCAGAGTCTCCTGCCTGCTTCAGCTCAGCCACACCAGAGGGAAGGGGGAGTGTGCAGTTCTTATCTATGGGGATTTAAAGAAGCAATTGTAGCTTCTGGTTTCCATCTGAACCCAGAGCTGATCCTGTGCCACAGTGCTCCATACCCAAATACTACCAGGAGAGAGCTGGTCTCCCATGAATGCCATCACACCTGTGAGCACAGGTAAGATCACCACTTCTGCTAAAATTCCTGGCCCAAGAAGGACCAGCCCAGAGCCATCAGGACACAGAAACCAAGGCACAGCCAGGGACGGGATCCTTCCAGTTTCCTCTGGTACCCGGAGCTGAAATTGTGCCACAGCTCTCCACACCCAAATTCATCCTAGAAAGAACTGGTCTTCCAGGAGTACTGACACACAGGCCTGCAGGAAGGAAAAGACACAAGCAGAGACAGCAAGACCAGCTAACACCAGAGATATTCAAATGGTGAGAGGCAAGGGCAAGATCATAAGGAACAGAAGTCAAGGCTACTTGGCATCATCAGTGTTAGTTGTTTTAAGAAAAAGTCCGAGTTGTTTTAAGAAGTCCGACCGCAATTCAGAACAGACCACTCCAGACCACACGGTTCCAAGAGGGAGGAGGTTTATTCAGGAGATAGGGCAAAGGTGGGGAGAGGAAGGTGGAAGAGATAAGAGAGAAGAGAAGTAGAGGCCGGCCATGACCACGTGGAGAAAGAGGAAGGTGGGGGAGGGGACAGAGAGGCAAGAGGGTAAGAGAGAGGGAGAGAGGGTAAGAGTAAGAGAGTAAGAGAGTGAGGAGGGGGCAAGCAGCCCCTTTTATAGTGGATCAGGCCGACCTGGCGGTTGCCAGGTAACTGTGGGGAGGAGCATACCTGGCTGTTGCTAGGTAACTGTGGAGGTGGAGTTTAGACAGAATACTAACAAAGAGAACACAAATGTCAGCACCAGACTACTATACCCTGTGCCCTTCCCCCACGCTGCCAATCTGTCTAGGTTGAGCAGGCCCTAGGTTGAGCAGGCCAGAACATGCTGTTTACCACTAGAGAGACCCGAATAACAAAGGACCTGGGAAGCTGCCTGCATTGGAGACCCGAAGTTGGCCACAGGAGTTGAGTTGAATAAACTACCTGATGAGCCCATGATTAAGGATGCACACCCCTCACCCATGCTGCTGAGATGAAGTGCCAGAGAAGACTCTTCTCTGGGGGGTGGGGTTTCCCCTTTATATGTGAAAGCAAATTATTAAACTTGAAGCCTTGATCAGAGAACTTTGTCTTGGCTTCATCTTTTCTTGCCCTCCTTCCCCCTTCAATTCCCAGCCCCCCTTTCAGGTGAACCCAGTTGACTTGTGGCTGCGGGCGGCTACAATACCCAGCAAAACTCTCAATTACCATAGATGGAGAAACCAAGATATTCCATGATAAAACCAAAGTTACACAATATCTTTCTACAAATCCAGCCCTACAAAGGATAATAGGTGGAAAACTGCAACACAAGAAGGGAAACTACACCCTAGAAAAAGAAAGAACCCAAAAGAAGATAGCCACAGAAACATGAAAATAACATCAAAAATAACAGGAAGCTACAATAACTTTTCCTTAAAATCTTTTAACATCAATGGACTCAATTCCCCAATAAAAAGCCATAGACTAACAGACTAAATACATAAACAGGACCCAGCATTTTGCTGCATACAGAAAACATACCTCAGTGACAAAGACAGACACTACCTCAAAGTGAAGGCCTGAAAAACAATTTTCCAAGCAAATAGTCACAAGAACAAGCTGAAGTAGCCATTCTAATAGTGAATAAAATCGACTTTCAACCAAAAGTTATCAAAAAGGATAAGGAAAGACACTTCATATTGTCAAAGGAAAAATCTACCAAGAACAACTCTCAATTCTGAACATCTATGCTCCAAATGCAAGGGCACCGGCATCCATAAAAGAAACTTTACTAAAGCTCAAAGCACACATTGCACCTCACACAATAATAGTGGGAGACTTCAACACCCCACTCTCATCAGTGGACAGATCATGGAAACACAAACTAAACAGTGACACAGTGAAACTAACAGAAGTTATGGACCAAATGGATTTAACAGATATCTATAGAGCATGTCATCCTAAAAGAAAGGAATATATCTTCTTATCAGCACCTCATGGTACCTTCTCCAAAATATACCATATAATCAGTCACAAAACAGGCCCCAATAGATACAAGAAAATTGAAATAATCAATGTATTCTATCATATCATCACGGACTAAGGCAGGTCTTCAATAGCAACAAAAACAACAGAAAGCCCACATAGACATGTAAACTGAACAGTGTCCTACTCAATGTTAACTTGGTCAAGGAAGAAATAAAGAAAAATTAAAGACTTTTTAGAATTTAATGAAAATGAAGGCTTGTCATACCAAAACTTATGGGGCACAATGAAAGCAGTGCTAAGATAAATCCCATAGCTCTGACTGCCTCCAAAAAGAAAGTGAAGAGAGCAGATATTAGCCACTTAACAACACACTTGAAAGCTCTAGAACAAAAAGAAGCCAAGAAGAGTAGATGGCAGGAAATAACCAAACTCAGGGCTGAAATCATCCAAGTAGAAGCAAAAAGAACTATACAAAGAATCAATGAAACCAGGAGCTGGTTCTTTGACAAAATCAACAAGATAGATAAACCATTAGCCAGACTAACCAGAGGACATAGAAACAGTACCCAAATTAACAAAATCAGAACTGAAGAGGAAGATAAAACAACAGAAAGTGAGGAAATCCAAAAAAATCACCAGATCCTACTACAAAAGTCTATATTCAGCAAAACTGGAAAATCTGGATAAAATGGATAATTTTCTAGACAGATACTAGGTAATAAAATTAAATCAGAATCAGATAAACCATTTAAACAGTCCCATAACCCCTAAAATAATAGAAGCAGTCATTAAAAGTCTCCCAACAAAAAAAGCCCAGGACCAGATGGTTTTAGTGCAGAATTCTATCAGACCTTCAAAGAAGACCTAATACCAATACTTTTTAGAATATTCCACAAAATAAAATGGAAAAAATCATTACCAAATTCATTCTATGAAGTCACAGTGATGCTGATACCAAGACCACGCAAAGACCCAATAAAAAAAGAGAACTTCAGACCAATTTCCCTTATGAATATTGATGCAAAAATACTTATAAAATTCTCCCAAACTGAATCCAAGAACACATCAAAACAATCATACATGACCCTTCTGGTCTGCTCCTGCGCCTAGGACACCAGCTCTGCACCAATCCCCCCAAACCCAGAGGAGGCTGGACTCTCAAAAGCTCTAACATGCCCAGAAGTGTAGGTAAGTAGACCGTGACACCACCTCCAGAAAACAGGGAGTAAGTGGGACCCACGGCACCCAGGATATCCCTCAAGGCCAGTGGTATGGAACCCTTCAAGTCTGCTCCTATGCCCAGAGCAGTTCTAGAGCTTCAGCTCTGCACCCAATCCCCCCAAACCCAGAGGAGGCTGCACTTCCAGGAGCTCTAACACACCCAGGAACATAGGACCACAGGATTTCAGGAGCTTGGGCACACCAGGATTTCAGGATGCCAGAAGCAGCCTGACTCCCAGGAGCTATCACAACCAGGATCTCAGGATCACAGGATCACTGAGACAGCTGGACTCTGAGGAGTTCTGACACAATCAAGATAACAGGACAGACAGGCTCCAGTCAGAGACAGTGAGTGAAGGTAGCACTAGAAATAAAAAGATGGCGAAAGGCAAGTGCAAAAATATAAGCAACAGAAACCAAGGTTACTTCGCATCATCAAAACCTAGTTCTCCCACCATAGCAAGTCCTGAGTACCTCATGATACCAGAAAAGCACAATTCAGATTTAAAATCACTTCTCGTGATGATGATAGAAAACTTTAAGAAGGACATAAATGTGGGAACAAACTTTGCTGCAGTCCATCGGAGTGGTCCCAAACAGGCCTTCAATGCTGCCGGCTCCCACATACACACAGCAGAAGTGGCATACCGGTGGCTTGCGGGTCCCAAAAGATACCAGAAAATCCAGTTCCAAAGGCTGGAAACCTGGCAGCAGGCCCCAGAAGACACGTGGAGTCCAAGAGTTCAAAGCTTTATTGTTCATGGCAAATGTGGATGGATCTGGATGATGCGTGTCCCCCCCTAAAAGCCAGGGGGAACTGGCTTAAATAGGGAGGGGGGAAAAGAGGAATTTAATTGAGCTATGTTCCCCCCACACACACTCCTGGCCTTTAGATAACTCATGAATGTGAAAATCTCAAGGCTGAGGCCTGTTAGTCACTCCCTCTACTTGTAGCTGTAGATGGTGTCTTAAAACCTCTCTGGGAGGAGCTACTGAGCCAAATGTGTCTGCAAGGCGCAGGTTAATCAGAGATGTGGAACTCATGTAGGAGCCTGAATTCTGGGGGTGGGGCTGAACACCTGCCATTTCTCCAATGGAGAGTCAGGGTTCAAAGGCCCATGCCCACCCAAGAACCAAGACATCCTTCCATGGCCAACACATAAATAACTCCCTCAAAGAAATGCAGGAGAACACATGTAAATAGGTAGAAACCCTTAAAAAGGAAACACAAAAATTCCTTAAAGAATTACAAGAAAACAATCAAACAGGTGAAGGAATTGAACAAAACCATTCAGGATATAAAAACGAAAGTAGAAATAATAAAGAAATCACAAAAAAATAAAATAAAAAAAAAGCCTACCCAGGAGATAGAAAACCTAGGAAAGAGATCAGGAGTCATGGATGCAAATTCCCCTACTAAGTGTAAGAAGATATAAAATGATGTCATATTAATGCATATTTAAAGTTGTTTATAGAAAAAAGACAATTACAAATGGTCAGAGAAATTATTCCACATGTGTACATCCACAGATACATACATATGTAGAGTCTAGAACAGGCAAATGCAGACAGAAGGAGGTAGTGGCTGCTTAGCAATGGGTGGTGAGGGGAGAGGGAGGAAGGTAGAGGACAGACAGCTCTTCCTTGTGTGTGGAAAGGAAAATATTGTGAAATGACATGGTGAGGTTTGCACACATTTGTGAATATACTAAAAGTCCCTGAAGAGAACACTTGAAACATCTGAACTGTATAGTATTTATGGTATATAAGTTATTCAATAAAAGTATTTAATGGGTCAAACAGGGGCTCAGTGGGTAAGGGCATTTGTCACCAAGCCTAACTACCTCAGTTTGGGCCTTGGATCCATGTGATGGAAAGAGAACCAATTTCCTCAAGATATCTTCTTGACCACAAGTGGGCTGTGCCATTTTAAAAGAAGACAGAAGTTACATGGTGTACATGACTCTGGACTAGACCTGTATAATAAATGACATTATTGCCACAACAAGAGAAGCTTGATTGCTACCTGGGGAGAAGATGTCACTGTGCCATCAGTGTTCATTTCCTGGTCTTATTGTTGGGTTTTGGTTTTGTATGAGAATAGCCTTGTGGGAAGTACACATTGCTATTTGCCCTAGTGAGCACTGTTGGATTCTAAGTATCTAAAACCAAGGGACGAGCTTCCCAAGAAATATACACGGATAGGACTCGCTGCAATCGCATGAGGTTTATTGATACTGGTGCACCAGGGCTCCATTGTATGCAGGCAAAAGAGCACTGAATTAGAGTTGGGGGCAATATTTATACCATATTCACAGGGCTCATAAAGGCAGTTTTACCTCTTAATCAACAACTAAAAAGACTAACTTCAACAGCTCTCCCAAGCTCGGCTTTTGTTCCCAGACCCGGTTGCTAAGTAACTCAAGTTTGTACCTTATCTTTTACAACAAACAGAGAGTCAACTTAAGTAGCTTCTGTTTACTCAGGTTTTACTGTGCTAAGGGCTCACGAACTCTTGTCTTGGGTCTTTCTTCCTCTGAAATGTTTGTTGAGCCTTTGAAATGTGCCTCTCTCAGGATGTGTCCCTGGGAGAAGTTAAAGTTTGAGTTTAAAACCAAAATCAGAGCTTTTTATTAATTTTTAAGTTTCTACAGCACCAGAAACCATTTGTTTGTGATGGGAAATCACTGCAATTGACTTTGAAGTTCAGGGGAAGCATGGGGGAAGGGAGAGGGCAGCTTTTTTTTTTAAATTAGTTATGATTTTTGAAACATGCCTTGTAAAACATCATATTCAATTTTGAAATAAGAAAACAGAGAAGACATGTTTGGTTTCAGGCAAACGAAGGCATCAAGGAGTGTGCTTCCCTGACAGCCAGCAATGCACCTGCAGTGAGGATGGGGTGATAAGATCCTGTACACAATTGCAACTGAGCCATAGGTTATATAAAGTTTCCGGTCAGAATTGTTCATTGTGGAGTTTCTACTCTGAACTGTGAACATTGTACTCTTTTTGGCAATATGTATATTAAAAATTGGAATGATACAGAGATAACCATGGCCCTTGCCCAAGGATGACACACAAATTCATGACACATTCCATATTTAATAATAATTGTCTGGGAAGTAAAGGTCAACACAATACTGAGCAATGAGGGAGGAAAACAGTTATTTCAAGAATGTTTCTTTATTGATGGCTGCATCTCTTTACAATGAGAGGAATCAGGTCACTTTAGAATTTGCTGCTTAGAATTTGCACTTTAGAATTTGCTTTAGATGATGTAGGTCAGCTCATCATCCTTGGTTTTATTAGTCTGATAACCCTGAAGTTTCAAATCATCTTCTCCAGAAAGGCCTCTGAAGACTTTTATGTGAAGGAAACAACCATGCCCTACATCCATCTGAAAAATATAAAAGAAGAAAAGAAGAAAGAAAAAAGATAGAAAGAAAATAGAATGAAAGAAAAATAGAAAGAAAGAAAGAAAGAAAGAAAGAAAGAAAGAAAGAAAGAAAGCCAAGCAAACTATTCACATGAATTTTTATGGTATTACAGATCTTCTTTTTATTAAGACTTGATGTGTCAAGCTCTCCTAATACGACACTTCTGGCCCAACACAGCACCCATGAACTGAACTCACATCAAGCCTCAACTTAAGAGAAAGAACAGCTAACAATATGGCAGAAAACATATCTTAGATATATTTTAATACCTTTTAGAAAAATAATTATTCAAATTATTTGTATTTCAGAACATCAGGTAAAATGCAATTCCTGAAGATGTCAGAAAAGGGTGTTAAACCCCCTCAAACTGTAGTCAGAGATGGTTGTGAGCTGCCATGTGGGTGCTGAGACCCAAACCCTGCAAGAACAGTCAGAACTCCTACCTACTAAGCCATTTGTCCAACTGGATTTTATGTATTGCACTTTTCATTAAAATCTTGGTGCAGGTTACATTCCAGAGTTAAATTTTATTTTCATGATGCCTGGAGAGGACCAGAGGGAAGCCTGTGGTTTTGGTAATTCTGTTTTCTGACTTCTAAGTTGAGATAAAATTGTCATATACTTTGATAAGGGAAAAGAAACTCAGATTTGCTTTAAAAAAAAAAATATGGACAGTATGGTCCCCGTATCCCTGTGTTACAACCTACATTGTGAATGCCTACCAGGCTGCCTCCTTTGTAAAATAAAAATAAATCATCTTAGGAACCATTGGGATAACACACCCAATGGTATTTTTCAGCCTGAACATGGATGGGACCTAGACAATCAGGACAAGAATTGCCACTTTGTTCTTTATGACAACAATAAAAGTTTTATGTTCTACAGAAGACATTGTGCCTGGTATCACTTCGTACCTTAAACTTCAAGTGCTACTAACCAAAGTATATCATTATATATGGTACTATGATGGGCATCATACAAAGTGTATATACGTGCATGCACGTATGTGTGCTTGTGTGTGTGTGAGTGTGATCACACTGACTTCTTAGTGTAGGTCTGCATTCACAAGGTAAAACAAGGTAACTATCCTATCATCCAATGGACTGGGGGGTCTTCCACCTGCAAGTGTCTTCATTAAAGACCAGTGGTAGAGATGAAGTTAGAGTTGGGACAACAGGAAACAATCACAGTAGGGTTTGAGGGAGGTCTGAGTCCAACCTTAATGAACAAATTTTGTCCAGCGACGACTTGAGATTTATACTCAACAGCTTTGAATTTTTCATATTTCTCATTGGTTTTCTCTTCAAGCAGTGGTCTGACCTGAGGAGAAGAAAGTAATGATGTTAGGGCTGTGTTAACTCAGTTTACCTGAGTCACCAACCTTCTGAGAGTCCTCAGAGATGCTGATGAACCTGAGCTGGCAGCCCAAGCCTCTAGCCTCTAATCTCAGAACTTGGAAGACTGAGACAGGAGAATGTCACTCAAGAGCAGCTTGGTAATCTCAGAACTTGGAAGACTGAGACAGGAGATTGTCACTCAAGAGCAGCTTGGGTTATGTAGAAAGCTCCAGGCTGTTGGAGCTACCAATTGAATTCTGCCTGAAAAATCAAAACACAAAGACACACAGACAGACAGACAGACACACACACACATACACAGGCACATATATACAAACACACACAGAGAGATACACACAGACAAGACACAAACACTCACAAACACACAGACAGAAACACATATACACAGAAAATAGGAAAACAAAGCAATAAACAATGTAGTCATGATTTGCAACGAAGGGTCCAAATAGGTGTATCTATGATTGATCAATTAATACGAAGTAAACAGCACATAATGTAGATTTTTTTCTGGGCCCCCACAGATCATTCTAAGGATACAATAACGCCCTCTGGCCCGACACTGTGTGGGGACCCAATAGACCAGAATCTTAGAGGAGTAGACTAAATTTCCTGACTTAACAAGGGCTTTCTGTAGTATCTGCACCATGTATTTCTTTGAAGGGGAAGGATTGCTGTGACTGAAAGAAATGTTTCCTAAAAATACACAGTTTACTGCCTGCTTCTCTGCCTCTCAACAATTTACTGAGAGTTGTCCCCTCAGGCTGTCTCCTGCAAGACTGCACAGATGAGTGACATCTGGGAGCTGAGCCACCACCCTGTACCTGCTCACCTGACATTAAAGAGGTTGGCAGCAGTGCTTAATCTACTTTTTGGTCATAAACTTGTTATCATGAAAAAGTGCTTAATTAAGATTTATTTTATAATTTTCCCTAGATATCATGACTTCCTCTGCACTGTTAAATTTGAGGGAGAAGAGGCCATTTGTTTCAGTAATTTATGTAGCTTCTATAGTTTGTAGCCAGATGCTGAACACCTAAGAGTGACTCAGGAAATGTCCCTGTGAAATGGTTCATGGCTATGCATCTCCCATGGTGACTTAAGTCTGAGTCCCTGGCTTCCACAGAGGAGGAAAGTTTGCTGCATTCCCTCCCCTCATTCCTGCAGAGCTCCCCAGAGTGATGAGGATGTGCAGAGGTAAAGGACACATTAGTTTCTTATGTGGGTGACTCTTAGCATTTTGTGTCTTGGTTTCATCCTCTAAAAATAGGATGGAATGCACCCATGCCTGCCTGAAGACTCTGAAGATCAACTGAGAAGTGGGACTGAAATCAAGGATTTTAAAACAGAAAAGCTCCTTCCCAGGGTGTGGTGCTTTGTTAATATCTCTGTCTCATTCTGCTTCTCTGGAGCTATAAGAACACATTTCTAAATTTATTTTATAATTGAAGTTGTGGTCCACAGATAGTGTCATTATCAAGACAAGCCCTTCTAGTACCTTCTAAACTTAAACACTATATGATCAAAGTACATTTTATGTATGTATGAAATCCTCAAAGAACTAATGAGAATATCATGTTCAAAATGACCCTAGCCAGGCAGGATGACACACTCTTATAGTCCGAGGTACTTGAGAGGCTGGAAGCAAGAGGATTACTTCAACCTGTAAGGTTTTGATCACTTGGAAAAAAATAGCAAGACCCCTGTTTCAAAAGAACAGTTATTCTAGGTAACCAGATGATCATTTACAAAATTATGAAAATCTGCAGTAACTTTATTTCAAGTAACTCTATTTTCCTGTCTATCCTCCCCACACTGCTGGTTCCTGAGGCATCTCAGGGGGGCTTTTTATTTCTGTCAACATAAATACCAACTATGATTCATTTGTGTATATTTGATTTTGAAATGATTTTTACTGGAAGTTATTTTAGTCCTTTTAGCTCTTTCTTCTTACAGGTGAAATGGAGGATTTTTCTGTGACATCTTATTTTAAGGCTTCATCTCTCCATGCCTTCTAGGATATTAGGCCCTACAGGAAAGTGAAGTCATGGGTAGGAGTGCCCACTCTCCCAGAGACCTTGGAAGAAATGTAGACTAGCAGGCCAGTTTAGCCCTCTTCAGTCAGATCTTCATTCTGTCTAGAGCAACAGGTGACTCCTGTGCTCATTTAAGGTTGAGAACACCAACTTGATGTGAGGACTCTAATGAAGATTTAAAGATTTAATATTCCTCAAAAATGAAATGCTCCAAAATATTTATTGAAATAATTCTATGGGTGAGAACTATTTAGCCTTAAATATTTAGCCACTGAATTTCAGGCCTGTGACACCATCAAGAATGTTCAGTGCCCCAAGCATGAAGGCTCCCATTTTTTCTACTCACAAAAAATCTGATAGTACTTAGCATGGTGGCACATGCCTGTAATCCCAGCACTTGAAAAGTTGAGGCAGCAGGAGTGCCTTGAGTTTGAGGCTAGCCTGAGTTACCTACATGCTAGACCATCTAGTAAGATCAACTCTCAAACAAACACACAAACAAATAAGCAAATAACAAACCAAACTGAGCTTGTCCTCCAGGATGATTCGGCTTCAGAGGGGAAAACAATGTGATGTAAGAAATAAAGTCACAGGGCTGGAGAGATGGCTCAGTGGTTAAGAGCACTGACTACTCTTCCAGAGGTCCTGAGTTCAATTCCCAGCAACCACATGGTGGTTCACAACCATCTGTAATGGGATCCAATGCCCTTTACCAGTGTGTCTGAAGAAGTGTACTCATATACATAAAATAAATAAATAATATTTAAAAAAAAGAAATAAAGTCACAGATTGCAAACTTACCTCCTTAATTCTCCTTTGTAAAACAGGAAACATGATACATCTTTTTATATAGATGATAGTTAAGCAACATGTATTAAGTTGCTAGAAACATTGAGTTCTATTTTGACTGTGATGGTTTGGTGGGCATAACATCCTGAAATCAGCTCAGACATCCTTAACAACCTTAGGTGCCTTCAAACATCAGCTTTAACTACTGCGATTGGAAAATTCCATCAGTAGTTAGAGCTCCTGGGATCAGACTCATGAGGTATAAAGAGGATCCAGCATGAATTCACCTTCAGCTACTGGGGAAACTGAGGCTGCAATAAAGAGTGTGGCTTGGCAGACTTTACTCTTGGAGTGTTGACATTTCTCTGAAAGCCTTAATGTTTCCCTTCTAGTTGTATAAAATCTGAATTAAGTCCATATACTTCTGATTTCTGTGATTTCCCACACTCAAAATGCCATGCCAAATTATGAATCAAATTGTGAAAAATTTTTTTTTAAATCAAGTTTTTTCTGAAATGCATTGACTCACCTTGTCAGCAACCTCCTGAATTTCTGGTGTGGCAGGTCTGGCTTCTGACAAGCCTCCTGTTAATACATTGTCTGGATTCATTGCTGGGCAGGGTGCTGAGAAGAAATGATCCAGCAAGCACTAAGAGTCGGGGTTTTAAAGGGATCTGTAAACTCCTCCTCTAATGTACTATCTCCACAGTATCAGAGGAACTGGGGAAATGAGTGTGGCCTCAGGCAAGTCTTACTTCATCCCTGAGAGGAAATGCTGAGTGGAGTTGGGGGAAATGGGTTGGGGGAAGTGAGCAAGCATGTGTGTCCAGGACTCAAGGTATGGTGAGCATGGTTTCTCCCTGCAATCTCTGTGCTGAAAGTGTCATCCTGTTGTGTCATTTAAGGAAGGCCATGCATAACCAGAGTTTCTAAATATGTTAAATTTGAAGAGTTATTTAAAGAGAATACTCAATAATATCAAGGCTGGTTGCTTAGTATCCATCCAACTTTATAAAGACAATAAAACTGTCTACGGTGAATTTTTACTTGCAATTTCTAAAATGTTTATCTCCAAACATGAAGAATAAAATCACAAACACCTTTATGTCTTCTATTGTGGTTGCTTCTCTGTGTCTCTGTGTATTTCTCTCTCTCTCTCTCTCTCTCTCTCTCTCTCTCTCTCTCTCTCTCTCTCTCTCTCTCAATGATTTCTCTGGCTGCCTTGAAACTCAACAGGCTAGCCTTGAACTCACCAATATCTGCCTGCTTCTGCTTCCCAAGTGCTGGGATATAAGACATGTACCACCATGGCCAGTGATTCCACTTTTTTTTGAAGGGATTTCATTTAGCCCAGGCTGTCCTCGAACTCACTGTGAACCTTGAACTTCTGACTTTTCTTCCTTTCTACCTGCAGAGTGCTTGGATTATGGTTTTGGCCTTGAATGTCTGATCCTTCTGCCTGTGTTTCCTAAGTGATGGGTTTACAGTCAGTAGGTAACTTAACAGGTAATATCTCAACCATGTAAAAGGTAAAGCTTCTCATTAGAAGAATTGCTGGGTGTCAAGAGGAAAGTGCTAGGGATAACAGGGAATGCGGCACAGCAAAGGGACAGAGGCTTGCTGCTCACCCATTCCTGCCAACTGGGATGATTCCACCAGAGAGAAAGGGGGTAGACTTGTTTGATTCTTAGTGACAGAGACATAGATGTCTGTTATTTTATTGTGTTCTCCTGTATTTGAAACAATTCTAGAAATCAAGATAAATGGGAAATACACATATCTAAAAACAGCCAAATCTTTCATACTAGGAGAATGAGATTCTGTCTTTTTAAAAAACAAACAATCAGACAAACAAAAAACAACCCTGCTAAAACAACTTTCTTTAGATATATAGAACCCAGAGAGTCTGGTAATTTTTATATAACATCAGAATCTTAGGCTTCTTCTTTTAATTCTGTACATCAACTGACAGTCTCATTCTGTCAGCTTTGTAGATTTCTGTGAGGTTTGACTTACAGAAAAGAAATATGGCCTTCTAAAAAGAAGTACTTGGCTTGAGAGGCCATTGTTGAACACTTTTCAGTGAGGTACAGAGGTTTATACCTAAGGTCTTTCCAAACAAATCCTCACAAATTGACAGGATTATTCCTCATGATGGTCAACCAGAGTTCTAATAATTGATTTCACAGAACTTTCCCATTAGGTAGTGCACGCAGGCTTTCCTTGAACTGCTCGTGTAGTCCATCTTGACCTTGAACTTGTGAATCTGTCTCTCAAATCCTCTTGAATCTGTCTCTCAGACTCTGGGATTCTCTGCATGTGCCTCTGTGTCCACTGCTAACATCTGCCAACTTTAAGTGGCTTGTTCTTGTAACTTTCTTTGCTGATGTTGAGACTCAGTAAATGACACACTGGGGAGGTAGCTCAGTGTTAGAGCTCTTTGTGAAGCTTCCTCAAGGCACTAGGTCAAGCCCTTGTATGAACAAGAAAAGGTATTTTTTCCCAACGCAGATCATAGAACTGTTCCATTAAAGACGGCCATGAAACCTAGAAACCTTGTTCAAAACTTCCCTGCCCTTTCATGTAGGTCTTGACACTCAACAGGTTGTTTATACTACATTGCCAGGTAGTAAGTCATAGAATCTTCATTCTAGGATGGGTTCTGCTCAGTACATAGAGATGGACCTCCTCCCAGACAGACCAAGAATCTAAGCAGACAAGCATTGCTGGTTCTCCTACCCAGTCTTGGCACCAGTCCAGTCACACCTGCAGTTAGCTGTCCATTTCAGGTAAAATAAAATCTTTAAAAATGGGCAACTGCTGTACTTCGGTATTTGGGACTCTATTTCCAAGGTGTCCTGTGTCATTTAAAACTTTGATTAAATAAACCTGTTCCACTTTTTTTGTGCTGTCTGTTGTCATAGGAGTGTGAGCCTTAGAAAAAGAGAGTGAGTGTTAACCCTCTTGACAGACCCTATATAACATTCATTGTAATGATTCATTTTGTACCAAGTCAAAAGTTCGAAATATACTTTTTTGACACACCATTACCGTATGCTACAGCATTCCAGCAAACCCACTGATGTCACAAACATCGATCTTGCACAGGGAAAGGACACCAGGCAGTAAACACATCACTTCTTCCTTTGCCTTTCATGTCCAGGTAGACTCACAGTTCAGAGAGGAAGATGAAGGCATGGAAAGTGCTCACCATCCCAGCTGGAGGAATGGCTTAGGGGGAAAAAACCTCCTCAGGAAGAGATGGCTGAGCTGAGCCTTGGAGGCCAGCCACTTAGTTTTCACTTCTAAATGTCAACTTGATTAAAAAGAAGAAGAAGAAGAAGAAGAAGAAGAAGAAGAAGAAGAAGAAGAAGAAGAAGAAGAAGAAGAAGAAGAAGAAGAAGAAGAAGAAGAAGAGTAGCTGTTTTATTGAGCTGGAATTGACTTACAAGAAAATGTTCATCTTGGTAACTTTGACATTTTGATATATGCTAGTACATACTACAGTTTGCTAAAGGTATCTACATTGGCTGCTTTAAACATATCTCTTTATTATTATTGTGTATGGGAAAGGGGTCAGACCCAACTGGGGAGCCGATTCTCTACTTCCACTCTGGGATCCAAGATCAAACAAGAGTTGTCTGGTTTTATTGGTCAGTGGACTGGGCCATCTTGCTGGCCCTCATGTACTTTTAAAAGTCCCCTTCACGAGTCTCCACAGTCCCAGTCCCCAATCAATCAGTAATCACTGTGTTATTCTGTCTATCTCACACAAACAGACTCTCATGTGTATCCTCCGATGAAGGGAGTCATCTCTTACTTGATCTGTTCTGAGGTTTATTCATGTTGTTCCATGTAGTAACACCTCATCCTTTACCCTTGTAATACTTTATGGAATGGATATGCCTCAGTGTGTTGACCTGCCAAGGAACATGAAAGTTGTTTTCATGTTTTAACTATAAAAATATTGCTGCTGTAAGTGCTTGTGGTACTTACTATAGTCTTTTGAGTTATCACATGGAATAACGCGTTGCATTGTGCCGCTTTCGTATACACACAGAATTGCACATTGTTCTTATCAATCCCTACGTGTTTACAGTCTCAGTTACCTAAGCCTTATTTCCAATGGTCCTACCGACTTTACTTTCTCATCAAGGTCTGGGACTTCTAGTGTCTCTACATCTTTGCTAAGGAAAACACAATAATAGTAAAGGGGACAGACAGAAGCTAAAAGTTTTTAACCCCACACACACACAAGTTGCCCATATGCTCCATAAAACTTCTTTTCTTTGGAAGAGTTTTATTTCTATTCTGTAAATACAGCACAACTTTTTACACAGTGTTTGCAATGTACAAGGTGTTGTGAGTACTCTAGGAGTGCTTAGAGGATCACTTAGCTTATATGCGGATACTGTGCCACTGTCTAAATGTGTGCACTGCAGAGTCCTAGAAGCCGTCCCATGCTGACCTGAAGGGCCAGTTGTACTAATGGAAAACTCTGAATATGAGCTCTTTCTGTCTCTCTGTGTTTCTTTCTGTGTGTTTCTCTCTGTTTTTAGATTTTGAATATCCCCTTTCTCATTCTACTCCCCCCCCCCAACAGTGTGATTTTGAATGTCCCCCAAAGGCCACTTGTTAAAGGCCTGGCCCAGTTTGTGGCACTATTTAGAGTGGTGGATACATAGCACTGGGGCCTAGTGAAAGAAAGTTGAGTGTAAACATCCATGATTCTCATTCCTGGCTTCCAGGAACTAACTACTCCTGCTTTGATCACTGACCCAAAGCAAGCACTGACCCAAAGCACCAGGATCAAGTGATTGCGTGCTCAAATAAGCTTCTCCTCCCTTTGACTTGATTATCTCAGGTACTTTGACACAGTGATTAAAAGCTGAGTACCAGTGTGTGTGACCAATATGTCCCTTCTGGTCACAGCTTACCTTCCTACTCTTGGAATGGGTGCTTCGGGTGAGCAGGGATTTCTAATCCTAATGAAGTCCATTTCTGGACCTTCATGGTTATTGTCTATGTCATGTTTTAAAAATGGTTGCCTTCCATAAGTTTCAGGAACGGTTCCTTGTACTTGCTTTCTGGACTTAAGCTTTTACATTAAATGTATAGCTCAGCAGAACTGATTCTCACGTGTATATGGTGTGATGCAGAGAGGAGTGTAGCATTTTTCTTTAATCTTTCTTTACGGACAGCTGACGCTCACTGAAAAGGAAAGAATCACAGAAATGCACCCTTTCTTTTACACTGTGTTTCATCAATGCTTTCCTTGAGAACAGATTTGTGGGTCAATGACGTGGGCGGTACTCTCCTCCCTATTCATCTTCCAGGACCTGAGGACTCCAAGAAGAGAAAAAGAAAACAACTTTCCAGGAAGTCTCTAGATCCGGAGTGATCTGGCATAAGGCAGGTGGAAGGAGACCCTCCACTGGCTCCAGACAAAGGTGTAAGGCTGGACTTCTCGCCAGGGTAGATTTTGGGGCTGCCAGGACAAAACCGCGAGGTTTGATTTCTGCACTTCCGTGGGGTTTTTTGTGTGCACCTGCTTTCCTATCCCAGCGGCTAAACTGGGGTGGAGAGAAGAATCCACCACACACCCTCAACATCAGATTCAGGTGGGAAACAAACCCTACAGATTTGTGTGGCATGGCTGAAGTAGGTGCTGAGGGATGCAGAAAGCTGGCGGCGCCCTGTGTGATCCATAACTGAGCCTTAGGCATCGGTGACTCAGGACTTAGGCAATCGCCTCGTCTTTTCGCACGCAGAGGCAATATTTCCTTGATTAAAACACTTGTCAAGTATCAGCCTCCTGTCTTCCAGGCACCCACCACTACCCATTCCCAAGGCCTGAAGTTGGCGAGGATGATGACTTGCTGTACAGGAAAGAAGGAAGATTTATAACACGGAGAAAACAGGGTTGGGTTAATTAATTCTGCAGAAGAGTTGAACCCCTAAAAGATGCATCTAATAATTACAAGTTTTTATATTAAATTGTCTCTAGAGTATGCACAGGTTAGAGACTGATACTTACAGAAGACAGGCCCCACCCCCCCAATATAAAGAACAGATGGAAGTTATAGCTCAATAATCAGAATCATGGCATTCTGAGCACTTGAAATTTCCTTGAAAAAAAATTTTTTTCCTGACTTCTTTGGCCACCAAAAATTTTTGAAACTGCAAGAAAAACTTTTGTATTGCAGGAAGTAACACAGATTCTAGGAAAGATGGGGAACGATCTTCTATAGAAGGTTCTGGCTTTTTAGTGAAACTCTTGATCTGTAACAGGTAAGAGGTGAGGCTCAGAGGAACTCCATAGAAGGCTGAGTTAACAAACCTCAAGCTTGGGCTGGAGAGATGGCTCAGTGGTTAAGAGCACTGACTGTTCTTCCAGAGATCCTTAGTTCAATTCCCAACAACCACATGGTGGCTCACAACTATCTGCAATGGGATCTGATGCCCTCTTTTGTTGTGTCTGAAGACAGTGACAGTTGACTTATATATAATAAAATAAATAATTCTTAAATAAGACAAACAAAAATCCAAAGAAGTTCAGAGTTTGCCAGGGTTAGCAACAAGGCAAGTAGGGACTAGGAGTGTGCTGGGCTCTGAACTGGAGACCGTACCTGAGGTGCTTGTAGATGAGGCCACCAAAGCCAACAAGTCTGTGATTCTGTCTGCAGGTGCACTATTTACATTATGGTGTCAAGCATTTTGTTTTTAAATACATGTTTTACATGTATTTGTTGTTCGTGAGCCATAGTGTGTGTGTGTGTCAGTGTGTGTGTGTGTGTGTGTGTGTGTGTGTGTGTGTGTTTGTCTGTGTGTGTAGGTCAGAGGATAGATAATTCCTGGGAGTCTGTTCTTTCTTTCCACTATGTAGATTCAGGGATTGAACTTGGGTCCACTGGCTTGGTGGCAGGTTAGTCATCTCATCATCTCAGATCTTTTCAATCATCAAATTCTCAGCAACCCATAGCCTTTATTGATTCAGAGTGCAAAAGTGGTAAAAATCAAACTGGAGTCACTTTGGTTAAACCCTGAACAGATAAATAAGTAATAGAAGCTGGGGGGGGGGGGCACTGGATGTAGAACTCTAAGCTTATAAAACCGTGCTAGAACCATAGCCTTGTACAGAGGCTGCCACAAAGCTGCCTTCTATAAGGACTGTCTATTAACTGCCTTCTGACCCTTGGACTGTGTGCTGGGTGGTCTTATGTCAACCTGACACACAAACTAGAGTTATCTGAAAGGAGGGAACCTCAACTGAGAAAATGCCTCCATAAGTCTGGCTGTAAGGAATTTCCCTAGTTGGTGATTGATGGGGGAGGGTCATTGTGAGTGGGGGTCATCCCTAGGCTGGTGGTCCTGGGTTCTATAAGAAAGCAGGCTGAATAAGCAAGGGGAAGCAAGCCAGTAACAGCACCCCTCCATGGCCTCTGTATCAGCTCCTGCCTTCAGGATCCTGCCCTTGTTTCAGTTCCTGCCCTGACTTCCTTCAGTGATGGACAGTGCTGTGGAAGTGTAGGCTGAATAAACCCTTTCCTCCCCAACTTGCTTTTTTTGGCCATGCTGTTTCATTGCAGCAATAGAAACCCTAAGTAAGACAAACTGACACCATCCATGTCATTGATTCTCACAGCCAAGAATTAACATCTCAAAACAACTCATGCAATCCTGGCTACACAGTCTCTTACAAACCCTCCCTCCTGCCTCCACCTTGAATGCCTGGGGTTTGTGCTATGGCTTAGTCTGTTCGTTGCCATACTCCACCCTTAGCTATCTTTGGATAATCTCCCTGTTGGTAATTTAGGTTGATGTGAGTGCAATACAAATTAGTTTCTTTCTCCTTTTCCATGGGACAATAGAGCCAGTATTTCCAATAATCCCACTGATTTCTGGGGCATCCAAATAATCCACAGAAGCTTCTGTGAGCCAGGGATCATTCAGACTTTGGCTCAGCAGCCTGATCGATGGGTTGAGTTGTGGTTTTGCCAGTAGATGAGGAAAGGAAGTGAGCTAATCCATGATGGATATTCATCAAGTGCCCTGGAATACTGAGTCGACTCAGCCAGTTTTTATGACTGATTGGAAATGCCAGGGTGGAGTGGAGTTGTGCAACCCACATGGCTGGATCTATCACTGGAAGAAGATTGTAAATCTTCCAGATGTAGGTGCTTCCCAAAATACCCATGTCAGTTTATACCTTGGGGAAAATGGGCCTAAAGATTTATACACGGATATAGAAAGAACACTCTCAAAAGCCTTCTTTAAAAATATTTTTAAAGTATTTTATTTTGTATATGTGTGTGCATGTGTGCCACCACATGACAGCTGTACAAGTCAGTTCTCTCCTTACAGTGTGTGGTTTCCAGGGATGGAACTCAGCTCCTCAGGCTTTGGAGAAATACCCTATACCCATTGAGCCATCTCAGCATCCCAAAGGCTTCTTGATAGATGTTAATTCATGAGTTTGGCTTTCATATGGATCAATAAGTTCCTGGGTGAGAGCCATGTGCATCAGAGTGAGCTGAGATGCTGTCCAAGACAGACTCCTGAGCTGCTATGTTACTCTCTTCAGAGTGTGTATTTCTAACAGGTGTGCTTGTGATTCTTAGGTACATTACTCTTTGAAGTACAACAGCTCACAGTTTGGTATCCTAAGCCTATGGTGGTAGGTGTGTGTGTGTGTGTGTGTGTGTGTGAAAATGGAGAAACCAGGAATGGTCTATTACTAGATAGACACAGTTCCTAAAAAGAGAAAACACAGGAAAGTGGCCTAAGGGATGAGCTATAGCAGATGTTGGAGCGCTTGCCAGTCATACCAAGAGGTCATAGGTCAGTTCTGGGTTCATGTAATGAACTAGTCCTTCCAGTGTCAGTCCTAGCCCAGTGCCAGGGGACCAGTTCCAACTGAGGACTCTGTGCCAACACAGGTAGAAGCCTGTCATCAACTGGGTGTAAATTGCATGTAAGGATTGCCACATTGTCATCCAGAGGCCAATCTGTTTCCATAAATGTGTGCAGTGTGAAGTGTAAATTAAAAAATAAGATAATTTAAAGAGCCAATCTACTCAATGTATCTCCATAACCTATGGCCTGTCGTTAACCTTCTTGTTCATTTCAAATCGCTTTCCGACCTTTTGGCTAAGATCAAGTATAGTATCTGTGTCATTTCCATCATAACCCCTTGAACGGTCCTTTCCCCTTGCCCTGACCCAGGCAGTGTGAAGAAAGAAAGGCAGAGAATAATATTCAAACTTCTCTCTCCTTGGACACTTACTGCATCCTTACAGAGAGTGGGCAATCTTAGCCTCGCCCTGCAACAGTGGATGAGAACTTGCACAAGGCTGCTGTGGAAAGCCTAGAAACTTCCAACTTCAAAGCTGTTGCACAGATACCCCGGGGCAGTGTTGTCAGGCACTGCTCAAACTCATTCTGGTTTCACAAGGTCTTTCCACTTCACTGGTCTCCACTTTCTTCATCAAAGGGTTTGCCACTCCTTACTAATCCTTAATCACCCCTCCTGGCTGCACTCCATTTATCTAACTCCCCCTAAACCCCACACTTTCTCATATACTTAAAAACAGATATCTCTCTGTGTGATGGGTGCCTCTGCTACCCATCAAATCTATTTTAAATTCTGAGAGTATGGTTCAAGTACTCAAGGGTCATTTTGAATCAGACATCTCTCAGAAATCCTTCCAGAGCATGTAGCACCTCTTTCTTGGTTCCACCTTTGCCTCCAACACCTCACCCCCACCATAGCATCTCCACCACTCCCCAGGGATAGCATCCTTCGTTTTTCATCAATTTACATCCCATTCTGCTTGCTTTCTAATCCAACACTTCCCATATGTTCTCTGGTTTCCCTAGATCTTGACTTACACCATGCATGACCTATTACCTCATTTATCCCCTGTAATTTTCTGTCTATTACAAGCATCTCCTCTCTAGGAACTGACTGTAAGCTCTTCCATGCAGATTCTGGACTGTGACTCCAGCCAGGCTCCTAGACTATCAACATCACAGTTGCTTAGCAAACATGTGAGCAGGTTCACAGATCTACCACTGTCTTAAGGAAGAGGTTGACCCATGTGAATATTTGGAGTTCTCGAAGGACACTGGATGAACATGTTTAAGTCACGTTTTCCATTTTGTGGTTGAGAAAAGCTAGAATTGGAGTTCCCAAAACTTGTTAGTCAGAGATGCAGCTGCCAATTAATTCATTAACTAATTAATGTCTAAGACAGAATCTTCTTATGTGTCTATATCTGTCTTGGTACTCACTACATAGCCCAAGCTGATCTTGAACTGGAAACAATCCCCCTGCCTCAATGTCAAATGCTAAGATCATAGTCATGTGTCATCTGTTCTTCTACGTGAGAGTTTGGTAGTCTATGTGCTAGGAGTGTGTGTGTGTGTGTCCCTGCAGGTCTCCAGGCAGGGAAAGGAACCTTGCAAAGAGATAAAGACTTACTGGTCAATCTGGATCAGACTTCAGGGAGACTAATGCCAGGCAGCTCATTGTCAGCACATTTAAAATACAGTGCAAGCTTGAAAAGGTTTCCAGGTAACACTCAGTCCAATTCTAGGTGCACAATGAAGTTTAAGGTGTGATTACATAGAAACTCTTATAAGACCATGAGGGTGGGTTCTATAGGTAAAAGGCCTAGAATCTAGTGTGGTCTCTGAATGACAGCAGAGAGGTCAACAGGCCATAGAGTACATGTGATCTCCTCTAAGGATGGGTAATGGCCTAGGGAGGGAAAAGTCTGGAATAATCATTCTGGGGGATTTGGGTGAGGTCTGCCTCTATAGCAAAGGTGGGTGAGGTCTTCCACAGATAGCTTAATCAAAATCCACTCTCAGCTTTCTCAGCAGAAATAACAGGAATTTTGTCTCCTTCACTGAGGAGACAGCCTGAGTATTTAACATTCCTGGTTCTATGGGTCTCTATGGGGTGTAAGAACATTTGTGTTTCCAACATCTGTGTACAAGGTCTCACTTAAGCCAAGGGTTTGGTTTGGTTCAAGTTGATACTCTCATAGAATTATTGGGATCAAAATAGTTTTCAAACATGGAGCCTAAGCTTATCAGATTTTAAAAATTATGCATACTTAATTATTTTTCAGTTAAAAAATAGGAGAAGGGTTAAGAAGGTTTATGTTTCACGGATTTAACTTTATTTCTGTTCTCAAAGAGAAGGCTTGCTGGAGGGTGGCTAGCACTGTAGTCAATGCCATGAGTTCAAAACAGGAATAGCTGCGTCATGGTCTGTGCAGCTTTGCAACCCTTAGGAAGCATCTTTATCTCGTGGTCCTACATTTTTATATCTGTAAAATAGAGATAATGATAACTACCTTACAATGTGTAAGAATTTTATGAAAATTTTATGTAGAGTAGTGATTTTGGTGTCTACCAATCATACAGACACCATTACATATGTGGAAAGTAGCTTGTTTTTATTTCCAGATACAGCTTTGGCAGACTCCCATGTAGCCCAGGTTGGCATCAGACTTGCTATGTAGCTGGGGCTGGCATTGAACTCTTGATCCTCGAAGCATTTACCTCTCGTGTTTGCATCACTTGTGCACCACCAGGCCTGGCTGTCTTCAGGACATCTTCAGACAACAGCAGTCAGTCTTGCATCCTGCATGCTCACTGCCTCTTGAAAAGCCTGGAGAGCAAGGAGAAATGAAGAAAGTAAGTCAGGACAGGAGGATGCCCTGGTGCTTTTTGAGGTCTTTTTAATGGTTTTTAAATATTTGAAGTGTGTGTTGTAAAATGTAACGGGCGCAGGCTGAGCTCCCAGCATTTTTCTTTCTTCCTTCCCCAGTTGTAAGATGTGGTCCTTAGAGATGGTGCTCCGTGGATGATGTGAGTGCTCGCTCTGTGGCAAGGCCTGCTTGTCTTCTGTGTGTCCAGTCCTTCTCCTCTCATGGTGCATGCCTTGGTCCTTGGTGGTGCGTGCTCTCCTTCATATTTGCTCCTTTCCAGTTACACTGACTCTGCCCTCTCTCTCCCCTGAAGGACAGTGGTACCCTGCTCCCTCCTCGACCTTTCTTTTTCTCCTCTCTTTAGTGCATTCTTCTTACAACAGCCAAGGTTTTCTTCTTAAAGGCAATTCTGGAACTGGCAAGATAGTACTGTTGACAGAGCATTTGCCTGGTGCCAATGAAGCCCAGGGTTTGGTCCCCATCATTGGAGTAAACACATAAGAGAAATCAAATCTTGTCATATCATTTTCCACACTAACATACTACAATAGACTTCCACTTCTCTTAAGATGAAATCCTCACTTTTTTTGTAACAAGGTCTCATTTTAGCTCAGGGGCTCACTGAGTCACTAAGCAACCTAGGCTGGACTCATAGTCCAAATTCTCCTGGCAAATTTTACCCCCGCCCTCTGAAGAATAAAATCACTCACAAATGAAAGCATCATGCAGCCAGTTTAAGGAGACTAAATAAACACTGACGAAACCTCAACTCTGCACATCTCTAAACTACCCAGTGAGAACAGGCTCTTCTCTGGGCACTGATGTACAGCTGCTAACATAAGGGTTTTACTGAGGATTCTCATGTGGTCAGTTATGATTTTATGCTAAACCAACCCATCTGTCACAGCTGATTTCCCTATGAGGTTACTCCATTTCTGAGTCTGTACCACTTCAGCAACTCACTGAAACCCTCAAAGAACCTAACACCACTCCAGTTCAGGACACACCCCAGAAACGCTTTGATCTCAAGAAAGACAGGCCTGTCAGCAGGCTTCTCCACCAGCTGGGCTCCCTATGTCTCCTGTGAAGTGGTGTGGAGATTTCTGAGCTCTGTTGAAGCTCCTAGTGATAGAGTGACCCAGGGTGTGACTCTCCTTGGAGTTCACAGTCACACAGGTGACTGGCTGCTGGGGACGTAGCACCAGGCAAGCTAAGAGCAGATGGTGCATCCATAGCTAAGCAGCTGGCGCTGGCCTGGGAAGCGATCTCATCTAATGATCCAGAGTGGCAATCAGTTAAAGCTGCATGGACATCTGTGCAGCTTCCTAGTTATCAAAAAAGATAAAAAGGGACACTTCATACTCATCAAAGGAAAAGTGTACCAAGAAAAACTAACTCTCAATTCTGAACATCTATGCTCCAAATGCAAGGGCACCCACATTCATAAAAGAAACTTTACTAAAGCTCAAAGCACACATTGCACTACACACAATAATAGTGGGAAATTTCGAGACCCATTCTCATCAATGGACAGATCATGGAAACACAAACTAAACAGTGACACAGTGAAACTAACAGAAGTTATGGACCAAATGGATCTTACAGATAGCTATAGAGCATGTCATCCTAAAACAAAGGAATACATCTTCTTATCAGCACCTCATGGTACCTTCTCCAAAATTCACCATATAATCAGTCACAAAACAGGCCCCAAAAGATACAAGAAAATTGAAATAATCCCATGCATCTTAGCAGATCATCACGGACTAAGGCTGGTCTTCAATAGCAACAAAAACAACAGAAAGCCCACATACACATGTAAACTGAACAATGTCCTACTCAATGGTAACTTGGTCAAGGAAGAAATAAGGAAAGAAATTAAAGACTTTTCAGAATTTAATGAAAATGAAGGATCGTCATGTCAAATTTATGGGACACAATGAAAGCAGTGCTAAGATAAAACCCATAGCTCTGACTGCCTCCAAAAAGAAAGTGAGAAGAGCACATACTAGCTGCTTAAAAGCACACTTGAAAGCTCTAGAACAAAAAGAAGCTGATACACCCAAGAGGATTAGACAGAAGGAAATAACCAAACTCAGGGCTGAAATCATCCAAGTAGAAGCCAAAAGAACTATACAAAGAATCAATGAAACCAGGCGCTGGTTCTTTGACAAAATCAGCAAGATAGATAAATCCTTAGCCAGACTAACCAGAAGGCACAGAGACAGCACCCAGATTAGCAAAATCAGAAATGAAAAGGGAGCTAAAACAACAGAAACTGAGGAAATTCAAAAAATCACCAGATCCTACTACAAAAGTATATTCAGCAAAATTGGAAAATCTGAATAAAATGGACAATTTTCTAAACAGATTCCAGGTAACAAAGTTAAATCAGGACAGATTTACTATCTAAACTGTCCCATAACCCCTAAAGAAATAGAAGCAGTCATTAAAAGTTTCCCAACCAAAAATAAAGCCCAGGACCAGATGGTTTTAGTGCAGAATTCTATCAGACCTTCAAAGAAGACCTAATACCAAATTCAAACTATTTCACAAAATAAAACAGAAGGACCATTACTCAATTCATTCTATGAAGTCACAGTTATGCTGATACCAAAACCACACAAAGACCCAACAAAGAAAGAGAACTTCAGACCAATTTCCCTTATGAATATTGATGCAAGAATACTCAATAAAATTCTTGCAAACCGAATCCAAGAACACATCAAAACAATCATTCATGACCTTTCTGGTCTACTCCTGTGCCAGGAGAAGTCCTAGGGCTCCAGCTCTGCATCCAATGCCCCCCAAACCCAGAGGAGCCTGAACTCCCAGGAGTCTAACATGCCCAGGAGTATAGGTAAGTAGACTGTGACACCACCTCCTACAAAACAGGGAGTAAGTGGAACCCATGGGGACACAGGAATTCCCTCAAGGCCAGTGGTATGGAACCCTTCAAGTCTGTGCCTGTGCCCAGAGTAGTCCTAGAGCACCAGCTCTGCACCAAATCCCCCCAAACCCAGAGGAGGCTGCACTCCCAGGAGCTTTAACATACCCAGGAACATAGGATCACAGGATTTCAGGAGCTTGAGCACACCAGGATTTCAGGGTCCCAGAAGCAGCCTGACTCCCAGGAGCTATCACAACCAGGATCACAGGATCACAGAGACAGCCAGACTCTGAGGAGTTCTGACACAACCAAGATAACAGGACAGACAGGCTCCAGTCAGAGACGGTGAGTGAAGGTAGCACTAGAAATAACAAGATGATGAAAGGCAAGCCCAAATATATAAGCAACAGAAACCAAGGTTACTTCACAACATCAGAACCTAGTTCTCCCACCATAGCAAGTCCTGAGTACCTCATGATACCAGAAAAGCATGATTCAGATTTAAAATCACTTCTCATGATGATTGTTGGTAGCAACCTTGTTTATACATTAATAGCCTAAGTCAGCCATAGGCCTAAGTCAGCCATACATGCCTACTGACACAAAGTCTTGGTCTCTGTGGGAAAGCACTAACCTTAGAACAGATAGCTATAGATCTTGTACACAGGTAGCCTTGGTGGGAAAGTACCAACCTAGATAAGAACAAATCATCATAGATCTTATGGACAGGTAGCTTTGGTGGGAAAATACTAACTTTGATAAAAATAAATGACCAATAGATGTTAGTACAAGTACATAGACAGGTGCAAAGTAACCTGTTCCACCCTGCTTCTTCTGTGAACTTTTCACCCAGCCAATATCCTGTTCTGGAAGACATCTGTACTCCCCCTAAGAACACCTGCACTCCCCAGAAACAAAGAAGACCGTATGTCATCCCCCTCCCCACATCCTGCTTCTATTTGTATATAGCCCCCATGTGAAAAATTAAAATTACAGCTTGATCAGACTTCAGACAAGCTGTCAGTTTCTTCTGTACCCCTGTTCCCCAGTTCTCTCTTCCAGGTCCTCCGGATCCTAGTTCACCACCCCGCAGGCCAAGGCAGATGATGATAGAAGACTTTAAGAAGGACATAAATAATTCCCTCAAAGAAATACAGGAAAATACATATAAATAGGTAGAAGCCCTTAAAAAGGTAACACAAAAATCCCTTAAAGAATTACAAGAAAATACAACCAAACAGGTGAAGGAATTGAACAAAACCATCCAGGACATAAAAATGGAAGTAGAAACAACAAAGAAATCACAAAGGGAGACTACCCAGGAGATAGAAAACCTAGGAAAGAGATCAGGAGTCATAGACACAAACATCACCAACAGAATACAAGAGATAGAAGAGAGAATCTCATGAGCAGAAGATACCATAAAAAACATTGACACAACTGTCAAAGAAAATGCAAAGTGCAAAAACCTCCTAATCCAAAACATCCAGGAAATCCAGAACACAATGAGAAGACCAAACCTAAGGATAATAGGTATAGATGAGAGTGAAGATTCCCAACTTAAAGGGCCAGTAAATAGCTTCAACAAAATTATAGAAGAAAACTTCCCTAAGCTAGAGAAATAGATGCCTGTAAACATAGAAGAGGTCAGTAGGGGCCACACTATGTCACTTTTATGGTGAATTATCTCCAGGCCATTACACTAGGAAAAGATAGAGTACTGCATCCCTTTCACACTAAGAAAAAACAAGTCTCAAATATTTTACATTGGTATCGTTTTTTTTATGATGATAAAAATTTAAAGTTATGTTTGCTACACCATAATGTATATATGATTCAGCTTTTGTTTAAAGATAGATGTGCCTATAACTTGAATGCAACTCATTTTAAAATGTAATTTGAAGTCCTAGTTTTATGAATGCTGCTATCATAAACTGTTAAGAATAATTAAGAAATACAAGTTATTGGTCAGTCATCTATAAACAATCATAGCCACTAAGGCATTCAGATCTAGTAGTCATGGTAGGTAGGTACTAATATAGTTAGTTGTAAAAGTAGGCTTTATTTAGCTACTTATATATGTTTTCAAAGTTAAGCCAAAATAAGTAACTAGAAACATACAAGTTTGTCTAATTAGATACACTTTAGATAGCTAGATGGTCCTCAAATACTTCAGAGATCTGGAGAATATGTCATTTAGGAATGTTTTAATAAAAAAAAGTTTGTTTTTTTTTTTTTTCAAACAGACATGTCAGCTCCAGTCAGCATCTCCATTCTCCTCCCATGGAGATGATGGGTCCAGCAAATCTCTACTTGGAGTGTGCTTCAAATGTGGTAAATCTGGACACTGGGCTATAAGCTATAACTTATTTTGAATGCTGACAGTATGTGATCCAAACTGTGGACAACCAAGACACTGGGAAGTCAGTTGCCCCACTTTGCCTAGACAAGGTGGGACAGTCCATCCAAGTTCTTGCTGAAAAAAAAAAAAAGTCTCTCACATCTTCTGGGCCTGGTGGCTGAAGATGGATGCCCCACCAAACAGAGGAACTTCGGGTGACTGTCCAGGTAGAATCTGTCCAGGCAGACTTTATCCAGTAAATATCTGTCAGTTCTACAGATTTGGAAGCTGCTTGCTCTGCACTTCCTGTTCATCAGGTAAGATTTATCCTTCTCAGGGCTCTTATCAGGTTGAAGACTAGGTAGTTATAGTTTTACAGTTTTCCTTGTTACCAGATTTAAAAAAGAAAAACTACTTCTCCGTTAAGAACCTGGTGATCAGTTCAATGGTTAGCTGTGAAGATTGAAGGAGCTGAAGGGGTTTGCAGGTCACATGAGAAGAGCAACAATACTAACCAACCAGAGCTCCCAGGGTCTAAACCACCAGTCTGGGAACACACATGGAGGGACCCATGGCTCCAGCTGTATATGTATATGTATGTGTATGTGTATGTGTATGTGTATGTGTATGTGTATGTGTATGTGTATATGTAGGCTGACTTGTAGGGCATCAGCAGGAGAGCAGGTCCTTGGTCTCCTGAAGGCTGGATGCCCCAGTGTGGGGGAATTTGAGGTGGGGAGGTAGGTGGGTGGGTGGGGGCACATCCTCATAGAAGCAGGAGGGGGTGGGATAGGGAGTTTTAGGGGGAAGGGGAATGAGGAAAAGGAATAATATCTGAAATGTAAATAAATAAAACGTTCAATATAAAAAAAGAAAAACTCACAAAGGAGTTGTAAAATTTGTAAAAGTTAAAAGATATAAAAGCTTAAGTTGTAAAGAATCTAAAGAAGTGTTTTAGGTTCTAAAAAGGTATTTTAATGTTAGTAAATGCAAGTTGTAAAGGTTAGAGGTTGGAATGCATAAATGGCAATAAGAAAATTATTTAAGATATATGAAAGGAATGAAATATATCAGTTAGATACTGAAATATTTTCTCCAAAGTTGCCAAATATGAATGCATTAAACACTGTAAAAATAATTGTAACCCTGATAGTTCTCATAGTTGTTCTTATTGTATATAATTTACTGTTATTAAAGACAAAGCCATTTTTTTAACTAAACAGGGGAGATGTTGAGATGGCCCACACATATTATATTTACGAGCTGTGAGAAAGTGTGTCCCTGTGTTTTCCATTGTTTTTTTTTTTTTGTGCCATTTAAGAATTTATATCTTCATCTTGATAATAATTATACAGATTTCCACTAATAGGTTATGGCTATGCAATAAACCCTAGCTAATCCTCTCTATTCCGACAAAACCACTACTTTTCCCTAGAGAGACAGCCCAACATATACCACCTTAGTCCCCATGCCCAGGGAATAGGGGCGCTGACTCATCATTAGCTTCTTCAAGCTGATTATGGGCGTTGAGATATTAGAAGAGGAGTGGGGGGGAGAGCAAGTTGACAATCCTCTGATGCTGTGTCTTCGCTGCCTCCAGAAGGAATTCACGGACCTCAGAAGTTTGAGCAGGTCTGCCCAGCTTGCTTGTTGAGTAGATACACCAAGGCTGATCATTCTGCAATATACAATTCTCAAAACAAATTTTAGTATCAAGATAGTTTTTTTTTTTAGAAGAGGGCTGACATTTTATTAAGAATGTTGGTTCTAACCGCTTTTCTATTTTTCCCCTCTTTTATTGGATATAATATTTACATTTCAAATTTTATCCCCTTACCATATTTCCCCCACCACCCAGGAACCCCTTATCCCATCCCCCCTCCTCCTGCCTCTATGAAGGTGTTTACCCACCTACCCCCAGCCTCCCTCCCCACACTCAGATTCCCCCCCCCTCAGTGCTCAGCCTTCAGGGTACTAATTATCTTGTCTCTCACCTATGCCCAACAGGGCCATCCTCCCCTACATATACAGCTGGAGTCATGTGTCTCTCCCTATGTGCTCCTAGGCTGGTGGTTTAGACCCTGGGGAGCTCTGGCTGGTTGGTATTGTTGCTTTCCTCACGGGGCCACCAGCCCTTACGGTTCACGGTTCCTTCAATTTACTCTCTAACTCCTCCATTGGGAACTTTGATGAAAATGAGGACACATCATATCAAAACATGTGGGACTCATTGAAAGCAGTACTAAGAGGAAAAATCATAGCTCTAAGTGCTCACAAAAAGAAAGTGGAAAGAGCATACATCAACAACTTGACAGCAAACCTGAAAGCATTAGAACAAAAAGAAGCTAGTATACCCAAGAGGAGTAGATAGCAGGAAATAATCAAACTCAGGGCTGAAATCAACCAAGTCGAAACAAAAAGAACTATACAAAATATCAACAAAACCAGGAGCTGGTTCTTTGAGAAAATCAACAAGATAGACAAACCCTTAGCCAGACTAACCAAAGGGCGCAGAGACAGCATTCAAATTAATAAAATCAGAACTGAAAAGGGAGACATAACAACAGAAACAGAGGAAATTAAAAAAATTATCAGATCCTACTACAAAGGCCTATACTCAACAAAATTGGAAAATCTGGAGGAAATGGACAATTTTCTAGATAGATACCAGGTACCAAAGTTAAACGAGGAGCAGATAAACCACCTAAACAGTCCCATAACGCCTAAAGAAATAGACACAGTCATTAAAAATCTTCCCACCAAAAAATGTCCGGGGCCAGATGGTTTCAGTGCAGAATTCTTTCAGACCTTCAAGGAAGACCTAATACCAATCCTTTTCAAGTTATTCCATCGAACAGAAACAGAAGGAACACTACCCAATTCATTCTATGAAGCTAACATTACACTCATACCTAAACCACAGAAAGACCCAACAAAGAAAGAGAACTACAGACCAATCTCTCTTATGAATATTGATGCAAAAATAATAAAATTCTCGCAAACCGAATCCATTGTTAATTAAACCAGCACAGTCTAGAAGGATATATAAATGTTTGTCACATCCTCAACTGCTCCAAAAAGAAAGGCAAACTGCACCCAAAGCCAACTGACTTACTCTCAAGTAAGCTGTGTGGCTTTTTGCATAATAGAGGGCTGGTCTCTTGGAGGTAGGGCTGGAGAGTTGGCTGAATGTCTGGGCAGGATGCATGCAAATGCACAGAGGATTATAGATCTCTCCATGTCTATATAAAACCTCAAATGGGATCCCATGAAAGCCCTGCAATAATAAGTACATATAGTTATAACTTTCAAATATAATAAGATTATGAAAATGTGAGTCAGGGAAAGTGTGGGGAAAAAATCTCGCGGGCGGGGGGAGGAGAGTCCGGTGGCGGGGTCCCAGGCAGGCTTCCCACACCACTGTGGAGGGTCCCACATTCACGCAGCTGTCGGTGGGCTGGCCAGCGGCTGCATCAACAAGGTTCCAGGGTTCCAAAAGCTGGGAATCTGGCGGCGAGACCAGGCGATGCGTAGAGTCCGGCTTTCCTGGCGCTTTATTGTTCATGGCTTGTTGAGTGGGTATAGATGGTGTGCACTACCCCCGCCAAAAGCCAGGGGAGCCTGACTTTTATAGGGAGGGGGAAAGGGGAGGGAATAACTTAATTAGCTACGCCCCTGGCCTTTAGATAACTCATTAATATTTAAATCTCTGGAGGTAGAGACCTCTACCTGTGCTACATGACTGAAGGTTGCAGGTTAAATGGAGTTACCTCGTCCAAGGCCCAACAGGAAAGTGATACATGTCTGTAATTTTGCACTCAGGGGACTGAGGCAGAGGATCATGAGTTAGAGGCCAACTGGGGCTACATACTGAATTGAAGACCAATCTGGGCTACACATAGCAGCCATTTATCTCAAAAAAATAAAATAAAATAAAAACTAAAAATGACGAATCAAACATATTATGCAAATATATTAATTACATATGTATTCGTATAATATGATACAAAAAGTGCTCTACTAAGTATAAAAAGGTATAAAATATTACATTAATGAATGTTTAAGATTGTTTATGGAAAAAATGACAACTACAACTGATCAAAGAAATGATTGCACATGTGTGCATCCACAGATACATACATATGTAGAGTCTAGAACAGGCAAATGCAGACAGAAGGAGGTAGTGGCTGCTTAGCAGTGAGGGGTGAGGGGAGAGGGCAGAAGGTAGAGGACAGACAGCTCTTCCTTGTGTGTGGAAAGGAAAATATTGTGAAATGACATGGTGAGGTTTGCACACATTTGTGAATATACTAAAAGTCCCTG
Source organism: Arvicanthis niloticus (assembly GCF_011762505.2). NCBI lineage: Eukaryota > Metazoa > Chordata > Mammalia > Rodentia > Muridae > Arvicanthis > Arvicanthis niloticus. Next base: position 22,792,042 of record NC_047669.1, on the reverse strand, counting down.
AAGAGAACACTTGAAACATCTGAACTGTATAGTATTTATGGTATATAAGTTATTCAATAAAAGTATTTAATGGGTCAAACAGGGGCTCAGTGGGTAAGGGCATTTGTCAGCAAGCCTAATTACCTCAGTTTGAGCCTTGGACCCATGTGGTGGAAAAAGAACCAATTTCCTCAAAATATCATCTGACAACAAGTAGGCTGTGGTATGTGCGCACGCGCACACACACACACACACGCACACGCACACGCACACAAATAAATAAAATGAGTATTTTAAAAGAAGCCAGAAATATCATGGAATGCATGACTCTGGACTGGATCTCAGTAATAAAGGACAACATTGCAACAACCTGAAAAGCCTGAGTGGCACCTGGGGACAAGATGTCACTGTATCATCAGTGTTCACTTCCTGGTCCTGATTGTTAGGTTTTGGCTGTGTAGGAGAATGGCCTTGTGGGAAGTGGACACTACTATTTGCCAAAGTGAGCACCAGGAAGTATTTGTTGGTGATGCGGAATCACAGCAATTGACTCTGAAGTGCTAGAGAAGCATAGGGGAGGGGGAGAGGGCAGCTTCTTTAGAAGTTATGATTGTTTCAAAACATGACTTGTAAAATACCAAATTTGATTTCAAACATGAAGGCACAGATGACATACTGGGCTCCAGGCAAATGAAGGCATCAAGGAGTATGTTTCCCTGACAGCCACCAATGCACCTGCAATGAGGATGGGGTGGTAGGATCCTTTATACAATTGCAACTGAACCATAGTTTTTATAAGGTGTCCAGCTGGTATCCTTCATTGTGGAGTTTCTCTTCTGAACCATGAACACTGTGCTCTCTTTGGCAGCATGTATATTAAAAACTGGAATGATAACGAGATTACCATGGCCCCTGCCAAGGATGACATGCAAATTCACGAAATATTCCATATTTAAAATTAAGTGTCTAGGAAGTAAAGGTCAACACAATACTGAGTAATGTTGAAGGCAAACAGTTATTTCAAGAATGTTTCTTTATTGATGGCTGCATCTCTTTACAATGAGAGGGGTCTCAGGTGACTTTAAAATTTGCTGCTTAGAAGTAGGTCAGCTCATCATTCTTGTTTTTATTAGCCTGGTAACCATCAAGTTGCCAATCATCTTCTTTAGAAATCCCTCTGAAGGCTTTTATGTGAAGGAAACCACCACACCCTATATCCATCTGAAAAACAGGAAAGAAGAAAGAAAGAAACAAAGAAACAAAAGGAAAGTAACAAAGAAAGAAACAGAAAAACAAAGGAACAAAGAAATGAAGATAATTCACATGGATATCAATTGTACTACAGATCTTCTTTCTTGTTAAGACTTGAGGTGCTAAGATCATCTGAAACAACTCTTCTGGCTAAGGACAGCACCAATGAACTGAACTCCCATCCCTTATATCAGGAAAAAGCACAGCTAACAGTATGGCCAAAAATATATTTCCTAGATGTATTTTTTATACCTTTTAGAAAAAGGTTTTATTCAATTTATTTGTATTTACATGCATCATATGCATGTAATGCCTGAAAACATCAGAAGAGGGTGTCAAATGCCATAGAACTACAGTCAGAAATACTTGTGAGCTGCCATGTGTGTGCTGAGAACCAAACCCAGGTCCTCTGCAAGAACAGCCAGCACTTCTCCTACCCACTAATCTATTTCTCCACCTCGATTTACTTTATTGTACTTTCCATTAAAATCTTGGCACAGATGCCATTCCAAAGTTACATGTTATTTTCATGATGCCTGGAGAGGAGCAGTAGGAAGCCTGTGTTTTTGGTGATTCTGTTTTCTGACTTCTAAGTTGGGAGAAAAATTGGCAAATAGTTTGATAAGGTAAAAGAAACTCAGGTTTGCTTTAGAAAATATGGATTGTATGGTCCCCATATCTCTGTTGTGTTGTAACCTACTTTGTGAATAAACACCAGGCTGCCTCCTTTGTAAAGTAAAAATAAAAAAAGCCTAGATACCCTCAGGGTAACATTCCCAATGGTTTTGTTGTTGTGGTTGTTTTCTGTATGTGTGTGTGTATGTTCACATTGACTTTTTATTGTTTTCTGGATTCACAGGGTAAAACAAGGTAACTATCCTACCATCCAATGGATTGGGCAGTCTTCTACTTGCAAGTGTCTTAATTAAAGACCAGAGGTGGAAATGAAGCTACAGTTGGGGAAACAGGAAACAATCACATCAGTGCTTGAGGGAGGTTGGCATCTAACCTTAATGAAGTAGTTTTGTCCAGCAACAACTTGAGATTTATACTCAATGGCTTCGAATTTTTCATATTTCTTATTGGTTTGCTCTTCGAGCTGTGGTCTAACCTTAGGAGGAGAAAGTAAGAGATGATGTTAGGGCTGTGTTGGCTCAGTTTACCTGAGTCACAAATCTGGGTACCTCATCCTGCTGAGAGTGCTCAGAGTTGCTGATGAACCTGGGCTGGCTGCTCAAGAAGCCAATTTCAGAACTTGGAAGACTGAGGCAGAAGAATGCTCTTCAAGAACAGCTTGGGTTATACAAAAAGATCCAGGCTCGTTGAGGCTACAAAATAAATTCTGGCCCAAAAATCAAAACACAGCCGGGCAGTGGTGGCGCATGCTTTTAATCCCAGCACTTGGGAGGCAGAGGCAAGTGGATTTCTGAGTTCGAGGCCAGCCTGGTCTACAGAGTGAGTTCCAGGACAGCCAGGATTACACAGAGAAACCCTATCTCGAAAAACAAAAACAAACAAACAAAAAAAAAACATCAAAACAAACACACACACACACAAATACAAATAAAGCAAAAAACTATATAGTCGTAATTTGCAATGAAAGGCCCCAATAGGTATGTCTATATTTGATCAGGAAATACAAAGTGAACAACACATAGTGAGGATTTTCTCTGGGATCCCTCAGATCATGCTAGAAGTACAATAACCGACTCTGGCCTGATACTGTGTGGGGACCCAAGAGACCATAACCTTGGAGTCTTCAGGAAGAATGCATTTCATGGCTTAACAAAGACTTTCAGCAGTGTCTGCGCTCTGGTGTTCTCTGGAAGGAAGATTGTTGCTGTGAGTGAGAAAATGCTTCCTAAAAATACACAGTTTACTGTTGGTTTCTCTGCCTCCAAATGCTTTAGTGAGGGTTGTCCTCTCAGGCTTTCTCCTGCAACACAGGACAGATGAGTGACATCTGGGAACTGAGCCACCATCCTGTACCGGCTCGCCTGACATTAAAAGTGTTGGCAGCAGTGCCTAATCTACTTTTTGATCTTAAACCTGTGATCATGAAACAGTGATTAACTGATTAACTAAGTTTTATTCTATAACGTTCACTAGATATCTTAATTTCCTTTGCAATATTAAATTTGGGGAAGTAGAGGCAGTTCCTTTCAGCCTTTATGTAGCTTCTACAGTTTGCAGCCAGATGCTGAACACCTACGAGAAACTCAGCAGTTCCTAGGAACTGCTTCTTGGCTATGTATCTATCTCTCATGGATTTAAGCCTGAGGCCCTGGCTTCCACAGAGAAGGCAAGGTTGCTGCATTCCTTTGCTATGATACCTGCAAAGCTCCCCAGGGTGCTGAGGCTGTGCAGTGAAAAAGGACAGGGTAGTATCTTATCTGAGTGCCTCTTAAACATTTTGAGTCTTGGTTTCATCCTCCAAATCTAGGATGGAATGCCTCCTTGCCTGCCTGGAGCTTTGAAAATCAACTGACAGGTGGCAGAGATCATGGATTTTAGAACAGCAAAGCTTCTTCCCTGGTGAGGTGACTTCCTTAAATATCTATGTCTCATTCTGCTTCTCTGGAACTACAAGAACACATTTCTAAATTAATTTCATTACTGAAGATGTGGTCTATAGATGGTGTAATTAACAAGATAACCCTTTCCAATAACTTCCTAACTTAAAATTATATGATTAAAATACATTTTATGTATGTATAAAACCCGCAAAGAACTAATGAGAATATCATGATCAAAAATTACCCTAACCAGACAGGATGAAATACTCCTATAGCTTGTTACTTGGGAGGCTAGAGGCAAAAAAATTTACTTGATCTTGTAAGGTTTGGAGCACTCTAAGAAATAGCAAAACCTCCTTTTCAAAAGAACAGTTATTCTAGATAACCAGATGCTCAACGATTAAAAACCATGAAAATCTGTTATAATGTCTTTATTTCAAATAACTGTATTTCCCTGCCTATCCTCCTACAGACCTGGTTATGGGACATCTCAGGGGGATTTTTATTTCAGTCAACATAGGTATCAACTATGCATCCTTTGAACATATTTGTTTTTAAAAACAACTTTTATGCATTTTATTTTAGTTGGTTCTTTTAGCTCTTTCTTCTTAAAGTGAAATAAATAACTTTTCCTTGGCATCCTACTTTAAGGTCCCATCTCCTCCGAGCCGTCTAGGATGCTTGATATATCTAGTCGAGATAGATAGATAGATAGATAGATAGATAGATAGATAGATAGATAGATAGATGGAAGTGAAGTTATGGGTAGAAGTGCACACACTTCCAGAAGATACCTTGGAAGAAATGTGGACACACAGGCCTGTCTAGCCCTCTTCATTCAGATCTGCATTCTGTCTAGAGCAACAAGTGACTTGTGCACATTTAAGGTTGAGAACACCAACTTGATGTGAGGACTCTAATGAAGATTTAAAGATCTAATATTCCTCAAAAATAAAATGCTCCAAGGTATTTTTTGAAATAAACCTATGAGTGAGAACTATTTAGCCTTAAATATTTAGTCACTGAATTGTAGCCCTGTGACACCATCAAGAATGTTCAGTGCTCTAAGCATGAAGGCTCCCACCTGTCTACTCACATAAAATCTGATGGTGCCTAGCCTATAATGGTGGCACATACCTATAATCCCAGCACTTGAGAAGTCGAGGCAGCAGGAGTGCCTTAGTTTGAGACTAGCTTGAGATCTGCAGGATAGACCATCTAGCAAGATGAAGCCTCAAACAAACACACAAACAAACAAATAAAACAAAACAAAAAGAACTGATTTTGTCCTCCAGGATGATTTGGTTTCAGAGAGGAAAACAATGTGATATAAGAAAATAAGGTGGCAGATCTCAAACCTACCTCCATAATTTGCATGCATTTCTTCTTTGTAAAACAGGTAACATGTTTTACAAAGATACATCTTTTTATATAGATGATAGTACAACATGTATTAATTTGCTAGAAACATTTAGTTGTATTTTGAATGTTCGGTTGGCATAGCATCCTGGAATGAGTTCAGGGTTCCTTAACAATCTTAGGAACCTCCATATCTCAGCTTCAACTGGTGGGACTGGAAAATTCCATCAGTAATTACAGTTCCTGGGATCAGACATGTGAGGTGTAGAGAGGATGCAGCATGAATTCACCTTCAGCTGCTGGGGAAACTGAGGCTGCACTAAAGAGTGTGACTTGGCCAATTTTGCTCTTGGGTTGTTGACACTTCTCTGAAAGGCTTAATGTTCTACTTTTAGCTGTATAAATGTCTGAACAAAACCCATATATTTCTGGTTTCTATCATTTCCCACACTCTGAACATGGGGCAAAATTATGAATCAAATTTTGGAAGTTTGGTTTGGGATCAAGCTTTTTCCTAAAGTACATTGACTCACCTTGTCAGCAATCGCCTGGATTTCTGGTGTGGCTTTTCTAGACCTTGACAAGCCTCCGGGCATCATTGTGGTAAGTTGCTCCTATGCTGGGCAGGATGCTTAGAAGAAATGATCCAGCAAGCACTAAGAGTCAGGGTTTTAAAGGTATCTGTAAACTCCTCCTCTAATGTATTATCTCCACAGTATCTGAGGGACTGGGGAAATGAGTGTGGCCTCAGGCAAGTCTTACTTCATCCCTGAGAGGAAATGCTGAGTGGAGTTGGGGGGAAATGTGGTGGAGGACATGAGCAAGTATGTGTCATAGTGTCATCCTGTTGTGTCTTCTGAGGAAAGACATGTATGACCAGACTTTCTAAATATGTTAAACCTTGAAAAGTTCTTTAAAGAGAATATTTAATAATATCAAGGCTGGTTGCTTACGATCCACCCAACTTTATAAAATGATAAAACTGTCTACAGTGGATTTTTACTTGTAGTTTCAAAATATTCATCCCCATAAATAATGTTATTTACTCTTTATAAAGAATAAAATGGCAACACCTTCATTTCTTCTGCTGCTGCTTATTCTCTTGTTTTACATTTTTGGTGGGTTTTTTTTTTTTTTTTTTTTTTTTGGTTGGTTGGTTGGTTGGTTTTTTTGGTTTGTTGTTGTTGTTTGTTTGTTTGTTTGTTTGAGACTTGGTTTCTTTGTGAAACAGCTCCATGTTATCCTGAAATTCACACTCTTTCCAGGCTGACTACAAACTCAAAGAGATCCCTCTGCCTCTGCTTCCCAGGTGCTTGGATTAAAGACATTCAGCACCATGCCAGATAATTATCTTTTAAAAAAAAAAAAAAAAAAAGAAGGGCTTGCATGTAGCCCAGGCTGTCCTGGAACTCGCTATGAACTTTGAACTTCATACTATTCTGACTCCATCTGCAGAAAGCTAGGATTACAGGCATGGCCTTAAATGTCTGATCCTTCTGTCTCTGCTTCCCAAGTGATGGGATTACAGCCAGTTGGTAACTTGTCAGGTAATATTCCAACCATGTAAAAGCTAAGGCTACTCTTTAGAAGAATTGCTGCATATCAACAGTGAAGTGCTTGGGATGACTGAATATGGCACAGCAAAGTGACAGAGGTTTGCTACTCACCAATGCATACACACTGGTGATTCCAAGAGAGAAACATAGGGCTGGAGACATGTCAGTTCTGAGTAACAGATCCATAGATGTGTTATTTTATTATGTTCTTCTGCATTTAGACAATTCTGAAAATTAAGATAAAAGTGAAATACACATATCTACAAACAACCAAAATAATTCTTACCAGGGTACTTTTTTTTTCTTAAAAAAGAAAGAAAGAAAGAAAGAAAGAAAGAAAGAAAGAAAGAAAGAAAGAACCTGCTGAATTATCTTTCTTTACAAGTACAGAACCCAGATTATCTGGTATTCTTTATATAACACGAGAATCTTAGGCTTCTTTCAGTCCTGCTTACCAACTGACACAGCCTCACTGGGTCAGTTTTATAGATTCCTGTGAGGTTTGGCTTACAGAAAAGGAATATGGCTGTCTAAAAAGAAACAAAGGGAACTTGGCTTGAGGGTCCACTGTCTGTCGACATGTTCTGATGCTTTGGAGAAGAAGGAAACATAGCTATGCACCACGAATGATGCAGACACACTGCAGGCTTCCTTTTCTGCCCTGTGCTTTCCCCTATACAACCTCTTTGTACCCAGTGAGTTGGCCAAGATGGAACTTTGTGGATGAGGCCCCCTCTGCTGTCATGCACCCAAGAAGTGCTCCATGGGTAAACTCTGGACTCCTCCTACTAGCTGTCATCTTATAAACACTGACCTTCAAGCACTGAGAGACCAGGACTTCAATAACAATTTGAACTTTGGCTCACGATTCCATGGTAAGTTGGTCATGATAGAGAAGGCATGGCAATAGGTGAGAGGCAACTGATCTCATATGTCTGGTGTCAGGAGGCAGAGTGACAAGTGCTGGCTCTCAGCTCACTTTCTCATTTTTGTTCAGTCTAGGACCATGGTATAATGTTACCTATATATAAAATGGGTCTTCCTACCTCGGTTGACCCAATATCAAATGTGCTTTATTGAGGTGCAGATTTGTATCCAAGGACTTTCTAACCATATCCCATCAAGTTGGCAAGATTAGCAATCATGATTGTCAACCAGAGTTCTAATAAATGATTTCGTTGGAGACAGGGCATTGCTATTATGAGCCATAGGCATTCCTAGAACTCCCCAGGTATCCCATCTTTACTTTGAACTCATGACATTTTAAATCTGCCTCTTGGATTCTGGCATCAAAAACATGAGCCTCTGTGCCCAGTGCTAACATCTGCCACCTTTCATGGCTTGTTCTTGTAACTTTCTTTGCTGATGTTGAGACTCAGAAAATGAGACAGTGGGGATGTAGCTCAGTTTTAGAGCTCTTTAACAATTTTACTCAAGGCACAAGGTTCAATCCCTAGTACCACCAAGAAAAATAGTCTTTCCCACGATGGATCGTAGAACTCTTCCCTTGACAACAGACATAAAACCTAGAAACATTGCTCAAAACTTCCTCTTCCCTTTCACATAGCTTTTGACCATGAGCATTTTGTTTAACCAGTCTTGCCTTGTAGTAGTAGGTCATAAAATCTTCATTCTAGGAGGGATTCTTCCCAGTACTATAAAGATGGACCACCTCACAGATAGACCAAGAATCTCAAGAGACCAGCCTTGCTGGTTCTTCTACCCAGTCTTTCACCAGTAGTTCATGAATCTGTTTCTCCAGTCACATCTGCAGTTAGCTGTTCATTTGGGGGCAAATAAAAATGTTAACAATGGGGACCTGCTCTTGGGTATTTGGGATTTGATTTCCAAAGTGTCCTCTATCATTTAAATTTTTAATTACATAAACCTGCCCCACCTTTGTTTGTTGCTCTGCTGTCTGTTGCCATAGAAGTGTGAAACTTAGAAAGAAGAGGATGAGTATTACACTCCTGTGTGCCTTTACATGACATTCATTATAATGATTAATTTTGCACTGTGTCAAAAGTTTGAAATATGCTTCTTTGACACACCTTTCTATAAAAGTTTTTTTTCTTTTTTATTTTTGTGACAGTGTTTCACTGAGAATCTCTGGCTAGGATGGAACTCATTATGTAGGTGAGTCTCTCCTTGAACTCACAGAGCTCCACATTTCAGCTCTAAAGTGCTGAGATTAAAGGCCAGGGCCACCATATATGGCTGACAACTTTTGAATGTCAACATCAATTTCTCTCAAGAACCCAGTAGCCAGTTGGTTCTCAGCTCTCGGCCTCTCAATTGTGATTCAGCTGATGTTGCAGTTTTAATGAAGCATATTCGACGAAATCTTTACTATGTATATTTGTATTCCACTGGTTCTTTTCCCCTTGAGAACTCTGACTCATACACATTCCCCACTGGCGTATCCTCCAACCTGGTTAAGGGCACTGACAGCCAACAAGTGAGATGCCCAATACAGAGCCTGAGAGTCATACTTTACCTTCTTATTTCCAAATATAATCCATCAGACAAAATTGTCCTTTCTTGTTAAAAATAAACAGGAGCCCTTTGTTCTCCTCAGGGTAGTCAGGGTGACTTTTGTAAACACAAACTGAATGACGTTTTCCTCTCTGATTTAAGAAGAGAAATAGGGTAGAGGTGGGGGGGGGGGACACAATCGAACTTCATACAATGCACTATTAAGTCTTCATGCTCAGATTTTACATAACCTTATCTCAATGTAGTTTCCCAGTCGGTGCATACTAAATGCTAGCCTCATTCAATTCAAATGAGATACGTCAGGCTCCTCTCCATTTGAGAGTCTGTGCACTTGACATTGCAAGACAGAAACCCTTCTTCTTTAGTTTTTATTTATCATCTCATTATAAATGTTGAATATATGAAGGAATAAGACAATTAACTTGCTTGATTTAATTATGCCACACTGTATTCAGATTCTGAAAAACAATTTCTACTTCATAAATTGTTGGGATGACCCACAAATATTGTATTTATTGGCTTGGAAAAAGTGTGTCCCTTGGGTTCCACTATGTTCATATCAGCCTTATTCATAAAATCCAGAAACTAGAAACAATGAAGATGTCTGTAAACTAGAGAATGGATACATGAACACTTGCTCATTTATACAATAGACTACTATTCAGCTATTAAAAACAAGGATATCATGAATTTTGCAGGTAAATGGATGGAACTAGAAAATATCACTCAGAGTGAAGTAAATCAGACCCAAAAAGACATGCATCATATATACTCACTGAGAAGTGGATATTAGTCAAAAAGTACAGAATACCCATGATATAACCCACAGACCCAAAGAAGGTAAACAGGAAGGAAGGCCAAAGTGAAGATGTTTAAATCCCACTTTGAAGGTAGAACAAATTAGTCATGGGTGACACAAGGAGGGAATGATATTGGTGGGAGAAGGGAGGGTATAGGAGAGAAGAAAGGAAGGGCAGGTTCAGGTATGGGAAGAAACAGCAAACAGGTCCACAGGGCCAGGAGAATGAATAGAAGTATTCAGCTGCTAAGGTTAAAGGGTGGGGTTGGAGGTTGGGAGTTAGGTTAAGGGTAGGAGAGTTGTGGATAGGGGTGAGGGACTCTCTAAGAAGTCCCAGAGACCTGGGATGAGACAGGCTCCCAGGACTCAGTGTTTGATCTTAGCCAAAATGCAAAACAGTGAGGATATGAAACTTGAAAAAACCACCACCAGTAGCCAGACAGGTACCCCAGTGGAGGGATGGAGACACCAACACATCCACAAAATATTGACCCAAAATTACTCCTGTCTTAAAGAAATACAGGGGGGGAAATGAAGCAGACACTGAAGGAATGGTCAACCAGTGACTGCTCTAACTTGAGATCTATCCCATGGGCAGTCTCTGACACTATTACTGATGCTATGTTGTACTTGCAGACAGGAGCCTAGCATGGCTGTCCTCTGAGAGGCTCTAACCCAGCAGCTTACTGAGACAGGTACAGATACAAAGAGGCAATCATGGGACAGAGGTCAGGGACCCCTATGGAAGAGTTGGGGGAAGGATTAAAGCAACTGAAGAGGATGTCAACCCCACATAAAGACCAACAGTGTCAACTAACCTGAACCCTGGGAGCTCCCAGAGACGCAACCTCAACCAAAAAGCATACAAGGACTGGCCCAAGGTCCCAGGAACACATGTAGCAGAGGGCTGCCTTGTCTGGCCTCAGTGGGAGAGGATGGGCCTCATCCTGGAGAGACTTGATGCCCCATGGTGGGGAAAACCAAGGTGGGGTCACCCTTCTGAGGTGAAGGGACATAGAGATAGGAGGGAAAACTCTGCAAGTAGTGACCAGAAAGTCGAGGCAGCATTTGGGATCAAAATAAATAAAATAATTTATTGATTACAAAACAATAAAAACAAAAACCAAAGAAAAAATCCAACCAAGAACAACCAAGAGTGTGCCCCTGTGTTTTCAACTGTTAATTGCATTGATGCCAGCCTAGTTAAATGTATATATGTTTGTTACCTTCTCAACTGTTCAAAATTGCCGGGCAGTGGTGGCGCACGCCTTTAATCCCAGCACTTGGGAGGCAGAGGCAGGCGGATTTCTGAGTTCGAGGCCAGCCTGGTCTACAGAGTGAGTTCCAGGACAGCCAGGACTATACAGAGAAACCCTGTCTCAAAAAATAACAAAAAAACAAAAAAATAACAAAAAAAAAACAACAACAACAAAAAAAAAACTGTTCAAAATTGAAAAGCAAGCTGCAATGGGAAAGGTCTTGTAACATGCCCAGCCAACTGGTTGAGTAAGGAGTGTGGCTTTTGCTAAATAAAGGACTGGCATCTTAAGCTGGGGCAGTAGAATAGGCAGAACTTCTAGGCAGGCAGAAATACTGACAAATGCAGACTGAAGACTAAAAGGAGATAGGGCAGAGCTGGGAAATATACAATAGGAAACATGTAGATAGACACCACTGTAGAGAAGATGGGTTAAGTTAGAGGAGAGCTGAGAGACTGTCCCAGCAAAAGTCCAGTAGCCTTAAACTATGTAATGTTTCCCCACCTTTATTAAACTTCAAACAAAATGCCACAAAAGCCCTGCAATATCTGGTGCACCAATGTAGGGCATGAGATCCATGCTACGAACATGAATTCTAGACACTCAGAGGAGAGAATCTAGGCACAGGAGTATGATGGGAGGCATCAGCTGGAGTCAGAGAAGCTGAAATCCCAGACCTCAGAGTCAGTAATATATGCTCAGAGTGGACACTACCCAGAGGACAGTTTAGAGAAGCTTATTTACTGGAATAAATATTATGTTTTGAAGCAGTAAAAGAAAAATAAGAACTGTTTTTGAAGATGTGTATAGATGATGCAAAAAGGAAAGAAACTAAATAGTGACAGTCAGAGAAAGAAATTTTAAACTTGAATTTAATAAAGTAAATTCTCTAAAAAAAAGAGATAATTGACAAGATTAAAAATTGAAAATGCGGCAGTCTGAGGCCTGCGGGTAAGTGCACCCAGGAGCCCCCCAGACACATTCTGGGGGATCCATAGAACCCATAGCCAGCGCTAGCACGCTCCTTCTGCTGCGCGCCCCCCCTCTGGTCTGAGGCCTGCAGGGTCTGAGTCCCAGACCAGACCTCTACCAGGTCTGCAGTTGTGTGGATCCCGGATTCCACCTGAGACATACTGGAAGGTCCGCTCAACCCAGAGCCACAGAGGAACAACTGAACTCAGAGTGTCAGACAACATACCCTGAGATATCCAAGAGGAGACACTGCACCCAGAACAGCAGACATCTAGCTGGACTGCTACCTTGGAGGCACCATATCCTGAGGCATCCTAGAGATACCACTGTAATCAGGGCAGCTGGAAAAAAATCACAAAGACATCTGGACTCCTAGAAGACCAAACAAAAGCGAGACAACTGGAAAGACAGGCTTCAATCAGAGACAGAAGTACAGGTAGCACTAGAATTAACCAGATGGCAAAAGGCAGGCGCAAGAACATAAGCAACAGAAACCAAAGTTACATGGCATCATCAGAACCCAGTTCCCCCATCATAGCAAGCCCTGAACACCCCATCACACCAGAAAAGCAGGATTCAGAATTAAAATCACTTCTCATGATGATGATAGAGGACTTTAAGAAAGACATAAATAACACTCTCAAAGAACAGATAGAAACCCTTAGAGAGGAAACACAAAAATCCCTTAAGGAATTACAAGAAAATGCAACCAAACGGGAGAAGGAATTAAACAAAACCATGCAGGATCTGAAAACAGAAGTAGAAACAATAAAGAAATCACAAAGGGAGACTACCCTGGAGATAGAAAACTTAAAAAAACGATCAGGAGTCATAGATACAAGTATTACCAACAGAATACAAGAGATGGAAGAGAGAATCTCATGTGCAGAAGATACCATGGAAAACATTGACACAACTGTCAAAGAAAATGCAAAATACAAAAAGCTACTAACCCAAAATATACAAGAAATCCAAGACACAATGAGAAGGCCAAACCTAAGGATAATAGGAATAGATGAGGGGGAAGACTCCCAACTTAAAGGACCAGTAAATATTCTCAACAAAATTATAGAGGAAAACTTCCCTAACCTAAAGAAAGAGATGTCCATAAATATACAAGAAGCCTACAGAACTCCAAATAGTTTAGACCAGAAAAGAAATACTTCCCGCCACATAATAGTCAAAACATCAAATGTACAAAACAAAGAAAAAATACTAAAAGCAGTAAGGGAAAAAGGCAAAGTAACATATAAAGGCAGACCTATAAGAATTACACCAGACTTCTCACCAGAGACCATAAAAGCCAGAAGATCCTGGACTGATATCATACAGACCCTAAAAGAACATAAATGTCAGCCCAGACTACTATACCCAGCAAAACTGTCAATCATTATTGATGGAGAAACCAAAATATTCCATGACAAATCCAAATTTACACAGTATCTCAACACAAACCCAGCACTTCAAAGGATAATTGGTGGAAAACTCCATCACAAGGAGGGAAACTACAACCTGGAAAAAGCAGGAAAGTAATCTTCCAAAAACCGTAAAAGAAGGTAGCTACACAAACATATCTCCACTGCCAATAACAAAAATAACAGGAAACAACACTCATTTTTCCTTAATATCTCTTAATATCAATGGACTCAATTCTCCAGTAAAAAGACATAGACTATCAGACTGGATACGTAAACAGGACCCAACATTTTGCTGCATTCAGGAAACGCACCTCTGTGGAAAGGACAGACACTACCTCAGAGTAAAAGGTTGGAAAACAATCTACCAAGCAAATGGTCCCAACAAACAAGCTGGAGTAGCGATTCTAATATCAAATAAAATCAGTTTTCAACCAGAAGTAATCAAAAAAGATAAAGAAGGACACTTCATATTCATCAAAGGAAAAATGTACCAAGAGGAACTTGCAATTCTCAACATCTATGCCCCAAATGTAAGGGCACCCACATACATAAAAGACACTTTACTAAAACTTAAAGCATACATTGCACCCTACACAATAATAGTGGGAGATTTCAACACCCCACTCTCAGCTCTGGACAGATCATGGAAACAGAAACTAAATCGAGACACAATGAAACTAACAGAAGTTATGAACCAATTGGACTTAACTGACATCTATAGAACATTTCATCCTAAAACAAAAGAATACACCTTCTTCTCAGCACCTCATGGTACCTTCTCGAAAATAGACCATATAATTGGTCACAAAACAGGCCTCAACAGATACAAAAAGATTGAAATAATCCCCAGCACCTTATCAGACCACCATGGATTAAGACTTGTCTTTGACATGGACAAAAACATCAGAAAACCGACATACACTTGGCAACTGAACAATGCTCTTCTACTCAATGATAACTTGGTCAAGGAAGAAATTAAGAAAGAAATTAAAGACTTTTTAGATTTAAACGAAAATGAGGACACATCATATCAAAACATGTGGGACTCATTGAAAGCAGTACTAAGAGGAAAAATCATAGCTCTAAGTGCCCACAAAAAGAAAGTGGAAAGAGCACACATTAACAACTTGACAGCAAACCTGAAAGCATTAGAACAAAAAGAAGCTAGTATACCCAAGAGGAGTAGATAGCAGGAAATAGTCAAACTCAGGGCTGAAATCAACCAAGTCGAAACAAAAAGAACTATACAAAATATCAACAAAACCAGGAGCTGGTTCTTTGAGAAAATCAACAAGATAGACAAACCCTTAGCCAGACTAACCAAAGGGCGCAGAGACAGCATTCAAATTAATAAAATCAGAACTGAAAAGGGAGACATAACAACAGAAACAGAGGAAATTAAAAAAAATTATCAGATCCTACTACAAAGGCCTATACTCAACAAAATTGGAAAATCTGGAGGAAATGGACAATTTTCTAGATAGATACCAGGTACCAAAGTTAAACGAGGAGCAGATAAACCACCTAAACAGTCCCATAACGCCTAAAGAAATAGACACAGTCATTAAAAATCTTCCCACCAAAAAATGTCCGGGGCCAGATGGTTTCAGTGCAGAATTCTTTCAGACCTTCAAGGAAGACCTAATACCAATCCTCTTCAAGCTATTCCATCGAATAGAAACAGAAGGAACACTACCCAATTCATTCTATGAAGCTACCATTACACTCATACCTAAACCACAGAGAGACCCAACAAAGAAAGAGAACTACAGACCAATCTCTCTTATGAATATTGATGCAAAAATACTCAATAAAATTCTCGCAAACCGAATCCAACAACACATCAAAACAATTATCCATCAAGATCAAGTAGGCTTTAATCCCAGGAATGCAGGGATGGTTCAATATTCGGAAATCCATCAATGTAATCCACTACATAAATAAACTCAGAGAGAAAAACCACATGGTCATATCACTAGATGCTGAGAAAGCATTTGACAAAATTCAACATCCCTTCATGTTAAAAGTCTTGGAAAGATCAGGAATTCAAGGCCCATATCTAAACATAGTAAAAGCAATATACAGCAAGCCAGTAGCCAACATCAAACTAAATGGAGAGAAACTTGAAGCAATCCCACTAAGATCAGGGACTAGGCAAGGCTGCCCACTCTCACCTTACCTATTCAATATAGTACTGGAAGTCTTAGCTAGAGCAATTAGACAACAAAAGGAAGTCAAAGGGATGCAGATAGGAAAGGAAGAAGTCAAAATTTCACTATTTGCAGATGACATGATAGTATACTTAAGTGAACCTAAAACTTCCACCAGAGAACTCCTAAACCTGATAAACAACTTTAGCAATGTGGCTGGATATAAAATCAACTCAAACAAATCAGTAGCCTTCCTCTACTCAAAGGATAAACAGGCAGAGAAAGAAATCAGGGAAATGACACCCTTCACAATAGCCACGAATAAAATAAATTATCTTGGAGTGAATCTAACAAAGCAAGTGAAAGATCTGTATGACAAGAACTTCAAGTCTCTCAAGAAAGAAATTGAAGAACATCTCAGAAGATGGAAAGATCTCCCATGCTCCTGGATTGGCAAGATTAATTTAGTAAAAATGGCTATCCTGCCAAAAGCAATCTACAGATTCAATGCAATACCCATCAAAATTCCAAATCAATTCTTCATAGAGATAGAAAGAGCAATTTACAAATTCATTTGGAAGAACAAAAAACCTAGGATAGCGAGAACTATTCTCAACAATAAAAGAACCTCTGGGGGAATCACCATTTCCTTACCTCAAACTGTACTACAGAGCAGTAGTGATAAAAACTGCTTGGTATTGGTACAGAGACAGAAAGGACGATCAATGGAATAGAATTGAAGACCCAGAAATGAACCCGCATACCTATGGTCACTTGATATTTGACAAGGGAGCTAAATTCATCCAGTGGAAAAAGGACAGCATTTTCAACAAGTGGTGCTGGCTCAACTGGAGGTCAACATGTAGAAGAATGCAAATTAATCCATTCTTATCTCCTTGCACAAAGCTCAACTCCAAGTGGATAAAGGACCTTCACATAAAGCCAGGTACACTGAAAATATTAGAAGAGAAGTTGGGGAAGACCCTCGAATACCTAGGCACAGGGGAAAAGTTCCTGAACAGAACACCAATGGCTTATGCTCTAAGATCAAGAATCGACAAATGGGACCTCATCAAATTGCAAAGCTTCTGTAAGGCAAAGGACACTGTCAACAAGACAAAACGGCAACCAACAGATTGGGAAAAGATCATTACCAATCCTACATCTGATAGGGGGCTAATATCTAATATTTACAAAGAACTCAAGAAATTAGACGCCAAACAACAAAATAACCCCATTAAAAAATGGGGTACAGAGCTAAACAAAGAATTCTCAACTGAGGAAACTCGAATGGCCGAGAAGCACCTTAAGAAATGCTCAACATCCTTAGTCATCAGGGAAATGCAAATCAAAACAACACTGAGATACCACCTCACACCAGTCAGAATGGCTAAGATCAAAAACTCAGGTGATAGTAGATGCTGGCGAGGATGTGAAGAAAGAGGAACACTCCTGCATTGTTGGTGGGGTTGCAAGCTGGTACAACCACTTTGGAAGTCAGTCTGGCGGTTCCTCAGAAAATTGGACATAGCACTACCTGAGGACCCAGCTATACCACTTCTGGGTATATACCCAGAAAATGCCTCAACAAATAACAAAGACATATGCTCCACTATGTTCATAGCAGCCCTATTTATAATAGCCAGAAGCTGGAAAGAACCCAGATGCCCTTCAACAGAGGAATGGATACAAAAAATGTGGTACATTTACACAATGGAATATTACTCAGCTATTAAAAATAATGAATTCGAGAAATTCTTAGGTAAATGGATGGATCTAGAAAATATCATCCTGAGTGAGGTAACCCAATCACAAAAGAACACACATGGTATTTACTCACTGATAAGCGGAGATTAGCCCAAAAGTTTGAAACAACAAAGATTCAACTACCAGAAGACACGAAGCTCATGAAGAAGAAAGAACAAGTGAGGATGCCTAGGTCTTTCTTAGAAGGAGTAACTAAATACCCAAGGGAGCAAATATGGAGACAAAGTGTGGGACAGAATCTGAAGGGGGCGTTGTAGGGAGACCATTCCATCTGGGTATTCATTCCATGTGCAGTCACCAAAAATAGACGCTGATAGGGATGTCAGGATGGGAAAGCTGACAGCAACCTGATAAGGCTGTCTCCTTAGAGGACCCCAGAGTCGGACATACCCAGAGACAGATACCCACAGCTATCCATTAATCTGATCAAAGGTAGCCGGGCGGTGGTGGAGCACGCCTTTAATCCCAGCACTTGGGAGGCAGAGGCAGGCAGATTTCTGAGTTCAAGGCGAGCCTGATCTACAGAGTGAGTTCCAGGACAGCCAGGGCTACACAGAGAAACCCTGTCTCGAAAAGCAAAAAAAAAAAAAAAAAAAAAAAAAAAATCTGATCAAAGGTTCCCAATGGAGGAGTTAGAGAGTAAATTGAAGGAACCTTAAGGGCTGGTGGCCCCGTGAGGAGAGCAACAATACCAACCAGCCAGAGCTCCCCAGGGTCTAATCCACCAGCCTAGGAGCACATATGGAGAGATACATGACTCCAGCTGTATATGTAGGGGAGGATGGCCTTGTTGGGCATAGGTGGGAAACAAGGTCATTGGTACCCTGAAGGCTGAGCACTGAGGGGGGGGAATCTGAGGGTGGGGAGGGGGGCTGGGGGTAGGTGGGTAAACACCTTCATAGAAGCAGGAGGAGGGGGGATGGGATAAAAGGTTCCTGGGTGGTGGGGGAAATATGGTAAGGGGATAAAATTTGAAATGTAAATATTATATCCAATAAAAGAGGGGAAAAAATAGAAAAGCGGTTAGAACCAACATTCTTAATAAAATGTCAGCCCTCTTTAAAAAAAAAACTATCTTGATACTAAAATTTGTTTTGAGAATTGTATATTGCAGAATGATCAGCCTTGGTGTATCTACTCAACAAGCAAGCTGGGCAGACCTGCTCAAACCTCTGAGGTCCGGGAATTCCATCTGGAGGCAGCGAAGACACAGCATCAGAGGACTGTCAATTTGCTCTCCCCCCCACTCCTCTTCTAATATCTCAACGCCCATAATCAGCTTGAAGAAGCTAATGATGAGTCAGCGCCCCTATTCCCTGGGCTTGGGGACTAAGGTGGTAAATGTTGGGCTGTCTCCCTAGGGAAAAGTAGTGGTTTTGTCGGAATAGAGAGGATTAGCTAGGGTTTATTGCATAGCCATAACCTATTAGTAGAAATCTGTATAATTAATATCAAGATGAAGATATAAATTCTTAAATGGCACCAATTTACTTTGTTTACAAATTTTAAGGTTTTCATTGGCATGAGCTTCTTAGTGATATAAGAGTGAGATGAATATTGTTACTCTCATAGGCATTGTACCAGTATAACACACTTAGGAATAAAAAGCTTAGACCCAGTCCTTCTTTAACTTTTTTAACTGATTTGAGATGGTCAGCCTGTGAGTTAAGGGACTATAGCAAATTCATGACTTGGAGTTTATTATAAGGGTGTTCTCTATGTTTTATTTAGAAATAGCTGAGTGGAGTTAACAGGCAACAGTCCAGATTACCTTACATGGATAGCTGGCTTTCAAAACATCAGAAATCCTTAGAATTGACATGACAAACATTTCAGTATTAATGTTCATTTTCATTAGAGACCTGTCTGCTCCGGACAGCTTCCTATGTTAAATTCTAAGAAGAAATTGAGCATCCTTGGAGTTACTCCAGTTATGGTGAGACAGCCACTAGGCAAGAATTGCCACTTTCCTTCTACAGACAAATTACTGTCCAGAAAAGGACACACTTGCAGAATAGTCGACTGATTATATCTGCCTAGACAGAGTAATCAGCCCTTAATAATTCTGCATCACTAAGGTCTGTCAGATGATCCTGGGCCAGAAGGCAGAAGAACAGATGCTCCAACGTTTTGAAGTAGAGCGAGTGTCCAGGTGTTCAGAGGTCTCTATAAATTGGCTAAGTTTTAGAAGCTATGCTTTGTGCTTCCCACAATTATAGTCAACTCAGTCATTCTGGATTTCTGATGGGGTTGAAAACTTATAGCTATTTACTTTGAGAGAAAAGATCTGAGTGTATGGTCATCAGCTGACATTCATCCTAAAGCCAAGGAAAAAGCCAGGTTCAGAACTAAGTGTTTTAGTTAGGATAGATGACAGAGGTGCTGGTTAGTCAACAAAAGGATGGACTGGGTATTAGGACTATCTTGTACCTCACTGGTACAAATAGGCATAATTATGCTCTAATTGTATTTTGAGAGAAAAGTTTCCTTTTAACAGGAAGGGTGATGTGTAGGAGGAGCTAAGGTGGGAGGAGTACTGAGAGGAAGAAAAGGAGTAAGAAGAGGAGAAGAAGAAGGAGAGGAGAAGCTAGGTGATGAAAGAGAGATAGAGGGGGGAGACAGGGAAGCAGATGTTCATGTATCTCCACCAGTCAAAGATAGTTGATATATCTAGGTTGGGTAGTGGGTTACACCTCTGATTGAACAATACCAAACTTATAAAGCCTATGATTAACATTTCTTAAAAAAATGTATAAATGCAAAATGAAAAGGGGGCATGGGATAGGGGTTTTCTAAGGGGGGGGGGAATGGGGAAACGGGATGGTATCTGAAGTGTAAATGAAAGATCTAATAAAAAAAAATAAAAAAAAATAAAAAAAAATAAAAAAAGAAAGTCTAGTCAGTACAAGGTTAAGAAAGGACATTCACAGGTCTCAGGTCCCAGGAACCTAAAGAACGTCTGGCATTTCCTTGGAGCTGGTTATGACAGTGGGATGGTCTAGGGCAATAAGGTTATGACAGTGGGATGGTCTAGGGCAATAAGGATTCCATAGTAGGATAGCCCTAAGCAATGACCCTCGCCCAAACTTCCCGGTTTGCTGTGTCTTTATAACCTGCCCCCAAAATTAAAGTTTCAGAGCTTGATCAGAACCTCAGACTTGCTCTCATTCTTTGTGTCTCTTGTCCTTTCATTCGTTCGCCCCCTTCCCTAAGGTCTCATCGAATCCCCGAGGGCCGGGGCAAACCTGCCCCACCTTTTTTTTCTGTGCTGCCTCTTGTCATAGAAGTGTGAGCCTTGGAATGAAGAGGATGAGTGTTGCCCTCCTGCTTGCCCCTATATGACTTTCATTATAATGATTCATTTTGCACTGAGTCAAAGATTTGAAATATCCTTCTTTGACACACTTTTCTTTAATATTTTTTTTCTTTTTTATGACAGCGTTTCACTGAGTAGTTCATTCTGCTGTGGAACTCACTAAGTAGATCAGGCTATCCTTGAACTCACAGAGCTCCACATGCCTTTGCCTCTAAAGTGCTAAAATTAAAGGCCAGGGCCACCACACATGGCTGACAACCTTCAAATGTCAACATCAATATCTCTGTAGTTTGCCAACCTCAAGAACCAGGCAGAACCACTTCGTTCTCAGCTCTCACCCTCTCAGATGTGATTTAGCTGAGGTTGCAGTTTTAATAAAGCTGACTCAACAGTCTTTGCTATGTATATTTGAGTCCCATTGGTTCTTTTCCCCTTGAGAACTCTGACCAGATACACTATCCTAGATAGAGTCTCCTCCTGCCTGGTTAAGGGCACTGGCAGCCAGCTAGCTGCTCGATACAGAACCTGGAAAGTCCTACTTTACCCACTCATTTCCAAATATGATCCATCAGACAAAAATTGTCCTTTCTTGTAAAATACAGGAACCCTTAGTTCTCCTCATGGTAGTTAGGGTGTAATTTTGAAAACACAAACTGGATGAGGTTATACCTCTGGGTTATTAACCTCTGATTTTCTCACTGATTTAAGAAAAGAAATGGGGGCAGGGAGAAAGAAAGAGAGGGAGAGAGAGAGAGAGAGAGAGAGAGAGAGAACACAAATCTCAACCTCATACAATGCACTATTAAGCCTTAATGCTCAGCCTTTGCATAACCTCATCTCAATGTAGTTTGCCATTTGGTGCATGCTAGATGCTGGCCTCATTCAATTCTAATGAGACACATCATACTCTTCTCCATTCAGAAATGCAAGACAGAAATTTTCCTTCTTGGGTTCTTATCCATTGTCTCATTACTAATGTTGAATGTATGAAGGGATTAAAAAATTAACTTGATTGATTTAATTATTCCACACTGAATTCAGAACCTGAAAATCTCTTTATACATAGTAAATTGTTGGGATGACCCACAAATATTGCCTTTATTGTCCTTTTTGCTCTACTATATTCATAGCACCCTTATTTGGAATAGCCACAAACTGGAAGCAAGGAAGATGTCTGTAAATGAGAATAAATACAAAAGAAGTGGTTCACTTGTGCCATAGAATGCAGTTCAGCTTAAAAATAAGAATATCATGAATTTTGCAGGTAAATGGATAGAACTAGAAAATAACATTCTGGGTTAAGTAAACCAGACCCAAAAAGCCATGCATAGTATGTACTTACTGATAAGTGGATGTTAGTGAAAGATTACAGATACCCAGGACACACACCACAGACCCAAAGAAGGTAAACAAGAAGGAAGGTAAACAAAATGAAAATGTTTAAATCCACTTAGAAGGTGAAACATATTAGTCATGAGAGGCACAAGGAAGGAAGGATCTTGGTGGGAGAAGGGAGGGTGAGGGTAAAGGGAAGACAGAATCATGTATAGGGGAGACAGGAGCAAGGGACAGAGGGCCAGGAAAATGAATACAAATGTGCAGCTGTTGGAGTTGGAGGGTGGAGGTGGGGATTAGGGAATCTCCAGGAAGTCCCAGAGACCTGGAATGATGCAAACAGGCTCCCTGGACTCAGTGCAGGTAACCTTAGCCAAAATGCCAAACAGTGGGTATATGAAAAGACCACCTCCACTAGCCAGACAGGTCCTCCAGTGTAGGGATGGAGACACCAACACACCTAAAAAAATTTTTACTCAAAATTGTTCCAGTCTAAAAAGAAATACAGGGACAAAAAATGGAGTAAACACTGAAGGAATGGCCAACCAGTGACTGGCCTTGAGATCTATTCTATGGGCAGACCCTGACACTTTTACTGATGCTATGTTGTGCTTAATGACAGGAGCCTATCATGGCTATCCTCTGAGAGGCTCTACCCACCAGCTGACTGAGACAGGTGCAGATACCAAGAGGCAAACATAGGACAGAAGTCATGGACCTTTATGGAAGAGTTGGGGAAGGATTGAAGCAACTGAAGGGGATGTCAACTCCACAGGAAGACCAGCAGTGTCAACTAACCTGGACCCCCAGAGCTCCCAGAGACTGATCCTCAGCCAAAGAGCATACAAGGTTTGATCCAAGGCACCAGGCACATATGTAGTTGAGTGATGTCTTTTTTTAGACCTCAGTGGGAGAGGATGGGCCTCATCCTGTAGAGTTGATGCCTCATGGTAGGGGAGTAGCCAAGGGGGGTACCACCCTCTCTGAGATGACAGGAAGAAAGAAGGGGAAAGAACTCTGCAAGGGGAAACCGGGAAGTAGGGGCAACATTTAGGATGCAAATAAATAAAATAAATTATTAATTAATAAAGAATAAAAATAAAAACTAAAGAAAAACCCCAAACTAAAAAAAGACAGACCCACATACAGTGTGTCCCTGTGTATTCAATTGTTAATTGTGTTGAAGCCAGCCTAGTAGGATATATAAATGTTTCTCAAATGTTCAAAAGTGAAAGGCAAGTTGCAGTGGGGAAGGTCATGTAGCCTGCATAGCCAACTGCCTGAATAAGGAGTATGGCTTTTGAATAGTAAAGGGTTGGCATTTTAAGCTGAGCCAATAGAACAGGCAGAACTTCTAGGCAGGCAGAAATACTGGCAGATGCAGAAGAAAGAGTAGAATGAGACAGAACAGAGCTGGAAAGTGTACAATAAGAAACATGTAGAGACATGCAATGGTAGAGAAGTTGGTTTAAGTTGGACATTAGCTGAGAGACCACCCCTGCAAAAGGCCAAAAGCCTTAAACTATGTAGATGTTTTCCTGTTTTTATTAAACCTCAAAAAGGATCCCACAAATGACATGCAATATCAGGCACACCAATGTAGGGCATGAGATCTAGACTAAGAATATAAATTCTAGACACAAGACCCAGAGGAGAGAATCCAGGCACAGGAATATGACAGGAAGATATCTGGTGTCAGAGAAACTGAAATTCCAGGCCTCAGAAACAATAATGTATGCTCAGAGTTGACAGTACCCAGAGGACAGTTTAGAGAAGCTTATTTGATGAAATAAATATTATGTTTTGAAGCAGTAAAAGACAAATAAGGCCTTCTGGTCTGGGCCCGAGCACTGAGCAGATCCCGGGCGGAAGCTCTGGACCCAATCTCACAAAACCCAGAGGGAGTGGGCCTCCCAGGAGCTTTAACCTGGGCAGTATCTTAGGTAAAAAGACAGCAACATCTGCCCCAAACAGGGAGTAACTGGTACCCACTAAGACCCAGGAAGTCACTCCTGGAGCCCGAGCACTGAGCAGATCTTGGGCCCCAGCTCTAACCCCAATGGTAACACCCATCTCACACAATTCTAAAACAGCCAATATAATAGGAAAGACAGACTCCAGTCAGAAACAGTGAGTGCAGGTTAGCACTAAGGAGATACAGATGGCAAAGGCAAGCACAAAAACATAAGCATCAGCAACCCAGGGTACTTGGCATCATTAGAACCTAGTTCTCCCACACAAGAGAGTCCTGAATTACCCATATAACCAGGAAAGCAAGATTCAGATTTAAAATTGCTTCTAATGATGATGATAGAGGACTTTAAGAAGGACATAAATAACACTGTCTGTGGGAAGCCATGGCAAGGCCTTACTCTTGGCAAACACTCACCCTTGGCTTTCCTATCTACTATTCTTCTTTCTGCTTACCTTCCATGATTCACTTGTCAGTTCTCAGAAATTCAAACAAGGCCTCATAGCAACCCACCTTAGTAACCCTTCCTCCTGATCTCTAGATTTAGCCAACATCCTGCTAGATAGATGTTTTTAGAACCCCTGGTAACAAAAAGGCTTTGTGTGAATAACTTAGTTAGACCCCACAGCTGCAGCTAGCTTCCTCCACCTGCAAAGCCCTCTTTCCTTTCCTACCCCTCCCCATATCCTGTTTTTAGAGTATATAACTGGTGTGAACAATAAAAATTTTGGAGCTTGATCAGACTTCTGACATGCTGTGCCTTTTTATTTTCTCTCACATCTCAGTCCTCTCCACAGGGTCTAAGGGTCCCACTTGATTGTCCAGCTGGCCTGGACAACTCTCAAGGAATTTGAGAACACAGGTAAACAGGTAGAAGCCTTTAAAGAGGAAACTAAAAAAATCCCTTAAAGAATTACAAGAGAACACAGTCAAACAAGTGAAGGAATTGAACAAAACCATCCAGGACATAAAAATGGAAGTAGAAACAATAAAGAAATTAAAAAGGGAGACTATCCTGGAAATAGAAAACCTAGGAAAAAGATCAGGAGTCATTGACGCAAGCATCACCAACAGAACACAAGAGACAGAAGAGAGAATCTCAAGTGCAAAAAATACCATTGAAAATATTGACACAACTGTCAAAGAAAACACAAAATGCAAAAAGTTCTTAACACAAAACATCCAGGAAATCCAGGACACAATGAAAAGACCAAACCTAAGGATAATAGGTATAGATGAGAGTGAAGATTCCCAAAGGGCCAATAAATATCTTCAACAAAATTATAGAAGAAAAATTCCCTAACCTAAAGAACGAGATACCCATAAACATACAAAAAGCCTATAGAACACCAAATAGACTAGACCAGAAAAAAAAATACCTCCCATCACATAATAATCAAAACACCAAATGCACACACAAAAAAAGAAAGAATATTAAATGCAGTAAGGGAAAATTACCAAGTAACATATAAAGCAGAACTATCACAATTACACCAGACTTCTCACCAGATACTATAAAAGCAAGAAGATCCTGGACAGATGTCATACAGACCCTAAGAGAACACAATGCCAGCCCAGGATACTATACCCAGCAAAACTCTCAATTACCGTAGATGGAGAAACCAAGATATTCCATGACAAAACCAAATTTACACAATATCTTTCCACAAACCCAGCATTACAAAGGATAATAGCAGGAAAGCTCCAATACAAGGAGGGAAATTATACCCTAGAAAGAGCAAGAAAGTAATCCTCTACCAACAAACCCAAAAGAAGATAGCCACACAAAGATAATTCCACCTCTAATAACAAAAAATAACAGGAAGCAACAATCACTGTTCCTTAATATCCCTTAACATCAATGGACTCAATTCCCCAATTAAAAGTCATAGGCTAATGGACTGGATATGTAAACAGGACCCAGCATTTTGCTGCATACAGGAAACCCACCTCAGTGACAAAGACAGACACTACCTTAGAGTAAAAGGCTAGAAAACAATTTTTTAAGCAAATGGTCCTAAGACACAAGCTTAAGTAGCCATTCTAAAATCTCCAGCCTGAGAACACAAAGGGAGGGACTCATGGCTCTACCTGTATAGGTAGTTGAGGGTGGCTTTGTCAGGCATCAGTGGAAGTGGAGGGCCTTCGTGCCCGAAAGTTTGGATTCCCTAGTGTTGGGGAATTCGAGAGCAGAGAGGCAGAAATGGGAGGGTGGTGGGAGCACACCCTCATAGAAACTCCCAGAATTATATGGATTAGACATGACAGAGGCAGGCCACCAGAAGACTAGATTCCAGAATTCAAACAAAAAATTATCTTGATACTAAAATCTGTTTTGAGAATTGTATATTGCAGAATACACAGCCTTAGTGTATCTACTTATCAAGCAAGCTGAACAGACCTACTCTAACCTCTGATGTCCTGAAATTCCAGCTGGATGCAGTGAAGACAGTGTCAGAGGCTTATCAATTTACTCTTCTCCTGCTCCTATCTAATGTCTCAATACCCATAATCAGCTTGAAGAAGTTAATGAAGAGTCAGTGCCCCTATTAACAGGGCTTGGGGACTGAGGTGGTTAATACTGGGCTGTCTTTCTAGGGAAAAGGAGTGGTGTTGTTGGAACAGGGAGGATTAGCTAGGATTTATTGCATAGCCATAACCTATTGGTAGAAATATGTATAATTGTTATTATGATGAGGTTATAATTGCTTAAATAGTACAAAATTTACTTTGATTTCAAATTTAAGGTTTTCATTGGTACAAAAGTGAGATGAATATTGTTACTCTCATAGGCATTGTGCCTATATAACACATTTAGGAATACAAGGCTTAGACCCAGTCCTTCTTTAACTTTTTTAACTGAATTGAGATGGTTAGCCTGTGAGTTAAGGGCCTATAGCAAACTCATAGCTTTGAGTTTATTGTTAGGGTGTTTTCTATATTTTATTTAGAAATAGCTGAGAGGAATTAACAGACAACAGTCCAGATTGCCTTACATGGATAGCTGGTTTTCAAAACATCAGAATTCCACAGAATTGACTTGACAAACATTTCTGTATTAATGTTCATTTTGATTAGAGACATGTCTGCTCCTGACAGCTTCCTGTCTTGGATTCTAAGAAAAAGTTGAGCATCTTTGGAGTTACTCCAGCTGTGAAGAGACAGCCACTAGGCAAGAATTGCCTCTTTTCATCTACAGACAAATTACTGTCCAGAAAAGGACACACTTGCAGAATAGTCGACTGATTATATCTGCCAAGACAAAGTAATCAGCCCTTAATAGTTCTGCATCACTAGGTCTGTCAGATAATCCTGGGCCAGAAGACTGAAGATCAGATGCTCCAACGTTTTGTACTATAGGGACTGTCCAGGTGTTCAGTGGTCTCTATAAATTGGCTAAGTTTTAGAAGCTATGCTTTGTGTTTCCCATAATTTCAGTTAATTCAGTCATTCTGGATTTCTGACAGGGTTGAAGACTTATAGTCTCATAGCCAATCTTGGCTACTTATTTTGAGAGAAAAGATTTGAGAGGATGGTTTTCAGCTGACATTCATTCTAAAGCCAAGAAAAAAGTCAGGTTCAGAACTAAGTCTTTTAGTTAGGAGGGATGAAAGAGGTTCTGTTTAGTCAACAAAATGATGGACTGGATATTAGGTCTATCTTGTACCTTATTGATACAAATTGGTATAGTTGTGCTCCAATTGTATTTTGAGAGAAAAATTTTATTTTAACAGGAAGGGTGATATGTAGGAGGAGCTAAGGTGGGAGGAGTAAGGAGAGGAAGAGGAGGAGAAGGAGAGGAGGATCTAGGAAAAGAGAGAGAGCAAGACTGAGGTGGGGAACATAGAGGTAGATGTCACAAGTCTTTTCCAGTCAAAGATAGTTGATATATCTAAGTTGGGTATTGTGCTACACTTCTGATTGTATGGGCATCTAGTTATTGAGCATTACCAAACTTATAAAGCCTTTGAGTAACATTTTTTAAAAAATGTTACTAATTAAAATAAATAAATAAATAAATAAATAAAGAGAAACAAGAAAGAAATGTTTTGTAAATTTGCATAGATACTGCAAAAGGAATCAAACTGAGTATTGCCAGTCATAGAAAGAAATTTTAAACTTGAAAATGAGGTAAATTCTCTGAAGAAAAGAAAGAATTGGCAAAATTAAAAACTGAAAATATTTTCTGTGTTAAAAATGGGAAACACTATACCAGAGGGAATATGTATATAGAACTAATTATATTGATCACAGTTTTCTCTGTACTCTAAGAAACATTACAATAAAGAAGGAAGGAGAAAATCTCCTTGTCCTTCTCCCTCAAATTAGTGTTAGTCTCATTAATGTTTCCAACTATCATAAACAATTACCTCCAGATAATTGTAACCCACTGGATATGATGAATCCATAGGGATGCTAGATCTAAGGAGATTTAAAGATTTGATTATGGCTTATAGCATGCATTAACTATGTGTGAAACAAGTTCCAAATAATTAAGCCATGCAAACTCATGTAATTTCTAAATATTGAAAAGATTTAATAACAGTTATCTTAGAAGCTGGCCCTCAACTACAGTAGCTGACATGCTGGATAGAGGAGGCTTTGGCTATGAAATGACATAATAGGACTGGAAGGGTTAATCTTCCCAAGGATCAGTTGCTAGGTGAAGGTGAATATGCTGAGTTACTAATGCAGATTCTGTTGGATGATCTCACCTTAGACCAATGCTTTAAATGCTTCGGATAAGATTGAACAACAGTAAAGACAATCTGAATCATTTACCAGGATAACCCAGGGCTCAGATGAAGCTTTCAGTGATTTTTTTCACAATGGTTAACTTCAACTGTAAATTGAGCAGTATCAGATCCAGATGCAAGAGCAGGATTAATTGAATCTTTCGCTTTTAAGAACAATAATGCTGAATGCAAAAAGTCTATTAGACCTTTAAAGACCAGATCCCCACCTATTTAAGAATGCACTAATACTACTATGGATATTGGGTCTAATGTGTTCAATGCTGCTAAGATAGGGCAGGCAATAGCTAAAAGTATGACAGCTCAGAATATCTGATGCTGTGGCTATGGAAGACCAGGTTATTTCTTAATGGAGTATAGAAAAGATCCATAGAAAAATATTTTCTCTGACTGTAATCCAGGAAGAAAGATTCCTAGGAAATATAGAAGATGTGGAAAGTTCAAACACAGGCTTATTAGATCATGCAGAGGTATATAGGCAATCTCTTACAATCAGGAATTACTGCCTAAAGCGCCTTGTTCAGGTCCCACCAAAAAGCAACACAAGTCATTTGTTCCATGTCAGCCAAGGAGAACATGTTCTAGAGAGCAACTAGAAAAATTAGTGGCTAATATAACAGACAGCCCTGTTCTACATTTAACTACTCTAATGAATAGAGCAAGAGATTTTAAAGGTCAGGAAGCACATATTTTGGCAACATGCTATAAACGATTAGAAACCAAAGTTGAAATTACAATTAGATCAAATTGACATTGAGGGTCTAGGGCATACTGGAATATATTTAACAATAATTTCACAAGATTCTTGGAATCTACTTGGCCACTTTAAAAGACATCCTGGACACAGCTCCTAGGACACAGCTCTTAGGACACAGCTCCTGGGTCACAGCTCCTGGAACAATGTCTTAGGTGAAACAGGATCTAAAATGGATAAAATGAATAGGACCAGAAGTTCAGTTGTGAAAATTAAGGCCATATGTGGCAGGCATGTAAGCTCTGGAGAGATGGCTCAGCAGTTAAATGCACTGACTGCACTTACAAAGGTCCTGAATTCAATTCCCAGCAATCACATGGTAGCTCACATCCATCTGTAATGAGATCCAGTGCCCTCTTCTGGTGTGTCTGAAGACAGCCACTGTACTCATACAAATAAAATCAATAAATATTTTTTAAAAGGTACAGGTGGAAGGTCTTGCCACATGGAATGTTAGACAGTCCCACTTTGTGTCAATACTTTGTTCAACAGCCATTACAAATAATTTATAAACAGTTTCCTCAATCTATAATTTATTACTGTATGGATGATATCTTGATAGGTAATTCTAATACAAATACATTCCAAAATAAGTTTGTTGAAGTAAAGATAATTTTGCCTTGTAGGGTAGTTAAAAGTGCTCCTGAAAAATACAAAAAGGGGATTCTATCAACAATCAAGGTTATAAAATAGGTCTTCAGAAAACCCAGCCACAATAATACAGATCAGAAGACATCAATTACAAACAATAATTTTCAAAAATTGCTGGTGTATATTAATTGGCTACAGCCCATAATGGGATTAACTACACAAGTGTTAAGTAATGTATTTCAGACCTTACAAGGTGATTCAATGTTAAATAGTCTGATAACCACATAAATTATCTAATATCTCTACCAATACAAACACTGGAGGTGTAAACTGAGTTACAATCCTCAGCAAGGTAACTTTATTTTTTTAACTATATATAAAACATCAATGTAAAAACCTGATCCTATAACTAAACTGACTGACCACAGGACCCAGGATGGAAGGGAGAAGGGTAGTAAGCCAAGGAGAGGCAGAAAATCAGTTTTTAAGCCACCCTTCTTCTTATTCTCATTGTTTCTTTTGTCGTTTTAATCTCTCTCTGATCTTGGCCATACTATCTCTAACTACCCCAGTGTGGTCAGTATAAAAACAGCATTCCTCCTTGAGGGCAGCACAGAGTCCCGCTTGCTGAAGGAAAAGCAGATGCAGTCCTCTGCATTTTGGGGGGACCACTTCAGACAGCAAAACGGGGGATTTTTCCAGATTAGTGATACCAATCTCTAGCTGTTCAATGTCCTTGTCAGTGGCCCCTTGAAGTTCTGAATAGTTCAAGACCTGAGGCTGGTATCAGGATTAGAACGTATAACAGCAAACACCACAGGTGGCCCCTTTTTATCTGGAAAGGAAAAAAGAAGGGAATTATCAGGGAGATCTCTCTTCGCTGGATGTCAATTGTTATTTATCTTATCTATAATTGGGTCTGGCTTTGTGGAAGTACCTATTTCTTTCAGTAATCTTTCTGGCAGCCATCTGGCCCTGCCTTCATTGGTATCAAACAGACATATCAATCCTCAGCCCCATACAAGAACTGGGTCTGAGTCATTCCATTTAAAGGTAAGAGGGTCCTTCCATATAACTGTGACATAGTTTTTATTGGTCTCAGGGTGCCAGAGGTGATCAGCAGCAGATTTGCCATGAGCATCCAGATTTTAAAAATTGAGAATAAACAAGATATGAGGAAGAATATTTCTAGGGGACCCCTTCTGGGTATATAACTCCCCCTCTTTTGTTTTTTAAAAGCCAATTTTTCAGTGTTTCTTGTAAAACCAGGGCAGAAGCACCAGTAGCTGCTCCTTCCATGCTCAGATAGTTATGGAGATATTATTTTAAAGTTCCATAATATCTGTTTTACAATACCTTGTCTTTGAGGATTATAAGGAATTCCAGTATATGGGTAATATTAAATTGTCAACAAAACATCTCAAATTTCTGACTGCAATAGCCAGTTCCATCTATCTTAATCTGATATGGACCACCAAGCATAGAAAGATAATGTAGGCAATAACTAATTACATTTTTAGTTGTTTCTCCTACTAAAGCAGTTGCAACTAGAAAGCCTGAAAAGTCACATGTACATGTTTTAATTTTCCAAAATCAGAATTGAGTAACATCCACTTGTCATAATTGATTAGGTATAAGTCCTCAAGTATTAACACCATTATGAAAAAAATTGAGGATACCGAGAACAAGTTTTTGCAATTTGACTTGTACACTCACTAGAAATACCAAATTATTGTCTCAAGCTATTATTAAACATATGCAACAATCACCAAGCAACAGCACACCCCTTTGGGGCAGATCTCTGCAGACCCACGAAGATATACTATCTTGTGGTGATGCTATATAGACAAATAGATGACTTCTTAAATCTTAATGATGATCCTATAAGAATTTCTAAAATTACATCAATGATTATTAAGCTCTTTTATAACTGGACTGCTATTAGGCCCTTCTCTTATAGTCAAAACTGCAATGAGAACTCTTCCAGTCTTCCAAGTGCCATCAGTTAATTGCTCTTAGATAGTAACCAGACTTTTTCCTACTCGGAGCACATTCCAAGAGGTTGTAAAACAGTTAGCCAAAGGTCATTAAAAGGGAACCAATGATTTACTATAGGTGCCAGGACAGAAGATAAAATAGTGCCTGGGCCTATCTATACCAAACTTTACTAATAACTTAGTTATAGCTTCAAACCTTCAGTGAACCTATGAAGCCAGACAGGCAATGGATGTTTAGCCAGACAGTCACTTCCAATGGATATGCATTCGAAAATTCTCTGTTGTAAAGTTCTATTTCAACTTACGATTTCACCCTTGATTTAGCTGCCAGCAGCTATGGGAACCGGGTTCACCTGAGAGGAAGGCTGGGAAGGAAAGGGGAATGGAGAGCGAGAAGAGATGAGGCCAAGACAAAGTTCTCTGATCAAGGCCTGAAGTTTAATATTTTGCTTTCACATATAAAGGGTAAGCCCCACCCCCCAAGAGCCTGCAACGTGTGATCATGTATTTTGAAAGATGCATAAGCACTGAGGACAAAGAGATGAGAGGCAAATACAATGGAAAGATAGAATAGAATTTTCCGCCTATCCCCACTTAGAGTAGCATATAGAATAGAAGTTTTCCTTTTCTCCACTTAGAACCCCTCCGCTTCTCCCCCCAGACAGCCCCCATAGGAAACTCTTCACACTCAGCAATAAACTCCACAATAACTTCTCTGAGTGTGTTTTCTTCCTATGACCTCAGATTAGCAGGCATAAGTTAGAGCCCAGCAGTTCCTGCTGCAATAGAACAAAGGCTGTTTACTTAATCCTTGGCTGTTTTTAGGATGAGGTGCTAAGTGGCAGAAACTGCAGTTTTTGGCCTCAGAGGATCACAGAAAGCAGACCAGCCACAGTGGTTTAGTAACTTAGACAAGTAAACTTTTTTTATATAGCAACTCTAAATATCTCCTAAAACAAGGTCCTACCCCCCCCCCCACTGATGCTCTCCCCCCTCCACTGCCTCAAGAAGAACTGACAAGAAGAAAGAAGAAGGCCTATAATCTGCCTGGTATACAAATCTGCTGTGGCATTTTCCTGGGGTCCAGGCAATCCAGTATGAGCACTTAAATGTCTTATAAAGTTAAGGGAAAGTACATGTTTCTTAAATTAAGCTGTATTTGTAAAATTTAAGAATTAGCAATATCTAAAAAGGGAACAATTTCAAGCAATTATAAACCATGAGCTATATACTGGCTATGAGTATACAAATTGAAAGCTTAATTATTCAGCATTTTAAACAGTGGCTACAGCATGTAATTCAATTATTTGTGCTGAAGCAGGGGGAAACTCAAAAGAATGAACATATAATCTAATTGCATATACTGTCTTCCCACTAGATAGGCTGTCTATAAATACAGTAAACACATTTTCTATGGGCTGCATGTGTAAATTTATAAGAAATACAAAAGCATGCATAGAGAAAAATTGTAACAACTTGTCTTTTGGATAATGATTATTGAATTTGTCTAAAAAGTTGGTCATGTAATAGGTCAAATATCAGTATTCTTTAATAACCAATTTAATTGCTGTTTGGAATAAGGAATATTTCATTAAGTTCTTCTCAAAGTACTTTTGTGATCCTGACCTACAATTCTTTATTAACACAGCAAGAGCTTCAGAACAGGGTGTTAAAACTTTCTTTGAAGATAAAGAAATATGCATCCACATTAATGGTCCCTTTTGCCAAAGAACTGCTATGAAACAGCCAACAATTGATCAGTCTGTATAATTTATCTATTGATAACTAACAGCTTCCTCTACTTTCTGCAAAGCTATTCCTCCTTTATCAGTAAATTCTCAAGGAGAATTAGGGTTTGTATTCCCCTTGAGAACATCAAACAGAGGTTTAAGTCCTCCTGTGTTGAGCTTAAGGTGAGGTGTTAGCCATTAGCATCTACTGGAAACTTTTGAAAATAATTTAAAGTAAGTAAACTATCTTTTCTTTTTTGAATTTTTTGTGTCACAATTTGTTTAGGAATATAACTGGTGTCTTAAATATTGAAAAGATACTGTCTTTGAATGTTTTCTGGAGCAACAAGCACTCCCCAAAATTTTAAAGCTCGTTGTATGAGAGCAAAGGCCTGTATTCTCTTTCAGAGGGATCAGCTAATAAAATACCATACAATGAATAATATATACTGAAAGATTCAAACTCCTAACTTTTTGTATTGAAGCAGCAACAAATTTTTTATATAATGAAGGGATATTAGCCATTCCTTGAAGCAAAACTTTCCAATGATATCGCTTCATGGGTTCTCAAAAATTACAAGCAAATATGCTAAATGCAA
Source organism: Arvicanthis niloticus (assembly GCF_011762505.2). Classification (NCBI taxonomy): domain Eukaryota; kingdom Metazoa; phylum Chordata; class Mammalia; order Rodentia; family Muridae; genus Arvicanthis; species Arvicanthis niloticus. The sequence goes on along the minus strand of NC_047669.1, from coordinate 22,757,472 downwards.
ACCTCTTACAATCATCAAGATGTAAAGGAATAATATAAAAACATTCTTCTAAATCTATAATAATTTTATATGCATTTCCTGCAGTGGCAGCTGGAGTAGGCAAATCAGGCTATAATGTACCACAAATTTCATAAATCTTAAATTTAAACTTTGTTTTGGATTAATGGAATAACCAATATCTTGTAGCTGAGTGAGTGTATCAGATAAAGGCCAAGTTGAAGGCCAATCTTGCCCTCTCTACTCTTTGAGTAATTCTTTTATTAGCAGGTATGGCTATGTCATGGAGAGAAGCAGGCATAATTTTAATTTCTCCAGCATAATCATTATCTATAACTCCTTGCCCGTAAGCTGTCTGTTGTGAATATCTTTGGGTCTGGGGCTGACCTTCGCCCCCCCACCCCCCAAAGTCCAGAAAACATCTTTCTAGGGGCTGGTCAGTATGACCATGACAAAAGAAATGTCACACAGGCTTCTGCTGAGCCTTGTCTTAACTCAAGTGTAAATGTTCTTAATCTGAGCCTAAAACAGTCTGCTAGTAATTTTGTTCTTGGGGCAATCATTTCTAAAGTGACCCAAATTTCTACATTTAAAGCATCTTTTATGGCATCACTTCTGTGAAAGCATTGCTTGCACAGTGGTCCCTTGTAAAGTAGCAGCCATAGCCAGACACTGTATGAGGGCCCAATTTCAGCAAAGACGAATGTATCCAGATAGTCTGTCTTTGCTTTGTATGGCTAGATAGCTATGTAGCAGGCCACATTAGCATTCTTGTAGGCCAATTGTGTAACAAAAGGAACTGTTTATCTGGGCCTTGTTTGATCCCAGATAAAACTCCCACTGAGATCTCCTTTTCAATCTTGGGGGGCTAAATTTGCCTCTACCACTGTATCTAATAAAAGTGGCAGCAGGGCTGTACTGTGCCACAGCTATTTTTAACTCTTATTACTCTTGCAATCATCTCCAACTGCTCAATCCTCTTCTCAACCATAAACATGGGTGAGTCAAAAATTCTCGAGCTCACGATTGAACTGCCAACTGCAGCCAATGGAATACTGGCAGTTTAACTATATTTTTAAGTTTCTTTTGCAATATTAGAGTATAACCATAACTTTGGGAAACAAAACCAATTTTTAACAATGCAAACAATCTATTTTTTCTAAAATTAACACCAAGTGTATTACTTTTATCTTACAAAGTTTGATGGCAAATTCTCATATATGAATGTATGATAGTGTAGCTTTTAATATCTCATTAAAAAGACATTTTAAATCTTATCCTTTGTACATCTGGTTTCTGAATGACTCCAACCCTGAATTATCAGTTTTAATCCAGCTTTTTGTTACCCAAAGTTGCAAATTTTAATCATACCCAATAACTTATAGGCTAATAATGTATAACCAAGACACATAGAACATTTTAATACTTTTAAAAGCACTCAGAAACAAAAATGAAGTAGATGCACATATTATATATTTTATCCAAACAAATTTTTCTTACTTTTTCTAGCTGTAATTTCAAGATAAAAGCACCTTGTCATTTGTTGAACCCAATAAACCAATAAACACTGTCACAGATATTATTCTAGAGGGGAAAAAAGCCATCAGTTTATTTACCATAGAAGCCAAAAAGCTGTTGGCCTCTCCAAGAGCAGCGTATGCAAATAATCACTCCTGCCAGGGTTCCTCTGGCTGCACCTTACACCCAAACACAGAGCAGGGTAATTTATCTATCAGCGTCTGTTGTGTAAATTGAGACTGCTTTTAAAGCAAGTTTTAAGCTAAATCAAGGGGCGGATAGCCAGAAGTTTTAATCATTTTTTTGAACATGAAACATAGAACAACAATCATTCAAACAACAAAACAAAGACAGATAACTGACACACGTGGACAGATTGGTGTACCAAGGACAGACAATAGGCAGAAAAAGCAGAACTAAGAATCTCTCCAGTAGGAGCCAAAGAAAGAGAATCTCCTGATTCTCTCCTGCTCCCAGGAAGGCTATGAAATAGGCTTTTCCTTTTCTTTTGCTAACATGCCTGAGAGCAGACAACTGCTTTAGCCCTTTCTCTTATTTTCAAGGTCTAACTTTTCATCTCCTCCTTAGGAGGTATAGCATTTTGTCATCAATAGTTCCTTCTTGAGGAAACAACACCAATGAAATCAAAGAATTTCTAAAGATCCCTTTTCTTAACCCTTAATTCTTGTGCCTTGAAGGACTCTTTAAGACCCTTTAAGAGCAAATCAGGTTTGCTTAATGCTTGTCCTAGAATTGCGTTGCTTTTCTTACCTTCACCGGATCAGTCTCACAGGTGGGCAACTCTGTGGCAATCACAATGTGAATCTTCTCTCTTCTCTCAGGAAAAGCATTGATTCTATGCTTGAGGAACGTCCCTGTGGAAGCAACATTCGATCAGACCCCAACCCAAAGGGCCACACGTCAGGTGCCAAGTGCTCTGGCCCACGGGGATTCAAGGAGACCCTTGGGAAGGGGGCAAAAGAATGATAGGACAAGAGACACAAAGAAGCACCTGTCTGAATGTCTGATCAAGTGCTTAAACTTTATTGTTTGAGCTACCGTTATAAAAACAAGCAGGCAGGAGGGTCATCTAACAGTCAGGGTCCAGGGTCATCCTATAATTGCAAAGTTCTCTAAGCCCTCAAGAATTCCTAGCCCAAATTACATATCTAAATATTTTCTCACAAGCAAAAAGGTAATTAAAATATTTCTCAGCTCAAGCTGCTTATCTGATTAATATTTTTTTCCCCTGGCAGGAGGGCAATAAAGTATTCCTTAACTTAGGCTGTTTACTTAACTGACATTTGCTCTCAGGAAAAAGGGCAATAAAGTATTCCCTAACTCCAGCTATTTACTTAACTGACATTTGCTCTCAGGCAGGAGGGAGTCTTAGCTCCTAGCAACATCCCATTTTTAAAAATAATTATCTAGGAAGTAAAGGTCAAAACAATACTGTGTAATGATAGAGGAAAACAGTTATTTCAAGAATACTTTTTTATTGATTGCCTCATCTCATTACAATGAAAGGGATGAGTTCACATTGGAATGTGCTATTTAGAAGTAGGGCAACTCATCATTCTTGGTTTTGTTAGTCTGGTAACCATGAAGTGTCAAACCATTTTCTCTGGAAATACCACTGAAGATGTTTATGTGGAGGTAACAACAATGACCTACATCCATCTGAAAAACATAAAAGAAGAAAGAAAGATAGAGATAGAGATGAGAGAGAGAGAGAGAGAGAGAGAGAGAGAGAGAAGGAGGAGGAGGAGGAGGAGGAGGAGGAGGAGGAGGAGGAGGAGGAGGAGGAAGGAAGGAAGGAAGGAAGGAAGGAAGGAAGGAAGGAAGGAAGGAAGATTATCTTCCTGGATCTCCATGGTATGACAGATCTTCCTTCTTGTCAGGACTTGATGTGCCAAGGCTCTGCTGAAACAACACTTCTGTCCCAAGGCAGCACCAGTGAACTGAACTCCCATCCACCATTATGTTAGGAGAAAGCAAAGCTAACAGTATGACAAAAAACATATTTCTTAAACGTATTTTTTAATACCTTTTAGAAAAGAATTTTGTTCAATTTATTTGTATAAATGTTTTTGCCTAGTTGTATTTAAATGCATCATGTGTATGCAATGTCTGAAGATGTAAGAAGAGGCTGTTAAATCCCCCTCAAACTGGAGTCAGAGATGGTTGTGAGCACTACCATGTGGGTGCTGAGACCCAAACCCTGGTCCTCTGCAAGAATAGCCAGTGCTCCTAACCACTGATCCATTTCTGTATCTGGATTCGATTTATGGTACTTTTCATTAAAATCATGGCACAGATTACATTCCAGAGTTACATTTTATTTTCATGATGCCTGGAAAGGAGCAGAGAGCAGTGTTTGTTTTCGGTGATTCTGTTTTCTGACTTCTAAGTTGTGAGAAAAAAATATCATATAGTTTGATAAGAGAAAAGAAACTCAGATTGGATTTAGAGAATATGGACTGTACGGTCTCCGTATCTCTGTTGTGTTATAACCTACTTTGAGAATGCCTGCCAGGCTGCCTCCTTTGAAAGGAAAAATAAAGCAGCTTAGGTTCCATCAGGATAACACTCCCAATGGTTTGGGGGCATGAACCTGGGGCCGAGGCCATCTGGATAAGAACTGTTAATTTTTTCTTTATTGGAACAATAAACGTTTTGTGTTCTAGAGTAGATATTGTGTTCTGATATCCCTTCCTACCTTAATCTTCAAATGGTACTAACCAAAGTTTACCAGTACATATGTCATTCTGATGTGCATCATACAAAAAGTGTGTGTTCATGATGTGGGGATCTGTGTGTGTGTGTGTGTGTGTGTGTGTGTGTGTGTGTGTGTGTGATAACACTGACTTCTTGCCAGTCTGAACAAAGCTTTCAGTATTCACAAGGTAAAACAAGGTAACTATGCTGCCATCCAATGGATTTCGAGGTCTTCCAATAGCAAGTGCCTTAAAGACCAGTGGTAGAAACGAAGCTACAGTTATGGCAACAGGAAACAATCACATCAGTGCTTGAGGGAGATCGGCATCTAACCTTAATGAAGTAATTTAGTCCTTTGACGACTTTAACTTTATACTTGACCGCTTTGAATTGTTCATATTTTTCATTGGTTTTCTTTTCAAGCACTGGTTTGATCTTAAGAGGAAAAAGTAAGAGACGATGTTAGGGCAGTGTTGACTCAGTTTACCTGAGTCACAAATCTGGGGACCTCATCCTACTGAGGGTCCTCAGAGATGCTGATGAGCCAGGGCTAGCTGCTGAAGCCTCTAGCCTCTAATCTCAGAATTTGGAAGACTGAGTCAGGAAAATGTTATTCAAGAGCAGCTTTGTCTATTTAGAAAGTTCCAGGATAGTTGTAGCTACCCAATAAAACCTACCTCAAAAGTAAAAATGCACACACACACTTGAAAAAAAATAAAAACAAAGCAAAAAACCAATATAGTCCTGATTTGCAATGAAGGGCCCAAATAGGTACGTCTATGTTTGATCAGTAAATACAAAGTATTTGACACATATAAACAACACATAGTAGAGATTTTTTTCCTCTGGGGCCCTTAGGGCTACAATAATCCCCTCCAGCCTAACACTGTGTGGGGACCCAACAGACCATAATCTTGGAGGAGCAGACTGAATTTCCTGACTTAACAAGGGCTTTCTGTAGTATCTGCACCATGGTGTTCACTGTAGGGGGAATGATTGCTGTGACTGAGACAATGTTTCCTAAAAAATACACAGTTTACAAGCCTGCTTCTCTGCCTCTCAACACTTTAGTGGGAGTTGTCCCCTCAGGCTGTCGCCTGCAAGACAGGACAGATGAGTGACATCTGGGAGCTGAGCCACCACCCTGTACCTGTTCACCTGAAAGTAAAGAGGTTGGCAGCAATGCCTAATGTTCTTTTTAGTCTTAAACCTGTGATCATGAAAAGTGCTTAAGTAAGTTTTATTTTATAATGTTCCCTAGACATCTTGATTTCCTCTGCACTGTTACTTTGGGAGTAATAGAGGCCATTTCTTTCAGGCCTTTCTGTAGCTTCTACAGTTTGTAGTCAGATGTTGAAATCCTAGTAGAGACTCAGGTAATGTCCCTATGAACTAGTTGTTAGCTATGCATCTCTCAATGGTGATTTAAGTCTGAGGCTCTGCCTTCCACAGAGAAGGCAAGATTGCTGCATTTCCTCCGCTCATTCCTGCAGAGCTCCCCAGTGTGCTGAGACTGTGCAAAGGGAAAGGATAGGTTAGTTTCTTATCTGGATGACTCTTAAGCATTTTGAGTCTTGGTTTCATCAGCTAAACATAGGATGGACTGCATCCTTGCCTGCCTGGGGGCTTTCAAGATCAACTGAGAGAGATGATAGAGAAATCAAGGTTTTTAAAACAGCAAAGCTCCTTCCCAGGGTGAGGTGACTTCATTACTATCTATTTCTCCTTCTGCTTGTCTGAAATTGCAAGAAAACATTTCTATATAAATTTTATCATTGAATGTGGGAAGCCATGGTAAGGCCTTACTTTTGGCAAACACTCACCCTTGGCTCTCCTATCTACTATTCTTCTTTCTGCTTACTTTCCATGATTCACTTGTCTCAGAGCTTCAAACAAGGCCCCATAGCAACCCCCCTTAGTAACCCTTCCTCCTGATCTCTAGATTTAGCCAACATCCTGCTAGATAGATGTTTTTAGAACCCTTGGTAACAAAAAGGCTTTGTGTGAATAACTTAGTTAGACCCCACAGCTGCAGCTAGCTTCCTCCACCTGCAAAGCCCTCTTTCCTTTCCTACCCCTCCCCATATCCTGTTTTCAGAGTATATAACCCGTGTGAACAATAAAAATTTTGGCAGCTTGATCAGACTTCTTTACTTGCTGTGTCTCCTTATTTTCTCGTTCATCTCAGTCCTCTCCACAGGGTCTAAGGGTCCCACTTGATTGTCCAGCTGGCCTAGACAATTGAAGATGTGGTGGAGAGATTGTGTCATTAGCAAGATAAGCCCGTCTAGTAGCTTCCCAACTTAAAATTTATATGATCAAAGTATGTTTTATGTATGTATGAAATCCTCAAATAACTAATGAGGATATCATGCTCTAAAATTATCCTAGCCCACAGGATGACACAATCAATAGTCCTCATTACTTGGGAGGCTAGAGGAAAAAGGATTATCTGAACCTGAGAGTTTAGGATCACTTGGAAAAATAGCAAGACCTCCAGCTATTCTAGATAACCAGATGATCAACTATTTTAAAAAATCATGAAAATCTGCTGTAAATCTTTATTTCAAATAACTGTATTTTTCTGTCTATACCCATACAGCCATGGATCCTAGAACATCTCAGAGAGATTTGTTTTTTCAGTCAACATAAATATCAGCTGTGGCTCATCTTTGCTTACTTATTTTGAAACACTTTTTCTGCATGGTACTTTAGTTAGCCCTTTTAGCACTTTCTTCTTACAGGTAAATGGAGAACTTTTTCTTGGCATACTATTTTAAGGCCCTACATACCCCAAATTTTATAGGATGCTGGATATCTGGCCCTACAGAGAAGTGAAGTCATAAATAGAAGTGCCCACCCTCCCAGAGACCTTGGAAGAAATAAGGACATGCAGTCCCGTCTAGCCCTCTTTAGTCAGATATGTAATTTATCTAGAGTGACAGGTGACTCTTGTGCACATTTAAGGTTGAGAACACCAACATGATGTGAGAATTCTAATGAGATATAAAGATTTCATATTCCTCAAAAATAAAATGCTCCAAGGTATTTATTGAAATAAACCTATGAGTGAGAACTATTTAGCCTTAAATATTTAGTCAATAATTTTAGGCCTATGACTACCTCTAAAATGTTCAGTGCCCCAAGCATGAAGGCTCACATCTGTTCTACTCACATAAAACCTGATGGTGCCTAGCATGATGGCACATGCCTGTAATCCCAGCACTTGAGAAGTTGAGGCAGCAGGAGTGCCTTGAGTTTGAGGCTAGCCTGAGTTACTTGCAGGATAGACCATCTAGCAAGTCTACGTGTGAAACAAACGTAAAAACAAAAAAACAGACAACAAACCAAACTGATCTTGTCTGCCAGGATAATTTGGTTTCAGAGAAGAAAACAACATAGTATAAGAAAATAAGGTTACAGATTGCAAACCAACCTCCATAACTTGCATGCCTTTCTCTTTTATAAAACAGATAATGTGATGCATTTTTATTATTTAGATGATAGTTAAGCAACATGTATTAACTTGGTAGAAACATTGAGTTCTATTTTGACTGTGATAGTTTGGTGGGCACTGCACCCTGAAATCATCTCAGGAATCCTTAATAAACTTAGGTGCCTTCACAAATCAGCTTCAATGAGTACAACTGTGAAAATCCATCAGTAATTAAAGCTCCTGGGATCAGACATGTGAAGTGTAGAGATGATCCAGCATGAATTCACCTTCAACTACTGGGGAAACTGAGGCTGCAGTAAAGAATGAGGCTTGGCAGATTTTAATTGGGATGTTAAAATTACTCTGAAAGGCTTAATGTCCCTGTTTTAGCTGTATCAAAGTCTGAACAAAACCCATATATTTCTGGTTTTGGTGATATCTGATACTCTTACCACAGTGTCAAACTATGAATCAAATTATGATGGTTTGATTTGATACCAAGCTTTTTCCTGAACTACATTGACTCACCTTCTCAGCAGTCTCCTAGATTTCTGGTGTAGCAGGTCTGGCCTCTGACAAGCCTCCTGCAGTTATTATGATGTCTTGATTCATTGCTAGGCAGGGTGCTGAGAAGAAATGATCCAGCAAGCACTAAGAGTCAGGGTTTTATAGGTATCTGTAAACACCTCCGTAATATATTATCTCCTCAGTATCAAAGGAACTAGGAAAATGAGTGTGGCCTCAGACAAGTCTTACTGCATCCCTGAGAGGAAATGCTGAGTGGAGTTGGGGGAACATGCGTTTGGGCAAGTGAGCAAGCATGTGTATCCAGGACTCAGGTGTGGTGAGTTCTTCCCTGCACTCACTGTGCCAAAAATATCACCATGTTGTGTCATAAGAGGAGGGACATACATAACCTGAGTTTCTAATATGGTAAACCTCTAAGAGTTCTTTAAATAGAATACTTAATAATGTCAAGGCTGGTTGCTTAGGATCCACCCAACTTTATAAAGATAATAAAACTGTCTATGGTGGATTTTTACTTGTACTTTCAGAAATGTTTATCCCCAAACATGAAGAATAACATGGCAAAAACACCTTCATTTCTTCTGTTGCTGTTGATTCTCTTTGGGTTATCTTGTTCTTGTTGTTTTGTTTTGTTTTGTTTTGTTTTGTTTTGTTTTGTTTTGTTGAGTTGGGATTTCTCATTTAACAGTCCCTGGCTGTCCTGGATCTAACTTTAGATCATGTTGGTCTCGAACTCACAGAGATCTGCCTTCCTCTGTGTCCCAAGTGCTGGGATTAAAGACATGGGCCACCATGTCTTTTTTTAGAAAAGTTTGCACGTAGCGCAGCCTCACCTGGAACTCATTCTATAGTCCAGGCTGTCCTAGAACTCACTATGAATCTTGAACTTCTGACTCTTCTGCCTCCACCTGCAGAGTACTAGGATTACAGGCGTGGCCTTGAATGTCTGATCCTTATGTCTTTGCTTCCCAAGTGGTGAGATTACAGTCAATAGGTAACTTGTCAGGTAATAGCCTAACCATCTAAAAGGTAAGACTACTCTTTAGAAGAATTGCTGGGTGTCAAGAGAGGAGTGCTAGGGATGACAGGGAATTGGGCACAGCAAAGAGACACAGGCTTACTGCTCACCTATCCCTGCCCACTGGAGTGATTCCATTAGAGAAAAAGGGGGAAGACAGGTTCAGTTCTGACTGACCAAGACATATATGTCTGTTATTTTTATTGTGTTCTTCTGTATTTAAACAATCCTAGAAATCAAGATGTAGTATACATATCTATAAATAGCCAAAATCCTTTTTCCCAGGGGTTGAGATGCTGTCTTTAAAACAACAACAACAAAAACCCTGCTAAATCACCTTTCTTTAGGTTATAAAACCCAGTGTCTGGTAATGTTTGTATAACATCGGAATCTTAGGCTTCTTCTTTTAATCCTGTACTTCAACCTACACAGTCTCACTGTGTCAGCTTTGTAAATTTCTGTGAGGTTAGATTTACAGAAAAGAAATACGACTTTCTAAAAAGAAGGAAAGGGGACTTGGCTTGAGAGGCCACTGTGGAACATTCTTAGTGAGGTGCAGAGGTTTGTATCCAAATCCTCTCACGTTGACAGGATTATCTATCATGATGGTCAGCCAGAGTTCTAATAACTGATTTCACTGGAGACAGAACTTTCCCATTATGTAGTGCATGCAGGCTTTCCTAGAACTGCTCGATCATGTAGTCCATCTTGACCTTGAACTCATGAATCTGTCTCTCAAATCCTCTTGAATCTGTCTCTCAGATTCTGGGATTCTCTGCATGTGCTTCTGTGTCCAGTGCTAGCATCTGCCAACTTTAAATGGCTTGTTCTTGTAACTTTCTTTGCTCATGTTCAGACTCAGTAAATGACACACTGGGGAGGTAGCTCAGTGGTGGAGTTCTTTGCCAAACTTGCTCAGGCACTAGGTTCAATCCTTAGTATAACCAAAGAAATATTCTTTCTGAAGGCAAATCATAGAACCCTTCCCTTGAAGACAGCCATAAAACCTAAAAACCTTGTTCAAAACGTTCCATGCACTTTTGTGTAGGTCTTGACCCTGAGCAGGTTACATAACCTGCCTTGCCTGGTAGCAAGTCATAAAGTCTTTATTCTAGGAGGGTTTCTGCCTGGTACCATAGAGATGGGCCTCCTCTCAGACAGACTAAGAATCTGAACAGACCAGTCTTGCTGGTTCTCCTACCCAGTCTTGCACCAGTAGGCCATAAACCTACCTGTCTAGTCGCATTTGCAGTTAGCTGTCCATTTTGGGTCAAATAAAAACATTAAAAATGGGAAGCTGCTGTTCTTGGGTATTTAGGATTCAATTTCCAAAGTGTCCTGTGTCATTTAAAACTTTGATTACATTGCTCCATCCCACTGGTTTTTTTTTTCCTGTGCTGTCATCTGTTGTCATAGGAGTGTGAACCTTAGAAAGGAGAGGATGAGTCTCACCCTCTTGAGTGCCCATGCATGATATTCATTATAATAATTCATTTTGCCCTGAGTCAAAAGTTTGAAATATCTTTCTTTGACACACCTTTGTTTTAAAATAATTTTTCTTTTTCTGTGAAAGTATTTCACTGAGAAGCTCTGGCTGGTGTAGAAATCACTATGTAGATCAGGCTAACCTTGAACTCAAAAAATTTCTTGTGCTTCTATCTTTCACGTGCTGAGATTAAAGGCAAGCACCACCACACCTGGCTGATAACCTTAGAATGTTGGCATGGTTTGAATATGCTTGGCCCAGCAAGTGTTACTACTTGGAGGTGTGGCCTTGTTGGAGTAGGTGTGTCACTCTGGGCACGGGCTTTAAGAATCTTCTAGCTGCCTGGAAGTGAATCTTCTCCTATCAGCTTTCAGATGAAGATGTAGAACTCTCAGATCCTCCTGTACCATGCCTATCTAGATGTTCCCATGCTCCTACCTTGATGATAATGGACTGAAACTCTGAACTTGTAAGACAGCTCCAATTAAGTGTTATATGAGTTGACATGGTCTTGGTGTCTGCTCACAGCCGTAAAACCCTAAGACAAATGTCAACATCTAGTTCTCTGTAGTTTTCCATCCAATAAACACAACAAGTGCAGGAAGAACCAAGGCATGGGTTTTAAAAAAGAAAGGTGTACAATTTACACCTCACTGAAGCATGTTCAATATTGGGCCATTTAAGGTGGGAAGACCCATCCTAAATGTAGGTGGCATCATATCATGGTCCTAGACTGAACAAAAATGAGAAAGTGAGCTGAGAGCCAGCACTTGTCACTCTGCCTCCTGATACCAGACACATGAGACCAGTTGCCTCTCACCTACCACCATGCCTTCTCCATCATGACTGACTTACCATGGAATCATGAGCCCAAGTTCCAATTGTTACTGAAGTCCTGGTCTCTCAGTGTTTGAAGGTCAGTGTTTATAAGATGACAGCTAGTAGGGAGGAGTCCAGAGTTTACCCATGGAGCACTTCTTGGGTGCATGACAGCAGAGGGGCCTCATCCACAAAGTTCCATCTTGGCCAACTCACTGGGTACAAAGAGGTTGTATAGGGGAAAGCACAGGGCAGAAAAGGAAGCCTGCAGTGTGTCTGCATCATTCGTGGTGCATAGCTATATTTCCTTCTCCAAAGCATCAGAACATGTCGACAGACAGTGGACCCTCAAGCCAAGTTCCCTTTACTTCTCTTTAGACAGCCATATTTTTCTGTAAATCAAACCAGAGAGAAATCTACAGCCTGTGTCAGTTCATGTACAGGATTTTCTTTTTAAAAGCCCAAGAATCTGGTGTTATACAAAGATTACCAGACACTCTGGGTTCTGTACATCTAACAAAAGGTGATTTAGCAGATTTTTTGACAGAATCTGTCAAAAAAATTCCATCACCCTGGTAAGAAGGTATTTGGTTATTTTTAGATATGTGTGTTTCACATTGATTTCTAGTACTACTTAAATACAGAAGAACACAAGCCATGTCTTTAATCCCAGCACTTGGGAGGCAGAGGAAGTTAGATGTCTGAGTTTGAGACCAACCTGGTCTACAGAGTCAAAAAAAAAAAAAAAAAAACCAACAAAACATAAACAAAAACAAAAAACAATGAAATCAACAGTAGCAGCAGAAATAAGTTTTTGCGATTTTATTCTTCCTGTTTGGGGATAAATAGTTTAGAAACTGCAAGTAAAAATCCATCATCCACAGTTTTATTATCTTAATAAAGTTGGATAGATTCTAAGCAACCAGCCTTGACATAATTAACTATTCTCTTTAAAGAAGTCTTTGGGGTTTAACATACTTAAACTCATATTTAAAAACTCAGGTTATACATGTCCTTCCTCGTATGGCACAACAGGATGACCTTATTGGCACAGAGAGTTCAGGGAGGAACCATGTTCACCATACCTTAGTCCTGGGCACACCTACTTGCTCATGTCCAACACCTCTTTTCCCTCCAACGTCACTCTGCATTTCCTTTAAGGGATGCAGTAAGACTTGCATGAGGTCACACTCATTTCCCCATTCCCTCATATACTGTGGTGATTATACATTACATAGGAGGAGTTTATGGATACCTTTAAAATCCTAAGTCTCCCTGCTTGCCAGATCATTTCCTCTCAGCATCCTGCCCAGCAAAGAAGTAACTTGCCAGAATGATACCTGGAGGCTTGTCGGAGGCCAGATCTGCCACACCAGAAGTCCAGGAGATTGCTGACCAGGTGAGTCGATGCACTTCAGGAAAAAGCTTGATCCAAAACAAATTTTCAGAATTTGATTCATAATGTGGCCCTGCTTTATGAGCGTGGGATATCACAGAAACCAGAAATACAGGTTTTGTTCAGACTTTTATACAGCTAAAACAAGAACATTAAGCCTTTCAGAATAATTTTAAAACCTTAAGAGTAAAATCAACAAAGCCACACTGTTTACTGCAGCCTCAGTTTTCCCAGTAGCTGAAGGTGAATTCATGCTGGATCATCTCTACACCTCACATGTCTGATCCCAGGAGCACTAATTACTGATGGAATTTTCCAACTGTACTCATTGAAGCTGAGATATGGAGGATCCTAAGGGTGTTTAGGGTCTCTGAACTGATTCCAGGATGTTATGCCCACCAAACCATCACAGTCAAAATAAAACTCAATGTTTCTACCAAGTTAATACATGTTGCTTAACTATCATCCATATAAAAAGATGAATCGTATTACATATTTTACAAAGGAGAAATGCATGCAAATTATAGAGATATGTTTGGAATCTGTCACTTTATTTTCTTACATCATGTTGTTTTCTTCTCTGAAGCTGAATCATCCTGGCAAATAACATCAGTTTGGTTTGTTATTTGTTTGTGTGTGTGTTTGTTTCCTTGTGTATGTGTGTGTTTGTTTCATACTGGATCTTGCTAGATGGTCTAGCCTGCAAGTAACTCAAGCTAGTAACTTAAACTCAAGGAAGTCCTGCTGCCTCAATTTCTCAAGTGCTGGAATCACAGGCATATGCCACCACAATAGGCACCATCAGATTTTATGTGAGTAGAACAGATGGGAGCCTTCATGCTTAGAGCGCTGAACATTCTAGAGGGGCCACAATCCTAAAATTAATGACTAAATATTTACGACTAAATAGTGCTCACTCATAGGTTTATTTCAATAAATATTTTGGAGCATTTTATTTTTGAGGCATATTAAGTCTTTGTACCTTCATTAAAATCCACACATCAAGTTGGCATTTTCAAACTTAAATGTGCACCTGAGTCACTTGTCGCTTTAGATAAAATACTGATCTGACTGAAGAGAGCTTCCAAGGTCTCTGGGAGTGTGGGAACTCCTACCCATGACTTCCTGTAAGACTTGATATATCTGGCATCTTAGAAGGCTTGAGGGAGATAGGGCCTTAAAATAGGATGCCAAGAAAAAGCCCTCTGCTTCACCTGTAAGGAGAAAGAGCTAAAAGGACTAATTCAAATAACATGTATAAAAAATACTTCAAAAACAAATACACAAATGAGTCATAGTTAATTTTTATGTTTACTGAAATAAAAAAAAAAAAAAATCCCCCTGAGATGTTTCAGGAATCAGGGCTCTAGGAAGATAGACATGGAAATACTTTATTTGAAATAAAAAGTTACAGCAGATTTTCATGATTTTGTAAACTTGATCATCTGGTTATCTAGAAAAACTGTTCTTTTGAAACAGGGGTCTTGCTGTTTTTTCCAAGTGGTCAAAACCTCACAGGTTGAAATAATCCTCTTGCTTCCAGCCCAAGTACCTCAGACTACAGGAGTGTGTCATCCTGCCTGGCTAGGGTAATTTTGAACATGATATTCTCAATAGTTCTTTGAGGATTTATTTGAAGATATATATATATATATATATATATATATATATATATATATATATGATGTATTTTGATCCTATAATTTTTAAGTTAGGAGGCTACTGGAAGGGCTTATCTTGCAAACAAACAAACAAAAAAAAAACCCACCATTTGTGGACCATGTCTTGGGTAATAAAATTTATTAAGAAGTGTCTTGTGGATCCAGAGAAGCAGAATGAGACAGAGATATTAACAAGATCAACTCACCTGGCAAAAAGCTTTTGCTGTTTTAAAAACCTTGATTTCAGTCCCACTTCTCAGTTGACCTTGAAAGCCTCCACCAGGCAAGGATGCATTCCATCCCATTTTTAGAGGATGAAACCAAGACTCAAAATGCTTAAGAGTCACCCAGATAAGAAACTAACCTGTCCTTTCCCATTGCACAGCCTTAGCACACTGGAGAGCTCTGCAGGAATGAGGGGAGGGAATGCAGCAATCTTGCCTTCTCTGTGGAAGCCAGGGACTCAAACTTAAATCACCATGGGAAATGCATAGTCATGAACCAGTTCACAGGTGTATTTCCTGGGTCTCTCCTGGGTGTGGAGCACCAGACTACAAACTGTATAAGCTACATAAAGGAATAAATAGTGTAGAGGAAATCAAGATATCTAGGGAATGTTTATAAAATAAAACTTACTTAAGCACTCCTTCAGGAACACAGGTTTAAGACTAAAAAGGACATAAGGCTGCCAACCCTGTTACTGTCAGGCAAACAGGTACAGGGTGGTGTTTCAGCTCCCAGATGTCCCTCATCTGTCCTGTGTTGCAGGAGAAAGCCTGAGGGAACAACTGTTACTAAAGAGTATGGAGGTAGAGAAACAGGCAGTAAGCTGTATTTTTAAGAACCATTTTCTCAATAACAACAATAATTCCCCTTCAAAGAACACCAGGGGTCAGATACTACAGAAAGCCCTTGTTAAGTCAGGAAATTCAGTCTACTCCTCCAAGATTATGGTGACATGGTGAATTTAAGATTGCCAGGCAATGGTAGTACAGGTCTTTAATCCCAGCACTCAAGAGGTAGAAGCAGGCAGATCTTTGAGTTCAAGGCCAGCCTGATCTACTATTGAAATTCTAGTATGACAGCCATACAGAGAAAACCTGTTGTGAAAAAAATGAGAAGAAGAAAAAAAAAAAAAGACAGCAATGAATCGCTAAGCAGGGAAGGGAGATATCAAATGGTCTCTGCTCTCAGGAAGATTTACAAAATAAGCTGGGAAGTAAGATTGTCATAGAATAAAATGAAGAGCCAGGCACATCCCCATTCATGAAAAACTAAACACATCCAATGGGCTGCTGAAGGAACAGCTGGGTTCAATAACAACTCCAGACGGCAGCTGGTGATCTTTTATTGTCTATGTAAGTAGCCAGTGGATGAGAATTCCAAGTATGTTTATAGGAGGAAAAGAAATATTATTTTAAGGATTATTTTTAGAAGCACAGGCTGTGATTACACATGCAAATGTACGTGCACACTGCACATGCTCATCTCCACCTCAGAAACCTGGACGATGAGTACCACCCCTGGAGAACACGCTCAGCAGGAGATTCATTGGCCAAGCCACCACACAAATACCTCAGTGCAGCTGGGCACACCCTGAGCTTTAGCAAGTCATGGCTCCCATTGACCTCATCTACAGATTTGTGTTCCTTTCTTTCCAACCTAAGCTTTCTGGTCAGTCAATTCTGTTGTCCCATCCACAGAAAACATGCCATTCAGCCACACCAGAATCTCAAGGCACCTACCCTCCAGTCACTTGTCCAGGGTGGATGTTTTCTCACACTCCCCCACTCTGATTCCTGTGATCCTGTGATCCATGACATTCCAATCTTCTATTAGAGATCACTTCCTCTGCCCTCCCTCCTCCTCCACTTCTATTCCAGGGAGTCACAGAACCACAGAAAGCCTACCATTCCAGTGTGATGCAATGTGATATCT
The DNA here is from genome assembly GCF_011762505.2 of Arvicanthis niloticus. Classification (NCBI taxonomy): domain Eukaryota; kingdom Metazoa; phylum Chordata; class Mammalia; order Rodentia; family Muridae; genus Arvicanthis; species Arvicanthis niloticus. The sequence continues at coordinate 22,740,957 of NC_047669.1, read as the reverse complement.
GTGTCCCAGCAGGACCCTAGGGACACACAGCATCCCTTTTGTTCTATTTGTTGTTGTTTTTCTCGAGGTCTATACCAGAGTCCCTGCCTCCCACCCCACCCTGCCTTTCATGGTTTCCCCATAGGTTTGTCAGTTCTTACTCTGTTTAGAAAATTGCTGGCATCTGGCAAGGGAACACCCTGGCTTACCATATTGCTTCAGATCTAACTACTTCCTTCAGTCCTATGTTCTTTCCCTCCACTCATAGACTAGTGACTTCATTTTCTTGTGTCCTGCATGTTCTTCATATTTCCTTCTAAGCATATCAGTTGACAAATTTCTATAAGACATGTCCCACCAGCCTTACCATATTTCCATACTGCCTCTGAATTCTTTTTTTCTTATTGGAAATTTCCTTAAATAATGTCTATATACCTTGTATCCAGCATCTTCTATCCATTCTGCTCTGAAGAATGACTGCAGGTTGGGGAAATGCATTGGTGTGGTTGCCTCTGTGGAACGATTCTTCAGATCATAGAAAACTAACACACCAGACATTGGGCAGGCACCAATACTTACAAGGATACAAACCAAAGCATTTGAAATCAGTTCTCCCCTGGAAAATTCTGGACATTGATCTACATACTCAAGTACGATGAATAAATTGCAATTTGGATCCATTAATAGGAGAGATGGAAATCACTACTTATAATATAGTTTTTTTTAAAAAAAAAAAAAGACTGAGACTAAAGAGTTGGCTCAGCAGTTAAGGGTGTTCTTGCAGAGGACGCAAGTTCAGTTCCCAGGAGCTATGCCTAACAGCTCAAAACTGCCTGTAACTCTGGCTGTAGGAGATCTGATGCTCTCTTCTGGACTCAATGGGTACCTCACATTCACATGTACACATACTCACACACAGGCACATGATTAACATGAAAAATAAAACAAAATTAAGAAATAAACAAGACTAAAAACCCTATGGATTATAGCTCAGAAACTTGTTATCAAACAAAGGTTTTTAAATTGCTCTGACAATGATCAATGATTTTTAACCTTAACCTCAAGTTCCTTACTTGTAAAATGAGGCTCAATAAATCATTTTGGGGATGAGTGTAGAGATTAGGCCTTTCTAGTTCAATGGGTACCCAGTGCTGGCATCCTTCCTTTGACCATTCAAAACCATCAGGACACAGAGAGCCTAAGATATAACCCTCTTCCCACTCAGCTTCTCTCTGGACAGCTGTCCATGGCTTCTCTCCCACATCCTGCCTCTTGCTGGTCCAGTCTTTTCCCTCTCATTTCCTATCTTCTTTCCTCCACTTAATGATTCATTTTCCATTTCAACAAAGCAACTGTTGCCACCCCACCTATTCTGAAAGCTTGGGGGACAAATGGGTGATGCCTGTTGGAAGTTAATCAAATCTGAGAACTCAGTTTGCAGATGCATTTGAAAATAGTTCTAATAGTCAACTGAGGCACCAGCAAAGAAGGATTGAAAACATCTCTCTCTGAGGAGGGATTCAGAGGGTCTTAAGAGAACTCTGGATGCCCTGGGGTCCTGACTAAAACTAGAAGCACCCAAATGCTTCATCAGAGAGCATTGTACCAACTTCTCAATGGAGAGGATATATTGAAGACTTGAGGATATATTGAAGACAGAGTCGGTTTTCCTCCCAGGGATAGGAAAGGATTGTGGGGAACACACCCATGAAAGAGGTAACAGGAAATCAGTAGACACTACCTGAAGGATGTGAATGGAGGTAAGAAGATGAAAACCGAGAGACATCTAGATTGATTGAGCTGTGGAGGGCACGTCCAAGCTCACACAGGAGAGTCATACAGCTGACCTAATACAGCTGTATTAGACTGCCAATGGCTGGCATTGGTAACACCAGAAATTTTGAGGGTTGAGTCAAGAGAGCAGGGTGGATCTGTATGACCAACAGCTAGAACCCAAACCCCTCCTTACCCTCAACATCCTCCATCCTGAGATGTGAGCTATTGCTCCTTCTTAGCCCTAGTGGAAACCTGGGGCTTGGCTATTAGCAGAAAGTGAGCCCTAGTGATCATAACAGATCCTAGTATATAGGATCTAGCTAAGCACCCAAAGAAAGGGTGGATGCATAATATTCAGTAAATGTTTACACACTGAATGTGAGACTAACTCCTTTCAGCAATGCAAGCATTTAAGCTTTCACCCCCTGCCATAGGTGTGTGTGTGTGTGTGTGTGTGTGTGTGTGTGTGTGTGTGTGTGTGTGAATCACAGGACTACTTGAAAGAATGCATCCTTTCCCTCCACTATATGGGTCCCAGAGATGGAATTCAGGTTGTCATACTTTCTTGGTGGCAAATGACTTTACCTGCTTAGCTATTGGGCTGGCCCTAAACTGTGACTATTGTGTAATACTGCAGTGATTTGATATTAATTCAGCCTCATGCAATATAGTTTGGTTTTTAAACCTGTGTAAACGTTTTTCTATTGGGAAAAAAAAGATTAGATGGCTTTTTTTAGTTTGTTATTTTGATTTTTGATACAGGATCTTAATTTTTAGTACCAAGTAGCTTAGAGCTTTCTACATAGCTCAAGCTGCTCTTGAATGACATTCTCCTGCCTCAGTCTTTCAAGTTCTGGAATTAGAGGTTTGAGCAGCCAGCCCAGACTCATCAGCATCTCTGAGCACTCTCAGTAGGATAAAGTTCCAAGATTTGTGACTCAGGTAAACTGAGTCAACACAGCCCTAACATCATCTTTCTTTCTCCTCATAAGGTCAAACCACAGCTGGAAGAGGAAACCAATGAGAAATATGAACAATTCAAAGCCGTTGAGTATAAAACTCAAGTTGTTGCTGGAATCAATTACTTCATTAAGGTTAGACACCAACCTCCCTTAAGCACTGATGTGATTGTTTCCTGTTGCCCCAACTGTACCTTCATCTCTACCACTGGTCTTTAATTAAGACACGTGCAAGTAGAAGACCCCCAATCAATCCAACGACAGGATATTTACCTTTTTATCTCTCATGAATACAGAAAGCTTTCTTATGTGGTTCTTAATTTCTAGAACCTTGTAGAAAAAGATGGTGTAACAGCTCAGACATTGGTTTGAGACCATGGCTACTTATTCCTTCAGGTAAATGTGGAGGCTAACATTTTAGAATATGGGAATTGGCCAGTGTCTTAGAGCATTTTCTGCCTCAAAATTTCCCAATTCTGTGTGTTCAAATCAAATGCACCTAAAAAGGACTTCAATCATTAACTGAAAGAATAATTCAAGCCAATATCATCCTTTAAATGAGTAGTTATTAATATCATTTAAATAATCCTTTTTTATTATTTTTATGCATATGAGAGAGCATCAGGTCCTATTATAAATAGCTGTGAGCCAGTACGTGGTTGCCAGATATTGAACTCAAGACCTCTCTGGAAGAGCAGTCAGTACTGCTGAGCCATCTCTCCAGCCCTCAAATAATTCTTTTCATAACTCAAGCAAGTACAACTGATGGCACTCCAGATACACTATAAAGACATAATATTTTATAAAATACATTTTAGGAGCTGAAGAAAGGACTCAACTGTTAAAAGTGAATACAGCTTTTGTAGAAACCCCAGTGTCAGGCACCCACATCAGGTGACCCACAACTACTTGTAACTCCAGCAGTAAGAGACCTGATACCTCTGGTCTCCAAGGGCACCTGCTCCTATGTGTGCATAGCCATACACAGACACACATCCATACACACAGGTTTTTTTTTAATTTAAGACAAATTTTATATCAAAAATTAAATCAAATGGTTTTCTGATTAAGTTCTAATAAAAAAAATATTTTGACATTCTTTTGAACCAGTGACAAAGAAACCAATTCAAAAACTCAACTATAAATAATAAATAGGAGAGATATTTATCTCTTTGTATTAAACAATGTTAATCCTGACTGAAAAGATAACTGTCAAGTGCTTTTACCTCTTCTGCTTTGTCATTGAACCAAGGCAGAGCAGCATTTGTTTCTTTAAAAAAAAAAAAAAAAAGTTACCTATGCTATATGTTTTAATGTGTTTGATTTGTTTTGTTTGTTTTGTTGTTGTTGTTGTTTGTTTTTTTAATCACATGAGCAGAGCTAGCCAGCTCAACATGAGCCACTCTCAAACCTGGGTTGTATATGAGGACTGGACCAGCTCAGTCCAATCTGAGTTCCTGGTGTGTTCCAGGCCTGAAGAAACATGTGAGCTAACCCCAGCTGTGTCCTCAGAAGGGATTGGTTCCTTCCATGATCTTTCTTCACATCTGAGAAAAAAAATGTCAGGAAAAATGATTATGTTCAGAGATAGGAAGATTTTAACCAAAATTGGGATTATTTTAATAACTTTGATTGTCCAAATATGAACATTTCATATCAACTCCCTCACATATTTCATTAATAAAAAATTCATCAGAAAATTATCATGGGAATTTTTCCCCTTGACCACTCTATTTCAATGTGGTTTCTTGATCCCAAGCCCCAGCCTCAGCCCCACCCCTGGCTTGCTCACTTACCTTCCTGCCCTAGTTCCTCCTTCCTTCCTGCAGGCTGGCTGTTGACCTCATTGCTCTCAGCCAGTCTCTAGCTTTCATTTGTTACTGGTAGGGTTTTCTGTCTGTCTTTTATCCCCACTGAGAAAGTACTAGAGAACCACAGGCTTCAATGTTTGGCTGTCCTGGGATTGACCTTTGTTCCATTGTTATGCTTGTTCAATAAGTTCATTCTTGTTCCAAATCACTGTCATCCCAAGATCTCCTTCCCTAAGCCTTATAATCTCCTACTCTGAACAGAGAGAATAATAACTCAAGGTGGGCTTAGGATGTGTCAGGTCCTGTTTTACAAGCAGGCCACACCCCTATTTACCTAGTCCTCACAAAAAAATCCATAATACAAAACTAAGCCATGCTTTCTCTCATCTTAGAAGTCAGAAAACAGAATCACTGAAAATGTAGGCTGCCCTCTGTTCTTGTTCCAGCCATCACAAAAATAACATGTAACTCTGGAATGTAATCTGTGCCAAGATTTTAATGACAAGTACAACAAATTAAATCTAGATGGAGAAATGGATTAGTGGGTAGGCACACTGGCTGTTCTTGCAGAGGACCTGGGTTTGGGTCTCAGCACCCACATGGCAACTCACATCATTAAACTCTAGTTCTAAGGGATTTAACACCCTCTTCTGAGATCTTCAGGCATTGCATGCATATGATGCACTTAAATACAAATAAATTGAATAAAATCTTTTTCTAAAAGGTATTAAAAATACATCTAGGAAATATGTTTTCTGCCATCCCGTTAGCTTCTCTTTTTCCTAAGTTGTACAAGTTGATAGAAGTTCAGTTCATGGATCCTGGCCTGGGCCAGAAGTGTTGTTTCAAAAGAGCTTACTTAGCACATTAAGTCTTAACAAAAAAAAGAAAATCTGTCACACAATGAAGATCCATTTGAATAATTTCTCTTTCTTTCTTTCTTCTATGTCTTTCAGATAAATGTAGGGGGTGGTCGTTTCACGCACATAAAAGTGTTCAAGGATCTTTCTGGAGAGGATCATTTTGAACTTACTGGTTACCAGACTAACAAAACCAAGAATGATGAGCTGACCTACTTCTAAGCAGCAAATTCTAAAGTGACCCAGTTCCTCTCATTGCAAACAGATGCGGCCATCAATAAAGAAACATTCTTGAAATAACTGTTTTCTTCCCTCATTACTCAGTATTGTGTCAACCTTTACTTCCTAGACAATTATTTTTAAAATATGGAATGTTTCTTGAATCTGTGTCCTCTTTGGGCAAGGACCGTGGCAATCTCTGTATCATTCCAATCTTTAATATACATGCTGTCATACAGAGCAGTGTTCATGGTTCAGAGTAGAAACACTGCAATAAATGGTACCAACTGGAAACCTTATAAAACCTATAGCTCGGTTGCAATTGGATAAAGGTTCATACCACCCTCTCCTTGCTGTAGGTGCTTTGGTGGCTGTCAGGGAAACACACTGTTTGATCCCTTTGGTTGCCTGGAACCCAGCATGTCATCTCTGCTTTCATATTTGAAAATTAAATTTGTATCTTACAAGTCCTGTTTTAAAATAATCATAACATATAAAGAAGTTGCCCTCTCCCCTTCCCCCATGTTTCCCTTGCACTTAAGAGTCAGTTGCAGTGACTCCCCACTACCAACAAAGGCTTCCTGGTGCTCACCAGTGCAAATAGTAGTGTACACTTCCCACAAGGCCATTCTCCTGCACAGCCAAAAACCAACAATCAAGACCAGGAAATGAACACTTATGCCACAGTGACATCTTGCCTCCAGGTGCTACTCAAGCCTCTCAAGTTGTTATAATAATGTACTTTTTTTATAAAATGTAGTAAAAAAATATTTTTAAAATCTCACTGTGGGGTTTCTTCCCACCTTAGACAAGTTATATTCTCAGATGAAAGACATACACATGACCTATGTATTTTAATATGCCTTAGGCAGCATTATAGCTGGCATCTATCTACCCTCCATAACCCAAGTTATTACTTGCTATGTTTCATATGGAATGCCCTTATCTCCAATGAGACAGTCCTCTGAGCCATATTCTCTTGGCCTCTAGCCCATGGCAGCCCTCTCTCCTCCTGCTTCTTCTTCATGGTCTCTAGCCTGGGGAAACCTAAACCCTGCCCTATGTCTCTTCTCCACAGTTATTGGCTGCTGGCATCTTTATTTACCAAATATAATTAAGTGGGGACAGGGCCCCTCAGGCTATGTGCAGACTCCAAATCTTGGAGGCCAGCATCACAATAAACAGTAAAAGACAAAACCTCAACAATTCTCCCCTTTTAGTCCAGAGGGAATTTGCATTAGTGAGTACCAAAAGTCTAATAAAAGGCTCTTTTCTCTTAGATATAATTTGAACACAATTATAACAATTATGTAAATTAAAAGGTCTGTCTGATATACACTTATTACATCCAGTCCATCATATTTGACAATTTAGATAAAGTATTCTGTCATCTATCCTAACTTAAACAGTCTAGAATTCTGTACTTAAATCATGTTTGATTTTAACTTGTATTACCATATGAAAACCACCCTTTCAAGTCTAGAACATTTTCTTTAGTGTTAAACAACTTAAGTTCAATTGTGAGATCATAACTAGTATTTTACCTTGTCAGAGGTTTGAGAAGGAATTAAATATTATCTGAATATGTAAGAAGCACAAAGACACAGCTTCCAAAATTTAAATAACTGGCAGAGACAGCTGACTGCCTGGACAGTCCCCAATATTTCTTAAAAAGTTGGAGCATCTGTGTTCAACATTCTGGCCCAGAACATCTGACAGACCTTAAGTGAAGTAGAAATTATGAAGGACTAGATTAGCCAGTATTGGCAGAGCATACGGTTGATTATCCTGTGTCTGTTTGTCCATTTTGGATAGCATTCTGTCTGTAGATGAAATTAGGGCATTTCTTGCTCAATGGCTAGCTTGTCACAATTGAAGCAACTCCATATGGAGGTAATGATGTTCACTTCTTCCTTGAAGTGGATGGAAGTACTGTCAGGAGCAGACATGTCTCATAGTCAAAAGATCTATTATTTGTGAAATAACATTAAATGTTATATTTTGTGGATTTCTGATGCTTTTGAAGACCATCTATCTATGCATAGCATAACAATTGCTAAACATTATTATTTCTAGCTATTTACTATTTGAGTGACCTTGAAAACACTTTATTGTAAATAACTAAATTAGAATCTAACATGGCCATGAGTTTGACTATCTGACTATTAACTTGAATTACTTAATCATTTTAAACATTTTGAAATAGCAGCTATTAAAAGGATGGGGTCTAACTAAGCCTTATATTCTTAAATGAGTTGCATAGGCACAATGCCTATCTAAGAGAAACAAAATTAATTTAAAATTTTGTATCAATGTATGAAGATTTCTACCAATAAAATAACAGGAAGCAACAATCACTATTCCTTAACATCTCTTAGCATCAATGAACTCAATTCCACAATAAAAGGACATAGAATAACAGACTGGATTTGTAAACAGGACCCAGCATTTTGTTGCATACAGGAAACACACCTCAGTGTCAAAAAAGACACTACCTCAGAGGAAAGGCCTGGAAAACAATTTTCCAAGCAAATGATCCCAAGAAACAAGCTGGAGTAGCCATTGTAATATCCAGTAAAATCAACTTTCAACCAAAAGTTATCAAAAAGGATAAGGAAGGACACTTCATACTCATTGAAGGAAAAATCTACCAAGAAGAACTCTCAAGTCTGAATATCTATGCTCCAAATGCAAGGGCACCCACATCCATAAAAGAAACTTTACTAAAACTCAAAGCACACATTGCACCTCACACAATAATAGTTGTCGGGCCGTGGACACGAGGTCTAATCTCCATTCAACCTACACCCTTCAGTCACATAGGACACAGATGGAGGGCATGATAAACAGGCCTCAGACCCTAGAGAAATTTACATACTAATGAGGTACCTGAAGGCCAGAGGGTGGAGCCAAATAAGCATTCCTCCCCAACCCCTCCCCCCTCTTTCCCTCCCTATTTAACTCAGGACTGCCCTGGGTTTTTTTTTAAAGATTTATTTATTTATTTTATGTATGTGAGTACACTGGCACTCTCTTCAGACACACCAGAAGAAGGTATTAGATCCCATTACAGATAGTTGTGAGCCACCATGTGGTTGCTGGGAATTGAACTCAGGACGTCTGGAAGAGCAGTCAGTGCTCTTAACCGCTGAGCCACTCTCAGCCCCTGACCTGGGTTTTAAGGGTTGTGCATCCAAATCCATCTACCATCCATCATGCCAATAAACACATTTTGGAAAGACAAAGACTTTCTCATGTCGTTCGGGCCAAGCTGTGAAGAACTGTGGAGCCACAGCAGCTGGGCCTAACTTCCAGCTAGAGGAACCCAGAGCATTCCCAGCCAACTACCCACAGCCTGTCATGAGGAACACTCTGCATTCTCCAGCTGTGTTACCTACAAATAGTGGGAGACTTCAACATCCCATTTTCATCAATGGACAGATCATGGAAACACAAGCTAAACAGAGACACCGTGAAACTAACAGAAGTTATGAGCCAAATGGATTTAACAGATATCTATAGAACATTTCATCCCTAAAACAAGAGAATATACCTTCTTTTCAGCACCTTATGGTATCTTCTCCAAAACTGACCATATAATTGGTCACAAAACAGGCCTCAACACATCCAAGGAGATTGAAATAATCCCAGGCATTCTATCAGTTCAGCACAGACTAAGGCTAGTCTTCAATAGAAACAAAAACAACTGAAAGCCCACATACACATTGAAGCTGAACAATGCCCTACTCAGTGATAACTTGGTCAAGGAAGGAAAGAAGGAAGGAAGGAAGGAAGGAAGGAAGGAAGGAAGGAAGGAAGGAAGGAAGGAATTAAAGACTTTTAAGAATTTAATGAAAATGAAGGCACAACATAGCAAAACTTATGTGACACAATGAAAGCAGTGCTAAGAGGAAAAATCAGCTCTGAGTCCCCCCAAAAAGAAACTGGAGAGAGCATACACTAGCAGTTTAACAGCACGCCTGAAAGCTCTAGAACAAAAGAAGCAAATACAGCCAAGAGGAGTAGACAGCAGGAAATAATCAAACTCGGGGCTGAAATCAACCAAGTAGAAACAAAAAGAGCTATACAAAGAATCAACAAAACCAGAAGCTGGTTCTTTGAGAAAATCAACAAGAAAGATAAATCCTTAGCCAGACTGACCAGAGGGCACAGAAACATTATCCAAATTAACAAAATCAGAAATGAAAAGGGAGATATAACAACGGAAACTGAGGAAATTCAAAAAATAATCAGATCCTATTACAAAAGCCTATATTCAACAAAACTGGAACATCTGGATGAAATTGACAATTTTCTAGACAGATACCAAATACCAAAGTTAAATAGGGATCAGATAAACCATCTGAACAGTCCCATAACCTCTAAAGAAATAAAAGCAATCATTAAAAGTCTCCCAACCCAAAAGAAAAAGCCCAGTACCAGATGGTACCAGTGCAGAATTCTATCAGCCCTTCAAAGAATACCTAATACCAATACTCTTCAAACTATTCCACAAAATTGAAACGGAAGGAACACTACCCAATTCATTCTATGAAGCCACAGTTACACTGTATATTCTCCCTTGGAGACAGAATGGTTTCTGTTTAATCAGGAACGTGTCACAATTTCCTTTCATTGAGGACTTTATAAGAGATATTTTTCTACTTCTATCATGTTTAATGTTTCAAATAGATTTGAAAAACTGATTGAGTGCCTATTACTTTTAGCTTCAGAAGATATCATATATATTTAAGAGGCATTTAACTATTATAAATTATTTTGATGAGTTAAAAATGTCAATACTGAATTGTATATTTTAAAATAAATTTTATTAGTTTAATTAAAAAGCCAGCAAAAAGGAGTAATTAAATAATTTATCTCATTTATCTAATTTCAGTAATATTACTCTATCCCTCCCCTATTTTTTTTCTTTTTGACCTCCTTCTTTTTACCTACAAAAGAAAGAAGGATAGAGAAGAGGAAAGGAAAGATAGAAATCCTCACATCTAAGTTCTCTATTTAGTTTCCTCCATCTAAAATTACAATCATTTCCAAGTTATTCCTTGAAATGACAATACATCTATAATTTATAAAATAACTAACCTAGGCACCCTAGCTTAAGGGATTGTGTCAATAATTTTCTATGACTGCTTCCTGTTGAGTTGGGGCAAAGGATTACTTTTTTAAAGGAGTAGAAAGGGGCAAGAAAATTAGAAAAAATGAGTAGACTTAAGAAAGCTATCTGTAGAATTTGTTGTCCAGTCTCTTTATGTTGAGATTTCAGGACTTAACTGAAGTCCTGACTGGAACCATCTGAACGGCTGGATGAACTGAGGTCATCAGGGATTAGCAATCATTCCAAAGCTGTTCCAGGAGCAAGTCTCTAGAAACAGCATCAGGTAAGGCAGGATCAGACAGGGAGCTGGAACAGCAGGTCATTTCAGCATCCCCTAGGGGATGAATCTTGTCAGAGCTGTATTGTTGGTGTTTCATAATATATGAATCTCACAACCAATATTTAGTTCTATAAAGATATTTGCATGGGCAGTATAAGGTGCATAGATCAGTTAAGGATTTTTGTTGTTGTTGTTGTTGTTGTGGGGTTTTTTTGGTTTTTTTGGTTTTTTTTTTTTTTTTGCTCCTTGTTTGAGCAGGTGAAAGACAAGTGTCAGTTCAATTAATTACCAAATTATAAATCTTCATTCATGCCATATGAAAGATGGCATGGTAAATTTTAAGGATTTTGTAATCAACAAGATTTATTGGCTAATTTTAGCTGAAGTTTTGGCTGAGGCATTTTTATGGGCTGTTTCCATATAGAGGGATCAACAATTCATGTAACCTGTCCTGTTTGTTCTTCTTGAACTTTTCTTTCCTGTCTGCAGTCAAGAACTTTAGGGGGTCTTCCTTTATCATATCTAATCCTTATTACTTTAGAAGTGGTCCAAAGACTTTTTTCCTTTCTTGTTGACACAAACACAGAGCCTTTCTCCAAAGTGGCCAAGTTGGACTCCAAGAGTCTTTTTACATCTGCTCCAGTATTCGTGAGGCCTTCAACCTCAATTCTATCTAATTGTAATTTCAACTTTGGTCTCTAATTATTTATACCACTTTGCCAAAATATGTGCTTCCTATACTTTTAAGTATCTTGCTATCTATCAGAGTAGTTAAATGTAAGACAGTACTGTCTGTCATATTAGGCACTAATTTTTCTAGTTGCTCTCTAGAATAACCTGTCCTTGGCTGACATGGGACAAATAGCTTATTTTGCTCTTTGGTGGGTCCTAAGCAAAGCACCTTAGGCAGTTTCCTGGTTATAAGGGATTGCCTTGTATATGTCTGGATGATCTCAGCCCGTTCTCTGCCCTCTCCCTTCTTTTACATTTTACAGGAAGCTTTCTCTCTGGATTATCATTAGAGAAAATATTATCTACACTACTTTAGGAAACGAACTGGTCTTTCACAGCCAAGGCATCAGACATTCTGAGCTCTCATACTTTTAGCAATTGCCTGACCTATCATAGCAACATTGAATGCATTAAATCCAATATCTACAGTATTGTTAATGCATTTATAAATAGGTGCAGATCTGGCCTTTAAAGGTCTAACAGCCTTTTTGAGTTCAGCATTAGCATTCTTAAAAGCCAAAGTTTCAATTAATCCTTCTCTTGCACCTGGATCTGATACTGCTACCATTGGAGTTAATCTTTGAAAAAAAACAACTAAAAGCTTCATCTGGGCCCTGGGTTATCCTGGTAAATAATTAAGATTGTCTTCACTGTTGTTCAACATAGTCCCAAGCATTTAAAACTACTGTAAGACATTGCCCTAAGGTAACATCATCAAACAGAATCTGCATTTGTAACTCAGCATATTCACCTTCACGTAGCAACTGATCCTTGACAATATTAACCCTTCCAGTCTTATGATGTTGCCCCATGGCCAAAGCCTCTTCTCTCCACCATGTCAGCCACTGTAGATGAAGGTCACCTTCAAAGATAGCTGTTATTAAATGTTTCCAATCTTTTGGAATTATACAATTATGCATGGCCCATTTATTTGGTGCCTATTTATTTATTTATTTATTTATTTATTTATTTCACATACGGTGAGTGCACATCATAGGCTACAATCACCTCTTTCAATCTCCTGAGATCTAGCATCTCTATGGAATGCCATACAAATTCATCATAATCTTGTGGGTTACTCTTTTGTAGGTAAGTATTTTATGGTAGCTAGAAAACTTATTGTAGCTCTTCTAACAGTACTGTGTAATGGCAATTTTAAAAGATGTCTAGTTTTTCTCTATGCTGACTAGCTTCCAAATGAATGAGACTAACACTAATTTGAGGGAGGAGGACAAGGATATTATATCCTTTCTTCTTTACTCTGATATTTCTTAGAGAAGACAGAGAAAAATCTGGTCAATATAATTAGTTCTATGATGATAATTAAAAGGAAACTATACAGAATCCAGATGCCCTCGGATATATTATTTTCCATTTTTAACACAGAAAATATTTTCTTTTTTAATCTCCCTAATTTGCTGGGCAGTGGTGGCACATGCCTTTAATCCCAGCACTTGGGAGGCAGAGGTAGGTGGATTTCTGAGTTTGAGGCCAGCCTGGTCTACAGAGTGAGTTCCAGGACAGCCTGAGCTACACAAGAAACCTTGTCTCAAAAAACAAAAGAAGAAGAAGAAGAAAAATAATCTCCCTAATTGTCACTTTGCTTTAAAGACTTTATTATATTCAAATTTAATATTTCTTTCTATGACCATTACTGTTTCTTTCCCTTTTACAGCGTCTATGAAAATTTACAAAACAGTTCTACTTATTTCTATTTTACTTATTTCTATTTTTCAAAATGTAATATTTATTTCAGTATTTAAGCTTCTCTAAACTGTCCTCTGGGGACTATCCACTCTGAGCATTACTGACTCTGAGGTCTGGGATTTCAGCTTCTCTGACTTCAGCTGATATCTCCTCTCCATGCTGGATTCTGTCCTCTGGGTCTTGTGTCTGAAATTCATGTCTTTAGCCTGGATCTCATGCCCTACATTGGTGTACCAGATACTGCAAGGCTTTCATGGGATCTTGTTTGAAATTTAATAAAGATATTTAAATTACATAGTTTAAGGCTGTTGGCCTTTTGCTGGGGCAGTCTTTCAGGTAGCCTCTAATTTAACCCAACTTCTCCACTATTGCATCTCTCCACATGGTTCTCATTGTATACTTCTCAGCTCTTTGTGTCTCCCTTCAGTGCCAAGGACCAGTCTCAGGTAGGTCAAGATTCCTGAGAGAAGGGTGTTTGGGAGCAGCTAAAACAAATGACTCCAAGTCAAATCATGGGTCCAAGCTGATGGCCTCATTTCTGTTCCAGACTGTTTCTCCCTCCCCATCCCCATCCCCTCCCCCTCCCCCTCTCTCTCACTCTCTCTCACTCTCTCTCTCTTTCTGTGTGTGTGTGTGTATTCTGCTCTAGACAGCTTTTTTTGCTGTCCTAAAAACTCTCTGTTTGAGACACCTTTCTCTCTCTCTCTCTCTCTCTCTCTCTCTCTCTCTCTCTCTCTCTTTCTCTCTCTCCTAGTAAAAAATTCTAAAAGCTATCTGGATAGCTTATATGTTTTCTGACCAAAGTCAGAAAAGCTGCTATAAAAAAAAAAAAATCTTGGATTTTTTGACTAAGCCAGAAATACTTTTTAGAAAAAGTCTAAAAGTAATTTTTGGGTTTTTCTCATACAAATCAGAAAGCCAGAGGGAAAAAAATCTAAGGGAGCTATGTTGGCTCTTCAGACAGCCTTCTCTGGATAGCTGCTACAAAATATTCTAAAAGAGGTGTGTCAGCTCTCCAAGTAATTTTTGGGATTTCTAACCAAGAAATCCTATTAGAAAAAAAATCTTGAAGAGCTGTTCTCACTCTCCAGAGATCTCCAGACAGTTCAGCTCTCACTAAAGAAAAATTCTGAAAAAGAACTAATTTCTATGGCTTTCTGCATCTCATGCAGACCAAAAGTACAGATTTTTATATACATATTTATTCAGTTATTTATTCCAGGTTCCCTTTTGATTATTATATGAATCAACATCCTGTGGCCCCCAGCCCCTTATGCCTTAGGGGACAGCAAGCACAAATTTTAACATTGCAAAAGAATCCAGAGAATTAAACACAGATGCTAATAAACTAGCTGGGTGGGATCCTGTCCTAAAATTACCATTTCTACCACACTTGACCCTGGACTTGCAGTGTTCCAGACTGAACTTGAACTCAGGAATCTGCCTCCCTTTGTATCTGGCTGCCTTTGTATCTTTCTGACAAGCTGACTCATTAATGCAGTTACTTCTGCTCCCTTAGATTCATTAAGCCCCTCATCATATTGCATCCTTATTTTTTGCCCAGTTGAGAAATTGTATATTTTCTAACTCATGTTTCCAGAGTTATTTCTGACAGTGTTAAGGCTGTCCTGAAGGTCCCAGCATTTACCATTTTGCTGAAACTGAAAGATATAGAAAACTTATGAAAAATATAGAAAGTTTTTATGATCCCTAGATCTGAACAAAAGAATGCATGTTCACTAGTCCCAAGGAAGCAGAACTAAATGTAAGATTTTAGGTCTTCACTGCCCCGGGATACATTCCAGGAGGAGTACATTATCCCTTAGTCAGAGGACACTTGCTGGATTAACATTCCTAAGACCTCAGGGAAGAGAACCCACCTGTGGGTGGGGAAGGCCCAAAGCAGGAAGACACATTCCTGACCACAAAGAAAGATGCAAGTCATCTGGGTGGTCCCAGGAACTGGCTGACCACAAAATAAATTGTTGGGCAAGGTTACGTTCTTACAAAAGATAAGTGTATAAGATGTTTTCCACATGACCCTGACTAAATTTGGGTTGGGACTTTTTAAGACTTTCTACTGTTTTTATGTTATGTTTCCTTGGTTACCCCCTCACCTTCCCTTGGTTTGTGGTTCCGCCCTATATAAGCCCTCCACTCCCAACTGACTGGGTCGACACTCCTCTGCTGACTTTTAGCAGAAAGCAGCTATCAACTTTGCAGCCATCTGGAGCCATATACCTTGATAAGAGACTTGTTTTTCAATAGCCTACAACAGCTAAAATACACTCTGACAAACATCTTGTTTATCCCACATATCTTGTTTTGCTGTTTAGTGACCCTGTAAGGCCCCCAGGAAGGGAGGACCTCACCCAAGCCTCAGGAATTCGAGGCCACCCATTAACTCACAAGACACCGAACTTGATGTAATCAGCAAGAGGTATATTTCCGATCAACATGTTGAGGTCAAGACCCATGACCCACACAGAGGCAGTGGGGTCTGACCCCGGGGCTTTGGAAACAGAGAGAATTTAAAGCCAAAAACCACAACTCAGGGGAGAAACCACAACTCAGGGGGAGTGAAGGAGAGTTATTGGAGAGTTTGGGTGGAAAGTCCCAGCCCATTATTCAGTTTGTGACAGGGTCCAAGGAACAGTCATGGGGAACATTTTGTATAGGCTATTCTCTAAGAGCCTATTCGTAACCAACCATCTATCTTGTGGTCAGCCAAGTTCCTGAAACACAGAGCTCACAACCAAGCTGACCTAAACTCTTGGTTCTGCTCTGCCTGTTAGGAGTTTTTGAAAATTTTTAACCCTTTCAACCCCAGCTGCATGGTGCACTGGTAAAGTGTCTTCAGATGTGTTCCCCTGCTGTGCTTATAAATGCCCAGGATTTCCTTGCAAGGGAGTCAATGGGAGACAGTAGACTTGACTACACACCCTGTCTTGTCTCCATTCTTCGAGTCTCTTCCCCTTCTTCACCCCACTCTCTCTCTTGCTAAACCCTGACCTGTGGACCAGAGCAGCAGAGTAGTCCCGGACATTTTGGCCCCCAAGCCTGGGGCAGCTCGGGCCGGGACAGCTTCCCTTCTGGTTCACCCGAGGAGTTCGTATGTGGTGGATAGCCCTAGCCTCTTGTTGTCATGGTAATTCCACTCCTGGGAGGGGCTGCGAAGGAGGAGTGAATCTTGTAAACCTTCTGTCCAATCAAATTTGTTAAATAAAGGCTACAGCCAGTGATTGGGCAGTGGAAGAGGAGTGGGAGGAGCCAGAGGCAGGGAAAGGAGATAAGAGGAGGAGAGCCGTTGGAGTAGGGGGAGAGGGGCTGGCAGTTGGTGGAAACAGAAGAGGTTGGCAGTTGGTGGAAGCAGAGGAGGTTGGCAGTTGGTGGAAGCAGAGGAGGTTGGCAGTTGGTGGAAGCAGAGGAGGTTGGCAGTTGGTGGAAGCAGAGGAGGTTGGCAGTTGGTGGAAGCAGAGGAGGTTGGCAGTTGGTGGAAGCAGAGGAGGTTGGCAGTTGGTAGAAGCAGAGGAGGTTGGCCGTTGGTGGAAGGAGAGAAGATGAAGGAGACCTTGACCAAGGAAACCGCAAGTTGTTAAGAGCTCTCATAGCCGGGGAATAGTGTAGTTTAATGGTAAATCTGCTCAATCTAGGCATGCAGCATTCATTTGATATTTATTGACTTGTGTCTTTATTCTATGGACTCCCTATGGGCAGGAGATTTACCACAACATTGGTATACATCTATTTTCCACAATGAACAGTCAATAAATGGTATGGATAAACATGAACTGTCTCTTGCATCGAAACCACCTTCAGGAACACAGAGAAGGTGTTTGCCCACAGAACTACAGCCCAAGGCTCCTGTAGAAGGCCTTGCTATGCTTCCAGACAACTTTCACTAAGCTAAGGACAATCACCAGTGAGCTGAGCTGCAGTTGACATTTCCCCCAGGCCTAGGCTAGTTGCTGTTCTCAGCCTGTGAGCCCCCAATGGTCCTGGCATCGTTGCAGGCCTATGTACCCCCTGATCCTTTGTTCCCAACTCCTCTGTGCAGCACCCCAGTGGCAACTGGATTCCTGGGAGTCAAGGAACCCCAACTTCAGCCTGCCTTATCTTAGACTGTGTTCTCCCAACCGCTGAGCACTATCTTGATCCTCCTGTAAAGCCCAGCACCCAATGGCAGCAGTACAGGGAGACACAGTCAAGCACTGAATCTAATAAAAGAGAAATTGGGAAAGAGCCTTGAACACATTTGCACAGGGTATAATTTCCTGAGCAGAACACCAATGGCTCAGGCTGTAAGATCAACCCCACATCCAATAGAGGGTTAATATCCAAAATATACAAAGAACTCAAGAAGTCAGACTCCAGAAAACCAAATAACCCAATTAAAAAATAGAGTATGGATCTAAAGAAAGAATTTTCAGCTGAGAACTCTCCAATGGCTGAGAAACACCTAAAGAAATGCTGAGCTTCCGCTGCTCGCCCCTCTTCTGATCTGAGGCCTGGGCCGGACCTTGTGAGTGCACCCTGGATACTGCCAGACACATTCTGGGGGATCCATAGAACCCATAGCCAGCACTAGCACTCCCCTTCCGCTGCTTGCCCCTCTTCCAGTCTGAGGCCTGCTGGTGAGTGCACCCTGGATACCACCACCAGACACATTCTGGGGGCTCCACAGATTCCACAACCAGCTTTAGGTAGGAAAACCCACATACTACCCTGAGCTCATAGCCGGGTGCCCTGAGTGCTCAGAATCCAGCAGATACCCCCCCCGCCCCTGCCGGCTAGCACCCCCCTTCTGCCCATCTCCCACGTCTGAGGCCTGGACCAGACCTCTGCCAGGTCTGCAGTTGTGTGGACCTCGGATTCCACCTGAGACATCCTGGAAGGTCCACTCAACCCAGAGCCACAGAGGAACAACTGAACTCAAAGTGTCAGACAACATATCTTGAGATATCCAAGAGGAGACACTGCACCCAGAACAGCAGACAACTAGCTGGTCTGCTACCTTGGAGGCACCATATCCTGAGGCATCCTAGAGATACCACCTTAATCAGTGCAGCTGGAAAAAATCACAGAGACATCTGGACCCCTAGAAGACCAAACACAATCGAGACAACTGGAAAGGCAGGCTTCAATCAGAGACAGAAGTACAGGTAGCACTAGATTTAACCAGATGGCAAAAGGCAGGTGCAAGAACATAATCAACAGAAACCAAAGTTACATGGCATCATCAGAACCCAGTTCACCCATCAGAGCAAGCCCTGAACACCTCATCACACCAGAAAAGCAGGATTCAGAATTAAAATCACTTCTCATGATGATGACAGAGGACTTTAAGAAAGACATAAATAACACTCTCAAAAAACAGATAGAAACCCTTAAAGAGGAAACACAAAAATCCCTTAAGAAATTGCAAGAAAATGCAACGAAATGGGAGAAGGAATTAAACAAAACCATGCAGGATCTAAAAATGGAAGTAGAAATAATAAAGAAATGACAAAGGGACAATACCCTGGAGATAGAAAACGTAAAAAAATGATCAGGAGTCATAGACACAAGTATTACCAACAGAATACAAGAGATGGAAGAGAGAATCTCATGTGCAGAAGATACCATGGAAAACATTGACACAACTGTCAAAGAAAATGCAAAATACAAAAAGCTACTAACCCAAAATATACAAGAAATCCAAGACACAATGAGAAGGCCAAACCTAAGGATAATAGGAATAGATGAGGGGGAAGACTCCCAACTTAAAGGACCAGTAAATATCCTCAACAAAATTATAGAGGAAAACTTCCCTAACCTAAAGAAAGAGCTGTCCATAAATATACAAGAAGCCTACAGAACTCCAAATAGTTTAGACCAAAAAAGAAATACTTCCCGCCACATAATAGTCAAAACATCAAATGTACAAAACAAAGAAAAAATACTAAAAGCAGTAAGGGAAAAAGGCAAAGTAACATATAAAGGCAGACCTATAAGAATTATACCAGACTTCTCACCAGAGACCATAAAAGCCAGAAGATCCTGAACCGATATCATACAGACCCTAAAAGAACATAAATGTCAGCCCAGACTACTATACCCAGCAAAACTGTCAATCAATATTGATGGAGAAACCAAAATATTCCATGACAAATCCAAATTTACACAGTATCTCAACACAAACCCAGCACTTCAAAGGATAATTGGTGGAAAACTCCATCACAAGGAGGGAAACTACAACCTAGAAAAAGCAGGAAAGTAATCTTCCAAAAACCGTAAAAGAAGGTAGCTACACAAACATATCTCCACTGCCAATAACAAAAATAACAGGAAACAACACTCATTTTTCCTTAATATCTCTTAATATCAATGGACTCAATTCTCCAGTAAAAAGACATAGACTATCAGACTGGATACGTAAACAGGACCCAACATTTTGCTGCATTCAGGAAACGCACCTCTGTGGAAAGGACAGACACTACCTCAGAGTAAAAGGTTGGAAAACAATCTTCCAAGCAAATGGTCCCAACAAACAAGCTGAAGTAGCGATTCTAATATCAAATAAAATCAGTTTTCAACCAGAAGTAATCAAAAAAGATAAAGAAGGACACTTCATATTCATCAAAGGAAAAATGTACCAAGAGGAACTCAAAATTCTGAACATCTATGCCCCAAATGTAAGGGCACCCACATACATAAAAGACACTTTACTAAAACTTAAAGCATACATTGCACCCTACACAATAATAGTGGGAGATTTCAACACCCTACTCTCAGCTATGGACAGATCATGGAAACAGAAACTAAATCGAGACACAATGAAACTAACAGAAGTTATGAACCAATTGGACTTAACTGACATCTATAGAACATTTCATCCTAAAAAAAAAAAAGAATATACCTTCTTCTCAGCACCTCACCGCATGGTACCTTCTCCAAAATAGACCATATAATTGGTCACAAAACAGGCCTCAACAGATACAAAAAGATTGAAATAATCCCTAGTACCTTATCAGACCACCATGGATTAAGACTTGTCTTTGACATGGACAAAAACAACAGAAAGCCCACATACACTTGGAAACTGAACAATGCTCTACTCAATGATAACTTGGTCAAGGAAGAAATTAAGACAGAAATTAAAGACTTTTTAGATTTAAATGAAAATGAGGACACATCATATCAAAACATGTGGGACTCATTGAAAGCAGTACTAAGAGGAAAAATCATAGCTCTAAGTGCTCACAAAAAGAAAGTGGAAAGAGCATACATTAACAACTTGACAGCAAACCTGAAAGCATTAGAACAAAAAGAAGCTAGTATACCCAAGAGGAGTAGATAGCAGGAAATAATCAAACTCAGGGCTGAAATCAACCAAGCTGAAACAAAAAGAACTATACAAAATATCAACAAAACCAGGAGCTGGTTCTTTGAGAAAATCAACAAGATAGACAAACCCTTAGCCAGACTAACCAAAGGGCGCAGAGACAGCATTCAAATTAATAAAATCAGAACTGAAAAGAGAGACATAACAACAGAAACAGAGGAAATTTAAAAAATCATCAGATCCTACTACAAAGGCCTATACTCAACAAAATTGGAAAATCTGGAGGAAATGGACAATTTTCTAGATAGATACCAGGTACCAAAGTTAAACGAGGAGCAGATAAACCATCTAAACAGTTGCATAACGCCTAAAGAAATAGACACAGTCATTAAAAATCTTCCCACCAAAAAATGTCCGGGGCCAGATGGTTTCAGTGCAGAATTCTTTCAGATCTTCAAGGAAGACCTAATACCAATCCTCTTCAAGCTATTCCATCGAATAGAAACAGAAGGAACACTACCCAATTCATTCTATGAAGCTACCATTACACTCATACCTAAACCACAGAGAGACCCAACAAAGAAAGAGAACTACAGACCAATCTCTCTTATGAATATTGATGCAAAAATACTCAATAAAATTCTTGCAAACCGAATCCAACAACACATCAAAACAATTATCCATCAAGATCAAGTAGACTTTATCCCAGGAATGCAGGGATGGTTCAATATTCGGAAATCCATCAATGTAATCCACTACATAAATAAACTCAAAGAGAAAAACCACATGGTCATCTCACTAGACACTGAGAAAGCATTTGACAAAATTCAACATCCCTTCATGTTAAAAGTCTTGGAAAGATCAGGAATTCAAGGCCCATATCTAAACATAGTAAAAGCAATATACAGCAAGCCAGTAGCCAACATCAAACTAAATGGAGAGAAACTTGAAGCAATCCCACTAAGATCAGGAACTAGGCAAGGCTGCCCACTCTCACCTTACCTATTCAATATAGTACTGGAAGTCTTAGCTAGAGCAATTAGACAACAAAAGGAAGTCAAAGGGATACAGATAGGAAAGGAAGAAGTCAAAATTTCACTATTTGCAGATGATATGATAGTATACTTAAGTGACCCTAAAACTTCCACCAGAGAACTCCTAAACCTGATAAACAACTTTAGCAATGTGGCTGGATATAAAATCAACTCAAACAAATCAGTAGCCTTCCTCTATTCAAAGGATAAACAGGCAGAGAAAGAAATTAGGGAAATGACACCCTTCACAATAGCCACAAATAAAATAAATTATCTTGGAGTGAATCTAACAAAGCAAGTGAAAGATCTGTATGACAAGAACTTCAAGTCTCTGAAGAAAAAAATTGAAGAAGATCTCAGAAGATGGAAAGATCTCCCATGCTCCTGGATTGTCAGGATTAGTAAAAATGGCTATCCTGCCAAAAGCAATCTACAGATTCAATGCAATACCCATCAAAATTCCAAATCAATTCTTCATAGAGATAGAAAGAGCAATTTAAAAATTCATCTGGAATAACAAAAAACCTAGGATAGCGAGAACTATTCTCAACAATAAAAGAACCTCTGGGGGAATCACCATTTCCGGACCTCAAACTGTACTACAGAGCAGTAGTGATAAAAACTGCATGGTATTGGTACAGAGACAGACAGGATGATCAATGGAATAGAATTGAAGATCCAGAAATGAACCCGCACACCTATGGTCACTTGATCTTTGACAAGGGAGCTAAATCCATCCAGTGGAAAAAGGACAGCATTTTCAACAAGTGGTGCTGGCTCAACTGGAGGTCAACATGTAGAAGAATGCAAATTAATCCATTCTTATCCCCTTGCACAAAGCTCAACTCCAAGTGGATAAAGGACCTTCACATAAAGCCAGATACACTGAAATTATTAGAAGAGAAGTTGGGGAAGACCCTCGAATACCTAGGCACAGGGGAAAAGTTCCTGAACAGAACACCAATGGCTTATGCTCTAAGATCAAGAATCGACAAATGGGACCTCATCAAATTGCAAAGCTTCTGTAAGGCAAAGGACACTGTCAACAAGACAAAACGGCAACCAACAGATTGGGGAAAAATCATTACCAATCCTACATCCGATAGGGGGCTAATATCGAATATTTGCAAAGAACTCAAGAAATTAGACGCCAAACAACAAAATAACCCCATTAAAAAATGGGGTACAGAGCTAAACAAAGAATTCTCAACTGAGGAAACTCGAATGGCCGAGAAGCATCTTAAGAAATGCTCAACATCCTTAGTCATCAGGGAAATGCAAATCAAAACAACACTGAGATACCACCTCACACGAGTCAGAATGGCTAAGATCAAAAACTCAGGTGATAGTAGATGCTGGCGAGGATGTGAAGAAAGAGGAACACTCCTGCATTGTTGGTGGGGTTGCAAGCTGGTACAACCACTTTGGAAGTCAGTCTGGTGGTTCCTCAGAAAATTGGACATAGCACTACCTGAGGACCCAGCTATACCACTCCTGGGCATATACCCAGAAAATGCCCCAACAAATAACAAAGACATATGCTCCACTATGTTCATAGCAGCCTTGTTTATAATAGCCAGAAGCTGGAAAGAACCCAGATGCCCTTCAACAGAGGAATGGATACAAAAAATGTGGTACATTTACACAATGGAATATTACACAGCTATTAAAAATAATGAATTCGAGAAATTCTTAGGTAAATGGATGGAACTAGAAAATATCATCCTGAGTGAGGTAACCCAATCACAAAAGAACACACATGGTATTTACTCACTGATAAGCGGAGATTAGCCCAAAAATTTGAAACAACAAAGATTCAACTACCAGACGACATGAAGCTCATGAAGAAGAAAGAACAAGTGAGAATATCTAGGTCTTTCTTAGAAGGAGTAACTAAATACCCAAGGGAGCAAATATGGAGACAAAGTGTGGGACAGAATCTGAAGGGGGCGTTGTAGGGAGACCATTCCATCTGGGTATTCATTCCATGTGCAGTCACCAAAAATAGACGCTGATAGGGATGTCAGGATGGGAAAGCTGACAGCAACCTGATAAGGCTGTCTCCTTAGAGGACCCCAGAGTCGGACATACCCAGAGACAGATACCCACAGCTATCCATTAATCTGATCAAAGGTAGCCGGGCGGTGGTGGCGCACGCCTTTAATCCCAGCACTTGGGAGGCAGAGGCAGGCAGATTTCTGAGTTCAAGGCCAGCCTGATCTACAGAGTGAGTTCCAGGATAGCCAGGGCTACACAGAGAAACCCTGTCTCGAAAAGCAAAAAAAAAAAAAAAAAAAAAAAAAAAAAAAAAAAAAAAAAAAAAAAAAAAAAAAAAAATCTGATCAAAGGTTCCCAATGGAGGAGTTAGAGAGTAAATTGAAGGAACCTTAAGGGCTGGTGGCCCCGTGAGGAGAGCAACAATACCAACCAGCCAGAGCTCCCCAGCCTAGGAGCACATATGGAGAGATACATGACTCCAGCTGTATATGTAGGGGAGGATGGCCTTGTTGGGCATAGGTGGGAAACAAGGTCATTGGTACCCTGAAGGCTGAGCACTGAGGGGGGGGAATCTGAGGGTGGGGAGGGGGGCTGGGGGTAGGTGGGTAAACACCTTCATAGAAGCAGGAGGAGGGGGGATGGGATAAGGGGTTCCTGGGTGGTGGGGGAAATATGGTAAGGGGATAAAATTTGAAATGTAAATATTATATCCAATAAAAGAGGGGAAAAAATAGAAAAGCGGTTAGAACCAACATTCTTAATAAAATGTCAGCCCTCTTTAAAAAAAAAAACTATCTTGATACTAAAATTTGTTTTGAGAATTGTATATTGCAGAATGATCAGCCTTGGTGTATCTACTCAACAAGCAAGCTGGGCAGACCTGCTCAAACCTCTGAGGTCCGGGAATTCCATCTGGAGGCAGCGAAGACACAGCATCAGAGGACTGTCAATTTGCTCTTCCCCCCACTCCTCTTCTAATATCTCAACACCCATAATCAGCTTGAAGAAGCTAATGATGAGTCAGCGCCCCTATTCCCTGGGCTTGGGGACTAAGGTGGTAAATGTTGGGCTGTCTTTCTAGGGAAAAATAGTGGTTTTGTCGGAATAGAGAGGATTAGCTAGGGTTTATTGCATAGCCATAACCTATTAGTAGAAATCTGTATAATTAATATCAAGATGAAGATATAAATTCTTAAATGGCACCAATTTACTTTGTTTACAAATTTTAAGGTTTTCATTGGCATGAGCTTCTTAGTGATACAAGAGTGAGATGAATATTGTTACTCTCATAGGCATTGTACCAGTATAACACATTTAGGAATACAAAGCTTAGACCCAGTCCTTCTTTAACTTTTTTTTAACTGATTTGAGATGGTCAGCCTGTGAGTTAAGGGACTATTATAGCAAAGTCATAACTTGGAGTTTATTATAAGGGTGTTCTCTATGTTTTATTTAGAAATAGCTGAGTGGAGTTAACAGGCAACAGTCCAGATTACCTTACATGGATAGCTGGCTTTCAAAACATCAGAAATCCTTAGAATTGACATGACAAACATTTCAGTATTAATGTTCATTTTCATTAGAGACCTGTCTGCTCCGGACAGCTTCCTATATTGAATTCTAAGAAGAAATTGAGCATCCTTGGAGTTACTCCAATTGTGGTGAGACAGCCACTAGGCAAGAATTGCCACTTTCCTTCTACAGACAAATTACTGTCCAGAAAAGGACACACTTGCAGAATAGTCGACTGATTATATCTGCCTAGACAGAGTAATCAGCCCTTAATAATTCTGCATCACTAAGGTCTGTCAGATGATCCTGGGCCAGAAGGCAGACGAACAGATGCTCCAACGTTTTGAAGTAGAGCGAGTGTCTTGGTGTTCAGAGGTCTCTATAAATTGGCTAAGTTTTAGAAACTATGATTTGTGCTTCCCACAATTATAGTTAACTCAGTCATTCTGGATTTCTGATGGGGTTAAAAACATATAGCTACTGACCTTAAGAGAAAAGATTTGAGTGGATGGTCGTCAGCTGACATTCATCCTAAAGCCAGGTTCAGAACTAAATGTTTTAGTTAGAATAAATGACAGAGGAGCTGGTTAGTCAACAAAAGGATGGACTGAGTATTAGGACTATCTGTACCTCACTGGTACAAATTGGCATAATTATGCTCTAATTGTATTTTGAGAGAAAAGTTTCATTTTAACAGGAAGGGTGATGTGTAGGAGGAGCTAAGGTAGGAGGAGTACTGAGAGGGAGAAAAGGAGTAAGAAGAGGAGAAGAAGAAGGAGAGGAGAAGCTAGGTGATGAAAGAGAGAAAGAGGGGGGAGACAGGGAGGCAGATATTCATGTATCTCCACCAGTCAAAGATGGTTGTTATATCTAGGTTGGTCAGTGGGTTACACCTCTGATTGAACAATTCCAAACTTATAAAGCCTATGATTAACAGTATTTTTAAAAAAAATGTATAAATGCAAAAAGGAAAAGGGGGCATGGGATAGGGGTTTCCTAAGGGGGGTGGGGAGGAAATGGGGATAGGGGATGCCATCTGAAGTGTAAATAAAATATCTAATAAAGAAAAAAGAAAAAAAAAAGAAATGCTGAACTTTCTTAGTCATGAGGGAAATGCAAATCAAAGTGACCCTGAGATTCCATCTTATACCAACCAGAATGCTTAAGATCAGAACTCAGGCGACAGCAGATGCTGGCAAGGATATGGAAAAAGAGGAACACTCTAATGCAAGCTGGTACAACCACTCTGGAAATCAATCTGACAGTTCCTCAGAAAATTGGAAACAGCTCTACCTGAAGACCCAGCTATATCTTTTGTGGGCATATATATACCCAAAAGATGCTCCAACATATAACAAGGACACATGATCCACTATTTTGATAGCAGCTTTATTTCTAATAGCCAGAAACTGGAAACAACCCAGGTGTCCCTCAATGGAAGAATGGATACAGTGTCTCCTCCTCTACAGCCTTATTAACACTTACTGTGTGAGGACACACCTCACAGTCATTTTGATTAGTGGGTTCAACCATAATTTTCATGTCTCTGTTAGGTGCATGCACAGGGTCAGCTGTTCAGATCTCTTGCACATTCCTTCATTGGGCTATTTGTTTTACTAGATGATTGAGTTCCTAATAAACTTTGCATATTAATCTCTTATTAGGTGTGTGTCTTTTTTTTTTTGGTTTTGTTTGTTTGTTTGTTTGTTTTTTGTTTTTCGAGACATGGTTTCTCTTTGTAGTCCTGGCTGTCCTGGAACTCACTCTGTAGATCAGGCTGGCCTTGAACTCAGAAATCTGCCTGCCTCTGCCTCCCAAGTGCTGGGATTAAAGGCGTGCGCCATTAGGTGTGTGTCTTATAGACATTTTTTTCTTAACCCATAGATGTCTGGCACTGAGTGGGACAACTTTCATGTGCTCCCATTTGTATGCTGCTTCTGTTGCCTGTGTTTTGGGGGGATCAAATCTAAACAATACCCCCCAAGGCCAGTGTTGTCATATGCATGTTTTGTTTTATTTTAACTTTGAGAAAGGGCCTCATTGAGTTTCCCAGACTGCATATTAATTCACTCTGTAGTCCAGCTGCTCTTAGACTTACAGTCTGCCTGCCTTAACCTTCCAAGTAGTTGGTACTGAATGCTTATGCCACCAGGTATGACTGATATTTTAAGTTTGACAGATAGTACATTCAACTTGTGGATATCTTTGGGCCACAAGACTATTGTGCTTCACTCCTGAGCCCCAGAGACCAACCAGGAGCAGATTCCAATGCAATCCAGTTAGGGTCTCTTTGTTACAAACTTGAGCTTGGGCTTACTCACTGCCTTGGTGAAGCAGCCCTGAACTCTCATCAGGACAAGGTTTTATAAGAAATTGGAGCAAGTGAGGGGTGTCCATCCAGGCAAGCAACTAATTGAATGAATATTGTAAGCTGACAGGCAGATGCTCTGAAACAAGACCATGAACAATCAAAAATGGTCTGAAAGTATATCTGAAACAATCAAACTAATCTTTAACTGTTGCTAGGAAGTATCTAGGGATAACTTTAGGGTGTGGTCCAAAGACAAGCCATGGGGTCCTTCTTGATACTTGGGTTCAGCTATGGGTCAAGTTCTCAGGGTTTGCTTTTCTTTTTTCTTTTTTCTTTCCTTTTTTTTTTTTTTTTCTAAGATGAGGTCTGGTCCCAAGATAGAGTAGCTTTGGCCTTCCAAGACCATTTTAATATTAGTGCTTCGAATGTATGGATAAACTTGCCCCTGCCTGCGGAGTCTTCAACCAGATACCCTAAGAAAGAAGGGGAGAGAATGAAAGGGACAGGAGATGCAAAGAACAAGACCAAGACAAATTTTTTGATCGAGGTCATTGAGCTGTAATTTCTCAGGCAATTTATACAGGCAGGGAAGGGGATAGATAATGTGGGGGAATTTCACAGAAGCTGGGCGTTCTGCCACGATGGATATCTTGCAACCGCCGATATTTTTGTCTGGCTCAAGGCACAGCAACCACTTTCCTTAGGGCACAGTGACCATTGGCCACCTGCTTTCTCAGGAGTCAATGGCTGAGGAAAAACAAAACCTAAAACTATTCTTTCAAAATGGAGTAAGGTTGGCTCCCAGCACAAACTATTCTGAGTTTTTTTTCTATATATCTCTTTAATTTTTTTTTATTCATGTTTTAGAAGTTCAGGCAGCCTTACCTACCTGACCAAATTTACTCCTAAGGGTGTGGAGGGGTGGGAAACCATTACAATGAGATTTATCTCTTAATTTATCATTCAGACAAACTAAACACTACTGGTGCCTTGTTTTGTTGTTGATTTTTATTTTATGCATGGTCTGACTATGCAGCCCATGGATGGCTTGACCACACTAGTTTATGGTGTATACCAGGCTAGTTTGATGTAACTCAGGGTGAGGCCATCATAGCTAGGACTTTGCTTTTTATTTCTGAATTAGTCTCCAGGATCTTTTTTATTTACCTGTACAGATTTCCTATTTCCTCATCATTCACTTGTCAGTAGGGTGCACATGTCTGGAAATTCCTCCTAGGTTCTATTTGGAGCATACGATTGTTCAGAATAACACTGTACAATGCCCCCAATCTCACAGAACCCAGAGGAAGCGGGCCTCCCAGGAGCTCTAACCTGGGCAGTATCTTAGGTAAGGAGACAGCAATACCCACCCCAAACAAGGAGTAACTGGGACCCACTAGGAACCTGGAAGTAACTCCTGGCCTGGAGCACTGGTTCCTTCCTGTCTGCACCTGAGCACTGAGCAGATCTTGGGCCCCAGCTCTAACTCCAGTAGTAACACCCACCCCCACACAGTTCTGATACAACCAAGATAATAGGAAAGACTGGCTCCAGTCAGAGACAGGGCAGGTAGCACTAAGGAGATCCAGATGGTGAAAGGCAAACGGAAGAACATAAGCATCACCAATCCAGGGTACTTGACATCATTAGAACCTAGTTCTCCTACACTAGAAAGTCCTGAATTCCCCATATCACCAGGAAAGCAAGATTCAGATTTTAAATCACTTCGAATGATGATGATAGAGGACTTTAAGAAGGACATAAATAACACTCTCAAAGAATTTGAGGAGAACACAGGTAAACAAGTAGAAGCCCTTAAAGAGGAAACACAAAAATCCCTTAAAGAATTACAAGAGAACACAACCAAACAGGTGAAGGAATTGAACAAAACCATCCAGGACATAAAAATGGAAGTAAAAACAATAAGGAAATCACAAAAAGAGACTACCCTGGAGATAGAAAACCTAGGAAAGAAATCAAGAGTCATAGACACAAGCATCACCAACAGAATACAAGAGATAGAAGAAAGAATCTCAAGTGCAGAAGATACCATAGAAAATATTGAAACAACTGTCAAAGAAAACGCAAAATGCAAAAAGTTCTTA
Source organism: Arvicanthis niloticus (assembly GCF_011762505.2). Taxonomy (NCBI): domain Eukaryota; kingdom Metazoa; phylum Chordata; class Mammalia; order Rodentia; family Muridae; genus Arvicanthis; species Arvicanthis niloticus. Next base: position 22,711,234 of record NC_047669.1, on the reverse strand, counting down.
ACACAAAACATCCAGGAAATCCAGGACACAATGAGAAGACCAAACCTAAGAATAATAAATTTATAAATTATACCCCAGAAAGAGCAAAAAAAGTAATCCTCTTTCAACAAATTCAAAAGAAGATAGCCACACAAAGATAATTCCACCTCTAATAACAAAAATAACAGGAAGCAACAATCACTGTTTCTTAATATCTCTTAACATCAATGGACTCAATTCCCCAATTAAAAGTCATAGGTTAATGGACTGGATATGTAAACAGGACCCAGCATTTTGCTGCATACAGGAAACCCACCTCAGTGACAAAGACAAAGTCTACTTTAGAGTAAAAGACTGGAAAACCATTTTTCAAGCAAATGGTCCTAAGAAACAAGCTGGATTAGATATTCTAAAACCTCCAGCCCGAGAACACAAAGGGAGGGACTCATGGCTCCACCTGTATAGGTAGTTGAGGGTGGCCTTGCCAGGCATCAGTGGAAGTGAAGGGCCTTGGTGGTTGAAAGTTTGGATTCCCTAGTGTTGGGGAATTTCGAGAGCAGGGAGGCAGGAATGAAAGGATAGTGGGAGCACACCCTCATAGTAATTGGAGGAGGGGGGATGGAGTAACGGGTTAGGCATCAGTAAAAGTGGATGACCTTGGTGCCTGAAAGTTTGAATTCCCTAGTGTTGGGGAATTTGAGAGCAGGGAGGCAGGAATGTAAGGATGGTGGGAGCCCACCCTCATAGAAACTCCCAGAATTATATGGATTAGACAGACAAAGGCAGGTCTCCAGAAGACTAGATTCCAGAATTGAAACAAAAATTATTGTGATACTAAAATTTGTTTTGAGAATTGTGTATTGCAGAATACATAGCCTTGGTATATCTACTCATCAAGCAAGCTGAGCAGACCTGCTTGAACCTCTGATGTCCTGGAATTCCAGCTGGATGCAGTGAAGACACAGCATCAGAGGCTTATCAATTTATTCTTTCCCCTGCCCCTCTTCTAATATCTCAATGCCCATAATCAGCTTAAATAAGTTAATGAAGAGTCAGCGCCCCTATTAACTGGGCTTGGGGACTGAGGTGGTTAATATTGGGCTGTCTTTCTAGGGAAAAGTAGTGGTTTTGGTGGAACAGGGAGGATTAGCTAGGATTTATTGCATAGCCATTACCTACTGGTAGAAATATGTATAATTGTTATTAAGTTGAAGTTGTAATTTCTTAAATGGCACAAAATTTACTTTGATTTCAAATTTAAGGTTTTCATTGGTATGAGCTTCTCATTGATATAAAAGTGAGATGAATATTGTTACTCTCATAGGCATTGTGCCTATATAACACATTTAGGAATACAAGGCTTAGACCCAGTCCTTCTTCAACTTTTCTAACTGATTTGAGATGGTTAGCCTGTGAGTTAAGAGCCTATAGCAAATTCACAGCTCTGAATTTATTGTTAGGGTGTTTTCTATATTTTATTTAGAAATAGCTGAGAGGAGTTAACAGACAACAGTCCAGATTGCCTTACATGGATAGTTGGTTTTCAAAACGTCAGAATTCCACAGAATTGATGTTACAAACATTTCTGTATTAATGTTCATTTTGATTAGAGTCCTGTCTGCTCCTGACAGCTTCCTGTTGTGGATTCTAAGAAGAAATTGAGCATCTTTGGAGTTACTCCAGTTGTGGTGAGACAGCTACTAGGCAAAAATTGCGTTTTTTTCATCTACAGACAAATCACTGTCCAGAAAAGAACACATTTTTGGAATAGTCAACTGATTATATCTGCCAATACAAAGTAATCAGCCCTTAATAGTTCTGCATCACTAGGTCTGTCAGATGATTCTGGGCCAGAAGACTGAAGATCAGATGCTCCAACGTTTTGTACTATAGGGACTGTCCAGGTGTTCAGTGATCGCTATAAATTGGCTAAGTTTTAGAAGCTATGCTTTGTGCTTCCCATAATCTCAGTTAACTCAGTCACTCTGGATTTCTGACGGGGTTGAAGATTTATAGTCTCATAGCCAATCCTAGCTATTTACTTTGAGAGAAAAGATTTGAGAGGATGGTTTTCAGCTGACATTCATTCTAAAGCCAAGAAAAAAAGCCAGGTTCAGAACTAAGTCTTTTAGTTAGGAGAGATGACAGAGGTTCTGTTTAGTCAACAAAATGATTGACTGGGTATTAGGTCTATCTATTTGTACCTTACTGACACAAATTGGTATAGTTATGCTCTAATTGTATTTTGAGAGAAAATTGTATTTTGTATTTAAACAGGAAGGGTGGTATGTAGGAGGAGCTAAAGTGAGAAGAGTAAGGAGAAGAAGAGAAGGAGTAAGGAGAGGAGGAGGAGAAGGAGAAAAGGAGCTAGGTGGTGAGAGAAAGAAAGGTGGGGGGACATGGAGGCAGATATTCGTGTGTCTCAGCCAGCCAAAGATAGTTGATATATCTAGGTTGGGTATTGGGTTACACTTCTGATTGTATGGGCATCTTGTTATTGAACATTCCCAAACTTATAAATCCTTTGATTAACATTTAAAAAAATGTATAAAAGCAAAAAGGAGAAGGGGTTGGAATAGGGATTCTCTAGGGAGGAGAAATGGGGAAAGGGGATGGCATCTGAAATGTAAATAAAATATCCAATAAAAAATAAATTTAAAAAACACTGTACAATGCTTTGCACTTCTAGTGTAGCTGCTGCAATGCCTCCACTTAATTTGTAAGCTCACAATAGTCCTCATATTTTTCGTTCAGTTTAGACAAAGCATGATTTACTCTTCAATCATTTCAAACACTGACTTTATTTTGCTTGTTTGCTGGTTTCTGTCTATTTTGTTTCTATCATTCCCCTTCTGTTAACATGTGCTTGGCTTGACTCTTTCTACTCCACACACAGCTCTCAGCAGCGTGATCATTGTCGCTCTTGGATGTTTTACAAGTTTTGGACTGTTCTCTATTATTTTTTGCTGCCTTCATTTTTATGGTTTTATGTCTTTTTGTAAAGCTATTCATCGATCCATCAATTGCTCTGGCGTATATTGCCTCATGGTCCTGTGTTTGTTAATTTCCAAAATTCTTCCTGGTAGTGATTTCTACTTTTACAACATTGTGATGCTAAAAAATAAAAGACATTTGCATGGTATCAGTCTGCTTAATTGCTAGACTTGTCTTGTGGTCTGGTATAGGACATGCTGGACAATGTTCTGTATATTTTGTTAGGTCAACTTGGTCAGAATTGTGAAGTCTGGAGTTCTTTTATTGATTTGGTCTGGACAATCTGTCCAATATAAAAAATGGTATATGGAAGTCTCTTGCTGTCACTGTATTTCTTTTGTTGTTTTGCGACAGGGTCTCATTGTAGCCTGTGCTACCCCAGAACTCATGATCATCCTGCCTCTACCTCTGGGGTACTGGACGGCCATGTGCCACCAACCCCAGCACCTATTACTATATTTTAAATTACCTACTTCCTCTAAATATTTTGATAAACATTTTCTTTATATATTTAAGTGCTTCATAGTGGTGGTACAGTTACTGAACCCTCTTGACATACTGATCTCCTCTTTCATCACTTTTAACTTCAAGTCACTTTGTCTGAGACAAGTCTCAGCACCACTACTCTTGGTTTCCATTTTTGTGAAATACCTTCTTCTGTCCTCCCACTACCAGTCTTTATGTGCCCTTAAAATTAACAACTGTGGGGCTATAGAGATGGCTTAGCAGTCAAGAGCACTGGCTGCTCTTCCAGATGGTCAATTCCCAGCAACCATATGGTGGCTCACAATGATCTATATGAGATCTAATGCCCTCTTCTGGTGTGTTTTGAGATAGCAACAGCATACTCACACAAAATAGATAAGAAAATCTTTTTTTTTTTTTAATTAGTAACTGCTAGAATATATGTTATAATTGAGTCTTGGGGTTTTATATTTACACACACACATATATTTATTCACTGTCTTTTCATTGGAGAATATAAGCCATTTACATTCAACGTAATTACTGACAGTAATGACTTATATTACTATTGTGCTGTTTTCTGGTTGTTTTATAGATATGCTGCATCTACAAGAAGGTGGAGGCAATGAGAACAGGGCAGTTGGTACTTTCAGCACTATAAAAGACTGAGAAATCTCCCTGTAGGCTTATGCTTCTACTTCAGAACTTTGATTGCTCCCCTAGCTACAAGGGAAGCTAGGCACCCAGTAGAAAGAGCTGGGGTTCTATCAGTAAAGGAGAAATGGGGTGTGGCACTAGCAGTATCACACACATTTGTCGGGAGCCAAGCCCAGGAAATTACCTGCTGTTTTAGAAAGTCTAGTCAGTACAAGGTTAAGAAAGGACATTCACAGGTCACAGGTCTCAGGTCCCAGGAACCTAAAGAACGTCTGGCATTTCCTTGGAGCAGATTATGACAGTGGGATGGTCTAGGGTGATAAGATTATGACAGTGGGAAGGTCTTAGACAGTAAGGATCCCATAGTAAGATAGCCCTAAACAATGACCCTCACCCAAACTTCCCGGTTTGCTGTGTCTTTATAACCTGCCCCCAAAATTAAAGTTTCAGAGCTTGATCAGAACCCAGACTTGCTCTCATTCTTTGTGTCTCTTGTCCTTTCATTCGTTTGCCCCCTTCCCTAAGGTCTCGTCGAATCCCCGCGGGCCGGGGCACACATTCTGAAAACTGGGAAAGATCAAGGGTTTACAAACAGAAGAGGAAAGTCAGCAAGTTAAGAGTATGGCCAAGACCTGATTGTGGGAGTACACAAAAGGGACACCTAACCTGAGAGGTAGGCATGGCTTAATGAAGTGACAGCGGAGACAAGAGGTAAAAGTTGGTCAGGGGAGAGAGAAAGCAAGCTCAGACATTGGAAGTGACACTAGGTCTTGGCTAGGAGCAGAAGGCAGCTCAGTACTGGAGAGGAACAGAGGGCATTGCGCAGTGATGGTGGGAGGAAGCCAGGGCAGTGGGGACATTCAGAGCCATTTAAAGAAATCTTTTAGCTTTAAGGTAGTGAGCAATCGTTGAAGGGCTTTACATGGGATAGCTTTTGCTTGCTAGAGTTCAAAACTGGAGTGGAAACAATTCATTCAGTAGCAACTATTTCTAAGCACTAGCGGACTAGCTACCCCACCCGACATAGTGTTGGGAGGGATATAGTCACCCAGGCCTTGTCCTCTCCCTTCCACAGGAATACCCCCAGGGGCCACTGCATCTAGAAGCCAACTGCTTAAATCCTCCCCTGCTTGAGAATTCTTATAAATGCTGAAGGAAAAATCAGAGCTTTCTTAGATTCTAGCAAACTTTATTTCTGCCTGGAGCAGCAGTTTTCAATCTGTGAATTTCAACCCCCAACTCTATCACAGGGGTCACCTAAAACCATCTGCATATCAGATATTTACATTATGATTCATAACAGTAGCAAAACTATAGTTAGAAAGTAGCAATGAAATAATTTTATGACTGGGGGTCACCACAACATGAGGAACTGTATTACAGGGTAAAAGCATTAGGAAGGTTGAGAACCACTGACCTAGAAGAACATAACTTTAAACTGCTATAAATACAACACTTTAGTTGATAAAAACAGGTAACATGGTAAGACCAATAAAATGCAGAATGTAAAAATAATAAATCCTAAAACCTTACAACTAAAGCCTCAGGGAGGGACTAAGGAGATGGCACAGCTAAAGGTGTTTGTTGTGCAAGAAGAAAACCTGTTTGGTCCTCAACTGGGAATGTTAAAGCAGGACCCTAGGGCTTGCTGACAACCTTTCTGTCTGAATCAGTGAGCTCCAGGCTCAGTGAGGGACCCTGTGTCATAGCACTAAGGTGGAGACAGAGTGAGGAAGACATTAAACATCAACCTCTGGTCTCCATGCAGACGCACACAGAAACACACAGAAGAGCAAACCTTAAATGTTATCCTTGGGGCACCATAGTACTTATTTCTGAAAATCAAGGTTAAAAGGAGCATGGGACGCACATGGTAAAGCACACTTTTAACCCCAATACTCAGGGACCTAGGCAGGAGGATCACTGCAAATCTGAGGGCAGCCTAGGCGAGTAAGACTCTGAGTCACAGGAGTATAGCCTGGCATGGTGGCTCATGCCTTTAATCCTAACACTCAGGATGCAGAGGTCGGCCAGTCTTTTTGAGTGCAAAGTCAGTCTAGTCTATATAGTGAGATATAGGCCAACAACAAGGCATATATAATAAAACCATACTAGCTCGTGCACTCGCGTGCACACACACACACACACACACACACACACACGGGTGCTCAAGTACACACATGCCTGATTCATCAAACTCCCAAAAGGACAGAAGTCCAAATCATAAGTTGTGTCACATCTTTACACAAAGTATGTATTTTCTAAATCATCAATTTTACTTGGTTTCTCTTTCTTCTTCTCCTTTCCCACACGGATAAAAAATTGACCTTGCTAGAAATGATCATTTTCTATTTTCCTTACTTTTTCAGTGTTTATGCTTGGAATGAATTCTCCTAAAGGGTCAATAAAATTTAGAGTATTCTGCAAGGCTAATTAAGTATGTATACAGAGATCGCAAGGAAGCTGTCTGATTCTAATGCTTCATTAGACCCCCTAACCCTGGGTAGCACAGACACTTTATAATTGAAACGAATCTCCTGTTTACATGTTACTCCTGAATACGTGGGACATTAGCAGACTACTGAAGTAACACTAGCACAAACTGCTCCATTCCCAAATAGCTTTAAAGCACAACTTACATTAGAGACTAATGAACTGAAAGTCCTTAATTACAGTACTGAATATGTTTCAATACCTAATTAAACTGGTTCCTCATTATGTTCTCCGACCAGCAGTCATTTGCAATCCACTCACTTCCCTGACTTCCTTATCTATATTTTTGCATAGAACTTGACGTGTTTCTTCATGAGCCTGTCATCTGCCAAGTAAAAGCCAAATTCATCTCTGAATATTGGCATGTTGTTTCTCTCAAGTACAAGCAGCAAATCCAAATTACTGTGCAGTAGTGACTGTGGACAGGGGTCTCAGCAAGCAAACCTACCTTCCAAAATGATAAAGGGATTTTATCTTTCAACCTGAAGCTTTAAATGCTATTGACACAGGTTCAGTGCATTCGTTTACACTAATTCACTCCAGACTGAGGTAAGTGCTCAATTAATGTCATACTGGATTAATTCAAGCACCTAACATGACTAGATTAGCTAGAAGGCACTCTGATGGTAGGTCTGACAGTCTGGACGGCTCATATAATCTTAGCCAAGATTCCGAATTTCCCCAAGAATGTCATCCTAGCTGTATTTTCATTTACATCATCCAGACTTTTATCTCATGTCATTTAAAAATTGTTACAGACCAACTCTATAGAAAAGACTTTCAGTATTGTCTTTTAATTTTTTTTTCTCGTGGAAAAAGTTATATGGTAACTGTAACCAACTTTGCAAGAAAGGATCTATGTGGCTCTGGAACTCGCTCTATAGACCAGGCTGGCCTTGAACTCGGAATTTGCCTGCCTCTACCTACCAAGTGCTGGGATTAAATAAAGGTGTGTGCTGCCTTAAGGTCTTTTCTTTTCTTTCTTTTTTTTTTTTGGGGGGGGGGGGGGGGCTGGAGATCAAATCTAGACTCTTTTATTATGTAGGTAAGCACTCTCCTGAGCAAAGTCCCAAAAGGGTATATCAGCATCTCCAGCAAACACAGTAAACACTCCAAAAAGTTTTGTCAATGAAAAAAAGGAACTCTTCTGCCTCCATGGCTGACTTCCAGAAACATAATCTGATGATCACCATGGTGCCTGTTCAGGCCTACCAGAAGCCAGACAAGCCAGAGCCACATGCTCAATTTAAATCATGACTAACCACAATCCAAACCAGCAGCGCATGTCCTCCCTAATCACATCTGTGATTGCGACATTACAAGGCAGGAGTGATAAACAGATCAGCCAACTGCCTCAGAGAAAAACAGCATTACGGTAGAGCTAATAAGAACCCTTTGAATGCAGCTGGTCTGGCTTACAGTAGGAAAGGAAGTCAGAGAGACTGCAGAACCGTGAAGATTTAAGACACCACGGCTAATGTGAAGATGGAGAAATAGGGCCCATGTATTGAGAAATGCAGATAGCCTCCAGGAATAGAAGGGGACTTCGTCATGCATGTAATTTCTGCCACCAAGCTCAGCGAGCACAGAGGCAATCTTCCCCGGCCTCTGTGAACAACACAAAAGCCAGTCTCATTCCAAACTGCATTTCAGCTTTCACTGAGTCCAGTCTACCTGGACTTTGGAACCCCAGGACTGTGACACAGCAGATATTACTAGGATGACACTAAGCAGTTAACCTAGGATGGTCCGGTCTGTGGCCACAGAAACCTAGTACCCTGCGCACAAAGTACTTCACTGCTGGGATCCTCGACTCCAACGGGGCTCTTCGCTTTAGTCATTTACCCCTTTTCCTTTTCTAGAGCTTACGCTTCTCTTTGTGTCCGTGGAAAACTGTCTAGAAAACACCACCAATCCCAACCTAAATTAGTTTTATGTGTAAATGTAGGACCGTGAAAGGCAGCCTGGTTTCTGGTCTAGCACAGGCTAGAAACTGCAGGAGACCCAAGTGATCATAAGGGACAGCGTGCGTTTCTCCAGGCTCCCAGACTCCAGGCTCCTGACACAAATCTATGGAGGGCTATGGCCTTTAGTCACTTAGGGCAACATCCCTACTACATCCACAGTAGAGGCTGTGACTACAGGCCCCGGAGCCCCAAGATAGATCTCCATATTAATGAGGTACCTAAAGGCCAGAAGGGCAGAGCCAATTAAACATGCCTTCCCAGACATTCCTCCTTGCAAAAGGTATTTAACCTCAGGCCCTCCCTGAGAAAACTGAGGTACAATTTCTCACCTACTTTCCGCCATGACAATAAACATCTTAAGACCATGAACTGTTTCTCTTCTTCAGGATCCTCCGTGGGGAACAGTGGAACAGACCTTAGCCTACAGGGCCACCTCTAATTTCCTGCAGACCTCTCTGAGTTTCCAGCCACAGTGACCACCAACCCAAGCAAGCCGAGGGAGCTGCTGTGACCAAGTCAAGAACTCTCATCCCTGAGAAACACAGCCAGAGCTTCTCCCCCTTTCTCCCATTTCAGGTGCGGGCCAATCTAACCCATATGCCCCCACTTCATTCTCAGCTCTTTCGAAGCCCCCAGAGGCCCAAGAGCCTGAGAACCAGCCTGTCCCCGGCCACCTTTTGGCCCTGGGACCCCCCCCCCATCAACTCCAGCAGTCCCCAGGTACCTCAGACTATGCTCCCCACCCCTGGAGTGGGGTCCAGTGGCTTCCCAATAGCCTCATGTCCAGCCAGCACTGGTGTGAAGAGTGCAGTCAAACTTCTCCTTGCACCTCTGTCTCCCCGAGTGGCCCTAGCCCTGTGGCTGAACAGACTCGGGACACACTTTAACCCAACAACCAGTCCAGGACACACCTTAACCCAACATGTAAAAACAAGATGTTTTTTGAGACTCGGTTTCTCTATGTAGTCCTGGCTGTCCTGGAACTCACTATGGCTGACCTCAAACTCAGATCCACCTGCCTCTGCCTCCCAAGAGCTGAGATTAAAGATGTGCACCACCACAGCCTGGCTCATGATAGTTCTTTTGTGAGACAGGTTCTTACTATATAGCCCCGATGGTCTCAAACCTGTAATCCTCCCCTCTCAGCTTTCCAGGGTATTGGATCACAGGCATCAGTCACCATGTCCAGCTTTCAAAAGAAAAAGTGTTTGTTTGGATAGAATGCAACCTGATTTTGTCATTTTTTTCTCCATTTATGTTTATTTTATAAGTACGGGTATTTTGCCTGAATGTATGTGTCTGTGCCTACTTCCTACAAAGGCCAGAAGAGGGCATCCGCTCCCCTGGGAATAGAGATTAGACAGTTGTGAGCTGCATGTAGGTGCTGGGATGGAACCTGTCCCCTGAAGAGCAGCCTGTGCTCTTAACCACTGATCATCTCTGTAGTCCGATTCTGCTCCTGTAAAATAAACCCACAATGACAAAGACAAACTAATCTATAACCCCATCCATACCAATAAACCTGTGAAACTCAGGCAGGCATAATGACATGGAAACTCTGTACAAATTCTTAGAGCACTGACTATCTCAACTTGCAAAGCCACCAAATAAATATGTACACAGAGTCAGAAAATTATTTTAATAGTTACAAAACATTTTTTACAGAATCAGTATAAAATAGCAATTGATTTTTTTATAATTATGAGAATTAGACTTGAGGTCTTGGCTGAATGGGGCTGAACCAACCAAAGGCCTGGGCCTGCTGGCTCAGAGACCACCCTCGGAAGCTGGCCCTGCTGACATCTGTCATGCGTAGGCGATGAGATGACCCGGTCTTTTTAAAATATTCTCTCTCTACTCATTCTTTGGAGGCTTGAAGTGAATTCGGCAGCGTTCATTAAACACCTAAGATATTCAAACAGAAACAAAAGTCACCCAGATATCCTGTTTAAGTCAGGCCTAGATATAAATTTAGATCAACAGATTCGGAGGATGTTACCATTTTTGATAGGGTTAGGAAACAGTAAGCTTCTTTAGCACATCAAATTAAGCATAATGTATACCTTGGTAACATTCACTAGACAATCTCAGCGCCCATTTGCTGGCTGGACCTGTCTTCTGCTAAATTATGTATATTTATGTATTTCTTGTTTGGTTCACCTTGCTTCCTAAAATTTGAAACACACATCATAAATGTGGAGAATGCCTCATGACTAAACGGGGCTCTGCTTCAGAAAGTTTATGGCAGAAGGTAATTCAGAGAAGATAAAAGGTTTAACAAGGATAAGGGAGCTGTTAACATTCTTATGTGAGAAGACTTCTGACATATGTTAAATAAAACACACACATACTTCATACTTCTGTTCTTTAACAAAGGAAATGTACCGGGCACAGGCGCATGCCTTTAATCCCAGCCCTTGGGAGGCAGAGGCAGGTGGATTTCTGAGTTCAAGGCCAGCCTGGTCTACAGAGTGAGTTCCAGGACAGCCAAGGCTACACAGAGAAACCCTATCTCGAAAAACAAAACAAACAAACAAACAAACACTTTAAAAAACAAAGGAAATGCGATATAATGAGAAAGTCACGGGCATGTGAAAGCATGCCCCTCCCTCCATGGGGAAGACCTCACAGCAGAGGTACTCCCTTTAATGTTCTGAATTTTCACTTTGAAACAGGGTCTTGCTTTGTGGCTCATACCGGCCTTGAATTTGCTATGTAGCTTAGCTTGACCTGAAACTCACAATCCTCCTGCTTTAGCCTCCTGAGTTATGGGCCACCCCAGGCTTGGCTAAATTTCGACTTTCCTATGGGCTAATGATAGAATACTACTCTCTCTTGATGCCTAAGTATAGCCCACTGCTAAGTGTCGTGAGAACTCTTAGGGTTATTGGAGTGTAACCCCATTATACTGAAGAACATCTGGGATATCACACCCAAAAGGTCCCACTCTATCAAGCTTTGCATGTATCAAAATCCTCAGACAGGCTCTCAAAAGCCAGATATTCACCATAGCCTTCTCCCATCATAGTCCCAGAATAAATGATCACTTCTTCAGAGAATGCATGAATATCCAATCACTGGCAAACCTTCAGGCAGCACAGCCCCCATGCTGATATCAGCAAGGACAAGGTCAGGTCACATTTCGGCAAGGAAGACAGGATAAAGAGATGCCACAAGACACTCAATTTATAGTCTGTAATTTATTCATGTCTTCACATGCTGTGAGTCTTTTTAAATTTAATGACACAGTAAACAAGCTGGCTACAAGTAGATACAAGATGACTTCACTTACAACTTTAAAAACAGTTAACAAGCCTGGCCATGAATATAAAATCTAGAAGGTCATACATCAAGATAGCAATATCACTCTGCTTAATAATTACATTTATTTATTTATTTATTTATTTATTTATTGTTTGTTTGTTTGTTTGTGAACATTGTGAAACAAAATTCTTTCTGCAACCAAAGCTCCTGACGAGATAAGCAGTTATTAAATGCCAGAAGTTACTCAGAGCCCAGTGGCTAATATTTAACCCAAGGCGATCTAGCAGGAGCATGGTAGGGCGAAGTCTGCCTGTTCTTTCCTTCTCCTGGAACTTATTTATCCAAGTGTTTCCTCTCCTTAATGTTCCCTGTGTAATTGCATTCAACGAGACTCAATGAATCTTAACTCACACAATTGCAGAATAATGCTTGCAACTTTGTTTTTACGAAAAGTAACTGCTCAAAGGGCTAATTTTAACAAACAACCTCTTTGAAAGTTCTCACTTAACTACAGTAAAAAAAACTCTGAATGTTAAACATGCAAAATCAGTGTTAGGAGGTACAAAGAATGTATCTAACCCTGAATGTATCCAACAGAATCCTCTGGGGCAGTTACTAGCACCCACACCCTCAGCCATTCGTTGCTGGGGGTTCTCTGTTCTCGGAGCCTGCCTGCACTGCCCCCCTCCTCCCCGTTGCTTCCTGCTTGTTCAGTTTCTCTACTATTTCTCTATAAAAATCAACATTATTTCCTACCTTCCAGCTCCTGTCATTTACCACTTCTTCAACATTTAGTTCTGACTGCATCCATTTCAACTGCAAAAGAAAAATAGAAATTCTGAACTGTAAAGAGTTAAAACTATAGCCCCAGTGCTGGAGAGTGGTGATGGGGTGGATACAAGCAGATCCTGGGGCCTGCTGGCCAGCCAAAATAGCAAAAACTGCGAGCTCCCAGGTCAGTGAGAGACCCTGCCTCAAAAAATAAGTTGGAGAAGTGACTGAGGAAGGCATCCTGACATAACCTCTTGCCTCACACACAACAGCACAGGCAACCATACCCCCACATATGCACTCATATGTAATATAAAGAGAAAATAAATTTTTACAAAGCATATGTAATATGCATTAATTAGTAAGCTATCACTTTCGTTTGAGCTCTTTGAAACACTGGCCCTGGAAGCACCATCCCTCCACAGTTCAGACCCAAGCGTGTCTGTCTCAAGGTGTCCTCCGAGGCCCTGTATCTAGGGATGAGCTGGCCCTACTCACTGTGTGACAGGAAGGAAAAGAGCAGCAAACCAGCCCAAGGGTAAAGTTTTCCTGAAAACAACCAGAAAGTAAAGCATGTCTAATAGATGTCACCACTGCTTCTATCATGACAGAAACATGCCTCCAGTGGGAAGGAAGCCAGAAGTTTGGCTATAGCTTCTCTCATCCGCAGGAAGAAAGCTCACTGGAACTGCCAGCTGACTGCCCCCACTGTGAGGGCTGATCTGGTGAGGTCACCTCCACCTGTTAGGATCTGTTATTCCACCTGGAAGCCTCACTGAGGGGACACTGGTCTGCCTGGGACTCCTAGTGGAGAATTCTCCCCAGCTGATTCCTGCTAGATACTTCAAGAACCCAATTCAATGGTGTTCCACATGGGTACCGGTAAGACCTGTGATGGAGGAAGGGAGGATCTACCCAAAGAAACCGGGTCTCCCATGTGCCTACTGTTGATCAAGAAGAAGGAGCATCTTCTGTAGCCAACACTGGCTACAGGGCTAGCATGAAGGCAAGCTTTCTCAGCTCTCCTCTCTTCTCTACAAGGCACTGACTACTAAAGGTCACTGATGTCTCTGTAGGTGTCTGTTCAGATGTAAAATGTCTCTAATTCTCAATTCTGTGTGACCTCTGCTCCTGGAGCAGCAAGGTATAAAAATCTAAGATGTTAAGAAGTTTGCCGAAGACTTGTAACAGACAGAAAAAAAGAAAAAGAGAAAATTGATACCAATAGGGTACAGAGAATCTTAATTTGCTACATCATGCTGTATATATAATTTGAATTCAGTTCTTATGTAAAGAAGAAATGGTAAGTAGTAAGAAAGATGTTATGGAGGTAGAAAATGAGGTAATTTTTGACAAGAAAAGTTAAAAAGAACTTTCTTTGTTCTCTAAAAACTCTATGAAACTGCTTCCATGTCGTAACATGGAACCTGGAGCAATCTAGTTCAGTGGTCCCAGGACGTGGTCACTCACATTTGGTTCCAGAATAAGCTAGCTCATATTTGAACAGGGAGTGGGGGTGAGAATGAATATGTTTTAGATAAAAAGGATTTTATATAGTAAGAGATAAAATGCTTGGAATTTTCCAAATAGAAAAGATTAAAAAAAAAAAAAATCAGAGCTCTAATATATAAAAGGCTGGAGTAGGCTGTATAAGGTTTGTGAAGGATGAGACTTAAGATGGTATGCTTGGCAATTAAGTTATTAAAATGCCTAGCCACTTACTGGCTTGTGACTTCAGAGCTACCAGTTAGTGTCCCTGCATCCTCAGTGAATGAGGAAGGCCTGGAACAGCTGGAGGACTCTTTCAGAGTCCATAACCACACTTGGAAAATGAAACAGCTGTAGTATTTCCTCATCTGCTATGGCACTACTCACAGTTGCCCTCACTGGCTTATATTTCCTCACTGCTTGCTTCCGATGCCCCTCCCTGCAGGCCGTGGCTGTGCCTTCCAGGCACGAAGGGCAAAGGGGCAGATCTGAGAGCCGAGCAAACAGACACAATCACTGTAATACCAGGGCTTTGCTGGACTCTATACTTCACTAGCAACAGTAGGCAACTCTGACTTTTCAGTATGACTTAGCAGTCCTGGCCCACACCCTGTCAACATCGTAACAAAGCCAGGAAGTAAGGGTAGCATGGCTACTGCATGCTCACACCATCACTGATTAGGATCCATTAGGCTGAGCACAGCCTGTGTCTTTCCTCCATCACTAGTGAAGCTAATGGATTAGCTGGAAAGGATGACCTTTCCTCATAGTGAAGGACAGGTTTGCATTCATGCTGTCAAGAAATAGAAAGCTCAGAGCTACTTAGACCCTGATCAATTGTACAAAATAACCTTCAAATGACCCTGAACATCAAGGGGAAGAACAAGGCCTATTTGAACACATTCACCACCTGGAGACTCGGTCGCTGCCTGATGAACTAGCAAGTATGCAACAGAGACCTAAGCAGTACTCACGGACAGAGAGACACAAACACAGGGAAACACTGAATTAGCAAAACAGCTGAAAAAGCACAGCAGCCTGGCCTACTTGCTGTGTGCCCCTGTGCATCTGGTTACATCTGCTAAACAAACACCAAGCTCTACACTACTTACTATAAGAAAAAGTTCCATATTGCCTTTTCAGTCATCTGACACAAGAACTATAAGTTGTCCACTGTGCTATCTTAAACAGACAACTGTATGGTGGCCATGTAAGAAAAGTTATTAAGAAATAATAAATGGCCTGGTGAGATGGCCAAATGGGTAAAGGTGCTTGCTGCCAAATCTGATGACCTGAGTTTAATCTCAGGAACTTGTGTTCAGAAAGAAAAAAAAAAAAAAAACCAGCTCTCCAAGTGGTCTTCTGACCTACACACACACATATAAATAAATATAATGGAAAAATAAGAAATTATCAATTTAAGGGCACAGCAAGTGCTTGGACACATCCTAGAGAAGAGTAGCATGTGTACACAGGAGAGAGAAGGGAAGAGAGGAAGAGACTGTGAAGCAGGCAAACACAAGGAACCAGGGAGAGCTCTGCATGGGAGATCTTCACATTGCTTTGCAACTTTTAAGTTTGGAATTACATAAAATTAAAATGATACCTAAAAGTTCCCTAAAAAAAGGATAGCAATGTATTCCATGTAACAAAATGTAGCCAGCCCTCGGTATGATCTGTGAATTCAAGCAATTGGAGATCAAAAATATTTGGGGTGAAAACGTCACATGTACCAAACACAGATACTTGTATTAGCTGTGATTAGCAACTGCAGGTGACTTAAAGTACAAGGAGGCTGGGGAAGGAAGTTAAATGCAAATACTATGCCATTTACATATGGGAGCTGAGGCCTGTGGGCTCTGATCACCCTAGTGGGCTGAGGACCCAGAATACCAAAGCACAACTGTTTTCTTAGTAAGCCACAAATAGGGCCCAGCAGTGACTCTGCCCGTTAACTGTAGTACACGAGGAAAAGCTTCCTTTCACATGTCCCTGAGTGAGCACCTGACTTGTAAACTGGATTTATCATTTATTTAGTGTGTGTGTCTATGCATAGTGAGCAGGTGTGGAGATCAAAGGAAGATTTATGGGAATTAGATCTCCTCTTCCACCATGTGGGTTTGAGATCAAACTCAGGTCTTCTTGGCAGCAGGCATCCTTATCTGCCACTTAGCTGGCCCACAATATTTTCTTAAGTAACAACACTGCAGAGATGCTGTTAAGTGTAGAAAAGGTATACAAAACCCCACAATGCCTACAGAGTAGGGTGGACATTACCCTGAGGTGCTGAGGCTCTCTAACTACATTCAACCATACTATGTCTTTATGGCTGAAGAGTACAATAGCCAGAACGTAAGGAATCTATATTATATTTCTGCAGATTCCTATACAAGGAAAGGGGTAAATATTTCCAATACACAAATTTATGAAGAAATGTTTCAAGTAAGCAGACACTCTTTCCCAAAAAGTTTTTGATGTGGTATTGGTCAGTATTGATGTTTTGTCTTAAATACTGGAAAACATCACAGGAAAAGAAATAAAATACAATTCCATGTTAATTTTCCCCAAGCCCCTATGCTGCACTTGTTTATAAAATATGCATTCATTTACTATACCACATTTAAGCATAATGTAAAGCCCACCTGGCAACAAGACACTACTCTTCTGGCCCCTCCCCCACCCCTCTCATATGTGTATGTGTGTGTGTGTGTGTGTGTGTGTGTGTGTGTGTGTGTGTGTGTGTGAATGGGAGCCTGAAGTTTGTCATGTGTCTTTTCTACACCACACTCAACTTTATTTACTTTACTGAGGCTGACCCTGGTACTAGCCAGCTTGCCCAGGGATCTCCTGTCTGCCTCTGGAATTCTGCGATTACAAGTGGCTGATAAGCCACCCAGGATTTTTGTTATTGTTGTTATTGCTGTTGGTTTAATTTATTTGATTACTATTTGTTTAATGTATTTGTTTGACAGAGGCCAGCAAGGGAGATCAGATCCTCTAGCAGTAGAGTTACAGACAGTTTTGAGCCTTCATTTGAGTGCTAGAAATCAAACCAAGATCCTCTGGAAGAGCAACCGGCATTCCGAATCACTGAGCTATCTCTCCAGACCCAACCACCCAGCTTTACTGATGGCTTTTCAGTCCTCATACTTCATAGCAAACAATTTATCCACCAATTCAGCCTCCCAACCCTGTACTGATCACTTTTTTAAAGTAATAATCACAACCTACTTGAAATTGTACATATTAAAACTCCATTTTGAAGGCTATATTTGGGAACCGTTGCCTCAGAAATACAAGGTCTGCTCAGCTTACCTTTGTCTGCTCTTTTCTAAGTTGCTTTAATAACGTTAAGTCATCCAGGTTCTTTTCTCTCTCTTCTCGGAGACTTTTTACTACTGCTGACGTCTGGGCTATACAGTTCTTTATAACTCTGTCCCTACTGACATGAGCTGCCATCAACTAAAAGGACAAAAAAATGAAAAGAGGGAAAGAAATCACATTAATTTGTTACATTTTAGTATTAGAAAAAAATAAGACTTCAGGAATTTAATAGTTTTTAAAACAATTTTTAAAAATCTCTGCAAGAGAAACCTGTTGGCTGGATTGCTTAAATCAGCTAAGAGGGAAAGCCTCAGAAGGTGCAGAGGATGAGGCCAGGCTGCCTCCTTCAACAATCCAGGCCAGTATCTCCTGCTCCTCCTTCCCAAAGTACCCAGGCGGGCTTGCCCTGCTACCTCCTGCCTGTCCTTGCTCTCCTCACCAACCCCTGCACGTGCTCCTCTACCTCACTTTCACTTCTACCCCCCCCACCAGTGACTGTAGTCTCTCCTTTTTTGGTCTTTCCTAGTGGTTTCAGTCTCATGTTACTAACAAGGGAAAGATGTTGTGAACAAAGGGATGTGGAGAATATCTTAGTTACGTAAGGAAATGTGACATTTAACTATGCAATCAGAGGCCTTTTCAAAAATTTACAGTATTGACAAAGAGAAGCTGAGGCAGAGCTTAGTGGCTCACGGATTGTGTATGCTGATTGCAAGGATAACTGACAGAATGATTTCCATACCCCCTTCCCCACCTGTCCTGGGTAGGCAGGTGTAATGGTCATGGTTCAAGCTACCCTTCCAATCACACCTGGGGAGATCTCAGTGAAATTACTTAATTTTATCATGAGAAGCTTTTTGAGGTTAACTTTCTAAATGTATGCTTTGGCTCTCATGATCTTTTCTATAAAGAAATGTCACCATTAGGGAATGCAAATACGTCTTCACCAGCTATAAGCAACTTTGGATGTTCTCATCCTCAAAAAACACAACACTCAAGAAGAGGTCTTAGTGGTTCTTACTGGCTAAGGGCCCCACAGTCTCTAGAACAAAGTTAGTTGAAATATAATAATGACCACTCTGGTAAGCATATTAATACATAGAACAATACTTTCTTAGTTCACTAATCCTCTACAACACTATGAAACTGAGGTGAAGAGAGATTATACAAAATGCTCAGTCAGCAACCTAGGAAGCAGCAGATGTGAGATTTGATTTGGTCCTGGAAACCATATTGCTAATCAGGATACTATCAACCCCCATGCTAACAGAAGACTGGAAATGGGAAGAACTGAATAGTAGAGACTATACAGGTAGCAGGGAGGAGAGCAATACAGAGTGATCATACATTTCTAGTCAGAAATACCTGAAGACATAAATGCACTACCAAATATCCCACAGTACGTTAGGACTTGGAGACCTGCCCCCCCCCCCCCCCCACATATTTGCCATGACTAAATCATAAAAACACCACACCTTCTAATTTTCTAAAACCAGTTATTCAGTTATTTACCTGATGCTCAATAGAATAACAGACTTTTTTTTTTTTTTTTTTTTTTTGGTTTTTCGAGACAGGGTTTCTCTGTGTAGTCCTGGCTGTCCTGGAACTCACTCTGTAGACCAGGCTGGCCTCAAACTCAGAAATCCGCCTGCCTCTGCCTCCCAAGTGCCGGGATTAAAGGCGTGCACCACCACCGCCCGGCAACAAACTTTAACTAAATAACAAAAAAAACAGAACTAAGATATCAGTAGGTAGTGTTCTGAATTTAACTGATGAGTAAGTTTGCCAACAGAATGATTTTTTTCCACACCTACAATCTACACAGTAACCTTGTGGTAGGAGAGTATAAGAAGCACGTGCTGTTTGAGCTTTAACTTCCAACTTAATGGGGAGGGCATCAGTAAGGTCCAGCACAGCTGCACCATTTCCTTCTGCTTTTGCAGATTCAAAGGAAGACTCTAGCAGGTAAGGAGCAATCTACACTGGAGATGCTCAAGCGTCAAGAAGGGTGCTTTATTAAAACCTGCAGCTTCCTCTTCCCTTTCTAGCACACACTTCCTCTCCCCTTCCTGATAATGGAAACAACAAAAGGCCTGCAAGGCCTTCATTCTTCTTGCCATTAGCTGCTTGGTCTCTTGGGACTGATCCATCCGAGGTCCTCACTCTTGCTGCTCACTGTCTGGCCTGCTTCATGGTCCCTGTGCTCATCCCATGCCCACTGTGTGTTTAAGCAGAAGGCCATGAGAACACATAGGCCAGAACACCGCTGCCCCATTCTCACAGACTTGTGCGCACACCACACAATGTCTGGAGCTGTAGAAACCATACTGAAATCAGTGTGCTCCACCTTCAGGTAGGTGGACACAAGATGCCATGTGTTTTTCACAGTATAGATATAAGTCAGTGTATTTTCCATTGTACCTGCAAAGAAAGGTATAAAAGAAGCACCAAAAAGAGACTCAAGATGAACTTACAGACTCATACAGCTGTTTACAGGTTTGGCTGGCATCGATTTTCCCTGCAAAGGAAGCTGTTGGAACCGTAGTGTTTAATTCATGTACTATTCTGTCATCAATTGTCCTCATCACCTTGAGTAATTCCTATATATATTTAAAATAAAAGAACAGAAGAATATAATCTCAATGAAATGTTAAGTGATAAGTTAAATATTTAAGCAAAAGGAGAAAAAAAAAAACTTGGATATTTTACAACCCTTTTACATAAGAGGAAACAAGCCAAACAGTACAATCAAACCTCTTTGTCTTTATCACAACAATGACAGGTGGGATATGTAACCATGATTCTAGCTCTGCGGCTCAACAATGAAATCCACTGTCCCGCACGATATTTAGCAAACTCTAACTTCTAT
This sequence comes from Arvicanthis niloticus, assembly GCF_011762505.2. NCBI lineage: Eukaryota > Metazoa > Chordata > Mammalia > Rodentia > Muridae > Arvicanthis > Arvicanthis niloticus. Next base: position 22,690,963 of record NC_047669.1, on the reverse strand, counting down.
CCAGCACATAGCCAGAACGGACTCTCCAACCTTAATATCATGCGCTCTCCACAACCATCAGTGCCCTGCTCTAGCCTAGCTTTGCAAATGCAGGGCTAGGACAGGAGGGCAGGGCTGCTCAGCTCACAGGCGTGAGGCCACACACCACCACCCTTACCTTGCAGATCTCTGACTTTCTACTATGACTGTAGATATTTTTGTGATAAAAACAGAACAAATTTGCTACTAGAGAAGAAACATACTTTGGCCTTTTTATTCATTAAGCAGGTAGGAACTAGTCTAGCTTTTCTTTAGTAACCCTGGTTGGTTCACATTTCTCAAGGCTTGGCTTTCCTTCAAAGTCTCCAACTCACACAAACCCAATCCAAAGGAAAACACCACCAAAAGCTATTCTTACTGCCAAGTGGCTGGAGACGGGGCTCAGCAGGGGTGCGCTTGGCTGTCTCCTGTGAGGCTGTTTGGTCCCCAGGAACCTACTCTCCCTGTGTGGGGCAGCTCTGCTCCTTCCTCGGTGCTCTAGAGAAAGGCCGAGCTGCACTGTCCTCAGTTAACAGAAACTCTGGGCTGACGTTCTAACAGTATATACACTTCCCTTTTCTATATATGTGTTCTTAAAGTTGTTAACACCTCCTATACTACCCCTCTCCCCACAAAAAAACAGTCACTGAAAAGCCGCTGAGAGAACAATCACATTATATTATAAACATCCAAGTTACCATTGGACCTTAACATGCATTAGAGCGAACTTCACTTGAAGTTCACTTGTCTCCCTCAACTTACCAGCCCTTCTTTTCTTTGTCAAACTAAACCCAAGACTGGAAGCAACACTTTCACTGCCGGCTCAGTTGTTACAAGCGTTCCTGATCCTTAGCATCAGTGCTGTCAGGGGGGTCTATCTAGAACTGAGCTCCAGCTGCGCTACACAAGGATCTCTGGTGGCTAAAAAGACAGCGCTCCCCAGAACCTTGTGAAATGGGTTTCCATCTGCCCAAAGGAGTTCTTTCCCTTGCCTCTGGCAGAAGGGACAGGTTGTGTATGAAAGCCCATCAGTAGTCTCCAGGATCCCTTTTTACTGCAGCCCTTACATACACCTACCTACCTTATACAAAATTTGAAAAATATTTAATTGCCCAAAGTTAACCATAAGCAATATAGTGACAAGTTTTCTTACTACTTTTATACATATTTATGAAGTAACATTTTAAAAAAACAACACACAGTGAATACAGTGCCTCTGTTACCAAAAACACTGGACATCACCCTAGTGCTGGGAATCAAACCAAGGTCCTCATGCATGCTAGACAAGTGCTCCACCACTAAGCCACTCCAGGTTTCCTTGAAGACATTTTTAATAATCCTATAAACACTCTGTCTGTGGAGGAGTCAAGCGTTGGCAACTGCAACCATTTTATCAGCACATGTAGGCTAAATTCTGTTCCCTACCACTCCACCGTCCTTAAACTGCAGAGTACTTTAACAGCCTGCGCATGATCTCAATACGCAAACAGATCAGCTTTCATAATTTCATAATTTTGACTAATAAATCACAGGCAAGGGCTTGTGAGAAAGCCCAACAGATAAAGGCACTTGCTGCTAAGCCTGATGAGCTAAGTTCAACCCCCAGACTCATATGGCAAAGGAGAGAACCAGCTCCCACAGGCTGTCCTCAGACCTCCACTCACTTGAATACAACGCACGTGCATTCCCTTTCCCAAATAAATAAAACTCAATGAAAACACCTTAGGCAAGTACAAGTTCATTATCTTGTCTCCTTTTCCTGTATTTATTTTTGTTGATAGTATTCTTTGCACACCATAACTCTTAGGGGAAAATCTCAATATATTTCCAGGGCAACTACCACTTTAAATAGTATGTCATATAATGTAGGGTATATAATGTCCACCAGTAGTAAATTCCAAACAAGTGATAGAAGCACTTGGTGAGTCAGAGGGAAGAAAACAGTTGGGTGTGGTGGCACAAGCCTGTGATCTGAGCACTCAGGAGGCTGAGACAGGAGAACCATGGGCTGGAAGCCAGCATGGGCTCCATAGCAAGAGCCTATCTCTAGGAGGGGGAAAGACAGAGCCAGCCTAACCTACAACATGACTGCTTTTTCCCATACCCCCTTTAAAACTCTTCTTCCAATTCTGTTTCTCCTTTGTTCACAGTGAACTTACTATCTTCTGAGGCCAGATTTCAGTTGTGCCTCTTGGATAGTTTTCCTTGGCCAGGAAAGCTCTCAGAAACTTTCTTCTTTGAACAGTATAACAAGAAGCAGAAGAGTGTATCCTTTTACTAACTCATACGGCATTCAAACAACAGATACTGATAGAGAAATACTGTGGGGAAGGGAAAACTAATCCCATGAGTGGAACGTGACCAAGTTGGGGTTCGGGGCTATTTTGGGTAGGGAGATCAAGAAATGCCTCTGACAAACACTGGTTGTTCTCTCTCATATGCAGATCCTAGCCTCAAATCTTACAGCAGCGTGATTGGCCAGGGGTGCTGCGGAGGCCAGAGAACTACAAAGGGGACATTAGAGAGAAGGAAAAAAAGAATCTTAAGGGAGGTGGGACAGTAGACCACAAGCAAAATGAGAGTTGGGGGAGAAGACTGGGGTTAGGCTGGAGCAGGCCAGAGGGCAGGCAGAGAAGACAGGGTAGAGGGAAGTGTTAACTTGAAGTAAGAATTATGAAAAATCCCTAATGAAATCTACTTTGTAAGCTCTTAAAAATACAATCTGCTTTTTTGAAATGTTTGAAAAGTGGTGCCCTGCACCAGTGGATAATGGTCATCCCAGAAGCCACACAGTATATGAACACCCCAATGCCAAGTATGGAATACCTCCCTATAAGCTGCTAGTCAGTGAGACCCTAGAGCCCCCAAAACAATCTAAGTGACTGTCATTACTCTTGGTTGCCCACCAGACTACTTGGTAAGATCCAATTGCTGAAGATGCCACACATTTTGGTCACAGGACATAAAGACACCAAGATGAAACTAAGCAAGAAGCATCCTCCCTGGTGGTTAGCTTTCATCCTGCCAAGAGGTGCTATGAGGCTCCTAGGGAAGAAAAGCCATGAATGGTCTTATCTAGCTGTGGGCACCATGAATTACAATAACGACCTGCCAGGCTAGAGGTTAAGTAACCACTCCTGCAACAGTGGCAAGACTGATGAAGATAACCAACTATTTTCTGATTGGACTTGAAACCTGCTCCCCAGTAAGTATGCATACCTGGTATCATAAACCCAGTCGAAAAACCATGGCTGAACAGGTCAAAGGCCCTCCTATGGGAACCTACTACTGTTGTGTTTGCTAACAGACATGTCAAGACACCTCTGAAATTCTTACGCTTATACCCACAGATCAGTGCTGCTCTCAGTCATCATCAGAGAAGCTTCTTTTTGCAGTGGATGGCAGTTAATGCAAAGACTCATAATTGGTCAAAGTGCTGATAAGTGACTATTGGTTGCTTGGCCCTAAAATCTCTATCAGTCACTCCAAGGCTCAGGTACCAGAGATGGTGGGAAGAATGTAAAAATCCAAGGGTGGAGAAGGGTGCTGCAAGACAGTTTTCTGGACATCATCAAGGCAGAAAAGAGCAAGAAAAAGAAGAGAGAGGAGGAGAAGGAGGAAGATGAAGATGATGAATCAGTTGGTTCTATCATGGTCTTTTCTTATCGGTAAAGCATTTAACCTCCTGTATAAAACTCATTCCTTTTAAGGAAAAACAGTGAGATGTAAAACTGTGAAGATTTGATTTTAAGGTTAGAGAGGTTTCTCAGTGGTTAAGAGCACTGGCTGCATCTTCCAGAGGATCCAGATTTGATTCCCAGCATCAACATAGTGGCTCACAACCACCAGAAACCAAGGAACCTCATACCCTCTTCTAGGCTCTGAGGGCACTAGACATGTAGGCAGTGCACAGACAGACATACATGCAGCCAAAACAAATATATTTTTTAAAAGATTTGCTTTCAAACTGTACAGCATAATTTTTTGTACAGTTAACACACCACCAAATGTCTTTAGGTAACCCTGTCCTGGTAGTATTTTCAACACCCACTAACCTTGCCTGGCACAGTAGGGGACTGGGAATTGGCATGGGAATTCACTGAAGGTTCAATATCACTAAGAATTCAGGAATTGCAAGGATGCCCTTGATAAAACCACTTAACCAGACCACGGAATGCATGAACACAGTGTAAAAAGAGACTCAGTGTTGTAGGATATATTATAGGATTTTAATATTTTCTGAGAAGCACAGAAATGAGTGAAATGCTCTAAGAATGGTGGCTATCTGATCAGATTGTGTTCCAAAATGGCTGTCTAGAAAGTGGACTGGACACTAGCATTGGCAACATAAGAGACTGACACAGCAATCCGGGCAAAAGATTACACAGTTTAACATTTGCTGAGCTTTTATTGACGAAGCTGAACTTTAACCACTTTTTGAGTCTGAATACCTGCTATAACTTTAATCATGATAAACAAATCCTCCCAATAAAACAACGTAAACACACTATTAAGGTCTTTACAGAGCAATGGAATTTGTCTGTACTAATTGGGTAATGAATCTACTTTTAAAAAAAAAAATGCATTAGTGTGTGTGGGTGCACATGTGCCATGGCATGCATGTACTCAAGAGGACAACTTTGTGGGTTTGGTTCTCTCCAAGTTTGAACAGGCTCTGAGGATCAAACTCAGGTTGCAATTAGGCTTGTGTGGCAAGCACTTTTACCTGTCAAACCATCTGGCTGTCCCTGAACCCACCCACTACTTTTGCAGTCTTATCAACAGAATCTATAAAGGAGGTCTGTCAAATACACTATTTTCCTCCCTTTCCTGTGTACTAGTAGATTACCAACGATCTAAAACTGGGCTTTTAATACAGTAGACACTAGCGTGCAAAATTATTTAAGTTGAAATTCTCAATTTAAAACTGTCAGTTACCACAGCGTACTCATGCTGAAAAGCTACATGTTAGCAGCCACTACTACATGTATACAGAACAAATATAGAACATTTCTATCACCACAGGGAGTTCAACTGCATAGAGCCAAACAAGTGAGGCTGCATGTTACTGAACCCTGAGAACCTGAGTTCCATCCTAATCCACATAAAAGTGGAAGAAGAGAAACAAATTGTCCTCTGGTCAAACATATGTCCAAATGTATGTCCTGCACTCTCCCACCATGCACTATCTATACAATAATAAAATTTTAAAGGAAATTATCTGTACTGATGCATACTTGTTCCAGGATTGTTGAGAATTATATGTTATTATTAAATTTCATAGGTAGATTACAAAAAAAGGCTAAATCTCTCACCAAGCCCATTTCCTTATAGTGAAAGAAGCATCAAGCCCTATGTCAACTCCAGGAGGGCCTAGGATTAAAGGCTAGGTAGTGTAAACTCAACTCAAAATCAATATACCCAAATAAATATTTCTAATAGAAATTCAGAAACCCATTCTAGAAAGAAATCGTGAGTTGATTTTGTCCAAGAGAAACATGACCTGGGTCTCAGCTGTGGAGAAGGGGAAGGTACTTGTAACTGAGTGACAGGCACAGGGAGGAAGCACGGAAAACAGGAGCATGTGCTGAGGAAAAAGTTAGAGTAAGTAACAAGTCAGAGGGTTCAAATACACACAAGGTATCGAAAGGGTTGGGAAAGAGAAGCATTTGGAAGATTTTGTCTAGAGGAACTTTAGGATTTTGGTTGTGTTTTCTTTTCCAAGACAGGTTTCTGTGTATATAACCCTGGCTGTGCTAGAACTCACTATATAGAGCAGACTGCCCCCGAACTCACAGAGATACAGCTGCCTATGCCTCCCAATTAAAAGCATGTACTACCACTGCCTGGCCTAGAGATGCCCACATGCCATGCCAAGTCCTTAGAGCTTAGATTCTAAATTCAAAAGAGGACACAAAAGTGACTAATGAAAGGATACTTATCCTAAATCCGCAAAACTCGCAAGTCCCACATGCTCCTCTGACTCTTAAGTGTTGAGATTAAGCCCAGCACATGTTTTTCTTGACCAGCCCTTGACTGTATTCTCCTAAGAGTCTAAGGGAGCCAAACTTTTCAAGATTTGTAATGCTGGTATAAAAAAATACACTGTGCTTACAGCCAGAAGTCTATCAAATATCATCATGTACAGAGTATACCTGACAACGGCAATAAATGACGGTTACTGGTTTATGTATTTATCATGCTTTTCATCATTACTTTACTTCATCTTTCCATCATTACTTTAGCATATTTTCCTCTTACTTAGAGCAGCTTCATAAATCTCCTGTTTACTGCATCACAATTGCATCAAGAAGCCATGACAGGGATTGGCTTAAACCTAGATAAGATTTAATTACTGTTCATATTTGTACAACATAAAATCACCTGTAACACATTTCTCAGAATATATCCCCATTATTAAGCAATACATGACTGTACAGGAAATGTTTTGCCTGTGTGCAATTACCTCTGCCTAGAATTCAACTGGTATTATCTAAGGCTCAACTCAATTATGACCTCATTTTCTTTCTTTTTGAGCTCTTCTACATTAGCTCCAGATTCTTCTTCATGTTTTAATCCTCATTTAAAGCTCCTCATCTCATACCCTGTCCACCATAGTATCTCCCAGAGCCTGGTAGCTGATAGATACCTGGTAGTGACTAAATTGTTTACCCTGGAGTGCATGGGAAAGCCCTAAGTCCATGTAGGCAAGGCTTTTGGGAATAGAAGTTAAATGGAGATCACAACCAAGCACACAAAATACAATCTTAGCTACTTGAGAGGCTATGGCAGGACTTCTTGAACCAGCCTTGTTACTGGGGCCAGCCTCCGCAACCTAGTGAGATTTTGTCAAATCCACACACATATACACAGATACATAAACAGAGGTCAACTGGGCAGGAACCCTAATTGCCACAACTGGGGTCCTCATTGGAAGAGGAAGAGATATTAGTGACATTGCTCCAACTGCACAGACAGAAAAAAAGGTGTGAAGACACTGTGAGAAAACAGCCGGCACACCAGAGAAAGACCTCACCAGACGCCAACCCCAACATGATCCTAATCTTGGACTTCTGACTTCCAAAACTTCAGGAAACCACATTTCTGCTGTTTAAGCCACTTAGGTCTGTAGTATTTAGTTATGTAGGCTCAAACAGGCTAAAACCGTACCCAATCAATTGTTGAATACATGCTAAAATGAGATTTGAAGCATTCAATTTTAAACTTTTTATTTTGGAGTCTATTTCACTTTGGAGACAGGATACTTTCTGGAAATATTACAATGAAAGTGGGGCACAAAAAAAACTCTTTTAAGCTTAAAATACAAGTTGCGTAGGAAAACCCATGAGAAAACTTTTCAAGATGAAAGCATCAATTTTGATGTTGACTTGGTCTGTCTTACAAGAATATGTCTATGTCAAAACTAGGAGGAGCATTTGTAAATACTTGTGCACTGCATCATATACAAAATAGTAAACAAGTCCTGAACTTTAGTTAATATGCATGCAGCATATTTTAAAATACTCTTCATTTTTTTCAAGTGACTTTAAAACCCCTTTTCAAATTAAAAGGTGGACAACAGATATAAATAGACATAAATAAGAGTCAGAGCAGGTATAGCAAATCACTGACCACAGAATTTTGATGGTGGTTACACAGAACATTCACAGAACAATTCTTTCAACATCTCATAATTATGGGGTAAAATCCTACCTAATATTTATGGGGGAAAAAAATGCATGACTTTCAGTTTCTTTCCTCTGGCATTCAGTGCAGGCCTTTCCGTAGTTAGGATACCTACATACAAAGTGATCTAACAACTCTTGAGAATGTTAATTTTGATTAGTAATTTGTGAGAATTCCAGTTAACCATGTCTTATAATTTTACCAAATTCATCTAAATGTAAATGCCATACTAACATTTTACATTGTTACCTTCATATATGTTCTTGTCCTATCTGTGAAGGAGTGGAAACAAAAATTAATGCCTATCGACAAAATTAAAAAATATACTAAGGCTAGTTCTGGATAAACAGGTCTTTTGATTTTTTTTTTTAAATGGAGATATTCATTAAATCTTTTAGCCAAGGGACTGATAGAGTACCTGTCTATTCTTGCAGAGAACTCAGGTTCAATTCCTAGTACCCATATGGCAGCTTGCAGTAGTTTGTAACCTCAGTCCTGTGGGATACAATGTCCTCTTTGGGCCTCTGTAGGTATTGCACAGATGTGGTGCACATACATTCATGCCCACAAAATCCCAATGCCCATAAAAATAAATGCCAAAAAAAAAAAAAACCCTTTGACTAAATTATTTACCAAATAAATCAATTTGGTGAGGTTATCTTCAAGAATACCACTACCTACAAGCTTCTCGAGGTATTAAGATTACTACAGATAGGGAAATAACATGTTTAACAAATTTTACTATCTTTACTTAAAATACATTTTTAAAGGTCATGTTTTCTTTAACTTCAACTCTCATTTAATAGCTGAACCGTCATTGTGAATTGATCAATATCCGGATCGTTATTCTTGAATTCTTGGGTATCGGACCTTTAATATTTTTAGTACAAAAAGACACATTTAACTTATTACACCTTCTCTCGGGATCAAGAAGGCAATAGCACTAACCAAGTATTTGGCTTAACCCTCCCTCCAAGCTTCCAAATACTCATAGTGTCTCACCACAAAAGAAGGCACTATGCCAAATACTTAATCAAGCACACAAGTTCTCTTTCACTTTTCTCGCTCCCACAAAATCTCAACTTAGAAGTGCGAGAGTATTGGTAGAAGCTGGGAACGAAGTTTAGGGAACTGCTGAACTGGTAACAATCCCTACCCACAGCTTGAGAGCTCGGCTTTACCACTCCAGAATGACCCGGAGGGCCCCAGGCACCTCCCTGCACTGAGCACCTACGCTTCCCAAGGCCACCCCTAGCCCCCATGACCTCCAAGGGTTCCCCTAAAAGAAAAACTCTGAACAACCTGCTTTTCCTACAGTTTGTCTATCCTCCCTCCCAGACCAAAGCACCGACTAGGATCTGGAGACAAAAGGCTGGACAAGTTTGCCACGTGAGGAAAACCTCATCACCTGGAACTCGGCGAACTCTTCACAATTCACACCGCCACTGGGCGCCGCCATATTGGACGAACGCGAGGACCCCGCGGCTGGCCAATCACGGTGGAGCAGAGGTGTCCGCAGTGCTGCCTGACAGCAAGTACTGTGAGCCCGGGAGAGGAGAGCAGGGCTTGCCTTCCTCTCTCTGATCCTAGAGCATAGGGTTGTTAATGAGGAGTGAGACCTCGAAGAAGCGCGGAGAAACAAGGGCGTCTGGAGAGGTGAGGGTGGGCAAGCGGTGAGAATGACTAGATGTTTTTTTAAAACATAGCTAAGTGGAAAGCAGGCTTCCTTCGGACATTCCTGAAGCCAGGACGCCGTAGGGCCCTGGTCCCCGAGTCCCTCCGCGTGGGTGACTCCCTTGCACAGTCAGAAAACACTACTCAGCGCTTCACAGTTGGCAGACATCGCCCTTCCTCCTCCGCCTTCATGCCCAGGCAGGCAGGGCGCTTGGCCGGGTCCTCCGCTCGTCGCGCACGTCCCGCACGCCCGCTGCGTCACGCCAGCACGCCCCGCCCACCCCGCCAGCTCCCTCCCTGCGCGGGCACTCGGTGACATTGAGCGCCAGCGCCGCGGCCGCTGTGGGGTGCTGTGCGTCGGCGGAGCAGGCGGCCATGTGGAGCCTCCGCGGCCTGCGCCTGGCGGCTGGTGAGACGCGGGTCTGCGGGTGTCAGGAGGGGGCATCACCGGTGGGGGTGTCCTACTTTCTGCGACCATGTAAGGACCGCAGCGCCTTAGCAGACGCGGGGGGCTGGCCGAGACCCTGGCATCTGGCGCTCATTCACGCAGCTCCCATCTTAAGTTAGTGCTTTGATGCCTCCACCTGGTCCCCATCCTCCTGTGAGCACTTGCTCAGAGTTATCCCTGGAAATAATGCTTTCCACCCTAAATTTCTCCTATCCGTTATTCTGGTTGCGCCTTCCTACTTGGCTGCTTGCCCCTCTTTAGGTGAGGGACTCAAAGATCTCACAGAATACAAGTTATTGCTGTCTTAAGATGTGGGTGGTAGTACATACTTTTAAACAATAGCGCGACAAGTGCCTCAACTTTCTTAGGGGAAAGTGTTATGCTAATGTAAGGTCTGTAGCCTGTTTTCTCAGTAAACATTGGAGCGTGTGAGTGTTTTGGAGTCTGGTAAAGTGAACGCATCCCGCCTCCGGGAGATCTAGAGAGCCTTGAATTATCAAGTTGAGAAATCAGAGGGTTTGCAGCTTGTACCTTGAGGGTCTTTAGAGGGTAGTTTACTCTTTTGATCATCTTTTTGATCATCTTTATGAACTTTCATGATCTATCCTTTGTTCCATGTCATCAAATCACTACAGAGTTGTTAAATTTTTAAAGAAAGAATAGCCCCACGTTTTGCTACTGGAGTAATGTACATTGTAAATGCGATTGAATCAATGCAAAAAAAAAATTAGTAAATGTAGAATAGTTTCGTAATTTTGAACAGTAGCCAGTGAAGAGGTTAGATTTTACCGACTGGAAGACATGTTTCAATGGGTCAGCATTGCTTACATCCTTAAAGGCTAACACCCACTCTGCTCTAGAAAAAAAAAAAAAAAAAGGAGGGAGAAAGAAAAGAAAAAGCCCTCATTCTATTGCTGGTTTTGATTTGTTATCAGTTAGGATCTAATTATCTAAAATCTTTTGTGTGCATGTTTATTAAGTTTTGTAAAGTTTTCAAAAGAGCAAGCAAGAGATTCAGCAATCTGTGAGTTATGCAAAAGGCACTTAATACACACTGGCAGTAGTTACTTTTCTAGACTGTAGCACACGTCATGGAAACCTAAAGTGTCTTGGAAGATTTCTGATGCTTTGGAACTTCACTGCTGGGCCTCTAACCAAGACAGAATTCCTTGCACGATTTAGCAACAATTTATTTTACTTCCGGTGGGGAATGTTTTAATAGCTCACCAAGGATGTTACCGACAACTACTTCCAGGTGATCTGTGAGTGTCTGGTTTGTGTGAGCACTTTCCAGTGATTTCTTTTACCTGTTTTATTAATAAAAGCATTTTCTGATTTACATTATCTGATTTCTACCGCGCCCCCCTTGGGTCTTATTCCCTCCTGTCTTTATAAATAACCATAAGTCACGGGCTAAATAACTTATGCAGCGCCTCTTGGTGATGAGTGTCAGCATCAGGAGCGCAGTGAGCTTGTGTTCTCTGCAGTCCATGCCGCTGCCGCTGCCGCTGCCGCTGCCGCTGCCGCTGCCGCTGCCGCTGGGGTGTGCACATTCGTAAGTTAGTTATATGGCGGGTTGGAGCTTTTTTTTGTTGTTCTGTTTTGGGGCATTCGCTATGTAGTCCGGCTGCCGTGGACCTCACGATGTGGGCCAGGCTGGTCTCCTACTCACAGATACCCTCCCCGGTGCAGTTGGGGCTCCTTAAGGTGAACAGATGTGAAATCTGCACACATGAAGTGCAGATGTGTTTGGGAAGTGGGCGTAGACTTTCATACACAAATGGACTTTCAAGAACCAACTGTGGTTTGATAAATAACATTGACCATGCCTGTGGTAGCTCAATTAGAAATGTAATCTAGGCATTGTTTTCTTACTCAGAATATTCAGAATAAGGTACTGTTCTGAGTGAATAATGTTTTAGATACCCCAGCTCATTTTAAGCAGTAGATCTGTGCTTAACAGCTTCCTTTGGCACTCCTGGGTGGACTCCCTGTGTAAACTGCCTAGAGGGTTTATGGACTTTAGTTGTTTGTTGTATGAATGTAGTTAGATGTAGGTCAAAGTTGTTAGAAAGTTGCCTCAGGTGAGAGGTCTTGTGAGCCTCTGAAATCCCGTTCTGGCTCCTATGATCATGTACTAGTACGAGAGAGGCACCGAGGCTTACATCCATGTCCCAGCAGTGCAGGTTCTTTTAAGAAGCACAAATGTAAGACTAACCGGCTTCTCACTCACCCTGCTTTGACTTCCATTAGCAACAAGATTAGCCTTGCCATATAGTTACTAAATTCTCAGCTTTTATAAGTATCTGTTACCACTTATTGCTTTGATGGATGGACTCTAGGAAATACCTTGGATCGGGCAGTGGTGGCGCATGCCTTTAATCCCAGCATTTGGGAGGCAGAGGCAGGCGGATTTCTGAGTTCGAGGCCAGCCTGGTCTACAGAGTGAGTTCCAGGACAGCCAGGGCTACACAGAGAAACCCTGTGTCGAAAAACCAAAAAAAAAAAAAAAAAAAAAAAAAGGAAATACCTTGGATTAAGCAAATATAAGGTGAGTTTTCACATCTCTTTTCTCCTGAAAGTTCAATAAAATAGAACTTTTAAGATATTGTATCTTTATTTAGGTGTGTGTGTCTGTGTGTTGTATGTGAATGTTTGTGTACACATTTTGTACCCTTATGAAGGCCCGAGAAGGACATAAGGTATCCTGCTCCATCACTCTGTTCCCTCACTGAGCCTGGAACAGCCAGCAAACCCCAGAGATCCTCAGGTCTCCACCCTCACAGCCTGCTCTTGACAGCACTAAGTGGCCACACCTGGTTTTTATGTAAGAGTGGGGGAGGCAAACTCTTATCCACTGATCCATCTCCTCAGCTCCAAGACCTTATATCTTTCAGTGGGATGATTGCGTCAAAGAATGAATCGACTTAGCATAATATTCTTTATACCTTCGAGAAGTTCTGTTACCCTGTGCTCCATTGACTTGCCAGCTTTTACAGTGACCTTTTCATTGCTGTTACCAGTGCAGAAAACCATGGGCTTCTCCTGTCTAACCCACATCCCAGAACACTGAAGCCAAGCAGTATTTTAGAAGTCATCTAGTCCCTTAATGTATGTAAACGAAGGAACTTACACTACTTTTTGCTTCTAGAGACAGCATTTGTTATTTATCCCAGCTGCCCTGGAACCCTCAGCCTCCTAAGTACTGGGCTGTTCGATATGCACCGCCACCCCTGGCTGGAGGAGAAAACATAAAGGATAGGAAGAAACTGGCTTGCTAAGGGCCACATAGGTTCAATGCTGGGACATAACCATTATCTGCCTCCCATTCTGATTTTATTTCCATTCCAGTTTGCTCCTTCATTGTTCTTTTATTCTTGCTAGCCAACCCTAAATGAGATCATATCCATCGTAACTACTCCGATTTTGGCTTTGCTTATCATATTGCTCCAGGTGGTGCCAGCGGGTTTCTATTTGAGCCTACACTGTGTGTCTCATACACTGCCCATTTCTTAGGGCTTTTTATTACAGTGTATAAACCAACCCATATAATACAGCTAGAGAGCACACAGTGTGTATTAGCGTCTAGATTACAGAGCAAATTGTGAGTGCTGCTGAGCTGGGTCCTGCCTGCATTATGTACATCCCACGACTTCAAAAATGGTAATGTCATATTGGTAGCTTGAAATCTGCTATGGTCACTGGGAAGCACTTGTAGGTCAGGGATTCCCTACCCCTTTCATCCTCCCAAGAGGCAGTACACTTTAGAATTTAGAGGAAGGGAAGGGTTAATGAGATAGGATTATCAACTGAAGTTTCCATGGAAACAGGAAGTGTGGCAGTGATTTGGGGAAAGGCAGCAAGGAAAAACTCAGGTTACCCTGGGGCAGTAGGAATAGGTGTTAAGGAGTTTGAACCAGATGAATTTTGGCAACAAGAGAAGGCTTCAAAGCCTAAGCATTTTTTGAAAAAAAAACTGGAGCATTAAAAAGGCAGCTGTATGCAAGTTGTATTACTGTGACCTGTAGAGATTGTGACGTAATGTGTGACGTAAATGACTCAGTGGTTAAGAAGGTTTGCTGCCTTTGCAGAGCACTGGAGGACTGGAATTTGGTCCCAGCACCTATGTGGGGCAACTTCAGCTCCAAGGTTTCTGATGCCCTCTTCTGGATTCCGCAGACACTTGCACTCACATGCACACATGTGTACCTATAATTAAATATATTTTTTTAAGATAATACTTATTTTTATTTGGTGTGCAATAATGTTACTTGAATGTATGTCTGTGCACACATGCATGCACTGCCTGTGGAGGCAGGAAGAGAGTGGTGGATCCCTTGGGACTGGAGTTACAGATGCCTGTGAGTTGCCATGTGGGACCTGAAGATTAAACCCAGGTCCTCTGAACAGCCAGTGCTCTTAACACTGAGTCACCTCCTCCGCCTGTACAGAGAGAGAGGGAGAGGGAGTTGGGAGGAAGAGAGATAAGAAAGAAAAACAGTCTGGAATGCTCTCGAAGACCTGTTAGTTGAGCAAAAGTAGATGTATTACTGTGTTGTAGGTATTAGTGGGTTATAGGTGATGATAAGATCTCTCAGTTAAAGACCTGTGGACCTAAGAGAAGAAAAATATAGAGGCCATTGTAGTGAAGTTAATTAGTGAAGTCATTTAGATTTGAGGAAAAGAAAAATGTGCTGGTTGGATTTTTGGCAAATTGACACAAACTAGAGTCACCCGGAAGAGGAAACTTCAGTTGAGAATTTGCCTCTGTCAGATTGGCCTGTGGAACATTTTCTTGATTACTGATTGATATGGGAAGGCCCACCCCACTGTGGGTGGTGCCAACCTTGAGCAGGTGGTCCTAAGTTGTATGGGAAAACAGGCTAAGCAAGACACAGGAAGCAAGCCAGAGTTTCATGGTTTCTGCCTCTGCTTCTGCTTGACTTCTTGCCCTGGTGCCCCTCAGTGATAGGCTGTGATTGGGGTGTGTGAGCCAACTATATCCTTTCCTCCCAGGTTGCTTTTGGTTAATGTTTTTATCACAGCAACTGAAAGCAAAGTGGACAGAAAAATGTGGTCAGTAATGAGGGAGGGATTAAGTTCTTGAGGAAGGATAAGATAGACTCCACTGACAAAGATGGCAAGGGGAGGGGAGAACGAGCTAATGATGGGAAGGTAAAATGTATCGGTTTCAGTGGATGCTAGTCACACACTTAAAGCATTTCAGTGAAGTGAAGGTAAGTGCATGCCTCTTAGTCATTCATTGACTATGAAAGGAAGGTTAGTATTTTACTTATAGGACCTGTTGAAATGGTGAATGTTTTCTCCAAGATCAGGGACCCTCATTTTACTGTGGCATGAGACAGGAAATCTGGCTGTCTACTTCTTGAACTATATAAATTGTTTCTACCTTCCTGAAAGCAAATTGTTATATAAAGAACTTTAAATGTAATTCTGTCCTTTAACCCTCCACTGTCAGAGTCTAGTTCTTAGAAGATGATCAGAAATATCACTAAGGATATTTATTGAGGAGGTTACAGTGGTTCACAAGGGTGGGAACACAAGTTCAAGACCAGCATGGGCAATAGTGACTCCCCATTTCAGAGACAGGCAGGCAGGCTGGTTGGCTGACTCACTGGGTTTATTAAATTCAGGTAAATCTGTGTTGGATGTTATACATGTATCAGAGGTATTTCTGATATCCAGAAACGGTGTTTATAGCTTTGTGCCATAATAAGGATACAGTATCTGATTATGAAAAATAGATTGTGTGTGCATAAGAAAGTCTGGAAAGAAACACAGCGGGTTCTCCCTGGGAGCTGTGTGGGCAGCACCTTCACCTCTACACTGTACCTTTATGTGCCCTCCAAATGTTCTGTGATGGACAAGCATCGCCTTTATCATTTAAGTGTGGTTTTGTGGTGTTTTGTTCTTAAGGTGGGACAGTGGCAGAAATCAGACAGTGGACAGTAAGGATAGGCACAGATAGCTAGGCACAGTGTGGCTCAGGAGGCTCTCAGATGGACGAGGTCACTAGTTCAGAAAGAGGGATTTGTGTTCTGAGCCTGCTGGAAAGGATGAGAAAAAACAGATGGGGTGGGGAGCCTGTTTGCTGTTATAAAGTGAAGGCCTTGAGTTTCACACAGCCACTGCTGGGAGTGTGCAGGCTGTGGGGTGGGGTGGGGGGGTGGACAACAAGGAATGACTCCATCTCATTGTAGTTGAACCATGAGATTCTAGGAGCTTTTTAAAACCTTTATTAAAAAACTGGCCAGGTCCCAAAGATTTATTTATAAATTTGTATTATTTTTTTAATCTCAGAAAATTTTTCCCATGGAACTAAAGTTACAAATGGTAATTAGGAGCTCGGCCAGCCTCCAAAACTCAGTGTCAGTCTGTCCTCCAGTTCCCTCTGTCCTGCTTCTCAGCACCTGGTTCTTCCCCGAAATCACAGCTCTGCTGTTTGCCGTGTCAGCCACTCGGGCTGCAGTGTAGACATGCTTCCGGGAGGGTTCCACGTCATGCCTTCCCCTCCGGCTCCTCTGTCCGACCCTGCCTTCACCTCGGGCCTCCCTGCTTCCTGCCCTGAAGACTTGTACCTAAAACTCTCTTCTCTCTCTGCTCCTAACTGCTCCGAATGTTTGGCAAACTTTGGGGAGAGGGGGTTGTGGCAGATGAAAAGATCCTCAACTGTGGGGGAGCACGGGGAGCCACAATAGCCTGAGCCAGAGTGACTTGGTCAAGTATTGTCACTTTGCTTTGGAAAGCCTGTAGAGAGGCTCTGGTGCCATTGGCATGGCCTGCCAAGCGGTTCCCCACATCAGTGCCACATACAAAAGCAGCGCAGACCAGTGTCTGCAGCCAGGAAGAATCCATCCCTTGTCAGAGTAGCTGCAGATGTGAGTTTCCAAGCCATTGGGTCTGACTCTGAAAAGGCTCAGTACAAGGTAATAGATCTGGTTTGTTTGTTTTGTTGTAATGAGCGCTCAGGGCAGCTCAGATTTGCTTCTAATAGAGAAACCATATCAGCGGCCCTGTTTTAAGTGAACTTTGTGGACCAGAATGTCAATCCATAAAATGTGTAGTTGCCGTAACTTACTCATTCTTTTAGGTCTACTGAGCACTTTTAAAATTTTACATAGAATTTCAATAAATTAAAAAATATAGTATTGATAAACTGGTATATACGGACTTGGCAATCCCTGGAATACTGTATGTCTCCATTTTCCCTTCGAGATTTAACACGTGTGTGCGTGTGCACACACACACTCTTAGATCTACCCTCTCCTGTCACAACTGTAATAGCATCAGCAATACCCTCATTTTAGTTTTAAAGGAATTAAACAGGCATTTGAGGGCTAACATGAGAACCACCTAGTTATTCACATATATTTTTAACCAGGACATGGGAGAAGAACATTGTTGCCTCAGAAAGAGCTTCTTCCAGCCAAGGTCATGGCAGTTCCCGGCCTGGAACATGAGGGAAAAGAGAATGCAGTGGCTGGCAATAGTGTCGGGGCTGCACAGTGGGCTTTGGACATCACTGTGGGAAGCGGGGTACTGGGGGAAAGAGGTGTGCATGGGTTTCCCCCAAGAGCTGTGAGAAGATGGAGTAGTAGGATCATGCACACAGCTTGTCAGTAAGGACTGACTGTGTTAGGGGCTTCAAGCTCTGCAGATAGACTCCATTGGGGGTTAAGATCTTAACTAATGGGCCGAGCATTAACAAGAGAAACTAGCAGTAAGACTGAGCTGCTGCTTAATGGATTAGCTTTGTGAAGGGATTTTGGATCCAGACAGAGATAGAGGAAGCGTTAAGCTTTGAAGTTGCACCCTGGTGTCTTAGTTTGACCAGCAAAACTAAGAAGATGACTCAGGAGTTAAGAGCACTTGGTCTTACTGAAGACTCAGGTTCAGGTCCTAGCACCTCTATATTTTAATATATAATATCTATATATTGAAACCTCTATAACTCCAGTTCCAGAAGATCCAATGTCCTCTTCTGACTCCCAAGAACATCAGGAACATGCATGGTACCATGTATACATGCAGACAAAATACTCATACACATAAAATTTAAATATGCACATAAATTAGAAAACACTGAAAACAACTTGGCTTGCACACCTCCATTCCAGTCCTTGAGGGAAAGACAGGCTAGGAACTGAAGACTATGAGGAGGACTGCTTACTGGCCTGCTTCTTTTTCCAACCTAGGACCACTGCCATAGTGAGCTGGGTCCTCCCACATGCATCATTCATCAGGAAAATGCCCAGAGCCTTGCCTACAAGCAATCTGATGGATGCACTTTCTCAAATTCAGGTTCCCTTATCCCAGATGACGCTAGCCTGTGTCATTCACAAAGCCTAGGACCAGCAGGACCCACAAATGGTGGTGGCTAAGAGAAACTATGTCACATGAGAACTGCACATTAGAACAGCTCAGGAATCTTAAATCATTCAGAGTTCTGAAGGTTTGCCGTTGACTGTAAGAGTCTGCATCTCTATGAAGCTCCTAGCTGAGCAACACTGCCCAGACTTAACAGTATAGAGCACTGGTTTCCAGGTGTCCATCACACAGTCTCCTGAGCAACTGTCCGAGTGGATATGGGTATCTGTTTGCATCTCAGAAGTAAACCTTCATATGAATACATGAATTGCATCCAAAGTGCAGGTTTACATTGTATAGGTGTGGGTGGGAACTGGCTGCCCTTCTGACAAGCTCCTTGAAGGTGCCATCCACACTTGGGAGCAGCATGAGCTTAGACAAGCGGTTCTCAACCTGTGGGTCTCGACCTTCATAGGTTGCATATCAGATATTTTCATTATAATTCATAACTAGCAAAATTACAGTTATGAAGTAGCAATGAAATGATTTTATGGTTGCAGGTCACCCCAGCATGAGGAATTGTATTGAAGGGTCGAAGTGTTGTGAAGGTTGAGAACCACTGGCTTATACTAACAAAACAAATTCCATCCTAGAATTTATTCCTTGCCCCCAGGACACAGTAGTCATACCGGCCGGCACATGCTCAGCCTTTTCTTTTCTTCTCCCATACCAGATGTATATTGGCATGTGAGTGAGAAGACTTCCAATTCTCTGTAACTGGTTTCATATGCAGCATCAATACATAAGTCTAAGGTAAAGACAATACAATGTGACAAATACCCAAGTGCCTATGTTTTATATGTGCGTGAGTGTAAACATGTGCACATGCACACATCCATGTATATGCACGTGCATGCACTTGTATGTATGTGTATATTTTGTGTGTGTGTGTGCTTTTAGTATTTTTGTTGTTGTTGTTGTTGTTGTTTTTCAAGACAGGATTTCCCTGTGTAGCCCTGGCTGTTTTGAAATTTGCTTTGTAGACCAGGCTGGCCTTGAATTCAGAGATCTACCTGCCTCTGACTCCCTAATGCTGGAAATAAAGGCGTGCGCCATGACCACCTGGATCCTAGAATATTTTTTACTTTGGAATAATTTTACCAAAAACTTGTATAGATGGTACACAATTCTGTTTGCCTGTCATCCAGTAACTTCCATAACCGTGACACGTCTTCAAAAACAAGGAAATTAGCATGGTTGGTGTATTATACCAACCCAAGTGCAGCCTTCACTCGGCACCAGTGACGCTCATTTTCTGGTCTAGGACCTGGTCAGTCTGAGACCCTACGAGGCATTGTTTCATCTGGTTTGAGGAAGCATCTTCACATTCTTTGGTTTTTATGACCTTGACAAGTGTTTTATACAATGTCTTTTTTTTTTTTTTTTTTTTTCCCGGTTTTTTTGAGACAGGGTTTCTCTGTGTAGCCCTGGCTGTCCTGGAACTCACTCTATAGACCAGGCTGGCCTCGAACTCAGAAATCTGCCTGCCTCTGCCTCCCAAGTGCTGGGATTAAAGGTGTGCACCACCACCGCCCGGCGATACAATGTCTTTCAATTTGACCTGATATTTTCTTTCTTTTTTATAGTTTATTTTTATTTTATGTGCCTTGGTTGGTGTTTGGCTTGCATGTATGTCTGTGTGAGACTATCAGATCCCCTGGAACTGGAGTTAGAAATAGCTGTGAGCTACCATGTGGGTGCTGGGAATTAAAGCCAGGTCCTCTGGAAGAGCAGCCAGTGTTCTTAACTGAGACTGAGCTGTCCCATCAGCCCTGAGCTTGATACTTTTAGATGATCAGCGAAAATTATAGGTTTTGGAGAAGAGTATCTCTGATACAGAGATAAAGTGTCTTTCTCTTCACAACATATTAAGTATGGTGGGGACCCATGGAACTTAGGACTGATGAATTTTTAACCTTGGCCAGTCAGTTTCTCCCTGGAGGTTCCTTTCTATAATCTGAGAGCAAATCACTAAATCATCAGAGAGGCAGAGATCTACATACATTTAAATTTTCTGGGAGGAAAATAAATCCCTTTTCCCCATTTATTTATTTATCCTGCTACTTACATTAGCATGGACTAATGAGTTATAGCTGATTGCCATATTATTTTATGTTTCTAGCCTGTGTGCTCTCTTAAATCAGTTCTTGTGTCTCTTTACACATTCCTTTCCATTTGTTTGTTTGGTTTGTTTTGTTTTCAAGACAGGGTCTCAACATGTAACTCTGGCTGGCCTGAACTGACTGTGTAGCCCAGGCTAACACACAGAGATCTGTCTCTGTCTCTGAGTGCTGGGACTAAAGGTACGCACCACCATATGTGGCTCCATTTGGTTGGTTGCTTTTGTTGTTGTTTTATGTTGTGGTTTTTTTGAGCAGTTCCTTTCTTTTTGGAATAAAAGATGTCCTGGATCCTTCTTGTGTTCCCTGTGTCTTTGTATAGATCTGCCATTGCTTTCTGGGGAGCCCTGATTCCTTGTGCTAGAGAGTGGTATTTAGGAAGCAAGACCTGAGACAAGTATACGTGGATTCCCGGTGTCCTGGTTGATATTTAAGTTTTTGCTCTTTGTAATGCAGTTTTAGTTTGACAAGTGCTGTGGCTTTTTAAAGTAAACGCTGTCAGACTTCATAGCCAGCGACAGATTTTGATTCCAAGTAGAGGGACACTGTCAGATATCTTACAGGTCCCTTTATGGAGACTGACTGAACGCTCATCTGTCCTCACTGATCACTAGAGATTAGTCACGTCCCAGGCTGCCCTGTGGTGAGTTATCTCTAAGATCTTTAAGGAACCTTGAGATTCAAAAACAAAAACAAAATTCTATCCATGTGTCATCCTGGACTGAAGGAGATTTTTATGGAAAAGAACTACCAGAAGAGAAGTCAGTACCTCAGCCAGCCTCACCTTCCACCCCTGTCCTGACCTCCCCCCTCCCCCACCTTGAACTCCACTCCCAGCCACCAGTTAGCAGCAACACTTATGTGGCAGAGGTTTTCAAATTGTGAGTCCCCAGACAGGCTGTGTCAGCTCTCTAGGACATGTTAGAGACATCCATTCTTAGACCCACCCATACCAACTGTGAGGAACTTAGGCAGAGAGGTCCAGTAGTCTCTGACTCTGATAGGCAGTTTGAGAACCTCTACTCTTCAAAGTAGCCAGCAGTTTGGTCAGCTTGGTCTGGTCAGAGCCTTACAGGCAGCCATGAGCCTTCATTTGAATTTCCTGCTAGGACTCTGGGGACCTAGAACTGACTGGTCAGCCAGGGACAGGCAAGGCTTCAAGTGCATCCACAGGGTTAAAGGGCTGTTTTTCTTTTGTTTTCTGTGTTTGTAATTTTGATCCACCAGAGAATGGAAAATTTCTCTCTTGGCTATCTGGGGCAATGTGTTTTATCTCTTAGAGACCAAATCCACAAACGTGGATTGTTTGTGCTCTCATTTCGTTATGAAATCAAAATCATGAGCTCATCAAGTAGCTTGTGATTGTTTTCAGTAATAACATTTGAAAATTGTTTGTATGCTCATATGTTGTTTTTCTAAGGTGATTAATATCATATGTGTGTATGTTTTGATCAGCATTTATCCTTTAGAGAAGTAGAAGTTATTATTGTACAGTATAGAGTGACAGCAGGAAAGGTTGGGTGGTGTTTCTGATGTGGGGGAAAATGTCTTCAAATCCCCAGCCCCATTTGTGACCTAGGTACATCTCTGACCTCATATTCTACTTCCCCGATCATTTACACCCTTCCAACTTCAGTGGCCTCTTTGTGGCCCCTACACCTACAAGTGACATTCTCAAAGAGACGCTTCCAACTAACTCTGAAATGTCACACATACTCATTTCAAATACATATACAGGTCATGTCCCAATGACCCCCTTCATTTATACTATGAGCTTCTGGTGTGTGTGTGTGTGTGTGTGTGTGTGTGTGTGTGTGTGTTTATCTGCCCCTTATACTGCCAAAGTGTCCTGTACATATACCTAGTAGATACTCAGTTATTATCTGCTGGGTGAATGAATAAAGACCTCCACATGCATTTATGTGGCTGGTGGCCACTGGACATTCTATAGGCTAGCTTGTCTGCTTTTATTATCACTGCTGAAACTGAACAAGTGTCAGTTTATCTTCTGTTCTCTTTGGAAAGGAGCCACTAAGGAAATAGTTACTGCCTTTACCCCATTTTCCATTTAGAGAGTAGAGTCTGTCTACAGACTCCAGTTAACTTTGCTCCTGTCTAGCCTTCCAGAGGGTAGGGATGGGACAGCATTGTGTGGGGTGTGTCCTTGTGAGTCACTTCAAACCAGTGGCTTCTTGGTTTAGCACAGCCCTGGAGATGGCTCTTGTAATGGTGGAACAGCAGTATACGCAGTGAAGCTGGGTCGGGTGCTTAACAGTGGTTGAAGTGGTAAGTTTTCTGTTATATCTGTTTCACCATCATGTGTTCTCACAGTGCAGTCTAGCCAGCCTGTTAGAAATGCAGCTCCTGCGTATCATGGTTCATTCTGGTATCCCAGCAGTAGAAGGATTTCTGTAAGCTCAGAGCCAGCCTGGGATACATCGTGAGGCCCTGGATGAAAAGAGGGAGGGGAAGAGAGGAAAAGAGAAGAGTCACTGGAGGTCAGTAGCCTGTGGTGTACAGCAGACAGGCCTGCAACTATCTGACACTAAGGTTTCAGGAGCTCAGAAGCCTGTGCGTCTGTCTGTCCTGAGAAGAATGACTGAGGAGTCTCTTCTCACACCCTCACAACCTGGTAACTACCTTTGTCCGCACTTCTGGCCCCTTGGGGTAGAGCTGCAGATTGCTCTAAAGATTACTTTTAAGTGAGTGAAGTTGAAACATGAACCAACCGGTGGAGCCTGCGGGAGCCTGCCGTGAGTCACATCTGCCAGACGCTGCCACTTGTTTTTCCAATTTGCCCTTAAATCAGATCAGCCCTGGTGCTGTAATACTGCATTACCACATTCAACACAAGCAAGCAAATGAGAGCAATTGCGGTTCATCTCCTTTGACATGAGACACCTGGCACCCTTGGGCAGCATCACTGTGGTACCTGTGCCAGGGTGGTCATGGTGCTGCCATGATCACAGACCTAGAAGAGGAAATGAGCAGGGTTGTTAGCAGAAGTCACTGTAGGTGGCTTTGTCCCAAGGGCCAGATTCTCTTGTGTCAGTCAGTAAGGGCATCTGTTACTGTGTAGATGAAAGTTGCCAGGGTTTTGTAAGGCCTCATGATCTGAGGAACATTTATTGAAGAAAAGCGAGTGGATGTGGTAAGAGCCCTGAGACTTAGCAGCTCTAGCTTGGTTGGCTTCATTCTTCTGTCGGCTTCGCAGCACCTGGAACACCAGCAGCCTCAGTCTTAGTCATAACAGGAGCTGAAAGGCAGAGGGATTCATGGCTCCCCACCCGGACCCGAGATTTCTCATTATTTGATCTGTGTAGCAGTTGGCAGGAACTTTCTACTCACAAAGCTCCTATTTCACCTGATTCTAAGCTGTGCAAACAGCTTTGTCTCTGGGTCATTTATGAAAGTCTGTCTGTGGTGCTTGTTCAGCGTGGTGCAGAGGTGGTAGCTGGGTAAACAAAAGCATCTATCTTATAGTCAGGGTTTCTCTTCCTGCACAAACATCATGACCAAGAAGTAACTTGAGGAGGAAAGGGTTTATTCAGCTTACATTTCCACACGGTTGTTCATCACTAAAGGAAGTCAGGACTGGAACTCAAGCAGGTCAGGAAGC
The DNA here is from genome assembly GCF_011762505.2 of Arvicanthis niloticus. Lineage (NCBI taxonomy): Eukaryota > Metazoa > Chordata > Mammalia > Rodentia > Muridae > Arvicanthis > Arvicanthis niloticus. Next base: position 22,667,010 of record NC_047669.1, on the reverse strand, counting down.
AGGAGCTGATGCAGGGGCCATGTAGGGATGTTACTAACTGGCTTGCTTCCCCTGGCTTGCTCAGCTTGCCTTCTTATAGAACCCAAGACTAGCAGCCCAGGGATGGCACCACCCACAGTGCGCCCTCCCTCCTTGATCACTAATTGAGAAAATGCCTTACAGCTGGATCTCATGGAGGCATTTCCTCAAGGGAGGCTCCTTTCTCTGTGATAACTCCAGCTTGTATCAAGTTGACACACAGAACCAGCCAGTACAATCTAGAAGAAAAAGCTACGGAAGGCGTTCATTTTGACCTGACAAACTCTGGTGCGATGCTGGGATGGAGTTGTTAATGTAATACTTTAATGGCAGCACCCAATCTGTCAATCTGTCTTATGTTACAGAGCTGCCATCTTCTCTACTAAGCAAGGCCTGACGCCCACTAGCGACTGTATGTTGTGTTCTCGCTGCTTCCGAGGCTCAGGCTGCCAGCTCAGGCAGGCCAGAACACAGGCCCTGCACCCACGAGACGCCAGCATGGGAGATGGCTCCTCCAATCTACCACGCTGTTTCCACAAGGCTGGGCTGAGCCCAGACCATCCCACCATCCACGTGGTACCTGCTAGAAATGAGACTCTAATGTTTAAAAGTTATCCAATAGCTTTCTATATTTGGTAATGCTCAATTATCAAAATGCCCACACAATTGGAAGTATTAACCAATTAACTAACCTAGATATAAGTTGTTACTCAGGACTCCTCTCGATACATGTGTGGCTCTCCATCCTCCTACATCTCTCCTCTCTGCTCCTCCTTCTCCTCTTCCTCTCCTTACTCCTTCCACATTAGCTCCTCCCAAATTACTGAGTTTATGGTAAATGTTGGGGGTGGGAATATCTCGCTCTATGGAGTGCAGGAAAGAGTATGTACATCAGGAAAGACCAAGGGAGGCTTCAAAGCTGAGGGAGACGGGAGCTGCCTCCCTGGAGTTGAGACAGGCTTCATCCCCTCAGGGCTGGCAGCAAAGCTCCCAGACTCATTAGTGAGAAACTCTGATTATCAAGTGACCTCTAAACTAAGCAGAAATTTCTGTGGCCAACCAAATACATGAAGAATACAAGATAATACTAAAAGTAATTATATGCCCAAAATTACGTAAAGTAGATGAAAAGGACACACCTAGAAAAAACAAAAATTACTGAAACTGAGCCAAATAATGTTTTAAAACTCTGACCCAAACACTTAAGGAGAATTAGAACTCGTCCTTTACAACTCTCAAGGCAGGGTAAAGGGCTGGAGATGTAGCTCAATGTAATGTGTTTACCTAGCATGGCTCAGGATGTGGGTTGTGTCCCCAGTAAGGAAAAGGGAAAAGGGGAAGGAAAGAAAGGACAAGACCTTCAAGCAGGTATTAAATAGGTCTTATTATAGGTGTGATGGCATACACATATAAACCCAATACTTGGCAACTGGGGCAGAAGGGTTGGGAGTTTGAGGCCAGCCTGGGCTACATAGTGAGATTCCCATTTCAAAACACTTGCCGATCCCTTTAATGAGGGTGTGTATCTGGTACAAGCCCTCAAAAACATCAAAAGAAAACTACAGCCTCCTATCCCTTCTAAAGACAAATTTAGGAGACCACAGAGACTGAGGGGTCCTTGGGAGTGAGGGCAGAGGAGACAGGCTACAGTTAAAGCCTATTCCTCACTGCTCCAGTCTGAGGCTGTGAGACCCCGGCAGGCGCTCTGTCCTCTTAGCAAACGCACATGTGCCCATAGAGCTGTGAGCTCTGGTACAAAAGATAAGCACCAGAGCGTGCTGGGGCCCAGCTAAACCCATCACTTGCATCTTCCTGCTCGCTTTCCTGCTCAGTGGTACGTCCTAGAGTCTCCCCCTTTCCTTTGTCCCTGGACCTGGGCTCTTCTACAGTCCCCACTCTCAGAAGCCTGCTGTCTCATGCCATGACCTCAACTCCCTGTTTTCCCACTCCCATTAAAATTTTTTGGATGTCTCTGCTTTTAATTATGTTTAATCATTAATTGGTTAAATTATTCATATAGAAGGTGAAAGTTTCTGACTAAAATGTATTTCTTAAAAGTATTCTTTAATGAAGGTATCTTTCTTTGCTGGCTAGTTTTTTATTAATACACAAGCTAGAGTCATCTGGAAGGAGGAACCTCAATTGAGAAAATGTCTCCATAAGATCAAACTGTAGGCATTTTCTTACTTAGTGGCTGAGGGGGGAGCGCTCAGTCCCCATTTTGGTTGGGATCACCACTGGCCTAGTGGTCTTGGGTTCTGTAAGAAAGCAGGTTGAGCAAGCCTTGAGGAACAAGCCAGTAAGCAGTACCCCTCCATGGCTTCTGCATCTGTTCCTTCTTCTAGGTTCCTGCCTTGTTTGAGTTCCTGTCCTGACTTCCTTCAGTGATGGACTCCAATGTGGAAGTATAAGTCAAATAAACCCTTTCCTCCCCAGCTTGCTGTATTTAGGTCATGGTGTTTCATCACATCAATATCCTAAAACACTAGCTTTGTTCACCAAAAAGGCTTTGGAATGGTGACAAACCATGAATGTCCCTATGGGGTCTCTCAAACCATTCCCCAGATCCTTTTGGAGGAATGTGTAATTTCAAGTTAGGGGTGGGAACATTCAAAGTGGGTCTGGAACATGTTGTCAGAGAGGAAGGAAGCTGTCAACAGCCACTTATCTCATGTGGAAGGAACTCGGGAGCCACCCAAAGGTCCCTCCAAACCAAAGATGGGAACATTTGAGGACTGCCGGATAACAGAAGCTTTCCATGTGGTGGTGTGGGCACTCCTTACACTGCTTTTAAATAGGTCACCTACAGAGGTTGTACGAAGATGTGTGTGTGTGTGTGTGTGTGTGTGTGTGTGTGTGTGTACACATGTGTTTATTTGTGCAGGCATTTATCCAACAACCCTGGTGGATAAGGGTGCTGCCTTCCTGTAATCTGTGATGAATTCAGTAGGAAGCAGTTACCTCTGTGAGCACACAAAGGAAGGGTGGATGGGGAACTTTGTAAGGGGTAACCTGGGGTAACCTGGGCTGGTCAATTCAGTATCACTAAATGACAAAATCAACATACAGGCCTTGGAGTAGGGGAAGAAAGCGGCTTAGTACTTTTTGACAAAGTCTCAAGATAGCTTTCAACTCATTATGAATGAGAGAATGACCTGGAACTCAGGTTCCTCAGCCTCTGCTCCCCAAGTGCTGGGATTTCAGATAGGTCCCATGACACCCAGGTCTCCGTGTGGTACAATAACAAGTGTACACAACCTTGCTTGATTCTTAACAAACCTCAGCTGTCTGTCTTTAAGAGATGGGAACAATACTGCCATGCTGTCTTCATGACTAGACACGTGGAAAGTACCTGCAGAGACTTACTGATAAAATGTTATGCTATAAATTTCTAGTCTCTTAATCAGCAAAGTAATTGTATTTTAAAGCATAGTATCTTAGATACAGTCATCTTTCCTATATGTGTGTAGCTTGTATGCTTTACATATATTCTGTTTTCTAAACAAGCTAACATATTTTCTAAGAGAGCTGAATTTTTATCTGTTTTGTTTGCTTATTTCTTTGAGGCAGAGTAGCCCAGGCTCGCCTTGAGCTCACTGTGGGACCCCAGCTGGCCCTGACTTCGAATGCCTCAGCCTCCCAAGAACTGTGTCACCACACCCAACTTTTATGAGTTAATTTGTGTTTTGTGTATATAAATGAAAACTTGCAGATTTGTCCTTTCTTCTGGGGAGGGGGTAGTGTAAACAGGGTCTTGCTATATAGCTGACCTGAAACTCTGTGTAGCCCAGGCTAGCCTCAGACTTCTGATGATCTTCCTATCCCTCCTGACTGCCGGGATTACAAGCCTGCACCACCATACTCAGCCTCGTGCAGGAATTTCTCATCTTGAAAAAAGCATCAGATTTTCTCTATAAACTATGTATCTCTCTTTTAGGACATTGTTTTAGGTTATATGAAAGAAATGCTTCCTCGTCTCTAAAGTTTACCAGAAACACTGACTTTAAGAGGATCACTGGATTCTGCACCAAGCCACAGGAAAGTCCCAAAGCTCCAACCGGTAAGTCCTCATTGCTCTGTCCATGTATGGAATAGGTAGCCCCCATCCCTAGCCCTCAGAATTATTTACAATCAAAAAACCTGAAGAGGTTGGCCAGTGTTCCTACATCATGCTCAGTCATGTTGCTTGCCTTTCTTACTGTGCATGTTATTGGTTGTGTTCACAATACACAACGGCTTGTGTGTGTGTAAAACATCAGCTATCTTTCTCAACCATTCTCACTTTAAGTTAAACTGTTTTGTACTCCCGGCAGGTTATGCTTCCAGCCATCCACTAAAGCCCTCTGGATTTGAGAATGAAAGATACACACACACACACACACACACACACACACACACACACACACACAGAGAGAGAGAGAGAGAGACAGAGACAGAGACAGAGACAGATACACCCACCAGTTATTTTTAATATGCCTTGACTTGCTCAGCGGCTGGGCAGTTCTTATCCTTTTGCTAGCAAACACTCCCCTCCAGTACTTCTGAGTTAACATCTTAAAAATCTATATATCTTTTTTTAAGGATTTATTTAGTTTTATTTATATGAGTACATTGTTGCTGTCTTCAGACACACCAGAAGAGTGCATCACATCTCATTACAGATAGTTGAGAACCACCATGTGATTGCTGGGAATTGAACTCAGAACCTCTGGAAAAGCAGTCAGTGCTCTTAACTACTGAGCCATCTCTCTAGCCCTAAAATCTATTTCGTCTCTGCTACCCAAATACAACTGAGGAAGTGCCCAAGTGGCCACTTTCCCTGACTCTCACATGGGTGGTTAGATCTATCTGGTCTTTCTTCTGCCTCATCATGGCAATCTCTTCTCTCCTCTCTTCCAGTTTCTAGCCCATGCAAATCCAAAGGTCCTGCCTCAGTTTACCTGCCCAGCCATTAGCCATTGGCTCTTTTGTATCAAAAACTAATTGGGAAAAGGAACTTCAGTGTTGGGACATGCAGATTCCCACTTTTGGGGTCCAGATTAATTCAAAGAATTAGAACCAACCCCCAATACTCAGGAGAAGCAGATCTCTTCCTTAGCTTGGGGTTGAAGGTCTTTTAATGTAATCTAAACGGATACACCATTTTCTTATTGTCCTGGAGACAGGCAGGCCTTGCTGGCCCTCTCAGCTCATCCTCTCCATCCCAGCTTTCCACTGTACAGTGGCTGGGGCTTCTTACCTTATGCCTTAATCCTTGTGGTGTTGTGGAATGTCACTTGGGAAATTCTGTGCAATCCTACTCGTATAACATGAAGCTCTGGATAAGCCTGAAGTCTCCTGGTGCTTATGTTAAATGAACAACTGAAAGATACAAACAGCATTTTTTTTTTTTTTTCATTGCTTGACTAAAGTCTCAAGCCAGTTTCCTACCTGTTTTTCCCCACAGAGTCTTACAGACACCGGGTGCCGCTGCACAAGCCCACAGACTTCGAGAAGAAGATCCTGCTGTGGTCAGGCCGCTTCAAGAAGGAGGAAGAGATCCCAGAGACTATCTCGTGAGTGCTGAGCCAAGGGTTGTATGCGGCCTGCGTTTCTCACTGGTCTGTCAAGGAAAAGGCATAGTGCTTTTGAGTTCTGTGTAAAACCTGCTGACCAGATGTGGGAACATTCCTCACTCCCTGCATGGTCCCTCTTTGCAGTACCCAGAACAGTGTTTGTGGGAACATTCCTCACTCTCTGCATGGTCCCTCTTTGCAGTACCCAGAACAGTGTTTGTGGGAGCATTCCTCACTCTCTGCATGGTCCCTCTTTGCAGTACCCAGAACAGTGCTGGCAAACTGTTTAGTGTGTTTCCTAGTGACTGAAGTCAGCTAACGTTGAGTTACATCTCTTAGCTCCAGAACAGTGCGAAACGGTAGCATACACTATTTTAGTTTGTTTTTAAGCTTAGCATAATGATCGTAACTACATCCTACAACGTCTACAGAAGTGTCAGCCTTGAGAGTAATAGTGTTTTGATGCAACTGCTTTAGTTTGGATCTTAAACATCTTGCAAATGCCCACAGATGTTGGGTCTCTTAGGAAGTCATAGAAACATTAAGAGGTAAGGCCTAGGCAGGCAATGACAGCACATGCCTTTAGTCCTGGCACTTGGGAGGCAGAGACAGGTGAATTTCTGAGTTCAGGGCCAGCCTAGTTGGTTTATAGAGTGAGTTCCAGGACAGCCAGAACCACATACAAAAACTTTATCTCAAAACCAAAAAAAAAAAAAAAAAGGGGGGGGGGGCCAGGGTGAGGCCTCATGGGAGATTGGCAGGGATCCTAACCTCCTCTTCAGCTCTTCTGCTTCCTTCAAGGTGAGTGCTGCTCCGTCCCCACCTCTCACACTTACAGGGCAGCAGGGTAGTCTGCCCCTGCACAGACCCAAAGCCATGGGTGCACTCATCTTGAACTGAAACCTCAAAGACCCAAGCAAATTAAACCTCACACTCATCCTACACTGATCACCTTGGGTATCCCTCCCTAGTAACCAGGAAGGGGTTTCTTCTCTCACCTGCCTCCTTAACTTAGCTGCAGTTTAAGACTTTTTCAGAATTTCTAAGTGATCTCTGCAGGTTCCCCCAAGACAGGGTTTTGCAGCCTTAGTTAGCACTGTTGACACTTTGAACTGGAATATTTTGAGCTTTATGAATGACCCTGTGTGCTGAAGGATGTTTAACCACACCCCTGGCCTCTACCTCCTGATGCAGCAGTACTCTTTGCAAGAGAGTCTCCAGGCATTGTCACACGTCCCCTGGGGGCAAACCTGTCTCAGGTGGAAGCATTGTTTAGTTTTGTGCTAAAGACCCTGACTGAGTTCCCTGTCAATAAGAAACTATTCCTGACCTTCTGGCTCTGGTCTCAAGGCACAGTTGAAAAAGACCAGGGTTCAAGCAGCACATCTTGTCCAGATAGACAGGATGTCTGCTTTGCGTTCATAGATCCCTGCTGCTCCTGCTGGTTGAGTTAGGAGCTGTAGAGAGCACATCATCGTCACTGGAATGATTTCAGCAGGAAAGACTTAGTCTTCCTTACCCAGTTCTTGCTTGCTTGTGTTTCTTGATAATATCTCTACACTACGGGGCGGGGCTTGGGGAAGGCTACTGATCCGTGTCTGTTCGGCATACCTTGCCTCCCTTGTCTAGTTCAGAGATCTTCTCAGACCTGTGGATACTCTCTTTCATTACTGTTATCTGAGGATTTCATACGTACATAAGATGAGATTTGATTTAATGTAGCCTCCTGTTCCTTTCCTCCAGTTCCTACTACATTTCCCTTGCAGGTTCATGTTATCTTTTGTTTTTCTTTAAACCAAACTAGTTCCTTGTAAGACAGGTGGCAACTGTCATGGCCATACTTAATCTATTTATAAATGGTCTCCTAAGTGTAAGCTATGCTGCTGTTTGGGAGGATCATAAGAATTGGTTGACCAATGACATAAAATGGTGTTGGATCAATCAATGCCTTTTCGGTTACTTCTATAAAATACTATGACCAACCCAACCCCAGAGGGTTAGGGTCCAGAAGGCTGCAGACCTGAGACTGGAGGCACCAGACTAAAAGCAGGGAGAGGGTGAACTAGGAAAGGCACGTGGCTTTGGAGACCTCAGAGCCTCAGAGCCTGCCGCCAGCTTCACAGTCATCCAAGACTCTAATCCTCCCCACACAGTGCCACCTACTGGAGACGAAGCCCTCATTAAAGGACAGAAAGAAGGCTACTTCTGTGTCCTTGCCCAGGGGTAGACTTGACAAGGTTCTAGTCTCGGGCTAGGCCCTCAAAAGACTTAAGGGTTTGGTTCCTGGGAACCTGCCTTTCCCCTGAAGAAACTGGAATTGTTAGTCCCACAGCCACTATCTGCCTGATCTGTGACACACAAGATAGCCTGGGTCCCTTTCATGCGGCAGCATTGCTTGATTATCTTCTTGCTGACGTCATCCCATTGTAGGACAGTTTTCTGCTGACTCTGTCCCATCCCCCTCCACCCTCCTCAAAAACTCGATAATAGATTCTGTACTTTTTATTTATTTATTTTACGTATGTGAGTACACTTTGTTCTCTTCAGACACACCAGAAGAGGGCATCGTATCCCATTACAGATGGTTGTGAGCCACCATGTGGTTGCTGGGAATTGAACTCAGGACCTCTGAAAGAGCATACCTGTTAAACATGTTTTTGTTTCTTATTTGTTTTTGTGATTTTAGTTAAGCAGTTAAGCATTCACTGTCTTTAAAATTTGCCCCTGGTTCCTTCCATCCTGTAGGCCCAGCTTCAGTACCTGGAGAGCTCCAAGCACTGTTCTGCCTCCCAGGCCGCAGCTCTTACACCACATTATTGTTCAGGGTCCTTCTCCCACCTGGGCCTCCTCCAAGGCAGTATTTGAAATTATTACTCTTGCTCAATGTTATATGTGCTAACTTTTAGGGAGGATTAAAAAGCATTCCAATCCCATTAATTATGGGTAATGTCACACCTGATGGGAAGACCCCACTTGGACTTCATGTGTCCTGCCTTGAGGTTCTTCTAGGTAGCATATGGCACGAGAGTCACCACCCACTGCCTTCCTTCAGACTCACAAAGATAACTAGCCTTCTCCCATTTTATTTTATTTTAAGTATTTATTTAGTGTCTTGGGTGGTGCTTGTGATGCACCACCTGTATCAAGGTCAGACAATTTACACGAGTCCCTTTCACCACATGGGTCCTGGGAAGCCAATGCAGGCTACTTTACCTATGAGCCATCTTGTGTACCAGCATTCTCTTGAGACTCTTGCACATTAGGCCTTGTTGGTTTTGGCTGAGACATTGTCTGTTAAGGCATGTAGGTCAGCGGTTGGAAGACGGGTTGTAAAAGCTACTTTCTAGGTATTTGCCAAAGAGCACAGGCTCCACTGTCATTCGGTTTTGGCAAACCCTTCATGACAAGATTAACATGAAGGGACCACTGGTCAGGGACTGTTTCACTGGCCAGGCAATCTCAGGTCTATTCAAGGTCAGCCTGGTCTCCAGAGTGAATTCCAGGACAGTCAGGGCTACACAGAGAAACCCTGTCTCAACCCTCCACTCCCCAAAGAAGTGAAAAACTGGAGTACAAAAAGGATATCAACTCCTCCACATTTTTTTTTTTCTTTCTGAACTGTTTTTGCTATAATGTAAGCTCATAGCAGAGCTTTTGAGAGAATGAGTTCAAGGCTATAAAGAAAGAAAGACCCTATCTCCAAGAACAACAACAACAACAAAAAAAAAAAATAGTTGTGAACTTGGTCCACCCTTCCCAGGGTGCTATGAGGTCCTAGGTCCTGCCTTCTTTTTTCTATTTCACTGTTTGTAAATAGAAAAGGTTGTGATGCACAGTGTTTGATCCTGCTACAAGTTCAGAAAGGGAAGGGTTAATACTGTTTTCTCATTCTGATTCTAGGTTTGAGATGCTTGATGCTGCAAAGAACAAGCTCCGGGTGAAGGTCAGCTATCTGATGATTGCCCTGACAGTGGCAGGATGCATCTATATGGTTATTGAGGGCAAGAAGGTGAGAGTGGACTCCTCTCTGCCTCACCATGCTTTCCCCAAAGATGAAGGAAAGTGGTGATTGGCTCATAACATCTGAGAAGGGGGATACATTGTATTAATTTACTGGCTCTAAGAATACTTTGTGTTAGTTTACTGACTGAATGCTGCACAAGTGCAGTCCCTTCATCCCAGTAGGTGGTAGAGACCCAACTCCTCAGACCCATCCTGCATGCTCCACATGCACTCTGTAGCACATGTGTGCCTGCGCATGCGCAGTAAATAATAGTAACTTTTAAAGTATTGTCATCTTGCCCAAAGCCAGGCATCTCCCTAATGACAGAATTTGAACCTAGACATACTAGAGGTGAGAGTAAAATTGCTCCTCCATACAGAATGTGTGCTCTACAGCAGCAACTGGTAAGCTCACCTACTGGAATGTGAGAACCTGAGAGAGAAGCTTTCTCATCTACAGGCTTTATAATGAAGGCATCTGAATGTTGCACATGCGCCATACACCTTCCAGAACTCACAAAGTAAATAGAGGGACAAAACCTTAAAAAAATCAAAAGGAAAAAAAACTTTAGATCTAACTTTGCATGTTACCACATGGCCTATTAAACCATCTTGTTTTTAAGATATAGTTACTTTGGAGGCTGGAGAGATGGCTCAGTGGTTAGGACCTCTTGCTGCCCTTGTAGAGTATACCCAGGTTCAGTTCCCAGCACCCACATGACAGCTTAGAACCATCCATAACTCCAGTTCCTGGGAACCTTCACAGATACCATGCACATATGTGGGGCATGTACATACCTGCAGGTAAATATCTGTACACACAAAATAAGTAAAATCTAGAGCGTGCATGTGTGCTTTTAAATTCAAACACACACCTTGAATATCATGTCTAATTCTGTGTCATAGCTTTCACACAGATATTCTTTAACTGTTAGTCCATATTTAAAATATACTTCTAAAGAAGCGCTTGTCAACTGATCTTCCAGAGTAAAAGGAAGTGACCTGGTGACTCTCAGCGCCCTGCAGTCACATAAACGCACTAGCCATTTGAGTCTGGCCTCACAGGAGCACAAAGGGCCACGTGTGCTGACCTGGGTGAAGTTCTCTTGAAAATGAGCCTGTCCTACTTCACTTTTCCCATCTCCCTGTTTGACCTCTGACCTCCCATTCATGGTTCTCAGACTGAAACCTTTAGAAGCCTGTGCACGGCACGTGGATTTCTAGAACTCTGAGAAATGGTCGACTGATGTTAAAAATCTCCAGAAGCAAATTCCCCTAGGATGTCCTCCAGCACCTTCCAAGGATGCGTGCTACAAGGAAAAGCCATGGAGCTAACGTCACTTTAGAAGAGATAAGTTAGTTACCATCATGCTTTGTCCTTACCATTGACATTTGTTTCCCATCTGTTTTCTCCTCCCACGAAATTCTTCCCATGTGAAGTAACACGGATATCAGGAAACCCCAGCTCTTGAGGCTGCTAGATTCACGTACTTAACATCAGCACTGGTCTGATTATATAAGCTTCATACAAGTTTAACAGTTCCCACTGAGGGAAGCCAAAGAAATGGAGAGAGTGCTCCCCTGCTGCCAGTTGCTTTGAAAGGGTGGAATTCCGGGATAGATCATTCTAGAAGTCATCGGGGGTAGTATTTTGGTAAAGCCTGGGATTCCCAAAGCTCCATGTTATGTTAAAAGAAGAAAGGGACAGAAAGGCAGGAACAGGAACATGTACACATGAGTTAGGGAAGCAGAAAGAAGAGAGGAATGGAGTGCTGCATATTGTAAAAGTCAGGAAGGATGTGAGGAAGACACGGGGTTGGAGAGAGGAGGGGACTGTTTCTCTCCTTGGATGGGCTGTTGGCTTCTCAAGTCAGAGAGGAGGTGGAAGGTGTGTAGCAGGCATGACTGTCCAGTGTCCAGGCAGATGACCACTCCTGGCCTGTGCTGCACAGTCAGCACAAGGGGAGAACAGCCTCCCAAACCTGCCTTCATTTCTTCAAATGTGTTTCCTTTTAGGCTGCGAAAAGACATGAGTCTTTAACAAGCTTGAACCTTGAAAGGAAAGCCCGTCTGAGAGAAGAGGCAGCTATGAAGGCCAGAACAGACTAGAAGTATTTTTTCCAGATTTGGAAAACCAGGAGTAAGGTTGCAGTAAGAAGCCTGCTTTAGAAAGGATGTGACCTGAGACCCACTTTGCAGACATGCGCTTTGCACAAACATATTCTACTTCCCTGTTTCTGTTGTAGAGGTACAAATAAATTTTCTTAAAGAGTGACTTGTCTGTTTTGTTGTTTTGATCCAAGTAAAACCTTGCCTCCCCACTTTGCAAAGTGAAAAAGAGGCAAATAGTTTGAAATTTAGTATTATCTCTTCTTTGGAGCATCAGGTACATTAACTAGTTTCTACTCACCTACCAAAGGTGATGTATCCTCCTAGACATGGGTCTTATAGGTTTCTCTTCAGCATACCATGTCTGACAGGATAAGAAGCCAGGGTGACTTTGTGGAGTGGCTCCTCAGAGCCTTGAAAGAAGCTGGACTATGCACTGAATGGTTTAGCATGCCAGTAGGCAGCGGCATTTTGAAGAGCCTTTGAGGATGCCTGGCAGAGGCATGAGAGTCGAGTGGCCAAGAGCTCAGAGGCGCTTCTCATTCATCATGGACTTGCAGGGCCAGCTGCTACCTCCTAGTTCATGGCTTGGCTCCCAAACAGTCCCTTTCTACTCTCGGGGAATTACATTTTGTCCTTAGGAGAATGCCATGCCTGTTCTTGTTAGTGTTGGAAAGTAAACACTTACATCAGTACTTATATAGCCTTGTCCTTATGGCACCAAGGTGTCTGTTATTCATGTAGTTTCTGCTGTAACACTTCACCAACTCTCACATGCCTCCCTAGTGCTAACAGATGACAGGTCATTATAGCTACCAGACAGGATAGTTGTCTGAGTTAACAGCCGTGACTTTAAAGGTATCCCATGCCACTGATTGGGAACTTAATGGGACACACATTTACGATGGAACTCTGCCTATAGCTTCAGAATCTAGTAATCCTAATGCTGTCTAGCTATACGTACTTTTTGCCTTTGATTCATTTTTGGTATCAAATGCTTTGATTTTTGTCACTTGGCAAATTTATCATGAAAAAGCACTCTGTTTGTTGGATAGTTTATCATTCATAGAACAAACCCAACAGTGATTTATTGTCCCCCAACTTGACAGATTAATTTGGCAATTTGATGCCCCATCATATAGAATAACACCAAAAATATGCAAGTGACATGTCGAACATCTCCAATCCTCTCATTACCTCCCTAATGTCACTGCCCTTAATGACCTCCCAAACCAGAGGCTACACGTCCCTCCTCCCCTCAGTCATCCTGTTGTGTCACCTTTCCAGATATTCCAAAAACCTTCCTCCTCTGGGAAAGCTATTGGAAGAGAATGAAACAGGTAGTTTCTGCTGTAACACTTCACTGACTCTCACATGCCTCCAGAAATGAACACATGAGATTCCTAACGGGCCTCGAGATTAGGACTCACAAGCCCTAGACTTGTTTTTGCAAGGGTCTTATTTTGCAAATTAAAATGTCCAGACTGAAGCAGAGACAGTTAAGCTATGCCAGAATTCAGAGAAACCATCCTTTCGATTTTGTGTCTAACTTGGCTTCCCTCACTGGCTGCCAGAAACTTCAGTAGTTGCTTGACCACACTTTAATTGTCTTGTCATTTTCTAATGCTGCTGATGCAATGATGTTTTCTGTGGGGTGACAGGCTGCTGAGATCACAACATCTGTGTGACCTTGTAACCTCTGTACAATCTCTTTAGTCTGAAGGTTCCAGATGTAAACCATGTTGTCCTCTGAACCAGACACAACCCACTTTCTACCAGTAACAGAGAAATTGGCAAATATACAGTATTTCTCATTCTTATGACCAGTGTATGTCTTCAGGCATCTGCCCCTGCTATAATCCCACAGTTTAAGAGTATTGTCCAAAGTTGCAGTGAGAACGTATTTACCATTTGGAGAAAATTTTACAAAAGACACTGGAGGGTTACCTTCACCAGCAAATGTTCTTAAACACTGGCCTGACGAAGCATCCCAAATTCTACAAAGTCCATCATAGCTCCCGGACACTATCAAGGACCCACTACAATTAAAATTTACAGCAGAAATGGGGTCCGAATGAGCAGACAAAGTCTTGAGGCACTTTCCTGTTTTTACTTCCCATATTTTCACACTCTCATCAAAAGATCCGGAAACGATGAGGTTGGCTGGTGGGTTGAAATCACAGCAAAAGACGAAGTCACTGTGCCCCTTCAGTGTTTTCAAACATTTTCCAGATCTCACATCCCATAACTTTAGAGTCTTATCGTCTGAGGCAGAAACGAGAAGACTAGAATCTGAAGACCAGGCAACATCTGATATTTCCAGACTGTGACCATAGAGTGTTTTCTTACATTTCCCATCATATGCTCCCCAAATTATAATTAGTGCATCAGCTGCAGAACTTGCTAGCCATTCGCCATTAGGACTAAATTTAACTGATGATATGGCCGCCGAGTGTCCTGTAAGAGTAAGTCTGAGAGCATAGTTGGGTTTCTGCGGGTCTTCCTCGCGCTGGGGGGCAGAAAGCAGCGACTGCGCTCTCTCTGCTGGCAGATGCTCGTTCGCCATGGATCCGGCTCTGCAATTTGCGCAGGCGTCCGCCCCGAACTTTACGGAAGTTTTACTTGCCGTTGGAAGGCGGATGGTTTTGATTGTAACATGACACCTCGTCTTTAAGGTCCGTTCCCAGTCAGCAGCGAGGTTTAGACCACTCTTGCTTTCTTAACATCACAGATCACAGTAGTCCTGGGATCTGTACTCGTGCCCGGTGCTTTTAAAGGACTAGGCCGACCCGCTGGGGTTGGGGGCTGCACCTCTTCCACCCCCTCCGCAGCTCCAAAATGTCTGGGAACCGTGAAGAAATGACTTCACACGAAACAGGAATTGAGAGGCTCAAGTAGAGCCCAGGACGACGCAAGGTTCACTTCCTGCCGTGCTGCGCACGCGCCGAAGGAGAAAAGCATTTGCTTCCGGTTCTCCCGGCTAGGAAGCGGACACTGAACCCGGTTTTTTCCTCTAGAGGGTTGGGTGCGCCTATTGAGGGGGCCTCTGCCCACAACCACCCCGACTGAATTTAGCTGTCACAAGGTCTGCTTTTGTGGCCAGGAGACTGAAGCAGAGCCAATGCACAGACCCTAGGAACACAAGATTATGATGGAAGCAATCCGCAAACCTTTGGTTTTTAGCCCAGAAAGTTTACGCTTCCGCAGAAAATACACAGTAATCCAGGTTCTTGGTATGTTAGAGGTGTGTCTTGTCAGTAGGGCAAGACTGCGTGAAACTACCCTAGTTAGCACTACGGAAACATTTTATTTCTGTGCATCCTTATCACTGGTACTTCCTGGTAGTCAAGCCATAGTCGAACCTGAACTCATAGTCCTATTAACTCCCATTTCCAATGTACTGGGGCTGCAGGTGTGGACCATTATTTACATTCACGAGGGTGCAGGGACCGAGGTGTTGACCCAGGGTTTCGGTTTTCACTGAATCCCAGACTGGCCTAGAATCTAAGACAGTCCTTTTGCCTGAACTTCCAGAGTACTGAGATTACAGGATTGCCTCCACGCCCCGACTGCCCGTGCCTTTTCTTTTTCGTAAAGTGTACATGGGCGCTGGAAAGATTGAGTCCTCTAGAATAGCAACAAACGCTCTTACTGGCCGAGCTCCCCTCTCCAGCTCCTCAAAGAGGAGAGACAAGGAAGAGGAGAAGAGGATGGATTACTCTCGTTGATTAGGTATATGGTTTTGTCTGCAAGTATGCGTGTACTTTGTGAATACAGTATCCTCCAGTCAGAAGAGGCATCCCATCGTCATGGAAACTGAGTAACAGTTGTGAACTGCATGTAGGTGCTAGGTACAGTCCGGGTCCTAAGAGCAGCCAATGACTGTATCCACTGAGCTGCATCTGAAGCCTGGAGTGTGACTTCTGATATACTGTATCAATTATTCAAAACTTTCCATTTTTATTAATTCGCCTAAAGCACATTGCATAACAAATTTTAGACTTTATTTCAAGTAAATATATTTTTCTAATGACTAAAAAACCGAAAGGAAATAATGGGTATGACCTAGGAGCTAAACAAGGGTGGTGCTAAATGTTTAGTTCACTACACACATGACAAGCATGAGGGACAGAATCAGACTTGATATGTTGATAGGATTAAGACATGACTTTTAACTTTGAAGAGTAAAACGCACTTTTTATGTGTAGAATACCTTGTTTATAAAAAGCATTAGGGACTTCCGGAAAAGGCTGTGAATAATAGACTGTTCATCATTACTCGTGTTCTAAATTAACAAACTGTCCTAACAAATTACTAGGATTTGCTTAGTTCTTGGGGAGGAGTGGGCTTTGGTGACTGTGCTTAAGCAGGAAACAGTACTCCTAAGGTGGTAGCAATCAGAGTGGGATCTTGAGTTCCTAAGCAGTATCATGCCTACTTTTACAAGCTACCCTTCTCATAAGACAAGGTGACCTCTTTTGGTTCTCTGAAAAACATCAAAAAAAAAAAAAAATCTGTTTCTCCTGAAACTCATTTAAAAAAAAAAAAATATGCCAGACTTACATGGTCTTAGATTACTCCTTTCAGGACTGTTTTAACTGGTTTCCTTAAAGCAGTTCCCAAGCCTCTACCCAATTGGAAGACCTATTCAGACTAAACAGGACTGAACATCACCTATAACTGAGTAGCTTTTAAAAGCTGAAGATGACACAAAAAATTAAGTGTTGACTGATCCATAAACTTAAAAGCACCATCTACAGAAAGTGAGAAATCATTGGACTTCTTCCAAAGACATGTGATCATGCTACCCTTGTAAACTCACATGCCTGCAACTTGCTGCCCATGCCATTCCCCCAAGCCCTGCACTATTTTGTCCCCAACACTGGTCTTTTGTGTTTTATTTTCTCCTTATCCATATAGTTCAAATTCTTGAAAGCCAGTGTCCCCTATTACATTCCCTCTTCTGGACTCCACTGACTTCCTTGGGCTAAGGGAATATGGGTAGAGGTACGTAAAGCCTAACTTTATTGTCCGCAAAAACACTGCAATCACAAAGGACCCTGTATACTTAGTAATTACCAAACATGGGTCAAGTTGGAAATACGGATCAACAGGCAGAATACTTGCCTAGTATCTCAAAGATGCAGCTTCAGCCCTCAGCACCACTCAAGAGTTGGTTGTGGTGGTGCCTACCTATAATTCCAGCACTCCAGCACTGGAAGCATGGGGGCCAGTTCAAAGGAGTTAGTTACCAGCTACAAAGGAGTTAGCCTGGGCTTCATGAGACCCTGTCCTAAAAAATACTGTCCCACACCCACACAGCATTATGAATAATGGGCAAAAATCATGCAAGCTTTGTAGTAAATCTGTATAGTCTACTATTTTGTATTGGACATAAAACAACAGTTCACAGAAACTAAAGCTGTTTTGATTTAAAGTTCTTTTCACAAAAAACCTGGCCAGTAAACCTCAAAAGGAGAATGACACTGTCAGAGTAAAGAAAGATACAAACTTGTTTTCATTTGTCTCATAAGACTACAGGAATAAAGAAAGCATTCTTTTGCAATATACACAGTATATGAAAATGGGAAATCTCAACAGCCTAGCCACCTCAGGTGGATATATTAACAAAACTTCTAAAACTTTAAAATATGCCAGAACAGATTGATAAGGTGCTATCTGCTATATATCAAATGCACTGGAGTGTGTGTTACTTGCAGCAGCTTTTCCTCTTCCTCTCATTGCTTTGATGTCAGATTTCTGGTGTGAAAATGTTTCTTTTCATAAACTTCAGGTATCTCTTTGTATCCTCAAAGTTAATTACAAATGAGGGACCTGTTGAGACATGTTGAGGTGTTTTGAGACTATGTTGAAACATTTGCTTTAACAGTTGTCTATTCTGGTTTCAGACAACTGTGTGAGAATCCTTCTGAATTTCCTTTTGTAATCCAGCACCCACTACTATCACAGGTGTATATTCCTCATTCACTATTTATTGAAAACTGACCATGTGCAAAGCATTCACCCACGGCCTAGCAGAGTGCATTCAGTACAAAGAAACAATAGCCATTCCAGATCAAGTGTACAAACACTCTTGAGAAAGGGTACAGGATAGTCAAAATGTGTTGAGATAGGAAATAACCAATGGATAAACAAAAGGGATGTGTCTACAGGGCAACCTACGTTTAAGAGCAGGCTGGGCTAACATCACACCATGGTGCTGCTCAGAAGAGCAGTTACTCTGCACCCCTGTTTTCCTTCGTCACTATCTCTGTTTCCACTTATGTCACTAAATTCACAATCAACCACTTGGATTTCTTTTAAACCACTGTTGTATTTGTCTGACTATATATAATGTTAGTACTACAGAAAGGGGAAGATGCTTAGTTAGAACAAGGGGGTCAATTCATCTATCCGAATATGCAATGAATAGCAATTGTGATATATGAGATGGAGCCACTTCAAAGTACTGACAATAAGGAACAGCTGGGAACAATGGTCTAATATAAAAGGTATGCCCACTGATGACTATTGAAAAATCTAGCACAGGACTTCCTGGGCACAGAAATGTTTGTTGTATGACCATGAAAAAACCGAACTTGCAAGGCTCTCTACTTTGAACAGCCACCACCTAAGAATTATGACACTGAACAAAGTAATCCATTAAGTTCTGAACTTCCATCTACAATACAGTAATAATTATACACTTAAGTAGCTACTAGAGGACTGATTAGGGACTGCCCTTAGCCAATTACCTGGAACAAAACACACACTAAATAGGACTTGTTTTTATTTGACCTAAAGGAAAACAAATTTCTCTACTCTTAGCTGAAAACAGAACCTTGACCCCACTAATGAATCTTAACTCTTTATTTCTTACTTCAAGCCTCCAGATAATCTTATGATCAACAGTGATTTGATACTTTGAAAAAATTAAGATTTATTTTTATCTGTAAGTACTTGCTCATAGGTATGCGTGGACACTATATGTGCACACGGTGCCCGAGAAAGCCAGAGGTGGCTCCGATCTACTGGAGCTGGAGTTACAAGCAATATGAGCCATGTGATATGGGTGCTGGGATCCACATTCCCATCTTCTTCAAGGGCAGTGACTTCTCCTAACAGATGACCTCTTAACACAAGAGTTATCTCTCCAGTTCTAGTAATATTTTTAAAATATTAAACATCTACTTTATTAAACTTTATCCTGATGTCTTAGTAGTACTCGTTCTTATAAGCTGTCCTTTCCTAATAATAAAGAATATTATAGAATATCATTTATATTACTGGCAAATATTATACTTAAGTCACATCTGGTCTCCAAGAACTTTTTTAACTAATTTTAAATGATAGGAAAAGGTAGACCAAAATACAGTGCAGATAGATAATTTGTTTACCTCAAACAAAAGGAAATGGCTCTACTAATTTAGGATTTCAAAATGAAACTGCAAATGAGCAAAACTTGGAATGTGGGAGGTTGCACACAGTATGTATGCAATCCACCTCTCAAAACATTACCAAACACACTTTCCAACTTAAATAAAAAAGCCTTAGTCCCTAAAAACGGCTAAAATGGCTTATTGATATGAAAAAATTTACCAAATTTAATCAGAAATAAAATCAATCCCATAACCCAAGGAAAACCTGTTTTACAATACAGCCCCACCTTTGGGGTCAGACAGCTGAAATGTTTATTTAGCACTACAGAATCAATCAAAGTTGCCGGTAGGTAGTCATGTACAACAGAATTTGACAAATTATACTTACATATGTTTTCTTAGGCATAGTCAGCAGCAACTGGAATAATTCAGATTTATTATAGGACAGTAAGGCTGAAAACCACTGGGAGTCCAACAGCTTTGTCTGGTATGAGGAAGAAACAACCCTAGTGCAGCAGAGCTTCCAGCAGTGGGCTAATGAGGGCAACCTAAAGATGGCTTTGACTGGTGGCAAGAACAAATGTTACACAGACAAGTCTCCTAAATGCGTTCTATATCCAGCATCTGTATGTTCGGGGTTATTCCTCCACCCGATTGTATTGACCTTCTGGTGCTTCGGGTACCAGATACCTTTACATCTCAAATTCTCTGAACACTTTTTTCTGAACACAGTTCTCAGTATAAAATACATACTTGGAAAGTCTGGAGGGAGACAGGGAAGGAAAACAACAAAGCCACTTTGCCCTGATCACTATCTAAAATCCTTAAGAGGTTTTGTGTTATAAATACTAACATGCTTCTGTAATAAGTAACACCTTTCTGATAAAAATATTCAAAAGATTAAACTAAATTAATAGACTTTGCCAGGTGAAAGACTAAAAATAGGATTTACAAGTAACCCCTAAAATTCCACTTGCATTTAAAAAAAAAAAAAAAAGTCTGCTTTGTAAGTATTCAGCTCTAGAAATCTGCATTTGCTGGGGTTTAACTGATGCCAATGTTTACACTTAAAGAATCACTATAAAAACAAAGCTCAGGATATTTAAAGTTCATGAATTTCTGATCAGGCTTAAAAGAGCTCACACTGATTAATGGACCTAAACTCACTGGGGCCACACGGATACTGCTACAAAAGTTCCAGCTGTATGCTCTTGGTAAGACGGGGTGACAACTCTGTGTGCTTTGTATTTCTTTTCATTCAAACTCCTTGATAAGATGCAAAGGTTTTAACTATGCAATAGAAGGTACATAATTTAAAACATTCTATAGAAATAACATGTTACCAGTAATTTACAATTTAAAAAGAAATCAGCCACAAGAAAAGTCAAAGCTAGAAACAAGATTTTACTATGAATCAGTGCTTCTATTACCCTTCTCAAGGAAGTGATATTGTAATGTGATGTAAAGGCAACATTGAAAGGTCATCTTTAAATTAACCACCTAATTTATCCCCTAAAATTACATAAGAATCAGTCTTGTACAGGTCAAGTTCAGTAAACTAACATGTTCTCTCAGCACAAAGCAGCACTAGAAAACAACAGGACAGATGAGAGGTGACTAGTTTTGTAGTGTCTGCTCCATCATCAATAACAGACATCAGACAGCATCCATCCCAGAGCAGACACAAGTAAAGACTAGGGCAAGAATGCATCACACTCTTGGCTGAGAAATGTCCTGTCGTCTCTGGAAATTTCTAGTTTGAATGAAACAATTTTTTCAAAGTAAATGAGGTCATGTAAGTTGGCTGCTTCAACAACATCATGATGAGGTGTGAACGCTCTGAATACTCCTTACATTCAGCAGGATTTACCAGAGATGTGCAATAGCTTGTCAGGGCAACTTCTAGATAGCTTTTATTTATTTGGGGGTTTTGATGAATTCTAGAAGAGTAGTCTAAAAAGATTTAAAAGGGTATGCTCTGAAACAGACATGAGCAATTTTTCTTTCAGAATTCATCTTGAAAAGAGTATCATTAAAAAAAAAAAAAGAAGAAGAAGAAGAAAGAAAAAAGAAAGACTCCTCTCTGATAGTGTGTCCCAACATTGAGCCAAGATGGCCAACTAGCACCGAGAAGTCACATAGAGCTCATTTGCAGTTCTCTTGGCAATTATCCAAATGTGGGTCAGTGAACACAGTACTGGAAGCGCCATTTGCAGGTACATTACAGTCATCATTAAATAAGCAGGAGGTGGGCATGTTCTTCCTAGGGGAGGTAGGGTACTAGCAGGAGATGAAATAAAATCAAGGGATACTGAGGTTATTCGATCACTGCCCTTTTAGTCCAGAGGTCACACTGAGGAGACTATTATGCTTTAAAGATAAGGACGATGCACTGCAAGAGCATGTATGCAGCATGATTACATTAGAATCAAGCTGCACCCAACAAAGGAAAAAAAAAATCCCTAAGTAACATTTAAATATGTGTTATCTGCCAGTCACAAATAGGAAAAGCACCTAGGGTGAACTCCAATTTACCAGGACCTTGATCAGGACCACAAAGCCTGAGTATCTTTTGTAATGCAGAAACACAGCCTCTAGTCACACTGGTTTAAAGAAAGTGATGGGTTTTGTGTTCTTCTTACTCTTTAAGTGAATTTTAAAACATGGTTTTACTTAAGGACTTTTAGCCTTCATACCAGCGTTAAAACTGAACCACTTCCAAATCCTAAGAAACAAAACCAAAGAGAAGCAAAAGCCATACAAACTAATATATGCTTCTCTCCTTCCTGCTTTTTAAGGAAATATGCCAAGCCAGGATCACATTTAAAAGTCAAAGTGTTAATTCTTCAGCATTCCTGACAACTAGAAGCACATTCACTGAAGGCTGAAGGTGAGGGATTGGATGGTTTAACTTTAATATCTGAAGAAAATGACTCCATTAGAGGAAAGAAAACCATCCCATCTCAATAAAGATTAATGCAAATGTGGCTAGAAAAAGCCACCAGGTACTCCAAGGGTTGATTCACTGTGGAAGAACTCAAGAAGAGTACTCTGACGTATACACAAGTCTAAACATCTCCCTTGTCCAAGTAGTTGTGTAAAATTCAAGATAAAGGTTTTAGTTTTATCTTTTAATGTCATTTTTCCCCACTTTATGGAATGAGGAAGAGTCCTCTTTTCCCCCACAAAAAAGGGAGCCACATTAGTATGTGTATATATTCCCATGACTCTAATATAAGTGCGGATCTCCAAAGCTTAGGGATTTTTCCATAAGAGAGTGGGCCGTTCTGGTTTACCCTCATGATAAAAGGGTATTCCACCACAGAGAGCCAGAGGTTTTCCAGATGTGTGTAAGAGAGCAGGTGCGCAAGGCAAGCAAATGAGCGCAAACAGTATTATGGAAAACATTTGAGAGGTTAGCTCCATGAGGACTGTGGGCTCCACAAGAGGACTTGACTGGGTAGCCTGGTCGGACACAGGAACAAGAACGCAGAGGACTGCTTCAGAGCTGGAACCCTTCCATGGGCGCCTCACACTGCTGGAAGATGTACTGCTGCTGGCTAAGGTCAACCTGCGGTGCGATGCTGCTGTCCTCATCTTCCGTCCCAAAGTAATGCTCAATAAGATCAAAAGCCTTCTGATAGATCTCCTGGTTTTCATGACTCTGTAAGAACTCAATTTTATCCAGACCTAAAATGAAGAAGAAAGAAGAATCTTTCTTGAAAATCTCAGGAAAAAAAAAATCTCAGTAACTACATTCTTAATTCTACTTTTTTGATGTAAAGATCTCTATGTACATATCAGAAATGATTATTACTATTACATCCAAAAACTAATATTATACAGTAACATCTTAAATTTAATGCACATGGCAAGCTGTTTCTGGCCTAGAGAAGTAAAATTTAGCTCGTGTTGTCACGTGTCATCCAGTGCTCCCATATTCTATCATAAACATGTGACTATCGTTCACTTCCTCCTCATTTTCAGCCAAAGGCTGCCCAAAGTCTTACCATATGCTTCCTCAATCAAAGCACAGTAAGGATTAATGCCTGAGCCGTTTCTTTTGGCTTCTTGTTCTCCAAGCCTCAGAATGTTTTCTAAGCCATTTAGGGCAACCTGTACAATTTTTGCATCCATGACAGTGAGGAGATCACAGAGTGGCTTGATACAACCCAGTTCTACTAGGTACCTGAATCAACAAAAAAGAACAATTTAGTCATACAAAATATTAATTGTTAGATTCTTATTGAATCTGTGAGGCATCTTCAAGCTTGTAGTAAAAATAAAAATAAGCTGTCAACTATGGAACTTTAGGGAGGAAAGAGTTTATTTAGCTCACACATATCAACTGCAGTCTGTTATTGAAGGAACCCTCCAACCGTCTGCAGAACCACCACTAAGCCATCTCCCTCAGCCCCAACTAGAACATAGAGTCTTGATGAGTTAATGCTATCATTATCTCTACAAGTAGGCACACTTCTCAAATACACGTTGTGTGAGCTAAGACAAGAGGGAAACAAATGAAGGACTCTTCGGATGTATGTCTTTTAACGGCAGCAGGACTTAACATGTAACACAGACAGTCTAATGAGAGAGACAGACTACACATTCATACACTACACTATCATGTTCATGGCGGATGTTCACAGTCCCCATCGTTCTACTCTCTCAAGT
This sequence comes from Arvicanthis niloticus, assembly GCF_011762505.2. NCBI lineage: Eukaryota > Metazoa > Chordata > Mammalia > Rodentia > Muridae > Arvicanthis > Arvicanthis niloticus. The sequence continues at coordinate 22,643,273 of NC_047669.1, read as the reverse complement.
TAGACATGGAGAAAAAAGATAAGTGATGCAGCTAAAACCTGTATACATGGAATGTCACTGTGGAACTTAGTGCTAGTCTTTATATTCTTTCTACCATACTTTAAACTTAAAATACATATATAGATCTCTAGAAGGGAGATCACATAAAACTAATAACACTATACTATTATATGATAAAGATGAAAATCACTTATGATAATATGGAGATTAAGAAAATAATCAAAATCTATTCTTGATTACTAATTTAAAAAAGAAAACACCTCACAATAAACTAAGGACAGAGGAAATATGGTAAAAAGCTTTAACAAGAAATGTTTACCTAACATCATATTTGAAAACAAAAACAGAGACTAAGCAAGGGATACTCTCTAACTATTCCTATTTGCACACTATTTGCAAACCCAAGCAGTATTTTTAAGAAGGATTTAAAAAGGAATATAGAAAGAAATGGAAGAAAAATATTCCATTATTATCTATGCAGGTTAGAACACACACACACCCTAATCAAAACAAGCCTGGATAATAAGTACAGAAAGTCTATGATATAGGGCATGATACAAAGCTAATACACAGATGTAACTGTTTATACTCCAGTAATGAACACTTAGAATCCAAAAGTAAAAACGTAATACCATTATGGTAGCATTAGAAAACAGTATAAATCTGGTAGGGCATGGTGATGTACACCTTGAATCCCAGTACTCCAGAGGCAGAGAAGAGGAGCTTCTTGAGTGCCAGGCCAGCCTGGTCTACAGATTAAGTTCCAGGAAAACCGGAGATACACACAAAAACTATGTCTTGAAAAAAAATAAAACAAAACTGAAAATGAGGGAGGTTGTAGAGACAGCTCAGCATTTAAGACTGTTTGCTTCTCTTCCAGAAGGCCCAAGTTCAGTTCCTAACACACCATAGGAGGAGAAGGAGAAGGAGGAGGAGGAGGAGGAGGAGGAGGAGGAGGAAGAGTAGGAGGAGGAAGAGGAAGAGGAGGAGAAGAAGGAGAAGGAGAGAGAAGGAGAAGGAGGAGTGGGGGAGAGAAGGAGGGAGAAACAGAGGAAAAGAGGGAGAGAGAGATAGAAGTCTTTTTAAAAAACTGAAAAGAAGGAAAACAAAATGTCAGGGTTACACAGATAGCTCAGAAGTTACGTGTACTTGCTACTCAAAGATCTGAGTTCAGTTCCATCACCAATACCGGGCAGCTCACCACCTTAACTTGTCTAGCCTTCCAGGCACTTGCATTTACATGCACACACATACCCACACACATCACTCATACATGAATTAGAATAATTGTAAAAATAAGTCTTAAGACTAAATGTGCCTAAATGTACTTCTGAGTCTGATCTTAACACTGATAATTTCCCAAAGTGCCAGACACAAAGTGCATTCACAGTCAAGAAATTCATTACTTACTGATCAAGGCTTTAGATCATATATTGGGGATGGGGAGAGGTTAAACTTGTTTACCTTTAATTTCCAAGATGCTACCTAAGTAGTACTTACTTGATCTGCTCAGCTGATCCTCCAGAAGTTGCATTTGTGATGGCCCAAGCAGCTTCCTTCCTTGTCCGGAACTCTGCTGTTTGCAATATACTAATAAGAGCTGGGAACATGTTAGCATCTATCACAGTCTGAAAGTGAAGAAAAAGTTAAAAACACGGAAGTTACAGGATTTTTAAAAATATTACAAATTGTCATTATAACTTGTTTTATTTTTTGTTTTGTCTTTGCTCTCACTGACCTGGAACTTCCTAAGTAGACAAGGCCTGCAATTCACAGTTCTAACTGCCTCTGCTGTCTGAATGCTGGGATTAAAAGCATAACTTTACTAACTTGAAAAATGATGTTTGCTTTCCCTGTTACCATTTTCTAACCTTTATAAATAATTTATGTGTATGTGTGAATGCATAGACACAACACTGGCTCTCTCTTTCCACCATGGGTTCTGAGGATCAATTCCAGGTCTTTAGGCTCACTCAGCAAATGCTCTTACATGCTAAGCCATTGCACAAGCCCTGTTATCTTTTTAGGACGCTTATACTTAGTACCACAGATAATACTCTTATGGAGTTTGTGGTCTTAAAAAGTCATCAGAAGAGATGATTCAGGAGATAAAAGTTCTTGCTGTACAACACTAGCAGAGTTATAATTCCTAGAAGCCATTAGAAATATCAGATGTAGTGGCAAGCTCAAAATGAAGGTATTCAAAATTTTTACTGACTATTAAAGGCCTTTTGTAATCCTAGCTGGACTGAATCTCACTGTTCAGACCATGCTGTCCTCACAACTCCCATAGATCTCCCATAGTATCGCCTACCTGTTTATGACACAAACACAATAAACAAATAAAGTGAAATGTATTTAATTACCTGGGCCATGAAATGTTGATGCAAGTTTTTAATCACAATACTAGAGAGGGAGAGGCAGACATATCTCTTTGAGTTTGATGCTAACCTGGTCTACATAGTGAATTTCAGGCCAGCCATGGCTACACACTGTTACCCTGTCTCAAAATAACAGTATTTCTTTTTACCTTAATGGCACATTTTACTCAATTGCAGTTACATATTGTCACTACTCTTCCTAATATACTTCCTTCATGCTTGAAACTGGCCCAGAAACCTAATAAAGGTTAGTATAATTTCCTCTAAAAGGGTATATTTAAAGAAAACAGATCCTCCTGGGTCTAGTGGTATTCATCTTTAATCCTGGCACTCAGGAGATAAAAGCAGGCATATCTCTGGGAGTTATGAGGACAGCATGGTCTGAACAGTGAGATTCAGGCCAGCTGGGATTACAAAAGGCCTTTAATAGTCAATAAATCTAACACATGAGTTCACTGGAAAAATATAATTTAATAAGAAGTAAAGCCAATCTATTTAGCATATAGTCCATCAAAACATTTTGAAAACAGAAGTACTTCTTTTTGGATCTTCAGTAAGTCACCAAACTTTAAATGGTAAAGAGAAAATGCAGGGCTAAATAAAAATATCAAAAGACTAACGTCAGAATAAAGAAAAATTAGTCTGAAAAGGTAACACTGGAAGTTGACAGTTCTGTAAAAAATGCTGAAGTCTGCATATTAAAGACCAACCAGCCGGGAGGTGGTGGCGCACGCCTTTAATCCCAGCACTTGGGAGGCAGAGGCAGGTGGATTTCTGAGTTTGAGGCCAGCCTGGTCTACAGAGTGAGTTCCAGGACAGCCAGGGCTACACTGAGAAACCCTGTCTCAAAAAAACAAAAAACAAAAAACAAACAAAAAAACAAACAAATAACTTTACTTATAAAGATTTTTAAAAAGAGTCTGGAGAGATGGTTCAGTTGTTTGCTACTCTCTCAGAGGATCTAAGTTCCATTTCTAGCACCCACAGATGGTACACAACTGCCTGTAACTCCAGTTCCGGGAGATTCAATCCCTTCTTCTGGTCTCCAATAGCATCACATACACATGACAGACATACAGTAAATCAGGCACATATCTCGACAATGCACCTCACATACAAGGATAAAAGGCAGTACGACAGCGTTACCTGAATCTGTGCCCTATTTCCAGCAGTAATATTAGAGATTGTCCAACATGCTTCTTTTTTGATAGATTCCTTTGGGCTACTCAGCAGATGCAATAAACTCTGAAGAGCTGAGCAATTCAAAATTACCTAAAAGAAAGAAAAAAGAGTTTTAAGTTTTAATTATGGCATTGTTCTCAATATATCATTTGATTTTGGATTTCTGATGTGTTTTTGGTTCTTGAGACAAGGTCCAATGTAGTAGAGTGGCCTCAAACTCAATGCCTAATACAAGAGGATCTTGAAATCCCAGATCTTCCAGTATCTACTTCCATGGGGGTTAATAAGTACATCTTTAATTCAACAAACTTATTTTAAGACAAATGTAGGAGAAGGGGAAAAAAACCTCCTCCAACATTTTAAGAAATAACTTTATATACATAAAGTATTTTACACTTGCATTTATTCGTGTATGTATATAGGCTGGAGTGAAGCACAATACATATGGAAATCAGAGAGAAGTGTGCAGTAGTTGACTCTCCTTCCATCATGTGTCTTAGGAATCAAACTCAGGCATCAGGGTTGGTGGCAAGTGCCTTTATCATGTGAGCCAAATTACCAACCTAATAAAAAAAATAATTAGTATGAGTCTGAAATGCATTCTAAGATTATTAAAGTGGTTTCATTGTGTACATTCACAACCACTGACTGGGACATGTGTGGTGGTGCACACCCTGTAATCATTCACTTGGGAGGCAAACAGGAAGATCTTGAATTTGAAGATAGCTTTATCATTATAGTCAACTGGTTCCCTAAGAAACAAACAAAAAACTAAAAAGAAATAAAACAAAACCCCATAGTACAACATCTACAATGATGTTAGTATTTAAAAACTCTAAGAGGCACTAGAAAGACGGCTCGGCAGTTAAGAGTACTTGTTGCTCTTGCCGAGAGCACCAGGCTCAGCTTCCACCACCCACATGGTGGTTTATAACCAGGATCTGATGCTTTCCTTCTAGTCCTCAGAGGCACCAAGCTTACATATGGTACACATACATATGTACACACAAAACACACAAAATAAAATGAATTAAGCATTTTCTAAAACTAAAAATAGGGGCCAGGTGTGGTGACACATACCATTAATCCCAGCACTTGGGAGGCAGAGGTAGTTGGATTTCTACTGAGTTTAAACCCAGTTTAGTTTATACAGAGAATTATAGGGCCAACCAGTGAAACATTGTAAAACACTGTCTCCACTGAAAAGAAAAGGGGGAGGGAAACTTTGCTGTAGGCTTCTGGTGCTGAATGATGACATTCTAAGCCTTTGGGGCTGATTTTCTAGAGGTTGAAGAGGGGTTTAACCTCCGCAATCTCTCTACCTTATACTCAATAAACCATAAATACATACTGAAGTCTACAAGATACAAAAAGTTAAACTACCTTTAAAAAGCTTTCAAAAGTAAATCAGATTATATAAGAAACTAAAATTATACAGATAAAATCATTAAAATGGTGTAAAGTTCAAGAATCCATCACTCTATTCCAGAAAGAGGCAAGTATTTACAAAGAAATAAATCGAAAATAAGAGGTAATCTAATGGTTTTACTTACTACACAAATAAAATAACATACCAGATGTATGGAATATATTCTTTTTAAAAAATAAAAAAAATAAACCTACCGACAAAGTAGCCAGGAAAAACAAAATAAAACAGTATATTTCAGGCTGATCTGGAGATGCTGTGCAGCATTTCCAGACATACGATACTAAAATAACAGGCAAAAAAAACCCCCAACACTTCATCTAATAAAAACTGCTACATGTCAAAAATCCTAAAGTTAAAAATGGACACCATCTCATATGAAAAACTATTTGTAACATGCACGGCAATATGGCTCAAAGGGAAAGGTCATTTGCTGGCAACTGGCCTGATGATCTGAATTCAGTCTCCATGACCCACATAGGAAAAGAGACTTCCATTAAGTTCTTCTCTGACTACCATGTGACATACACAGGTATCACACCAACACATGCATAAAAAGACACAAAAGAGATGTAAAATAAAATTACAACAAATATTTTATCTTAGTTAAATAAATTAAAAGGAAAAACTTAAAATTAATAGAAAATTTCTTCACAAGTATAAATATTCAAAACTAAAACAAAGCTATGCATTTCCTATTTAATGTACCAACTAAAACAATGAAAATTCCAGCTCAAACTGTCTTTCATTTACAAAGAGCCTGGCAGTGGTGGTGTGTGCCTCTTAATCCCAGCAGAGGCAGGTGGATTCCAAGTTCAAGGCCACCAAGGTCTACAGAGTGAGTTCCAGGACAGCCAGGGCTACAGAAGGAGGACAAGAAAGGTAAGAAGGTAGAGAGGGTGATGGGAGAGAGATGGGGTGGGGGGAAGAAGAGTGGAGTGGGGAAGGGAGGGGCGGGGCAGAGATATACTTCTCATGTTGCCTGGCGTAAAAAGTCTTCTTACTACATCCTCACACCACAGAAAGCTGAAGAGCCAGAGAGGACAAAATTCTATTCTTACATGACAGAAAAGCAAAAAAATAAACAGAACTTTCTAAAATCAGTTTTGTCACAAATATTGTTTTTATTTTATTTTTTATTATTTAAAAACCTTGCAAATAAAGTAGGAATAACCCACCAAAATTAACGAGGCCCTAAGTCTATAAATCTCAGTAAACCTCTATGTAGTTAAAACAACCATTCTGAAGCTATGGCGCTTCACACTTTCACTATGTGATACACTCATTCACCACCAAAAATCCATGACAAAGTTAGAATAAGAAAACAATTAGCTTTATTCTTTCATAATTTGTGCCTGAAAAGCTGGATAACCTAAAAAAATAAATGTTTATCATCTACCAAAATTAAGCCCTAAGCTATAAATAAGCAGACCCTTGGCAAACAATAAGACTGAAACTGTCTTTAAAAGTTTCTCCTCAAAGAAAAGCAGAGGCCAGATGAATTAGAGTCCTAGCAAACCACCAAGGAAGACTTCATACCAGTTCTTTATTTGTTCCATAAAACATAAAGGAAAACTGCCAAATTCATTCTACAAAGCCAGCATTATCGTGACATCAAAACCAGGTCAAGACATATCAATTTAAAAAAAAAAAAAAAAAAAAAAAAAAAAAAATTTTCTTGATGAACATAAATGCAAAAAAATTTTTAAAATACTTAAAAACCAAATCCAAGGACACATTAAGACCAAGTGGGCTTTATCACAGAAAGGCAAGGTTGATTAACACATATATATCAGTAAGTGTAATATACCATGAGTAAACTCAGAGACAAGAAACTATATAACCATTTCAACTGACTGAAAAAGCATTTGACAAGTTCAACATCCCTTCACAATAAAAGTTATGATAACTTTAGGAATAGATGGTTCAAAACTTTAATACCTCAAATTTATAATAAAGGATATATACAACAAACCTACAGCCAACTTTAAATGGAGACAAATTAAGAGTATTTCCTCAAAAATGAAGAACATAAGTACACTTTCCTCTCTCTTTTTTGATAGTGCCCAAATTTTTAGCTAAAGCAACTTGACATAAAGACAAAGACATAAAGGAATTAAAACAAGAGACATAAAAGTCTCCCTATTTCTACATAGGATTCTGGTTTGGTTTTGTCCTTTTGTGTTTTTTGTCTTTTACTATTTTGAAGCAGGGTCTTAGCTCTAACTGGCCTAGAACTTCCTATGTAAACCAGGCTGTCCACAATTCAGAGATCCGCCTGCCTCTGCCTCTCAAGTGCTGGAACTGACAATGTGTGTCATTGTGCCCAGCCTTGGATCTAATAAATATATTAAAGTTGCAAGTTACAAATTTAATATAATTAAACAAAGAACATTTACTTGTACCAACAATTTACTCTCAGAAAATTAGAAAAAATATTCCATTCAAAATAACTCCCCCTAAAATCTATCTACGAATGAATTTAGCCTATAAGTAAAAGACCTCTACAGTAAAAACTTCAAGACAATGACAAAGAAAATTTCAGAAGATACTAGACAATAAAAACAGATTCTGGATTGGCAGAATAAATTTTATTAAAATGGATATAAGTAACAAAACTAATTTACAAAATTAATGCAGTATCTACCAAATTTCTTATGTCATGTTTCTCAGCTTTAAAAAAAAAAGGCAATACAAAATTCATATGGAACAACAACAATAAAAACAAAAAACAAAAACACCAAAACCCCACAGCAATCCTAAAGAGCAAAAACACTGCTGAAGTATCAGAGTACCAGACCTCAAGTTACACTAGACAACTACAGTGCTAGAGACAGCCAGATACAGGACACCTCTACTTTGCCCTCAGCAGATACCCTGAGAATTCCATACCCTACCACAGAGATACCTACAGCCTAAAGTTTAATGCTGCTTTATTCGTTATAGAAAAAAATTAGAATAAACCTAGCTATCCATTAATATAGATTAATGGATAATAAAAAGTTAGTATATATTTAAAAAGAGTATTATTCAGGTCTCAAAATTAAAATTATCAACTTTGTAGGATAATAGATATGCTTAGAATATATAATATTAAGCAAGATCACATGAACTTCAGAAAGAAAAAGCCCACGTGTTTTCTCTCATATGTACAATCTAGCAAATAATTTATGTCTATATGTAAGCAAGTGTACATGTGGGTATGTTATAACATGTAGAAAAGAGAACAAGAAAGGCTAAATATTGAGGGACAAAGGATTGAATTAAAGTAGAGCAAAGTGTTTTGTTTTTTCAAACTATTGACACAAACAATTCTAGGTTAACTACCCAGAAGGAATTATAAAGCTTCTAAGAGAATGTTAAGTGAACAATAGGGAAAAACAACAACAAAAACAGATGCACACTGTTTCACAGAAGTATACAATAACACTGCAAAAGCTAAACACGTCAGAAGTGTGTATGAGGAGTAGCAGCAGTTGGGAAATTCAATTAATTGTTAATACTGGGGGTAATAAAAGATCAAATTGCTGAGAGATGTCACAATATAATTTTTAAATACAAAGAAGTGATCTAGAAAATAAACATGTCAGGAATTAAAAAGAATACATGGCAAAGAGTATTCTAGAAAAACTTCATGGGGAGGGGGCCTTGGGCCACACAGAACTTCTTAAACAAAGAGAACACTGCAAAAAAAATGCCTAAAAGTGGGGTGGGGGTGGGGTGAACACATGGGCCACCCTAAGAAAAGCACCCTAAGAACAAAAAATGCCTAAAAGTGGGGTGGGGGTGGGGTGAACACATGGGCCACCCTAAGAAAGCACCCTAAGAACAAAAGCAGTGACTAGGAGTAAGGCTATTATAAAGTTTATACTCCCAAAATAAATAGGCCCAAAAAAGAGAATGAAGCTAAAATCTAAGTTAGGAATTTGTCAGGTCCTTTGTAAGACACAAACTGCATCTAAGAGGGAAGTAACACTTTGTTAAAAGGTCAGGAGGATATCCTGAGCTGTTCTTATGGGTGTCATACAACTGTGTCTTCATCAATCAGCTCTCTGAGACCGTGATGTGATGTGAGTGGTACTCAGCTCTGAGGAAGGAGGCTTTCTACTGGTATATATAGCTGTCTGAAAATTTCAAATCCGATTCCAATGATACATGCTTCTTGAATGTCAATGAAACAGCTGCAAGGCCTCCATGTTCCTGTAAGTAACCTCAATAAACCCACCGATTTCACTAAATCAGATAGAATCCTTTCTTTGATCTATTTTTGTCTTATCTATGGTGAGTATATCTTTCTATGTATTGCCTGAGAAAAAAAAGATCATAAAGGAAAGAATAAATTGAGGGAAATGATGGTTTGGAATGAATAGGAAGGTAAATTAAGTAGACATGGTAAAAACAAACAAACCAAAACCTCCTTATACCACTCTACCCAACACCTCCCCACATCCCCTCAAGATCATCATCATCATAATAAAATAATAATAGTAGTAATAATAACAACAACAATAATAAAAATTAAAATCCCACTATGTTGCCTAGGCTGGACTAAAAGTCAATATTCTCTTGCTTCTGACTCCCAAGTATTGGGATTAGAAGCATGCACAACCCCACCTAGCAATATATGTTTGAATACTTTGTGCTATGCCAGGATCTATTAGATTACAGAGGAACAGACATGATTAAGGTTAACATAGTATAGATCTAAAATTATATAACCTAGTGTAGTTTAATATGAAATTTCCTTCTAGGTTCATGTTTTGAATATTTGGTCTCTGGGAGGTAGCAGTACTTTACAAGGCTGTAGAGATAAAGAGACACCTAAGATACTGAGACTATTAAACAGCGTGTCAGTTGGGATGCTCAACAATACAAAATTTAATAACACAACTGTGCTTGTCAAGTTCAATGGACTCTAAAGTGAGAAACTTTAGAAAAGAAACTTTAGCACTTGTTCATACCTGTGTCTGAATATCATCCCCTGTGACAATGTTTCCCACAGCCCGCAAGGCAGGAGAAACCACTTTATAATCATTATGCCTGCAACCATAAAAAAAAAAAAGTTAGAGACAATAATTCTATCCAAAATCTTCTCTTTGGGGATGAAACTCAAAATAAGGAAAATGTGATTCAATTTTAGAGCAGAAAGGAACTTCATGATTACAGCTATTTAGGGAATCTAGCATGGTAGCAGAATTGACCATTACCTTAAAAAGAAATCATTCTCATTTTTAAAAAGTCTTTCCTAGTAATCTTTCCCGAGTACTTCAGCACCGAATTCCACACTTTTATTCTTTGCTACAGGGACCCTCTCTCTCCCTTACTTGTCTCATGGAGCTTCTGAGGTGACCAGGAAGCACAGGTAACATTTATACACTGTTCTTATTTCTGAAACTGCTATGTCAACAGTTCAGCTAACTTCAGAACCCAAATGAGATTCACATCTCAAACACTTTACTGTTTCCACTAAACTACAAAGCTGCCTTAATGGTCAAGAAAGGTTTCCATAAAGCCTGCTGTATATATGTGAAGACAGATATTGAGGACAGATTTCAAGGTAAATAAAACAATACATTTGAGACTTTCATTATCTTATTATGGCTATATTTCTTCTAAGTATTAGCTAAGATTTGGCTAACACAGTCTCAAATTATTTATGCCAAGAGTAAATCTTCCATGCTATCACCAAAAGCATTACAAAAATAGATCCAAAGTCTAAAACTAGTCTGGGTTGTTAAGTAAGAAACCGCAATTTATCATAGCAGCATGCATTTGATTTCTAGTACCTGGCCTTAGGCCTTCCAATATGGGTAGAATAACGGAGATAGAAACACACAGAGAAAACTTTCCAAAACATTCTGCTAAAGGACTAATAATGGTAGAGGAATAATACATTCTTCATTAGGTCTCAAAAATGAAACTAAAAATGACATCAATATAAACAAGAGGCAACTGGCCAATGTATAATAAATCAGTAAGATTTATAACCGACTAATACCAGGGGTGTGGAAAAAATCGTACAGTGTACTAGTTAGCATCAGCTGCTAACCTGGCACAACCTGAATAAGTCTCAACTGAGGGGTTGTCTGGCTGTGAGAGATTGTCTTGGCCCATGACTGCTATGAGTGGGAAGAGCCCGGTCCACTGTGAGCAACACTAACCCTAGTGATAAACTGGCTGAGCATGAGTTGGGCAGCAAGGCAGAACAAGTCAGTAAGCAGCAGTCATCCAGTTTGTACTCAGGTTACTTCCCTGGTTTCCCTCAGTGACAGACTGTGACCCGGAAGTGAAAATCAAATGAACCCAGTCCTCTCCTCATCTAAGTCCACTTCTGAGACTGAATCATGGCAACAGGAAGGAAGACAACCCAGGAGTGCGTCAGACACTTTCTTAAAGACCATCTTACATCAGAAGCTCCACAAGTCTCCTGCACACTCCTGCATCGATGACTGCCTGGATTTTATCATTGGGTCCATCTGACAGATACGAGAGGGCCCAGCAGGCATCAGCCAGTACATCAGTGTCGCTGACAAACAGCAACCAAGAAAGGACATTCAGACAGGGAGAAACCTGTGGGGAGAAAAAAAAGAGGATTACAACTTCTGGAGTGAGATAAGACTCTCAAGAAGCCTATCAGACAGATGCTGGGTGAGTTATGGAGTAGTTTATACTTCTAGTTAGGAACTCCTAAGTGTCTGAAGGACATTTCTATCTCTGGCAATGTGGTCAGTAGATACTCAGTTTATTAAACTGAGGTAGTCAGAACACAAGAAAAATTACTTCAGGAAGAAAATTCGTATGCATTTATCCTTAATACACACAACAAGGAGGTAAAGGAACTTCCACAAATACTACAGCTGAGAACTTCTGTTGCACAACTTTGTTATCTACGAAAACTGCTACAGCCCTAAAAAGTAATATAGAGCTTCATAGTGCACTGAGAAATTACCCTAAATTAAAACAAAAACAAACTACCAGAAGCATTTTCTCTACAAACCAATACATTTTCTAACATTCTAAATTTTACCAAAAATTACCTTAGCCAGGTGGTGATGGCTCATGCCATCCCAACACTTAGGAAGCAGAGGGAAGCAGACTTCTGTGAGTTCAAGGACAGCCTGGTCTACAGACCAAGTTCTAGGACAGCCAAAGCTACAAGAGAAACCCTGTCTTGAAAAACAAAACAAAGCCGGGCAGTGGTGGCGCACACCCTCAATCCCAGCACTTGGGAGGCAGAGGCAGGCGGATTTCTGAGTTTGAGGCCAGCCTGGTCTACAGAATGAGTTCCAGGACAGCCAGGGCTACACAGAGAAACCCTGTCTCGAAAAACCAAAAAGAAAAAGAAAAGAAAAACAAAAAAAACAAAGCAAACAAAACCTTTTGCTGTAAACATTACTATTTAAGAGCATTTTTCCCTAATAATTTCCCAAAAGCACAGTGTTTACCTTAGCAAATTCTGGAGGTGGGCTCTTCCCTCTGCAGAGATTAGATAAAGCCCATACTGCGTTCCGGGTCATGGTCAAGCGGTTTTGCTTTGAAAATAACCTACAAGTATAATGGTTCCATGGTAAGTTTTAAGATACTAATTCTCTATAAAGGAAATACTACTGCTGATAAAGGATGTCTCTATCTTTTCTCCAGAACAATAAAGATTTAATTCCTTTCCTACATTATTCATTCTCTGAGAGAAACTTCACTAATTTTAATACACTATTTGAGAATTTCAGTAAGAGACATCACTCTAACAATATAACAAGACAGGTGAAATCAAAGTAACACTAGGATATCCAAAATGAAATCCCTAGATGTGATACTTCTCATATATTCATTACTCAAAAAAAAAAAAAAAAAAAAAAAAAAAGACACTTACTGCAGAAGAGGAGGGAGGATATTGCAGTCTAAGACATAGTCCCTGCACATGGTACTATCTCCAGCAATGTTCCCAAGAGCCCAGACTGCCTGTAAAAGAATCATTCATAAAGTTGCATACTTTCATTCCCTCACAATTCTTTAAAAGAGATGCCAGTAACATTTTACAAAGTCATATAATAGCTCACCAATATTTTATATAAAGATTATTATTAACTCTAAAAACCGCTCATCAGGGAGTCAACCCAATTCCAGGATTAGAGTTAGAAAATATGTGACTGTGTGGAACGAGCAAAAGGAACCGTTTTCCATGCTAGGAACTGAACTCAGGACTTCACACAGGCTCAACAACTGCTCCCCCACTAAGCTACACCACTAGTCTGGAGGTGATTATTTTAAAGGATCCTATCCTCGCTCATAAGCAATATTTATAGTCCTTTGCAGAGGACAAGAATTTAAATGGCTTTCTTGGTAGATTAAAAATGTACTTAAGGTTGCTTTTAATAGAAACTCTAAGCACGTAACCAAAATAAAAATACAGACGTTTATTAAACTTGTGAAGGTTTAATAAACAATGGTCTCATAGGTGTACATGCCATACCGACACTTTTGGGGGGAAGACAGCTAAAAGCTCCAAGAATCCCATGGTTGGAAGGGAAATGCTAGAGGATTTCTTTCTCCTATTTAAACAAGCTATGAATCACTGTGCTGGCGTCATCTACATGAAGCTGGGTATGACTATGAGAGTGTGAGCTCTCTTGTGTGTGGTACTGCTGAGGTCTTACCTGCTCCTGGACATCTTCAAACTCTGAGCTAAGCAACTCGATGAAGATAGGCACGGCTCCTGCCTGAATCACATTCCGGGTCTGAAGAGAGTTTCCTGAAGCAATATTTGTCAGGACCCAAGCTGATTCAAACTACAAAGACAAAAGTAAGTTGCATTATTTTTTAAAATTTAAGTTATTTACATAAAGCAATACAATATTTTGGACATAAAAAAAAGTCTGGAATCAGACTGGGACTATTACTGGCATAATGTAAATACCATGCTCATTTAAAATAATTTCCAGAATACCTCAGTCTATAAAGAAATATTCAGAGGTATCTAAAATTTCAGACCAAAGTATAGTTACCATGAAACCACAGAAAAATAATGTGTTTTATAAGTTGATAGAAATGGTCTCTAATGAAAAGAAACAAAATGACAAATAAAATACTTCAATACAGTTAACATACCATTTCATTAATTAAAGAATTAAAAAGGAATAAATGCATTAATATACGTATTATACACATAATCTCTGGACAGTCCCAAGAAACCATTGATAAGTTTACATAGACAGGCCTAGTTGATTGGGAAATGGCCTGGAGCTCTCTATGTAGACCACACTAGCCTTGAAATCAAGAGGTCTGCCTGCATCTGCCTCCCAAGTGCTAGGATTAAAGACAAGTACCACTGTGCCCAGCTAAAGATAAGTTTCTTATAAGAAAAAGGGAAAGGGGGATGAGGAGGAAGATGAAGAAAGAGGTGGTGGCAAAGTTGAACAGAGTTGAAAATTCGATCTAGTATTACAGTATTGGTAAATAGAAATGAAGTCATTGCCAACAACAATTACAGCATATTACCAATTTTAGAGATCCCTAATTTTCTCTTTAGCTTAACATTAAGAAATCCAAAACTGACCCCTGAATAAGGTTAATTCCTTCTACCATTCTCTATTCTTTAATAAATAGTGTATGTAGTAGAAAAAAAGTATCACATTTCTATTTAGAGGTATAACTGAATGAAAAAATCAATTACATGTCATCAAAAATATACTTGTGGATATTTTCTAAGGTTTATATCAGGTAAAAGGCAACTGTCACAGGGAAAATTAAGCTGTCAATCATTGGATGTAGCAGAACAAATCCATGTGGCTATAGTAAATGTACAGCAAAAGAAACAAGATAAAAGTGAGAGAAACCTATGTGTTCTTTCTTGTCCCTTGCTTTAGTTTGCTTATTTTTAAGAGTAATGTGATCAGTAAAGGGTTACATTTATGTATGATGATCTGATTTGGTCTATAGTTGGGAAACTGTCTCCAGAACAAAAGGGCAGTCAAAGACACTCTGAAAGCAGAAATGCTTGGCCAGTACTATATGACTTACATACATGCAACTACATCAATAAAGACAGGAGGAGGGGAATAAAAAAATTAAAGCTGAAAGATCATGGGGATAAAAAGCACTTCATATATTTATCTCTAGTTAAATTATTAGTTGAAGATATGTTCAAACTATTTTCAATCTCTCTGAAACATATACATAAAAATATTTCATTTGCTTTTAGTTCTACTACCTAGGAAAAGTTCAAACAGCATACACATTATTTATCCTATAGAGGAAAGGTTGCCTAAAATGTAGTTTATGTAACTCACTATTTAAAACTGATTGGTTAGGGGCTGGAGAGATGGCTCAGTGGTTAGGAGCACTGGCTGCTCTTCCAGAGGTCCTGAGTTCAATCCCCAGAAACATGTAGCTCACAGCCATCTATAAAGAGACCTGGCACCCTGCCCTCTTCTGGTGTGCAGACATACATGCATACAGAACATTGTATACTTAATAAATCTTTAAAACTAATTGGTTAAAACACAAGGCAAATGAAAAGAAAGCAGCAGACTGTCCTATCAGAAGGCAAGTACAAAGTTCAAAAAATAAGGGCTGGAGAGATGGCTCAGCAGTTTAGAGCATTGACTGCTCTTCCAGAGGTCCTGAGTTCAATTCCCAGCAACCACATGGTGGTTCACAACCATCTGTAATGGGATCAGATGCCCTCTTCTGGTGTGTCTGAAGAGATCAACAGTGTACTCACATGCATAAATAAATATATTTTTTTAAAAAGTTCAAAAAATAATTACCAGTTACTATAGAGTTCAAGTCAAAAGAAGTTGAAAACTGATGAGAGGTGATCTGGAAAGAGTAGTCCTATCTGGATACTACAAATCTAAGAGAAAAACCATTGCAGTCAGATTTTGATGAAAATCACACTAATAATACCCTGATAACATAAAGAGCATGTTAAAGAGTTATCGGTAGGGAAAAAAAATCAATTTGAACATAAACTGCTGCCAGGTTGATACTGCTGGCTGAGTTTAACATCAAAGGTCTCTGGGAAAAATAAGAATCAAAAACCTACTCAGAAAAATAAAACAGAAAAACAGAACTGCAATGATGATTAGAAAAATGAAAAAGTGATCAAGAGCTGAACATGAATGGTAAGCAAGCTTCTGAAAGAGCTAATGTGCCATAGTTACGATTATACTCACTACATAATCATAACCATAATGGTAGCCATCTCTGAATGCAAACATCATTCCAGGATGGAAATGTAAAAGTAGTTTTGGTATTTATTGCATGTGTGTAGGACAGATGAAATGAGAAAGACAGAACTCACTTCAGGAATGGAGGCCTGCTAATGTCAGCCACTAGCAAATGTGTTTAATATGTAGGTAATTTTTTTTTTTAAAACTTGGATGAGAGTTACCTAGATGTCATTTCCTCAGTTTGTATTACAAGCTCCGTTTCACTAAGATAGGAAGCTTTGTTTTTTAATATTTCAGCCTTGAATGCTGGATTAGAAAGCAACCAGAAAGAGGTCGTTAAACAGAAAATCTCAGAACTAATGGTGACTACAAATACAGAAAGATATAAGAGAAAGAAACAATGACTACTTAAGTACTTGTATTAACTCAAGAGAAAAATAACCTGAAAAATGAAAGGGAGTATCTAAGAAATGTTATCACTAAAAGTAACGTAACATGGGCAATATTATTACAGCCTTAGCTTTCTCTGTTGTCCTATACTGATGTATTCTTAGCAGTCCAAAAACTGCACCACAGAAAACAGCCTATTGCATAACTACAATTGCTTATAAATTATGACCCGCTGATGTTTTGCACAGGAACTTGCTAAATAAGAACTGATTGCTACAGCTGTAATCTGTGTTCTTCACTTTGTGTTTTTCTCTCTGTCCTCTTTCTGAGTCTCTACCTTCTGGTGCTCAGTTCCTTTAATAATAAGGAAAATGAGAATCCAAAGCTGAAGTACTTCTGACCTCCTATCAAGTTTCCCACTCCAGGTTGAGGTACGCCTGGCTCCCTTTCTCCATTTGGATCAGGACTCTGTTGCTGGCCACTTTGCCGGTTCCACTCTGGTTCCTAGCAAATGCCAGGCTCACCTGGAGAGCAAGTGAAAAGAAAGGCTCACATCAGAAAAATAAACCCAGGTTATCAAACTCTGCAGAGAAGAGCACCTGAGGTATCTGAGCAACCCTCCAGGAAAGGTAGAGATCAGTGAAGATGGGAAGGGAAGAGGGTGAAGTTTACTGCAGTTTATCATACTAAGTTTCCAGAGGGGACAAGAAAGTCAAGAAAGGGAAAAAACTAAGCAAACTTCATTCAAATTTGCAACTTTTGGAGGAGTGCCATCTAATGTTTAGAAGCAGGAAACACAGTGTCTCAGCACTGCAGAAGATAGTATAAAGATGCTGGGCCTGAACTCAAACAAGTGGGCCCACAGAACATCTCAGAGAGCAGACTAGTCTCACACCAAAGGTTAGAGGGAATCACTAAGCTTGACCATACTCTTAAGCTAAGTAACTGCTTAATTCCAAAATCTTAGATTCTACCCAAATTCACTTCCAGTTTGAATGGCAAGAGAGTATCTGGGTAGTGATGTCCAAACAGAGGTATTTTTAGCTTACTTATTTGAGATACTCTACTGGTTTGAGTAGACAAAATGGTAGAAGTTCACTAAAACTCAGTTCTTTAGCTACAGGATGAAAAAAAATTAAACTTAGCCCTGGGATTTATTATTGAATCATCCAATTTCCTTTGTGCCATGTACTACCAGTCTCTTTCTGAAAGAGAAATGGTAAAAATCTTATCAAAAAACACTACTCACATCTCCAGAAAACAGGCAGGTATAAATACACTATCATTTACATGTAGTGCTCTCCCCAAGCCACAAAGCTTTCCAGAACACATCTATTTATTTGAAGCCATAGCAGAGCAAGTATGTCTCCAACATACTTCAATTTCGTACTGCTTTAGAGCTGATGGGTGTTACCCAGTACTCACTAGAGAGAGAATAGTATGCTGTGCTTCACATGCAGAAGGAAAGCTGGAGACGACAACCACAAACACTAGACTGGTTACTTCTCAGAGTTAAGGCAAAAATGTATAAAGTGGTCACTTGAGAGGAATCATTTTTCAGTCTTTGATCTCAATTACTAGTCTGGACAAGGGTGGAATCTAGAAATTTAGATAAAAGCAAATCAGATCTTTTAAAGATGTTCACCTAAACTCTAACCAATTATGAATCACAAAATGATATAGGACTTTATATGTGTCAGCCAGGAAAGGAAACTGTATAAATATACTATACTGCATATAAAGTACAGGAGAATGTAGAAACAGGGAGATTTGTTTCTCAAGGCTTATCATTTTAAGTCTAGAAGATTCTGCCTTATTTTGTTAGTGTATTAGTAGGCTTCTATAATTATCTAATAAAAACTAAGAACTGCTGATCTGATGGTATGACTGGCACTGTTCAACTACGCTCATCCCCCAGAGACTGGGGAGCAACATCTTTATAATTAACAAAACAGCTGTCTTTTCCCACAAACCATTTCAAATGATAAACTGCAGCAAACTCCTCTTTTGATCCCTAGTTCTCTTGGCAGGTTGCTTAGGGGCTCAGGCTCTGTTCTCTGCAGTGTTGGTTGTCTGGATTTCCTTTTTTCTGAGAAAATCTCTCTTTCCTTGCTCTCAGTGTAAACATGATTTTTCAACTGTCTGGCAATTCTGGACTTAAATGGAGACCAGAATTATAATCCAGAAAGCAGCAAGCAAAACAGAATCTTATATTCAAATAAACATAGGGATTGGCAAAGGTCAAACTGGAGAAGAAAAACTGATAGGACAGAGAAGTACTCTACCTTTTCTGGATTTCTTCCTTCTCCTCTAGAAGAAATTCACCACTGTAATAAAGATGTAAAATACAGAGAAAGATGGAGCAGAAAGAGAGAAAGTATCAAGACAAAGCATTAAGACTCAAGAGTCATCTGCAATGGCCTAGCCAATAGGAGCCTGGGAAATAGAATGTCATTTATAAAATGCCTCAATCATGAGTAGACAAAGGAGGTGGGAATTAACCTTATTGTTGGCAAGTATTTCTCCCATCTTGTGATCTATTTGTGATTTAACCAAATTTTATAGCTGCAGGGTATCTCTAAAAGGTCTGAGCCCTTCTTTGGTGAGAACTTAGGGGTGATAGATATTTATCAATAATTCAGATATTAAAGGAATCCTACACATACCAAGAATGTATAGCTACTGAATAATTAAAATAGTAGCAAAAGTTTAAATTTACTCAGCATAAAGTAGCATTTTTAGAATTCCAGATACTCTAAGACTGCAAACATGACAGTTGGCCCCTTATACTATAAAAATTGTTCAGTCCTAAGATGGTAAGCTCTCTGTACATTATTAGAAAATCAAACATAAAGCAAAAAGTTCTCATGGTAAAGTTTCTGTGTCGGATCTTCTGGTGTAGGAGGAGGGTAAGTTAAGAGCAGGTCTGATTACTGAGTTTCTGGGCCAGTCCATGTTATGTTTACCATCTTGAGAAGGCTAACAAGTAGTGTGTCTCTTGTCTCTGTCTCTCAAAACACAGCTTGCATAGGCTCCTACTGCTAAAATTCAAATAAAATACAAATTCTGTGAGTATTAACTAGGACCTACATAGTAACAAACTTATGCAAGCAGTTTATAAGGTAATTATCACCAATACCACTTTTAAACAAACAAGTCTTCATATAGATTAAAATAAGTAACTCAGACAAAATGTTTTCTAAAACAAAGTTCTACAACAAGAAATGAAAATATCCGCACCTGCAGTGTACAATTTTCTTTTCGTTTGAGGAACTCCACAAACCTGGCCACTACTCCTGGTGTGTTGATGACTTCGTCAATAGGAGGATTAGGTTCTGTTTCCCCATAAAATAAAAGAAATCTCAATGTAATAACTTTATAAATCAAAATTAGTCATAATACCCCCTCCTGTTCATTCCCTGACCAACTCTCATATTAAAATCTATCCCCAAAAGAAAGATTAAAATTGAGTTTGGTCACTTTAAAAGTAGTGTGGCTTGAAAGATATCACAAAAATATAAGCTTTAATCATGAGAATAAAGGAAGGGAACAATTCTTTGTTTAGTTTTTTAAGTATAAGTGAAATCTCTCCTGTGTGCACCCTCAGTACTGGATCTTGCATGCTAAGCAAATAATTCTTGTCACTGAGACATATCACCAGGTCCCAAGAATTCTTAAAATTAATGCCTTTACTATTGTGATTGTGATTCTCTTTTTTTTCTTTCTTTCTTTTTTTGGTGTTTTTTTTTTTTGTGTGTGTGTGGTTTTTTTTGTTTGTTTGTTTGTTTGTTTTTGGTTTTTCGAGACAGGGTTTCTCTGTGTAGTCCTGGCTGTCCTGGAACTCACTCTGTAGACCAGGCTGGCCTCGAACTCAGAAATCCGCCTGCCTCTGCCTCCCAAGTGCTGGGATTAAAGGCATGCGCCACCACTGCCCAGCTACTATTGTGATTCTCAACCTTTCTAATGCTGTGACCCTTTAATACAGTTCTTCATGTTGTGATAAACTTCAACCATAAAATTATTTCATTGCTACTTCATAGCTGAAGTTTGCTACTGCTATGACTCCTAGTGCAAACATCTGATACCCAGTAGTTTTATCTGATATGCAGCCCTGTGAAGGGGGTCATTCCAACCTACAGGTTGAGAAGCTTTTGTGTCCAAAGACAACTACTACTATCCAACAGCAACAACTATTATCAGTATTCTGATATACTTTCCTTAAAGTAGCAAAGTATAGGAGGTAGGAGGTTTCAATCTCTGCCCTGAGAACTTGGATGACAAGATTCCTAATGCACTTTATCACATTATTTCACATTTCTCACTAACAAGAAAGTGCCAGCAAGAATTCACTAACACTCATTTTGATATATGACAATGAATATAAGTTGTCATTTAATAAATACTTATTAGGTGAACAGATGGGAAATATCAGATTTTTATCTGTAGTAGTAATGCCAGAAAACATAGTTAGAGCAGAACCGCCTAGGGAGCCCTTTAGCCAGCCTTACTGTAAAGAAAGGCAAACCAGGCATGGTGATCCACACCCATAATCCTAACACTCCAAAAGGGGAGGCAGATCTGGAGTTTAGAGGCAAGTTCCAGGACAGCTTGTATGCTACATTACAGCTCTATTTAATTAGTTTAATGTTGTTTGGAAGAAAGGGGTTTTGGTAATGTGTCCTTTGCTTGGTTCAACAATTTTTTTCAATCACTCAAACATAGCAAACTTGGTAACACTAGAGATATACTAGTTAATATTCTGAATTACAAAAACATTGTATAAAAAAGGAGGAATAAAATAAAAGCAACCGTTTGGTTGGTCGGTTGTCAGTACAGGAGATAAAACCTAGGCCTTGTATGCATCGCAGGCAAGCCATCTACAATTAAGTTACTTCTATGGCCACAACAAATGATTGCTTTTATTTATATTTTAAGATGTGGTCTTACTATGTTACCCAGGTCAGCTTTAAATCCTAAGATTCCTGCCTTAACCTCCTAGAGTGGTAGGCAATTCCACAACCATCTTAACAACTACATAATTTTTGTAACGTATTTTAAATTTACTTATATACTAAATACCACTTGTTTGGTTTTTTTTTGTTTGTTTGTTTTTTAGATTGATTTGATTGATACACATTGGTGTTTTGTTTGGAACAGGAGCTACAGATAGTTGTAAGCTGCCATGTAGGTGCTGAGAATTGAACCTGGGTCCTCTAGAAGAGCAGCAGCAAGTGTTCTTAACCGCCAAGCTACTTCTCCAGCCCTAAATACCACTTCTTATATGTGTGTTAAATTATAATGCTCAATTTTTTAATGCAGTTATCATCTCAAGATATAAATACTTTTAATAACATGATTTTAAACAACCATAATTTAATAGTATGGTTCACTATTTATTATCAACATTTTAATACTGCTCATAATTACTTTTACCTGCCCAGAATAACAAGTACTATATACTATTTCATTCTAATTACACAAAAGGATTTATCCTATTCCATAATAAATCTATACTTAACTTTCAGTGGTAAACTACTAACATTAAAATCAGTAATTACCATTCAAGTAATTTTTTATGAAAAGCAAAGCTTTTGAACTTCAATCAGCATAAGCTATTATTATTATTACTTACTATGAGGTCTTTTACATGACAATTCCCAAATGAAAGTAATGTTCCTTTCTGGCAAGATCCATAAATAAATAAGAAAGGAAGAATTTCTACTTATAAAACATACTTCAAAAGAAAGCACAGAGAAACCCTGTAGAAAAGAGATTATAGACAAGGAATGCTTTACACAAGGATGATATGTATTCCAGACTTACCTTTTGAAAGTAGTTTCCTAAATTTCTGTGTTGCAGAAAGCTGCTGCTCTGGGCTATTCGAGAATATCATATCAGTCATGTCAGAAGTAATGACGCCCCCCTGGATCATAGACAAAGAGCAAATACAACACAATATTAATCTTAGTTCAGTGAAAAGACAACATAAAATGCTATCAAATTAATAACACATTTTCAAAAGTTATACAAGTACATAAAAATCTTTAAATCCAAAATTCCCAGATTCAAGTCCTAATACCCACAAGGCAGCGCACAACCACCTCCAGTTCTCGGGGACTGCCATTTTTCTTCTGGGCTCCCTGAGCACCAGGTACCCAAGTAGTGTACAGACATACAAACAGACAAAACACATGAATAAAGTACAAAAACTTAAAGTTCTTTTTCACGACCTCTAAATCTAAAGCAACTAACTGTTGCACATATCTATTATTGGTCATTTCTATTCTATTCTTTTTATTTATGAGACCAGATGTCATGTATCTCAGGCTGGCCTCAAACTCTCTATTTAGCCAAAGGCAACCTTAAACTTCTTATCTCGCCACCAATTCCTGAGCACTGAACTTTTAAGTGTGGCCACCAGACCCAATTTATGTGGCACTGGGGATTGAACCCAAGGCTTTATAGATAAGCACTCTGATACCTGAGACATCTCATAGCCCCAGCCTAATTAATCACATACCAAACTCTTATCACTACTAGGTAGTTTTCCTAGTTATTTGTTAATATCTGAGCTTCCAGATTAGTATAATCTTCTTGATACCCAATCAACCTGACTTTTTATGTTTATTTTTCCAACAGATGTATAGACATAAAATTGTGCATTTTAATAGGGCAGCATTAAGTATTTCTATAAACGTTCATCACTACTGCTGATGATGGAAATGTTCAACTAACACTTAGTAAAGGAGGTGGTGGTGATCATTCAGAAACCAGATTCTAACCACTACCAAATTCAAAAATGGAGTCTGATTCCCAATTAAACACATGTTTAAGGAACTACTACATATGTCTTCATATATAAAAACTATATACACCTATGTGTACATAATAGTGTTATTATATATAGTAAACAACTATCATTTTCTTCCTTTTTATATATCCTCACTTTAAGATTTATATCATGGTATTTAAGTTACAGGACATCAAGAAAAAGAGTGAACATTACACAAAGATTTTTGCATCCTCTTTTAGGGAGAAGGCTGGTTACATAAAAGCTATACTATTTTAGAAGAAAACATGACTTCCTTATCTTTATTTGAAGCTCCATATGGTTTAAAAAGTATATATATGCCTAATAAATAAGGTGTACATTCTGATAGCTAACTTTGTGTCAACCAGGTTACCTAGACAAATATTAATCTAAATGTTACTCTGAAAGTATAGATGTGATTAACATTTAAATCAAGAATCCGAATAGAACAGATTATGATTGCTTTTCTTAATGTGGGGTGAACTTAATCAGCTATAGTATTTTTAGACTGAAGTTTCCAGGAAGGGAGAGAATTCAGTCTCAGACTACAACAACAAAACTTCTTGAGTTTCCAGCTTGCTGATCTACCCTCCAAACTACTTGGTTGGCAGCTCCCACCATAGAAGCCTTTCCCTCCCTCCCTCCTTCTCCCTTTCCCAGCCCCTCTCCATGGTTCTTTCTCCAATAAACTCTGACTAATACATCTAGAACACTATATTCTGAAGAGGTGGCTAAGAAGTTAAGAGTACATACTGTTCTTGCAGAAAGACCCAAGTTCTGGTCCTAGAACTCACATTGGGACACTAACCTCTAACTACCTCTAACTCCCACTCCAGGAAACCTGATGCTCACTTCTGGCCTCCTTAGATACAAGTACCCACACAGAGAGACATCTTTTAAAAACAACTACACTCACTTAGTATCCCCTTTAGTAGTCGGAAAGACTGCCTGTCTATGTGTCTGTCTGTTTTTCAGTTCTGGCTGGCCTTGGACTCTATAGAACTAGCTTGAACTCAGAGATCAGCCTGCCTGCCCCTCCGGAGTACTGGGATTAAAAGTGTGCACCGAACCTATCTTCTAAAGGCCTGAGAAGATTTATCACAAACTGATTAAAATGATGGCCACAATTTCTGTGTTTGGGGAAAACCCAATTCCTCCTGGCTTAGGCAAACTGTAACATTTCCCACAGAACTCTTACCAACAATCCCTTAATACACTCTCATCAAATTAATGTTTGAGACCACCATTTGTGGAGGTGGGATGCAGCTCATCGGCCGAGCTCTTCCAGAATACACAAGTTCCTAAGTTGATCAATAAGACACAAAATTGTTCCAATTGTTTTCTAATGAAGACTGGGATGAATATAATTATTACTACTCAGTCAGAGATAAATACTATTAGCATTCTGAAATGCTTCCTTAGTTATAGCTATATATGTGTATATATAATACTATATATACACACACACATATATATAATACTATATATACATATATATACATATATGCATATAATATACTCTGTCAAATCTAAAAGGAATCTTCTTTAGCAAACTAGAGAGCTATGTAGTGATATAAAACCAAACAGTGTGTCACATGCCACCATTTGTATAGGAAAAGGGGGAAACATTTGTTTTCTTTCACACAGAGGTACTCATAAAGAATAAATAAGTGAGTATTAGTGACTACCAGGAGGAGAAAATATTTGGTGACAGAAATGGCAAATACTTTAAAAAAAAAAAAAAAGTCATATACAGGGATGGCTCAGTGGCAATGCTGTTTATCTAGCCTGAAAAGGCTGAGTTAAATCTCCAGCACCACAAAGATGTATGCATGTGATTTTATTAAACTATATTAACAGTTCAAAATACAGGGCTGAAGGGATGGTTCAGCAGTTAAGAGCACTTGCCATTCTTGCAGAGAACTTGGGTTCAATTCTTAATACCAACATGGCAGCTCACAACCACCTGTAACTCCAAATCCAAGGAATTCAGTACCTTCTTCCAGCCTCCAGGGGCATCAGGCACACACACACACACACATTAACATACACACAGGCAAAACACTCATGCTCATAAAACAATAAATATATCTTTAAAATACATAGACTTGCCATGCAGTGGTGGTGCAGGCCTTTAATCATAGCACTTGTGAGGCAGAGGCAGATGGAAATTTATGAGTTCGAACCCAGCCTGCTCAACAGAGTAAGTTCTAGGACAGTCAGAGCTACAGAGAGACCCTGTCTCAAAAAAAACAGAAATAAGAAGAAAAAACATATATACCAATTGCTCATTATAAAGGGATTTAATGACATTTTTATAAATGCATAGCATATTTTATAAATTAAAATTATTTAATTAATTATAATGCACAGAAACTCAGCAGATCTTTTATCTTTTATGGAACCCACAAAAAAGTTACAACAAAACTATCTAATACTTCTGATACAGAATCTAGTTTCCCAATGCATGTTGGTTCTACATCACAACTTTGGGGAGGGTGCATATGCATGTGGTGGTCAGGACAAAAGACAGTCAGTTCTCTGACCTTATGAGTCAGAGACTGAACTCAGGCTTGATGGACAGTGCCCTCTGTCACTGAGCCACCTCACTTTCTGTACTTTCTGTACAGCATACACCCTTCACTGTATACATTATCAAGTACAGTGAGATGTTTCAACACATGTTTTACAGTTTTGTTTTTGAAACAGTATCTATGAGGCCAATGAGGGACTGAAACTATCCTCCTTCCTCTGTTTCCCCAGTACTGGGATTATAGACAGACATTACCATGCCCAACTAACTTAGCCTTTCTATTAAACTGGAAAAACAAAAACAAAAAGCAAAAAAACAACATCTCTTACCTTCATCACATATAGACAGACATTACCATGCCCAACTAACTTAGCCTTTCTATTAAACTGGAAAAACAAAAACAAAAAGCAAAAAAACAACATCTCTTACCTTCATCACAATACCACCAAAGAGTTCTTTTTATTATCATACTTACTGGTGCCATCTCCATGTTATTTATCTGGGCCTCATGAAAGCCACCATCGGACATAACTTCTTCTTCTGTTTCTTCTTCTGCTGTAGCAACATTTCTTCTCTTGAATAACTAAAAAGTAAAAGAATGTTAGTCATATAATTTTAACACAAAGAAATTCAACACCCTTTTAGTTCTAAAGCTTTGTGCTGCCTTTAGTGTTTCCTGGTGAGGAAGACTTCAGACTTCTTTCTCTACAATCTTACAATTGACTCAATCAACTACCATACTATCTATGCCAGTATTCAAGAGCATAAAACTTAAGCAAGAGAGACATGATACTGATGACATAAATGTGATGGCAATGATGATGTCAACAACCCACACAGATGAAAACAACTTTGGGGCATATTGAGGTCATTTCCCTCAACACTTGATAAAACAGGCACAAGGCAGTCTTAACAGTTTTTCAGGAAAAAAATGACAGACACTATTAGAATGATTCAATACTTCATTTTAACAACCTTCAAGAATAGATAGGATATTGAGGTTTCTGGAGTTGTTAATCTCTAGGATCAATGACAGCAAAGGATGACTACATGAACAGTATCTTTTAAAGCCTCATTAATTTTCTGAGGCAATCCTTTATACTGTCTAAGTCTTCAAAACCTACTACTAGGTTTATACCACTCATCACAATTTGAACTAGCTACAAACTAACTGTAACAAGCAGCCATCACACTAGACAATCAGCTCAAAAGTTTAGGAATTCAAAGAGAGAAAAACAGTGTTAGATGCAGCTAGAACCTGAAGCTCTACAGAACACACTTCAACATCACTGGTTCAGGTGATGTCAACCACCTACGCAACTTTGGGGAAAGGACTAGGAATAAGTAATTCATAAAACACTTAGAATGGAGCAGGGCACTCAGGAGATAGAAGCATGTAGATCTTTGTGAGTTCAAAGCTAGGCTGGGCAGCCAGAGCTACACAAGGAAACTACCTCCACAAAAATGCTTACAATGCTACCTGATATATCAAATACTCAGAGTTAAGTATTATCCACACTTCAAAATATTAATTGCTTCAGTTCACTAATTTAGAGCTGTATAGTCATTTACAAAAAAAAATAACAATTACAGACTAACTTTCCTTGTATAGTTAATAAAATTTTGCAAAATAAAAAATGTGAGCTTTATGTGATAAGACAGAAAAGTGATAAGAGAGTGAGGCTTTTCTATGGCTGTAACCTCAGAAATAAAACCCTGTTGTGGTGGGTATTAATCCCAGCATTCAGGACACAGAGGTAGGCAGGACTGCTCTATGTAGACAATTCTAGTCCAGCCTGGGCTGCACAAGATACGTAGCAGGGCTTACAAAAAGATAAAGAGAGAAAGAGGGGAGGTAAGGAAAGAAGGAAAGGAAGGAAAGAAGACGCAGGCTCATAAAGCATTACAAACACTCAGAAATTAAGCACATCAGGAAGTTTAAAAATAACGAGAAATTAAGACCATTCTATAAAGTTTGTCATCTGACTTCAAAAATGTGAATTATTTAATTAAGCCTACCATAATGAATAATTAAAAAAAATAACATTTATCATTATAGACTTTAGAATTGGGGGAAGTATTTACAAAGAAAATAAAATACACCAAGAAGTAATAGTAGCATTTGGAAACCAGTCTGAAGGAAAACAGTTTCAACATTTTAAGAGAATCTCTGTTTAAGGGGCTGAGGCAGAAAGACTGACAGGAGTTCAAAGACAGAGTCTACACAGTGACTACCAGGCAGGTCAGAGCTATCAGGCAAGACCCCAGTTTCTACATGACCCCTACTCAAAAATCTACTAAATGACTAACTTCAGCAAAAGGAAGGAGTTTGGGAGTCAAAGGACCCTTTCACGGGGGTCACCTAAGTCCACCAGGAAATAAATATTTACATTATGATTCGTGACAGGAGCAAAATTGCAATTATCAAGTAGCAACAAAATACATGGTTGGGGTCACTATAGCATGAGGACTTGTATTAAAGGGTGGCAACATTAAGACAGTTGAGAACCACTGCCCTAGAAAACACGAGATTAAGGAGACAGCATCATTATAATAAAAAAGGTAAGAAATTCACAGTAAAGAAGTCTGAGTACAATAGCTATACAGCAAGTCCACAAAACAACATTAACTGATCCAAGAGAGAAAAAAAAAAGAACTGGGGAAGAACTTCTCCCACCAAAAAAGAAAAAAAAAAGCCAAAAAATTATCCAAAAAGTTCACAAATACAAAGTTAAACTAAAAAACAAAGCTAAAATTAAAAATTAACAGGACATAGTAATATATGCCTTTAGTCCCAGTATTTGGGGGTAGAGGCTAGCCTAGTCTACACAGCAAGCTCCAGGACAGCCAAAGCTAAATAGTGAGAGCCTGTCTCATATACAAACAAATGAATAACCTAGCTACAGAACAAAACGACTAAATGTTAGAAAGTTAAAGCTAAAAAAGTTTAAAAAAAAAAAAAAAAAAAAAACACGTGGGGGAGTGAGGTTTGTTAGAGAGATTGCCTCAATGGTAAAGAACACTGCTGCTCTTCCAGAGGACCTGGGTTCAATTCTAAGCACCTACCTAGTGGTTCAGGAACATTTCTAATTCTAGTTCCAGGGGATCTAACTGAGCCTCTACTGTCTTCCACAGGTATCAGGGATGTACAGAGTACACAGACATACATAAAAATAAAACACATACATAAAATGCAGAAATAAAGTATTTTTTAAAGGGATGGACAGATGGCTCAGTAGTTAAGAGCATCTGTTGTTCTTGCAGAGGACCAGCCATCCCAAGTTCATAGCTCCCACATGGCGTCTCACAGTTCCTGGATCTGACATCCTCATCTGGCCTCCATGGGTACTGCATGCATGTAGTGTGCATGTATACATACATGCAGAAAAAAATACCCATACACATAACATACAAATAAATAAATCTGTAATTCAGTAAACACAAAATAGGTTCTTTCTGTACAGGAAAATGTTTAGTTTCAACTGTCTGAGAACTAGACAGAGGTCATTTGTACATCCTACCTACACAACAAATACTAATTTCTACTCTACTAATTGATGTAGCCAACACTTTATTCTTGGCAGTACCAAACGCTTGCCGTACATCACTCAGACCTAACTGCTGGCACAAGGCAGTGACTTTTCCAGATAAATGACAAGGCAGCTGTGGGGAAATCAACAGTACTAAATGAATTCCCGTTTTCCTGATCTTTACTATCTTACGAACCAAGCTTGAAGTTTTAGCAGTTTATCCATACAAAACAGAATTTATGAAGTGACAAAGTTAAGATTTCTTGAGGAGAGGGGTCTTTAGTTGGCCTAGAACTCCCTCTAAACTGGCCACCAACTTAAAAATATCCACCGTCAGCCGGGCAGTGGTAGTGCAAGCCTTTAATCCCAGCACTTAGGAGGCAGAGGCAGGCGGATTTCTGAGTTCAAGGCCAGCCTGGTCTACAGAGTGAGTTCCAGAACAGCCAGTGTAAAGAGAGAAACCCTGTCTCAAAAAAACAAAAAACAAAAATCCACCTTCCCCTGCTTCCCAAGTACTGAGATTAAAGGTATACCACTATACTTGGCTCAAAGTTAAGATTTTTTTTTAAGATTTATTTATTTTTATGTCTATGAGTGCACTATCTGCATCTGCATGCCAGAAGAGGGCACCAGATCCCATTATGGATAGTTATGAGCCACCATGTGGTAGCTGGAATTGAACTTTTGGAAGAGCAACCAGTGCCCTTAACCACTGACCCATCTCTCCAGCCCTCAAAGCTAAGATTTTTAAATGAGCAATATTCCAGAAAATTAAAGCCCTAGCACAATTTCAGAGTTTTATACAATAAATAAGGTAAGCTTTCAACTATAACCACAAATACTTTTAGTTAAAAGTATGGTCATATTTTTCAATTTATATACTATGGATGTTGAGCTTCTGCTTTTAGTAGTTAAAAATAAATATAAAAAGCTATGGAAATTTCAGAACAGAACTGAAACATGAATAAGCAATCACAAAAAAAATAAGAATCAGTATGGTGAAAACCTTTTTGACACTGACACAAGGCTACTAAGAAAAAACAAATCTTTACCTACTGAACCAATTGCTATCCTGTTTTGTTTTGAGACAGTCTATAACCTAGGCTGTCCTCAAGCTAGCAACAATGTTCTTGTCTCAGCTTCCCAAGCACTTCAACTATAGGTGTGACCTACCACACATACCAGCTTTGTCCTGAGCATTTTAAAAGTGAGACTAAGTTCTCTATCTTCTAGTACATTTTCATACTTAAAATTATAATGATTAAAGGCATAAAAAGTTGATGAAAATTAAAGTTGATTCTCCGCATGGCAGAGAATCAACTCCCACAAGTTGTCCTCTGACTTCCACATACATCCTTGACCTACCATGTCTACTCCTACCCTGCCACACAAACATCATGCATACACACTAAATAAATCTAATCTTAATAATAACAACAACAACAATAATAATTCTATTACTATTATTCTAAAAGCATTATCCAAAATGTCCTTTTGGATAAAATACACTGAGAAAAGAAAAGGTTGAATTCTTTGAAATTTTACTTCAAAACATTAGGCATTAGAACTGTACAGAGACATGAGGCAGCCACAGCACACTGACGACAGCCACTCAGGTTAAGGTTTGGGTTTATGAGGTTCATAAACCTTCAAACTTTATCTTCAAACTTCACAAACATTTGTAATGAGGCAATGCTCTGTCATGAGAACATGGTAACACGTGCAAATCAGAAGCACAGAGCACTTTCCAAGGTGACTGACAGCTGAGACTGGAGCATCAGGCTTACCTGTTCTTCTCTTTTCTGCTTCCGTAACTGCAGTCCTTCTTCCTCCCTCCTCCTGCGCATCTCATCAGGATTCAGAGATTTGTTCTTGTAACTTTTCAGGCGAAAGTTCTCTTTTCCTGGCGTGGACATGATTTCTAGAAGAAAAGAGAAAACAGATGAGTATTAAGAGTTTTATTATTCAATGAACTCAGCCTTTAACATACATACATACATGCAAACATGTATATTACACACACACACACACACACAGACTCACCAAAAAGGTTATTTTCAATTTTTATTTCATTTGTTTATTTGGAGGAAGGATACCAGCACATTGTATAGAGGTCAATCAGCCTACCAGATAGAGCTTGGATTGCCAGACTCAATGGCAAGCATCTTACCCCCCAGTCTATCTCACAGACCCATTGCATTTCTAATAGCAATACTAAAATATTCAACTTTTTCTATGGCTAACTAATTCCATTGTATATGTCTGTAACAATTATATTTATCTCTCATCCGCTAAAGGACATTTGGGTTATTTCTACCCTTTGGCTAGTATGAATTACACTTCTATAAACATTTATGAAGAAGGTTTTGTGCAGATATATTTTCATTTCTTGTGCATATATAGTTATGAGTGGTCTTGTGGGTCACAGTAATTCTATGTTTTAATCCCTTGAAAAACTGCCAACTGCTTTCTGAGGTGGCCTCATCATTTTATATGCCATCACTTCATGTGAGCTGCAATTTTCTACATCTTAGCTAATAAAACTTCTTTAATCACCCTAGTATGTACAAAGTGGTATCTCATGGTTTTGATTTGTAATCTTCTGGTGACTAATGAAGTGCAGCAGATTTCACAATTACTATCTAAGTATGTATCTCTCAGATCCTTTATTTTTAAATTGGGTTTCTGTCTTTTCATTCTTGAGTTGTAAGAGGTTTTTGTCTGTTTTTTATTCATTATAATCTATAGATAAAACTCTTAAAATCTTAATTTTAGGCTAGCGAGATGGTTCAGTAGTTAAGAGCAGCTGCCACTCTTGCAAAGTTCCTGAGTTTGGTTCCCAGCACCCACACAGTGACTAGTGTCCACAGCTCTGGTCCATCTGAAGCCCTCTTCTGACTTCCAAGGGCACCAAGCACCCATATGGTTGCACAAACATACATGCAGGCAAAATATTCATACACATAAAGTTTTTACAGATTCACTGTAATGAACTCTCTAATTTACTTCTTATTCATGCTTTTGATGTCATATGTAGAAATCCTTAACCTTATGTCCTAACAGTTTTATACAGGTTCTCTCTTATAATAGTCCATTTCATGTTAATGTTTGCACATGATATGCAGTCAAAGTTGAACTTCATTCTTTTGCACGCCTATACAATTTTCCATATGGTATTTGGTGATCTTTTAATGATCTTGGTTGGCACTTGCTATAGAATGCACACTTGTGGCTGTTCAAATTTTGTATAAGAAATCCTAAGTCCCAGTATGAGGTGAGTTCAGTATGATTTGGTCATGATGGCAGACCCTTCAGAAATGAGATTAATTCCTCTATAAAACACACGACCAGTTGTGCACGGCAGTCAAGAAGCATAGGCAGGTAGATCTCTGAGTTGAGGCCAGCCTGGTCTACATATTGAGTTGCAGGAAACCCAGGGCTACAGACACTCTATCTCAAAAAGACGTGAACAGGGTTTACTTGTCCCTTCTGTCAAGTGAAAAGACAACCATCTATGAACCAGGACACAACCTCTTGCCAAAAATTAAATGTGCCAGAACCTTGGCCTTGTCTTTTCTAGCCTCCCAGAACCATGAGAAATGAATTTCTGTTGCTTGTGACGCATACAGCTGCCTGACAGTCCTCTTGCTGATAACTAGTTTGTCATATATATACATATAGTTTAGTTTTATGCCTTTCAATTCTATTCAATTGCTCTTTGAATTATCAATGCCTTATGTAAGTTTTAGAACAAGAAAGTATATGCACTCCTCCTTATGTTCTCTTAAAAGACTACCTTGGCCATTACAATGTCTTGTACTTCTTCCACATCAATTTTCAGAACCAGTCTGTCAAGTTCTACAAATCAGCTCAGATTCTAACAGAACTGTAATGAATGTATAGATCAACTTGGAGAGTATTGCCACCATAACAAGCTAAACATTCCAGTTTATTAAGCAAGTTAAATTTCTATTTATAGTCTTGATTTTTCTAATGGTAATTTTTTTAATCTTTATTTCAGTGTGTGTGTATGTGCCTATTTGTATATATGTACACCATGCCTAGTACCTCTTGGGACACCAGAAGAGGGGGTTGGATGCCCTGGAACTCAAGTTACAGACAGATAATTGTGAGCCACTGTGTAGGAGCTGGGACGCAAACCCAGGTCTTCTACAAGAACAAAAAGTGCTCTGCACTGCTGAGCCATCTCTCCAGCTCCCTATATAATCTTTACACACCATTCTGAGTATAAATTTTAATTTCTTTTGCTAAGCATATTCCTAAGTATTTTTCATTTTTTTTGTCCTAGTGAATCAAATTTTAGTTTTATTTTAGGTTTCCCATCACACGTCTATAGAAATACAACTTATTCTTCTGGGGTTTTGTTTGGTTGGATTGTCTGTTTGCTGGTCTGTTCTTGAGGTAGCCCAAGTTGGCCTCAAACTCCACCTCCTAAAGACTGGGGTCTTAGACATGGATCACCACACCCATTTTCAAATGATTCTTACATATTAACCCAAAATATCCTTCAATAGTGCTGCGCTATTAGTGTTAACAGTATTTCAGTGGACATACAAGAGCATTTCCTGCAGAGCTCACTCTACTTACACTTACTAATCTTGATACCTTTATGTCTTAACTTGTCTGGTTAAAGCTGTCAATACAAAGCTGAACATAAATAGGAAACAGACATTCAAGGCAGCCATTTAAGCAGGACATTACCCTAGAAAGTATTTCTTTAAAAGTTTTTTTTAACTTATGTATATGTGTGTTATTGTGTTTGTGTGAGTATATGTTATGGTTCTTGGGTGCCCACAAAATCCAGACAAGGGCATCAAAACCCCAAGAGCTAGAGTTACAAGTGGTTTTGAGTATTGGGAACTAAACTAAGGTACTCTGAAAGTGCAGGAAGTGCTCTTACGTTTTTAGTGTGAGCTTGGCCTTTAACACTGAGCCATCTCTCCAGCCCAGGAGGTGCTCTTAACCACTAAGCCATCTGCTCTCCACGGGTGTGCACTACTGTGTTGAGAGGCTCCTTCCTATTTTCATGAGTGTTTCTACTGCTGAAGGAATTTGGATTTTTGTCAAGTGCTTTTTCTATGTCTACTGAGATGTAATTTTTGTTTTTATTTTACTAATTTAAACCAATCTTGCATCTCTAGAAAAGAAAATCCCATTTGACTATGATGTGTTAAGTCTTTTTCACTATTGGACTCCATTTGTCCTCTGTTGAGAATTATGCTATGATATTGGCCTGTACTTTTCTTGTGAATACCTTATCTGGGTTTGGTATAAGAGTCTTTATAAAATGAAAGACTTTGTAAAGATTTAGTACTGAGTCTTCAGATGTGTGGTAGAATTAGGAGTTGAAGCCAGCAGGCCTAAGCTTTCCTCTGTGAGAAGCTTATTCTATAGCTCCACACCTTTTATGCTTTCATCTAAGCTCTTATTGTGATACAACTGTTGATCATATTTTTATAACCCTTTTACTATAAGAGTAGCTAGCTAGTAATGTCCCCAACTTTGCTTCAGTTTTGTATACAGTAATCCTCCCCTTTCCTATGGTTTTGCTTTCCCAAGTTTCAGACACCATAATCAACCACAAACTAAATCTAGAAAATTCCAGAAATAAGTAAATCGTAAGTTTTACACTGTTCATCATTCTCATTGTTATTGAAATCTCACACCATCTTACACCATACTGTCAGGTGAGTAAATCATTGCTTTGTCTAGTATACACATGCTATATCCACTACCTACTTGTTGGTAACTAAACATTTTGGTCATCACATCAATTGTTGGTATACTGCAATTCTTCTATGTACGGGTTCAGTTATTACCCAGGTTCAAAACCCATTGAAGGAAAAAGAATGTCTCCTCAAATGGCAAGGGAGGAATGCTGTACTTGATTTACAGTTTGTTTCTTCACTGACCTACTACCTAATAGTTCTGTCCACTACTGAAAGTCCAGTAATGAATTATCCTTACTCTTACAAATTTTTCAGTTATCCTTTCATTTGTGTCACATACACACATACACACCTCTTTACTACAGGCCTAGTAAGACCTTGTCTTTGTCTCCCTAGTGGGGAATGCATGCTACTCTTACAAAGGATCCCAGAACCCATGCCAGATGGATCACAACCACCTCTAACCCCAGCTCCAAAGTATCTGACACCCCTGGCCACCACTGCAGGCATCCACGTTTGTTCACAGACAGACAGATAAAGAGACTCATGTCCCCCCCTAAAAGAAGTCAGACATAGTAGCACAAGCTTGTGATTCCAGAACTTGGGAGGAGGCAAGATCAAGATTTCAAGGCCACCCTCAGCTACATAGCAAGTTCAATAGCATTCTGTGCTACATAAAAGGGCCTGTTCCAAAACAAAATTTTTCCAATTAAATTTCTAAAATCTAAAAATATTTTCACAAAAATTAACTACTTAATCATTCTTTTTCCTAAAGAAAAAAGATGATTTTAGCTGAGGAGAAACCCCTTAAAAGTCCTAAAGACAAAAAAAGTCAGAACTTGCTTATGGGAGAATGTACAATGCATACATTTAAAACCATTAAGCTAAGTCTAGTGGCTCACACCTTTAATCCAACACTCAGAGTAAGATCCAGTACAGACTGGTCTATACAGAGAAACTGTCTCAGGAAACAAAAAAAACATACCTACAATGCCTTTGCCACTGTTTTGATCAACTCTATATTTGTCATAGAATATGCTTTTGCCTCAATTCATTTAATAACAGCTCTATTCTCTGCCAATCTATATCCAAAACTCACTGACTAAAGATGCTATTTTTATTACATTCTAACATTATATATTCCCAGCATGCTAAGTCAGCCTATCGCTCCTGTAAACCTGAAACATATCCTAAATGGGCTAAACATTTAATAGCTACAATACCAATAATGGGATACCACAAAATATATTTTTTAATGCATATTGATGTTTTATCTGCATTTATGTCTGTATATCATATGCCTGCTTGGTGCTCACAGAGAAAAGAGGGCACTGAATCCCTTGGGACTGCAATTATAGACAGTTGTGAGCCATCATGTAGGTGCTGGGAATTGAATCTTCATGCTCTGCAAGAACAGCCAGTGCTTCTAACTGCTGAGCCATCTCTCCAACCTTCAAATGCAAACACTCTTAATTACATTGTAAGAAAAGACCTACCATCTTATTAGAAAATATGTGACTTTAACATGGAAAACTCAAACTACAAGAAAGCATTACTACATAATCAGAAAGATTTGAGTTACACATAAACCCTAAGAAGCGTAAGGTATATACAGACTTCTAAGGAGTTGTAGGTTCCTAAAAATGGAGTGTATTAAAAGTTTCTTTCAATCCTCTGCTCCCCCAAATGGTTTTACTGGCCAAAGCTGAACACCTGCAAATGCACAAGAAACAAGATGATCAATACTGCCCACCAATCAGGAAGCGTCACAAGATCTTCCAGGTACCTCTGAAGATACAGAAGCTAAAAACTAGGCTGCCAGTACAAAGTCACTGAAATAGCCAGATCGTTTCACCTGTTCTCTGAAGATAGTCAAAGCAAAACTCTCCTAAGCCCTTCAGATGCTCAGAGTAAAGAAACAAAACTAGAAAGCCTGAAACAGCGCTTCAGTGCAAGCTCAATCAACAAGCCACACCCACAAAGCTTCGAATTTGGTTTTGGCACTACACTCTAAAGTGAACAGATGCAAAGTCTCAGTAAAGAAATACAAGAATGGAAACATAGAAATAAGGCAGCAAAAGAAAACGCTAGTATGTGCATACACACACACAAACTATAATCAATATTCTCAAAAAGGGATTGGAGAGTTTGCTCAGTGGTTAAGAGCACTTGCTGCTCTTACAGAAGACCTGACTTTGGTTCCCAGCACACATGTCAGACAATTCACAATTGTAACTCCAGCTTCAGCAGTTCCAACACCCTCTTCTGGCCTCTGAGGGCATTCACACCCATGTGTGCTCACATACACAAACTGGGTTTTTCTTTTTTTTTAAAAAAAAAATCTTAAAGATTAAATACCAAGAACAAAATTAACAGAAACATGACATACATCTTTATCGAGTTTAAGATCAACAGACCATATTAAAATACAATGTCCTCATCTCTGAATGGTGCTACATGCCTGCAATCCCATTCACTGGGAGGAGCAGGGGAAGGCAAAATCAATACCTAGTTTGAGGCCAGTCTAGGCTAAATAATGCCTCAACAACAAATCTTACATTCACAAAGAACTTCAGCAAACCAGAAGGCAAACAAGGAACAGCCAAAAACAAAAGGCACAAATAAAAACAAAACTAAATGGATCAAAAATCTGCTCAAATTCATCAGCTGTAGGCAAGCCTGTAGGGCATTTTCTTAGTGATTGATATGGGAGGGACCAGTCCACTGTGGATGGGGGTCACCCATGGGTTGTTGGTCCTGGGTTCTATAAGAACACAGGCTGAGCAACCCATAAGGAGCAAGCCAGTAAGCAGCACCCCCACCCCCCACCCCATGGCCTCTGCATCACAGTTCCTGTCTCCAGGTTCCAGCCATGCATGAGTTCCTGTCCTTCCTTCAAGCTTAATAAACGCTTTCTTCCTTTTGGTCATGGTGTTTCGTCACTGCAATAGTGACCCTAAT
Source organism: Arvicanthis niloticus (assembly GCF_011762505.2). Lineage (NCBI taxonomy): Eukaryota > Metazoa > Chordata > Mammalia > Rodentia > Muridae > Arvicanthis > Arvicanthis niloticus. The sequence continues at coordinate 22,605,198 of NC_047669.1, read as the reverse complement.
TTGGACAAATGGCAAGTGCTCTTAAAAATCTTTGCAGTGTTTTTACTAAACATATAAAAAAAAAAACCTGCTTTTTTACAGAAAACATGATGATTAATTTTAGAAAACAAAGACTTGGAATATTTTCCTATAGTTCATCCTCAGCAGATAATGACAATGTATTTTCATATTGTACTGTATTAGAAGGCTTGATTTTTAAATTTGCTATGTAAGTTAAAAAGAAAAACTCTTCATCTTGAATCTTGGCTTGGTAGGATCAGGACAGAATTTCCAAGCACTTCTGAAAAAGCTGTCAGCATAATGCTACCATTTTATACTAGGTATTTACATGAATAATAGTCTCAGCACTATTAACTTTAGAATCAAAATATCAATCAACTCTGAAAAATGCTAAAGATGTTCTACACCTTACAACATCAAACATTCAGGCAAGATTTAATACTTCATATAAAAATAAACACACAACCAACTCATACAAATTTGCTTTAGTCTTTAATAAATGGTAAAAGTATATTTATATCAAAGAATTATTTTAAAATAATTTCTGGGACCTGGAGAAATGGCTCAGTGGTTAAGAGCACTCACTAACTGCTCTTCCAGAGGTCCTGAGTTCAACTCTAAGCAACAACATGGTGGCTCACAACCTAATGGGATCTGATGCCCTCTTCTGGTGCATGTGAAGACAGCTATGGTGTACTCATATATATCAAATAAATAAATCTTTAGAAAAATAAATAATTTCTCTGATTTATTATCAGAAAATGCTTGATCTACCTTCCCATTCATAGTATACCTACATACTTTGGCTGCATAAAAATGTCTTGGGCAAAAATGGTCCCTAGCAGAAGAAGTCACACATATGCACCTTGATATACATTTTACAACTGTCAATAGTCACAGCTGAACCACACAGAGTACCATGATTCTACAATGCTACAGGAAGGAAGGAAAGTAGGGCTCAGGAATTCAAGACAGATAATTTAAAGTGTCCTGTATAATCTGGGGTGTCGAAATTGAGATGCAATCAACATTAAAATTCTTACCTAAGGGACAAGAAATACTAACTTTTCCAAACCTCAGAGACAAATTTCCAGTTTAAGGATCCATAGACTGCTTTTTTTAAAAAAGATTTATTTATGTATACATATGGCTGTTTTGTCTGCACAGACACTTGCACACAAGAAGATGATATCAGATCTTCAAGGCTGCAGTAACAGACAGTTGTGAGCCACTACCTGGGTGCTGGGAACTAAACTCAGAACCTCTGGAAGAACAGCCAATGTTCTTAATCACTAAGCCATCTCTCCAGCCCTGGAATGCTCTTTAAAAAAAGAAAAAGCCGTGCAGTGGTGGCGCATGCCTTTAATCCCAGCACTTGGGAGGCAGAGGCAGGCGGATTTCTGAGTTTGAGGCCAGCCTGGTCTACAGAATGAGTTCCAGGACAGCCAGGGTTACACAGAGAAACCCTGTCTCGAAAAACCAAAAAAAAAAAAAAAAAAGAAAAAAGAAAAAAAGAAAAGAAAAAAAAAAGTAGGGGGGAAAGGGCTGATGAAAACATAAGTCAGTTCTTGTCTACCATGTTGGGGTTCCAACATTAAAGAAGAAAATTCAGGTACTGGAAAGACAGCACAAGAATTTGGAACACTGACTGCTCTTCCAGAGGACCTGGGTTCAATTCCCAGCACCTACATCAGGTGGTTCACAACTGTTTGTAACTCTAATTCCAGAGGATGTGACTTCCTCTTCTAGACTCTAGGGGTATCAGATAGTGCACAGGCATGCACTTGGGAGGCAGAGGCAGGTGGATTTCTGAGTTCGAGGCAAGCCTGGTCTACAGAGTGAGTTCCAGGACAGCCAGGGCTCCACAGAGAAACCCTGTCTCGAAAAACAAAACAAAACAAAGAATGTGCTCTTACAGAAGACACAAGTTCAGTTCCCAACATCCATGTACAGCATCTCACAACTGCCTGAGACTTCTTGACAGGAACTGCAAAGTCTCAGGACACTACCACCTGCTCTCATGTGCAAATACCTACAAAGACACACACATAATTAAAAATACAAAGGGTGGGCTGGAGAAATGGCTCAGTGGTAACTGGCTCTTGCAGAGGTCCTGAGTTCAGTTCCCAGCAACCACATGGTAGCTCACAACCATCTGTAATGGAATCTGATGCCCTCTTCTGATGTGTCTTAAGACAGCAGCAGTGTACTCATATACATTAAATAATTTTTTTACAAAAGGACATATCCCAAAGAAATTAATAAAAAAAAAAAAAAAAACAGGGAGAAAAGATGAGGATGACATACAGAGACAACCCAAGACAACAATGTCAACAAACAGATGAAAACCACCAATCCAGGCTGTGTTAAGAGAATAAAGGAACAAGGGTTGTTTTTGGCACATACCCTAGTCCCAACACTTGGAAATGAGAGGCAGAAGAATCTTGAGTTCCCTGGGCTTAACAGAGAGACCACTTCAAAAAGCCAAAAACAAAGGATAATGATTCCAAAAAAGAGCTCAAGAAATGAAGCCACTCTACCCCCAAAAATATATTAACTCCTAAACATCAACTGGTTAGCAGGAAATTATCTCATAGTAGTCTATATGGTTTGGCTATATTTACAGTTGTATTAACAGATCCTATGATAACTACATTGACAAGGGAGGGGCAGTTTAAGTTTAGGTGACGCTGATAATGTAACACCAAGAAATATTTTTCTCTGAGGAACATCAACACTAAAACTATTCTAGCAAGAAATAATCCAGAGCCTGACATGGTTACAGACACCTTTAGTCCCAGCACTTGGAAGACAGAGGCAGGCAAGCGATCTCTGAGTTAGAGGCCAGCCTGGTCTATAAAGTGAGTTCCAGGACAGCCAGGGCTACACCTGTCTCAAAAAAATGAAAAAAGAAAAGGGGGGGGGGGGAGGAACAGGAAGAGGAGGAGGAAGATGAAGAAGAGGAGGAAGAGGAAAAGAAAGGAGGGGAAGGGAGGGGAGCCAGGCATGGTGATGCACATTCTTGATCCCAGTACCTTGATCTCAGGGTGGCAAAGACAAGGTGGATCCAGGTCTGTGACTATGAGGCCAGCCTGATCTACATAGTAAGTTACAGGCAGCTAGGACTACACAGTAAGACCATTAAAGATAATTAATAATAATAACAATAATAATAGCAGCAATAGGGGTTAGGGCTGTAGCTCATGTGCTTCAGCATGCCCAAAGACCTTCATTTAAGCCCCAGAACTAAAAGAAGAAAAAAAAAAAGAAAGAAAAAAAAAAAAGAAAAAAAGGGAGAGGGATGACCCAAAGACTTTCATTTAAGCCCCAGAACTAAAAGGAAAAAAAAAAAAAAAAAAAAAAAAAAAAAGGGATAGGGATGAGAGGAGCAATAAAACAAAAACAACAACAAAAAAAAACATTTATCAATATAGAACCAAGCAACACTTAACAGAAAAAATAGCATGTGAAAGTATAGAGACTGGAACCAGGGTGGTAGTTTTTTCTTGCTACCCTATTTTTAAACTGAGGTAAATTTAATGGTCATAAAATAAGGAACTTAAGACACTCTCTTAACTGTAAATAAGTTCAGCCTCTAGTTTGTTCTGATGTAAAGACTGAACTGCTGATAAAGCCAAGCTTTAATTATTGGTACAAACATTACGATCAGCCTTATGGCTTGAATCTTGGCCCCACCACTTACTATGAAATAGGGCAAGTTACCTAATCAGACAGTAAGACAAATCTTCTCAAAGTGGTTTTCCCAAAGATAATAACTGAAAAACATCTGATGTAGACAGAGTTGACCCAGAATGAATTTTACTACTTTCTGTGAGTCTCTCTATTCCTCAGTTAGAAGCCCTCATTCTGACCCCAAGCTGTCTTGTTGGTCACAAAGCATAAGAGACACATGGACAACTCAGCACATATCCTTATTCGTGCTGGAAAACTATTCCTGATGAGCAAGCAGACTTTATCTTTGTATATGAAGGGCAGCATTATTCTTGTTATATGAAGAGGATTATCCCCATTATTCCCATTCTGGATTATTGCCAGCTCTCAAAAATTATTCCAATTAGTCTACAACATTGGGACAGAATCAGTTTTTTTTTTTTTCAATTTAAGGTCAATTTTGCAGTGTTACTAAGGTCTTCAAAAAAAGACAAAAGGAAACTACAACTCATCAGTCCTCATTTCCACACTTTCAACAGACTACTTCACAATCCTAACACAAGTCCTATCTGTACTGCATCAAGGGAAGAGAGAAATCAGCTCCATTCAGCTGAATGAATTGTTATGGCCAATGTTTTCTTCGATTATTACACCTAAATTCACAAGCCCCACAAAGTACAAAGATAACAAAACAAAAACAAGAGTATTAAGGGATTATTCTTATCAATAAGTCAGTCACTGAACCAATCAAAGGTTTGTGCTGAGGATAACTTTGAGGATAACTTTGAACTCTTGATTTCATATCTCCCTCCCAAATACTGGTGCTAATCCTAGGGACGAAAAGACATAATCCTACTCTCCACTCGTGGGAAAAGGTTAAATGATAAAATAATTGAAAGCAACAGATAACAACAAAATATCTCAGGAAAATGACTGGTATAAAACAATTTATGACATAGTAGAAACTGAAGAAAATTACAAATACTGAACCCATTGAGCCTGCCAGTCAACACAGAAACAATACCGCTTACAAAAAAACCATTAGTCTAATACAAGCAATCCTGCACTTAAGGGAGGGGAAGGGATGAGGCAATGGCTGGAGGGGGTAGTTCAATAATTGAGACTTTGCTGCTCTTCCAGAGGACCCAAATTTGATTCCCAGAATCCATGTAGGAATCCATGTACAATTGCTTGTAATTCCAGCTCCATGGGATCCAACACAACCCTCTTCTAGCAACCTCTACAGGCAACTAACTCCACACATGCAGCATACACTCACATATGCACACATATAATTATTTTTTAAAAAAGAAAGCCAAGGCTGGAAAGATTTCTCAGTGGGTAAGAAGAGCTCTTGCTGGAAAAGGGTAAGGATATGAGTTTCACTCCCCAGCACCCAAACTAAAAAATAAGGGAATGGATGTACATGAGTGTAAACCCAGTATTGTGGAGCAGAGATATGCAGACCTCTGCTCAACTGCCTGCCAGCCAGCTTAGCTGACAAGCTACAAGCTTCAGATTCAATGAGACCCTTTCTCAAGACAGGCAGGCGAGCAAAAGATCAATAGAGGAAGTCCTTCTCCAGCTTCCACATTCACACACATGAGCACAAGAACCTGGACAGTCAGGTGCTTGCAACCCTCATGCAAACACCCCCACATACACAAAAAGAACCTACCACTAACAAAGTTTTTTATTTTATTTTTTCTGTGGTTCCCTTTGGTATGTGTCATTTCTAGATTAAAGTCAAGATGTGTAACACTTCATGAAGACCTCCAAAAAGCACATAATACAAGGACTGGAGACATAATCCAGTGACAGTGCACTAACCTAGTATGTGTAAGACCAGGAAATGGATCCCTGGCACCACAAAAATAAAAACAGCATATTGCCTGGCAGAGTAGGACACACCTATAATGCCAACACTTGAGTTTCAAGACTGCCACAAGTCTACATAAAGAGACCCTATCTCAAATGAAAAATAAAGCATAATGTAAGTGTTTGATTTAAGGTAATATCTTTATTCTCTTAACTCTAAGTTTTGTAGATTTGATTTTGTAGACCTTTTGGGAGGGTTAAGGGTTAACTACAGGCCTCTGGCATGCTACACTCCTGCCTGTTACAGGTTTTGCTTTCTTGTTTTGTGACAGTTAAGTTCCAGGCTGGCCTCAAAACTCAGTATCTTCCTGCCTCTGTCTCTCAAGTGCTAGGATTATAGGAATAAACTACAAGCTCTTACAGTGTATTTTTTATCTGCAAATAATGTTACCCTGGAACTGTAAAATTTCAAGAATTATACTGTCTTCTTCCAGTGGTTTCTGGACTAGAAAGAGCACTTGCTGTTCTAGCAGAAGACAGGTTTGGTTCCTGGTACCCAAACTTAAACCATCTCCAACTCCAGTTTTAGAGGCTCTAACACCCTCTTATGGCCTCTGCAAGCACCAGGCACCATCACGATGCACTTACATACATCAGGCAAACATTAACACACTTAAAAAGTAAGTAAAATATTTATTAAAAACAAGCTATTCTTAAAACTAATATTGTGTTCTTTCATGCTTTCATTTATACTAGAAAAAGCTAATATCTGCTTCAAGTTGCTGTAAATTTGCATTTTTCTTTACTTCTCAGGCCTCCATCTTAAAATTGTGTATCACATAAACAATAATCTGCCAAGGATAAATTATTTCAACAAAAGTATAGAGCTAAACCATTCTCAATTTCCTTTCAAAATTTAGATCTTTCAGCCTTTAAAATGGAGAAAGGAGGTCAGGTGTGACACATCTTTAATTTCAGAATTCCAGAAGTAAGAGGCAGGGGGATCTCTGAGTTCAATGGCAGCCTGGTCTGTATATGAATTCCAGAGCTATGTAATGAGAACCTGTCTATAAGTATATAAATAAATATTGTAAACATCATGCATACAAATCTATACAAACACATGCAAGCTATACAAACAAATCCATATAAACAAACGCAGGCATACTGTTGTTGTACCTGTAACCCCAGCATTTGAGAGGCTGAGGCAGGATTGTTTTGAGTTCAAGACAACCAAGAGCTACGAATACAATGCTAAGCCAGCCATGACTAAATAGTGAAACCTGTCTCAAAAACAAACACAAAGAAAAAGCAACCTACAGGCAAGAAGGTGGGGACTACTACCTACTTAGTCATCTAGGCTGATCGAAATTTTGAGCTGACTGCGTAGTGCACATCTGAAATCCTGCCACCCCGAAGGCCGGGGCAGGACGAGATGCTCAAAGTCAGCCTACCAAACAAAAACCAGTCTCAAAAAAACAAAAAACGAAGAAGTGGAGGAGGAAGGAGATGGTGTTTGAAGGAACTGTTTTAAGAGGGGTGGGGAAAGGTCAGATGATACTGTTAAATATTTCAAAAGCATTTCTCGGTGGCTGATTCTGATAGTAATTTAACCAAACCGAAGTTTAAGCCTTAAAATCAATTCACTTGAAACTTTTCATTGAAAAGTACTCTGGAAACAGCTGCATTCAACCCTCACATTCTTCTTGCCGACGTCCCTGATCCCAATCACTCTCCAGTTTTCTGCTCCCAAAGCGAGCCTCAGCTACGGCTTGGCGGTTTCCCTCGCATCACCGCTCACACAGCCGACCAAGTTGTCATTGCTATAATTACCACACCCCCGTCAGCAGCTCCAGGCCCGCGTAGTTATGACATCTGTAAACTGCAGCCTCCCGTCTCCACCCCCACCTCCCTCCAAACACCGGCCCCGGTGGTAACCTGCCAATTCCCGGATCGGCCCCGCACGCCTCGGCCTCAGCCACCGCACTCCGCGCCGCCCGCCCCCGCCCTCAAGCTAGCGCGGCGCGCAGACTCCGCGCCGCCGCCCGGCGCCCCGCAGTCCCCGACGCCGCTTCCACCGCCGCCCCGCCCCGACCCGACCGGCGTTCCTCACGGCGAGCACCAGCGCTCCCCACCCCCACCCCGCTCCGCTCCGCCGCCGCGCGGCCGTTAGGACCGCCGGGCCCGTGACGCACGGGAGCGACGCGAGGGTCCGGTCCCCGGCGCGCCAGCGCCAGCGCCAGCTCCGGCCGCCGCCCGCGTCCGCCTTCGCCCCGGGGCCTCCCTCGGGTCCACGGAGGGAACCCAGAGCCGCCCGCCGAGGGGGAGGGGCCGCGAGGAGCCCCCACTCACCGGCTCCAGGCCACCGGTCCCGGTGCCACTACGAGGGTGAGACGCTCGCTCTTTGCCCGCCCGCTGCGCCTCTTCTGCGCACAACCTTGACCAGCCGGCGCGCACCACGGCGGCGCTCACCAGGCCTCGCTCTCCGCTGCCGCGCACAGAGCCGCGAGACCCAGCTCAGCCGGCGTGCGCACTGCGCCTGCGTGCGGGGGCCGGCCTGCGCGCCTGCGTGCGCTTCTCCGCCACCCGCCGCAGGGGCTGCCGGGAAGCGGAGTCCCGGAGCGTAGACGCTCTAGGCTTGCACCGGCCAGGGAAAAGGCAGCGGCCAGGGCGTGGGTCTCTGAGGACGAGGTTGGCAGTCAGTAAAGGCGAAGGCATGTAGAAGTTTTGGAAACAAACTTGTCCTTACTAAGCTCTTCCAGAATGGACGGATCCCCCTCACATCACTATAGCTTCCCTCTCACATGGTAGGTACCTCACACCCGAGCATGCTTATTGGATGAATGATGGCATGGTTGGAGGCTGAGGGAGTATTACAAAATACGTCAGTGTCTCACGTTCAAAGAATTCACATGCAGCCCGTTTGCAAGAACCTTCTAGGTATTCTCTTCCGTTCTCACCCATTTTGCCTGTTAATTTATTAGTATCATAAAACATTACATTGATTTTTGAGCCTGGCATAGCGGTAACGCACGCCTGTATTTTCAGCACTAGGAAGTCTGAGGCAGGAGAATGGCGAATTCTAGACCAACATTACTACGTAGAAAGACCCTATCTCAATTACGGCAATTTTCAGCCAAAAAATTATTGCTTTGATCCGAGAAAGCACGCTAAAACAAACTGTTTAGGGAAATGATAGAATTTTTCTTTCTGGGGTGTAGAGTGGTGGCTTCAAAGGAACACTTTAAGACTGCCAAGCAGAGGTCACAGGAAAAGCTCACACACAGGACACGGTTTAACAAGTCAGTTTAAAAGGAATACTGAGGAGCAACGGACATGAATCAATACTGTTATAAATGTAAGACAGGAGGAGAAAAAGGACCATATGGACTAAATCCTAGGTAATGTTAATGCAGTGTTTCTTTCTCTTGGACTGTGTTGGCTTTAGTAAACTTGACACAAACTAGAGTCAGCTGGGAAGAGAGACCCTCAGTTGAAGAATTGCTCCCATCAGATTGGCCTGTAGGCCTGTCGGTGGGGTGTTTTCCTGATTCACCGTTAATGTGAGACTCAGTGTGGGCGGTGCCGCCTATGGGCTGTATAAGATAACAAGCTGAGAGTAAGCCAGGATCTAAATTCCTCCATGATATGTTTCAATTACTCCAGGTTCCTGGCTTCCCTCAAAGATGTACTGTAAGCTGAAATGCCTGCCCCCAAGTTGTTTTGGTTAGTTTTATCATAGCAACAGAAAGCACCTGGAACAACTTTCTTGCTCCTTCAGTCCATCCCTCCCTTTCTTCTCACTTTCTCCCTTCTGCATCACCTTCTCCACTAACGGTGTGTTCATTACATCAAAGCTAAATTTGATCAAAGCAGCTTGGGAAAAAGAAAGCATTTTATCAGAGAGACTTAGGGGCTAGTTTTGTTAATTTGACACAAGCTAGAGTCCTCTGGAAGGAGGGGACCTTAGTTGAGAAAATGCTTCCGGAAGGTCCAGTTGTAAGGCATTTTCTTAATTAGTGATTGATGGGGGAGGGCCCAGCCCATTTGTGGGTGGTACTATCGGTGTGCTGGTGCTTCTGGATTCTATAAGAAAGCAGTCTACATAAGCCACAAGGAGCAAGCTAGTAAACAGCATCCCTCCATGGCCTCTGCACTAACCCTGTTGGAGTTTCCTGTCCTGGCTTCCTTCAATGACTGAATACAGTGTGGAAGTATAAGCCAAATAAACCCTTTCCTCCCCAATTTGCTTTTTCGTCACATTGTTTCATTAGAGCTATAGAAACCCTAAGACAGGTAAGTATGCCTGACCATAACTGGGTTGATGTCTGATCATTATATTCTGCTCAAGACTCATTCAGAGTGGTCCTTGTGGAAACTGGTTATTCCCTAATCCACCCTTACTCCTAAGTGGATACAGCCCTTGAGAATCCTAAGCAAAAGTCACAGGTATCCTCTAGGTCTCTTCTCTTCAGCAGGGCCTCCTCAGCCCAGTGAGACAGACAAAACTCTGCTCAGGGTCTTGGCTGCTACTTTTACAATCCGCAGTTACTAAGGAAGGCTTGGGCAAGTGTTGGGCTCTGTGTCTTGCACTACCTCAGCACCTCTTCATTAAGGTCTTTTGTGGTGCAAGAGTTGATCCAACTCAACCCCAGTAGAACAGCTGCATAATGCCTTTACACAGAAGCATAAAGCCTGCACAGATGTGCACCTGCAGAAATCAGAAGGTACCCGATCTAGAACTGCAACTGCAGACAGTGAACTGCCACATGGTTACTGGGAGACAAACCAAGGTCCTTAGCAAGAGCAGCAAGTGTCCTTAACCACTGAGCCATCTCTCCTGACCCAGGACACTGTGTCTTTACTATCACTAGATGTGATAAGCAGAAGTCTAAGACTCTTCTGACCCTGCCACCACTGTGACCTCTGATTCTGGTGCTGCTCTGTATGATCCCCACCTGTATTAGTCAGGGTTCTCTAGAGTCACAGAACTTAGGATAGTTTCTATATAGTAAGGGGATTTGTTATGATGACTTACAGTCTGTAGTCCAACTCCCCAACAATGGTCAGCTGTGAATGGGAAGTCCAAGGATCTAGTAGTTGCCCAGTCCCACAAGGCTGGTAGATTCCAACAGATGTGCTGGCAAGTAAATATAAGCAGAAGAAGAATCTTCCTTCTTCCAATGTCCTTATGTAGGTCTCCAGCAGAAGGTGTGGCCCAGATTAAAGGTGTGTACCACCACAACTGGATCTGGGGCTTGTTTTGCCCCAGGCTGACCTTGAACTCAGAAATCTTGCCTTAGTCCCTGAGATTCATATCCACTGTGCCTCAAGATCTCCATGCCAAGATCCAGGTCAGAAACTTACATCTCAGCCGGGCAGTGGTGGCGCACGCCTTTAATCCCAGCACTTGGGAGGCAGAGGCAGGCGGATTTCTGAGTTCGAGGCCAGCCTGGTCTGCAGAGTGAGTTCCAGGACAGCCAGGGCTACACAGAGGAAACCCTGTCTCAAAAAACCAAAAAAAAAAAAAAAAACCTTACATCTCCCAGCCTCAAGATCAGGATCACAGGTGAGCCTTCCAATTCTGGATTGTAGTTCATTCCAAATATAAAGTTGACAACCAGGAATAACCATTACACCACCCCTTGAATGTCTATAGGACCCCTTACTTATTCCTAGCCAATAGGCTGAATAAAAGATGATGGAAGGCCTCCTGTGATGACACTTCATTTAGTATTGCTTTGTGTTTATGAAACTAAAAACTCGTGCCGGCCTTAAGCAAGTTGTCATACTGTCATTTGCCTATAGAAGGCCACCTGGTAGGGCCTGCTGATGGCCTCTAGGACCTGAATAGCCTTTAGCTAGCATTCAGTAAGAATCTAAAGCCTGCAATCACATAATCACAAGAAATGAATCCTGCTAATAGCCTGGGTGAGCTTGAAAGCAGAATCTTTCAGACTTGAGCCTTCATTTGAGAAACATGTACTTTATTGCTGCTTGATAGATCCTGAGCAGAGGATCCAGGTAAACTGTGAATACCCTCTGTGAATAGGTTTGATAGGTATGTATGCCCTGCCACCCCTCCCATCCCTCGACTCATGGGGAATGTCGCTATTAGGAGATAATGCCTTGTTGGAGTAGGTGTGGCCTTGTTGGAGGAATTTTAACTGTAGGGGCATGCTCTTAGGTCTCCTATGCTCAGGCTCTACCCACTGAGGAATTCCAGTCTCCTGGTTGCAAGATGTTGAACTCTGCTTCTCCAGGACCCTGTCTGTCTGCCTGCATGCTGCCATGCTTCCTGTCACGATAATGGATTAAACCTCTGAAACTGTAAGCCAGCCCCAATTATATGTTTCCCTCTATAGGAGTTGCTTTGGTCATGGTGTCTCTTCACAGCAATAAAACCCTAAGACACCCTCCCAACCAAAAGAAACTCCAAGATAATAAGTGGGTGTGAAGCCACTATGTTTGTGGTAATTCATTTCACAGAAATCACAAACTAAACTAATGCCCTGAGTATTGCTGGGTTATTTCACCATGTTAGAGCCTACAAGCTACAAGCAGTGTCTAGATTCTTTTCTACTCATGCTTGCTAACATCTGGAACATAATGTGTGTAGACACTGATCTTAACCCAGCTCATCATCTCTTTGTAAACTATTTTTATATGTTACTACTTTTATCATTCTTTTTTTTTTTTTTTTTTTTTTTTTTTTTTTTTTTTTTTTTTGTCTATGAAAATTAAAACCCGGGCTGGTGAGATGGCTCAGTGGTTAAGAGCACTGACTGCTCTTCCGGAGGTCCTGAGTTCAAATCCCAGCAACCATATGGTGGCTCACAACCATCTGTAATGAGATCTGATGCCCTCTTATGGGGTGTCTGAAGACAGCGACAGTGTACTTACATATAATAAATAAATAAATAAGTTTAAAAAAAAAAGAAAGAAAGAAAATTAAAACCCAGCTGACAACATACATACTGATACTGTTTTTAAAACAACTAGAAAACTGCAGGTTGAGAGTAGAAGGTAGCTTAGTCAGGAAAGTAGCAGCCACCAGAGTCTGAGGACCTGAGTTCAATCCCCAGCATCCAAGCAAAAAGCTAGGTATGTTGATTTGGGCTTTTAATCCCAGCTCTGGGGAGATAGAGATAGGAGTATCCCTGGGGCTTGCTGGTCAGCCAGCCTGGCCTAATGGCCTAATCAGTGAGAACTTCCTCTCATAAATAAAACCAAAAACCAGGGTGGATAATTCCTGAGGAACCACACCTAAGGTTGCCCACACAAATGCACATACTTTGGCATGGTGGCACACACCTTTAATCCCAGCACTGGGGGAGATAGAAGCAGAAAGATCTATGGCCTACATAGTAAGAGCCTGTCTCAAAACCTCTGCAAGTTGAGCTGGGAAAAAACCTGCCAACATAAGAGATATAGAAGTAAATAAAAACAATACAAATATGGATTTATGTTATTACTCAAAACATAAATGTAAAAAGACATTTTAATTAATTAATTAAAAGCATGCAATGGCAATGCATGCCTTTAATTCCAGCACTCAGGAGACAGAGGCAGAACTCAGATCTCTGAGTTCCAGGACAGCCTGGTCTACAGAATGAGTTCCAGTACAGCCAGGGCTACTATAGGAGAAATCTTGTCTCAAAAAAAAACAAAAACAAAAAAACAATGACAAATATATATAGAGAGAGAAATTGATTTAGAATTATATAATCTACTGTATTTCTTTTTTGTTACATACATCCTGTTACTAAAAACAAAATAGCCAACAGGCCTAGTTAAAACTGGCAGCTAGTAATAAGTACAGGAATTAAGTAACAGGTATAACAAAAGTGTGGCAATATTTTATAACGCTCCTATCCCTTCGCTTCAGCAACTTATTTTAATTCTCTGTTTAGACTTTGTAGGATATATTGCTCTATATTCTTTTCGAACACTTGTTTTTATGCAGTAGTGCTGGGGAATGAAGCCCAGGGCTTCACACATGCCAGGCCAGTACAACACCAACTAAGCTCAGCCTCTTAGTCTGTACTTTAAAGTATATAAATATAAGAATAGAAGCACAATAAAAGAACTAATTAAGTACATAGTATCTGTATTAAATAATGATGTATTTCTGTCCTGAGAAGGCTGAATATTTTTATTGTTTCCTTTTCCATTAACACTTGCATGAACTGCCTGGAGCCCTCAGTCAGTCTGCCTGCCTTCCCCCACCCCCTCCCCCATCCCCCACCCGTCACCCCCCCACACACACACATAATGGTAAAGCTGAAGAAAGTCAAATAGGAAATTTTGACTTGCAGCTCTGCTTTTTTGATTGCATAGCAGTGGTTCCTATAGTCATTGCAAAGTAATGACACCAAGCTAAGTTTTCTCTCAAACAGTACACAGAGTAATGAAGGTTTCATTTACTGGCAAAGCAGGTTAGAAGCTTCTTTAAAGGCATTCTGATGTATACTGTATGCCACCATAAGTTAAACATCTTTTCTAGGCTAGGATACTGTCAGTGGTAAAGCACTTACCTAGCATACCTAAGGCCATAGGTTCAGTCCCTAGGACCACAAAATAGTAATAATACCCACTATACGTAAAACCTCGTTCCATAAAGAAAATGTTATTAAGCACAGATGTGACCTGAAGTTGCAAAATTGGAGTTAAATTTTAAATAAGTTTGAGTAAAGAAACTTAGGAAGTACATTTTAACTTGCTTGCCTTTTTCTAAGGACTTATTAATATTATATATGTATACACACACACACATACTTACATATATATATAAGTCTCTGTGGCTGTCTTCAGATACAGAAGAGGGCATCAGATCCCATTACAGACGACTGTGAGCTACCATGTGTTTGCTGGGAATTGAACTCAGGACCTCTGGAAGAGCAGTCAGTGCTCCTAACCACTGAACCATCCATCTCTCCAGCCCATCCGTGGACTTTTTTTAAAGTATAGAACTAATCCTATTTCCAAAATATTAATCCTTCCCCACTGTGTTTCACTGTAGTAACAGCTTAGCCCACCCCCTCTGTGTTCCACATGGCTTCTTCACAGCTGACCTATTCTCTCCTCAGCTTGGTACTGTTCAGTCAACATATGCAGGCCGAACTGTCCTAACAACTAGTCATCCTTTGACTGTTCTTTTTTATTACTGTTTGTCTTAGTTAAGGTCTCATTGCTGTGAAGACGTGTGACCAAGGCAACTCTAACAAAGGCAAACATTTAGTTGAACTGGCTTACATTTTCAGAGGCTTAATCTACCATCGTCATGGTGGGAAGCATGGCATCCTGCAGGCAGCTTGGTGCTGGAGGAGCCAAGAGTTCTCTATGTTGATCCAAAGGCAGCCAGAAGAAAGATCCCTTCCACATTGGGCAGAGCTTGAGCATAGGATCTCAAAGCCTGCCCCTATAATGGTACATTTCCTCCCAGGCTACATCTATTCCAACAAGGACATACCCAATAGTGTTAATCTTTGTGGGGCAAGCATTCAAACAGATGAGTCTGTAAGGGCCAAACCTATTCAAACCACACTATTACATTTCTTTTTATTGGAAGAGGGGGCAGGGAGGGTTGTGTGGAAGTCAGACAACTTGCAGTTCTCTCCTTGAACCATGTGAATCCCAGGGATTGAACTCAGGTCATCAGCTTGGTAGCAAGTGACTTTACCTACTGAGCCATCTCAACAACAGCCCCACCCACATTTTTTTTTTTTTAATGTGCTAGAGATTGAACCTACAGCCAGCACAGGAGAGGCAAGCACTCTACCACTGAGTACATCTCTAGCTGAACTGCAATATAGTCTCTTTTGGGGAAAGCCAAGGGTGGGGAAAGCCCATCTGTGTTCTGTAAACAAACTCAGAACTCCTTAAGTAGGAAATCGGAGATTTCTAGATACCTAGAAATGATTGGCTTAGGAGTGAGTATTACAGCCTCTCAATGGTCCACTGTCACGACCCTGTGTACTTCTTACTTTGTGTTGATAGACCTAGCTATGACAGACCCAAAATGGGACCTCACAAGCAAAGGACGAAAATGGAGACCTGTCAAGCCAATAGCGTAGAAGCCAGATTTTAGGACAGCACCATATAATAGAATAAGTATGTTTCTTACAAGGAGAATACAGCTTAAGGTAAGAGTAGAAGGGAATGTTCTTATGAGGAGTTGAAGATTGAACAGTGAGAGGTCAGAGGTTTAGAATTACAGATAACTATGAATGTGGCAGTAGGCAACACACAGATGGTTAAGATCAGCCCCTCTGTTACAAATAGCACCTTACCGTCAAATTCAGGCCCAGTTGGGGTGGAGTCAACTTTTTTGGGGGGGCGGGGGGATTTAGTCTTTATATGAGCTATTCTCTTTGCCTACAGCACTCTCCTAGCTCTGAGCCCCTCTTACCTTCTGGCCTCCATTTGTTTTGAAGCTTCTTCCGAGTCCTTATTGTGCATGTCCTGCTCTGACTTGTAATCTTTAACTATGTATTCATATTTGTTCATGTGTCCATATCTGCCTTTCTGATTATTCAGGATAAAATGTTTTGGAGATATTTGTCTTGCTTAGCATCCAGAAAATAACAGAAGTGATTGTAGTAGCCAATAAATGCCTGATGAGTTACTCCTTAAGCCACATAATGGATGAATGGCATTGGAGTTTTGTTTGTTTGGGTTGGGTTTTTGTTTTTGTTTTTTTGTTTTTTTGTTTTTGTGGGGAGGTGGTTGTTTTGTTTTTCCATGACAGAGTTTCTCTGTGTATTCTTGGCTGTTCTGGAATTTCCTCTGCAGACCAGGCTGGCCTTAAGCTCAGTGATCTCTCCTGCCTCTGCTTCTCAAGTTCGTAGACTAAAAGTGCACCCCACTATACCAGGCATCGAGTGGCACTGTTTGATATGACTAAACTCTTGATGTCCTTTGAGTTTGCATCATTCCATTTCACACATTAATGATTCACAGCCAGGTACTCAAACGAAGTGATTTATTGGATATCCAAAGCACTTTATAAAATTACATAGAAAACCTGAAAGCATCCTGTTGTCCTAGTTTGTGTTATCATTTTAGAAAATAACAGACTTGAAAAAAAAAAATCCTTGTTCTATGTAAAGTATTCTTGCTGTCACCTATAGGAAAGGAGATGAAAGATGTCAAGTAGAAAAAACAGTGGGTAAGTTTTAGCTGGCATCTGCCCAATCAAGCCCAGAGGTAAAGGTGAAGGCACTAAAATGCTAGTGTGTGGTCAGTGCCTTTAGTGACCCTGTCATTCTGAAGAGATAACCTGTTATTCATCATTTTTGTCAGTTATCTCAAACCCTTCTGCTTCTTAAAATTATATAGACATTAAACAGGGCTGCCATTTGAGACCCTTTGCCAGGACTGTGGTAAAGAGACCATTTCTGGTCCAGGTGAGTAGCCCTGCGACCACATCTGATGCTGTGAAAATGTCCTATCCTGTGTACAAGTCCACAAATACCGGGGCATGGCCTGCATGCCACTAAAAACAACAATGGTTTCAGGGTTGGAAACACTGTCAACAACGCTGTCATGAACATCTAAGGCCCCAGGACTCAATGGCGGAGGGATGATATTTGAGAAATTGCCCTGACAGAAGGATCCTGTGAGTACTTCCGCCTCAAACACATAGATTAGCTTGTCTGTGTTAGAGGCTGTCCTGACCTTGTCTGCTAGTTTTGTGAGGCTCTTGGTGAAATATATGCCAGCTCCATAAACTGGGTCTGAAAGAGAAAAAACAAAATACATTCCGGTAGATGATGTCTATCTGGGTGCTAATATGTATCCTCTTTCTAGACACATAATTAATGACCTCCACCCTAAGACTCCCCTGAGACAAGATCACTGATAACATCAACAATAATTTTATGTTAGAACACACAATTAGAATTTACAGAGAAGTAGATGGCTTTCAGAGCAATTTCACATTGATTAGATTAAATTAACCTGTAATTTGGATAATATTTTCATTTAAAGTATAAAAATCTAAGATTTGGAGAAATTATGATTCAAGTCGATATTAACCAGGCAGCAGCAGTAAGGAAATGTGTTTTTCTTAGAACATTGGCAGGCTACACAAGCTACAAATAGGTCTATCTCTACAGCTACTGAGACTATAGTCTTTAAATAGCGTCCAGTAAGAACAGGCGGCATCAAGATAGGAGGATAGTTGAGTCTGAGGCCAGCCTGTGCTAAGAACACAGCATGAAAATCAAAAAGAGAAAGGGGAGTGGGCAAGAAGGTAGTCTTGGGTGTTGCAAGAGAAACAGTGTAAATGTCTTTGGTTTGTTCAAGAGCAACCTTGGTTTAGGAGAACATAGTCCTCATATCCCTTGCAAGGTATCCTAGTCTCTTACTGTGGCCTGGTACAATGCCCCACTAAGTATCCTCCATTGCTTTGAACTAGGTTTATGAAGCCTATTATAATATACCAGGAAAGATAGATTCTGAAATATTAACAACATTCAAGAGCCAGGCATGGTGGTATATGTCTATAATCCTGATGTAGGAGGATTCAGAGTTCTCAGCAAACCAAGACTATATAGAAAGACCTTGTCTCAAATAGCAACATAACAGAAATGAAAATAAACAAACCAAACCCCTCCAGACTAAAAGCCAAATTCTGGGCTTCAAGATGGCCCCTGTTCAGTAGCCCTTCTTCACTGTAGTGGGTCTTAATGCAGCTTAGTGACATGTATTAGCACCACAAGGCCAGGGTTCAGTCCTCAGCAGCAAAAACATCATGTAGAGGGGACATACTAAAGCCTCTGAAGCTCTAGTGTCATTCCTTCTTCCTGTCCCTTCTACACTGAATCGAACACCTGCTTAGGCTCTGGAGCAGCACTGGGAATTAGAAATGCAATTTAAGCTGCATGTGACAATTTGATAATTTTCTAGTATCCATTCTTAAAAAAAAATAAGGAGCCAGGCGTAGTGGTACACATCTTTAATCCCAGCACTTGGGAGGCAGAGGCAGGCAGATCTCTTGTTAGTTCCAGGACAGCCTGGTCTACAAATCAAGTTCCAGGCCAGCCAAGGCTACACAGAGAAACCATGTCTCAAACAACAAAAGGATGAAATCAAATTATTAAAGTATCATTTTAATATCTAATTATCAATATAATAGTTCACTAGGGAGGGGGCTGGAGAGATGGCTCAGAGGTTATAAGCTTGTTTTTCAGAGGGCCCAGGTGCAGTTCCAAGTATCATATGGTGGCTCATAACCATACATATCTCCAGTTCCAGGGGATCCAACATCTTCTGATCTCCACAGGCACCAGCACACTCGTAATGTAATACACATACATCCGTGCAGGAAAAAGATTACTCCACATAAATTAAATCTTGTAAAAAGTTGTATACTTTAAAAAAATGTTCACTAAGGAGATACTTTATGTGTATAGTAGGCTTTGAAATCCAGTATCTGTTTTATTCATATTTACAGTACATTTTGATTCATGTTAGCCACATCTTGTGTTCCACAGCCATTGGTTGCTAGAGGCTGCCACACTGAGCAGTACATGATAAATGGCTATGGTGATGTTTCTGTTCTGAAAACATCACAAAGAGAGCTCCCTAAAACATAAATGCAGAAGAGACAGTGCCAAAACAATAGTAGTCTGAGATTAAAAAATAAATAAAAGTTTCATTGCAAGAATTTCTTTTTGAATATTGCCTCAAGGACAAAAGAGATAAAGCTAAGAACAAAGCCTAATACATATATTCACATATAAAAATATATCCATATATATTAATATATGGATATGGGATGTTTATTCTTAATTCACAAGGAAATCATGGCCTTAAAATTCTAGTGTCCAAGCCCAAGCTGTGGTGGCGCACATCTTTAATCCCAGCACTTGGGAGGCAGAGGCAGGCAGATTTCTGAGTTTGAGGCCAGCATGGTCTACAGAGTGAGTTCCAGGACAGCCAGGGCTACACAGAGAAACCCTGTCACAAAAAAAAAAAAAAAAAAAAAAAAAAAAAATTCTAGTGTCCATAGTTTAGTTGTCTGTGAAGGTTTTTTTCAACAAAAGGCTGAGAACCTAAAGGACTGAGAACATGTTTTTTTCTGTTTTGATTTTAAACTATAAATGACAGGAAAATAAAGCATGATACTTTTTTAGAGCAGTTTGCTCAGTTCAAATATCCTTTCTTCCAGATGGTAGAACCAAAATAATAAGAAAGAGATGTAACTAGTTCTGACCCAGAAACTGTAACCATGCCCCTCCTCAGCCTAACGCACCCTTTTTATCTTCTGACCAAAATCCTAAGCCTATCTGCCCTGATGGGGGCATCTCACTGTCTCTGGAGCTCACTACACCCACTGTGTCTGTCGTGTGAAGCCACAGACTCCCACTGCTCAGTCTGCCTGCTGTCTTGACTTAAAGCTCAGCAAGTATAATGTTCCCTCTATCTCCACCCCTCCAGGCCAATGCACAGACTTTCAGCCTGCTTGCCTGCTCTATTATTTTCTCTGGCTCCAACAAAGTAATCTCTGAGTTCCCTGCCGAGTCCATTTTTTAAATTGTTTTATTGATGTTACCAGGATCCTGCAAAAGGGATTCTGTGTCCCCTTGTGGGATCATGAAGGCATGAACTTGACCTCAAATGAACCCTCCTACTTGCTGAATTTTTCAATTTTTTTGTATGTTTATAGATTTCATTTATTTTCTATGTATCTGTGAGAGTGCTTGTGTATATGTTTGTACACCATCTGTATGTAATGTCCATGGAGGCCAGAAGAGGGCACTGGATCCCTCTGGGACTGAGGTTACAGATGGTTGTGAATCACAATGTTGGTGCTAAGAATTCAACTCTGATCCTGTAGAAGAACAAGTGCTTTTAACTTCTGAGCCATCTCCAGCCCTGCTGGCTGGACTTCTAAAAAAAAATTATAGTTATTCATTTTTATTTTATGTGTGAGTGGTTTTGCCTACATCAGTGTGTGTGCACCAAGTATGTGCTTGGTGCCTGGATAGGTCAGAAGAGGGCATCAAATCCCCTGGAACTGGAGTAACAGATGGTTGAGAATCACCATGTAGGTTCTGGAAATCAAACCTGGGTCCTCAGTAAGAGCAGCAAGTGCTCTGAACCACTGAGCTTGCTGAATCTTTAAAGGAATCATATTGCTGGAGAAACTGTAATCTGGCTACAATAATCTGACCATGTTCTAGCCTGTGAGGCAGCCCAAGGGCAGCAGTCCCGGTCTAGGCAGTAGACCTAGAAAGGGACAAAGGCTACTGAGCAATCCTCTCCAGCAGCACACAGTGTTTGTTCTGTGTTTTCCCTCTCCTGTTTCAAAACAGGCGTTATCACTACACTTCTCTCAATCCATTTCATACCAGTAACTAATAAGTAAGAGGGGGCACTTCATCTGCCAGATTATACATACCTGATTAGTTCACAGGAAATACAGGACAGAAGGGCTAGGCATGATGGTACATGCCTTAAACCTTAGTAACAGTACCAGGGAGGGGAGGCAGCAGGCAGATCTCTGTGAGTTACAAGATAGCCAGGACTACATAGACTACATAGACTCACTCTGTCAGGGCACAAGACACAAGTTTCTTCAAGTCACTTCCTTAAGTAACTAAGTCACTTTAATTTAAATGTAAGCTTCTAACTAAGAAATGAGGAGTTGGTCTTGATAATTTTGTTGAAATGAGAAAGGTAAGGAAGGGACACATCAAGGTGCTCTCTGCAGACAGGATAGCTAGACACAGGAAGGAGGTTAAAACCAGAACCATAGCCAGGCGGTGGTGGCGCACGCCTTTAAACCCAGCACTTGGGAGGCAGTGACAGGCGGATTTCTGAGTTCGAGGCCAGCCTGATCTACAGAGTGAGTTCCAGGACAGCCAGGGCTACACAGAGAAACCCTGTCTCGAAAAACAACACAACAAAAAACAAACAAACAAACAAACAGAACCAACCATAGATCCGGCTGTCCACACTCACATCAAAGTATTGCCCACAAACAAAAGAGTTAAAAGAACAACCATTTCTAAAAGACTTCGCCTCTGAAGTCCGGGAGCAAAAGATCCCTTCCCCGCAGCCATGCACTGATGTCTGCTTGCCTGTGTCCATGTAGGCAGCCCTGAGGACAAGCCCAGAGGACAACCCTGATACCTACCGTAAGATGTCGAGTATAGTCTGTGGAAGCCAACTCTGCACACTGCATTGCAGAACTGATATGGGACCTGCTGAAACAACCTTTGGCTCCCAGATCCCCTTAGCGTCCTCTCTTCCATCATTTTCTTCTTCTCTTGGAAGGCAGCCAGCAGCATCTTATTGTCTATCTGTTCCACCTATAAGCAAAGAAAAGAAGAGAACTGATGCTCTGAAAAATGGCTCCTTAAATTGTTTCCTGCACTGCTTGAAAAATACACGTGCTATGTGGATGGAATGCATGACATTTGCTTTTCAGTTCTCTCCTAATTTGGCTTCTCTCTCTCTTCAAAATCTACCTACCTCTTTTTTCAATAAAGGCATTTAATAACATCAGTTGTTAGGCCTATAGAGCCAGACGTAGAGAGACAGGAGGATCAAAAAGAGATGAAGGACAATCTCAGCTACATAACAAGTATGAAGCTAGCCTGGGCTACATGAAACTCTGTCTGAAAAGAAAGTAATAAAATTCGCAGGCTTGGCAGATGGCTCTGTTAGTTAGTAAAGTTCTGGCTTGAAAGCATGAAGACCTGTGTTCAATCCTCAGACTTTACATTTTAAAAAGCCAAACACGTGACATGTGCTTGGAATGCCGGCATAGGGAAGACACATGTCCCCGGGGCTCTCTGGCTGGCCAAGCTTGCCTAATTAGCAAGTTCCAAGTAAAAGTGAGAGACCCTGTTTTAGTTACTATTGCATTGCTGTGAAGAGACACCATGTCCAAGGCAACTCTTATAAAAACCTGCATTTACCTAGGGCTTGCTTACAGTTTTTGAGGTTTAGTCCATGATCATCATTAAAGGAAACAGCTACGTGCTAGAACAGTAACAGAGAGCAAGACAGACTGGCATAACTTCTGAACCCTCAATGCCCAGCCCCAGTAAACCACCTCCTCCAATAAGGCCACACCTCCAAACCCTTCTGGGAACCAAGCATCCTAATGTATGAGCCTATGGAGGTGGGGGGGGGCATTCTCATTCAAACACCAGAGACACTCTCAAAATCCAAGGCGAGCTGTGGAAGTGAAATGTCCTGAGGCAGAACAATAGCTAAGGTTTTTCTGACTTCCATATGTTAGAGACCTCAAATATAAGTCTTTCCTGGCAGTCTTCTATGAGAAGGAATTCAAATCTTTTTATCTCCCCCACCTCGTAAGACTTTTATGCAAATGAAAACTTTATTTACAAAGGCCAGGCAGCATTCTCAGAGCTTAAGTAATTTAGGCACTGGCACTCCTCTGCCCCCCTTCCCTTCATCTCCTTTTCACGGTTTCTTTTAAAGCTGGCCAAGCCAGAGACTGTGAGGTCAGACCCCTGTCAATGGGGACAGGACACATCTCCACGTGTGTTAGAATATAACCGAGTGAGCTCCCCACCCAGTGTGCTGGCTCTTCTGCGTTCTGAGTGGCACACTCTGCTGATGAGAAGTAGAGTTTTGCCTTGTTGAGACACTTTAACTGGAGAAGCCTCTTTATTCCAACACCGTACACACACCATGAATGCCTGTCCTGCTACATGCACAGATACACTGTGTCATCAGCATGTGCAGCCACTGGTACTGCACATGCAATACAGACCAGCAATACAGACATAGTATATGTCTCCTTAAAGCTAATGGTTTAGTGAGATAAAAGTAGGTAAACAGAGGTAGCAGGGCAGGCTAAACACCGTGTGCTTTGCACGGTAGTGCTCAATGATAGGTAGACACTTGCTCATAAATCTTGAATCTGTGGCTCTGCTGGACGTGACATCATGTCTACCTCCTGATTCCAACTCTACTCTTCAGGCCTGTATTCCCACCCAGTCTTATTCCAGACTCCAGGTGACTGAGCGGCTGAGAGAATTTTTATTTTGGCTAAAGAACCAGTTAACAGCTCAGTAAACCAGAGCCTTCTTTGATTAGATATACCTTCACAACCCACAAGCCACACTTTTCAAACTGTTTCTCTCTGTCCTGAAGTTCCTGAGTTAAAGACACTGGGTATCGGTGAAATGTGTATGATTGTTTCATTTCATCCTGTTCTCCTTGCTGGTCAGTCCCCTGTCCTGAAAAAAAAAAAAAAATGAGTAAGATAAAACCTTGTTTCAATGCTCCATGAACACAGGGGGTAAAAAATGTTAATTATTTTTTTTTTTGTAAGTTTATTTTATGAGAGCTCTATCTGCATATATACCTGCATGCCAGAAGAGGGCATCAGATCCCATTATAGATGGTTGTGAGCCACCATATGGTTGCTGGGATTGACCTCAGAACTTCTAGAAGACCAGCCAGTGCTCTTAACCACTGAGCCATCTCTTCAGCCCCCAAACAAATTCTTGATAGGCAGTAGTGGTACACACCTTTAATCCCAGCAGTTGGGAAGTAGAGGCAGGAGAATATCACAGGATATGCATGCCTGGTATATGCATGCTGGTGAAATAAAGAGTTGAGCCACCTTGAGTTCGAGGCCAGCCTGGTCTACAGAGCAAGTTCCAAGACAGTCAGGGCTACACAGAGAAACCCTGTCTTGGAAAATCAAAAATCAAAATAAATAAATAAGGATCTAAACCTGTAGCAGATTATCCCACTGGGAGCATAAGCTTCGTACGGTTTAGGACATGCCGGAAGAGCCGTCCCAGGCGCTCAGGAGCTGTTTCTGATTAAAACAAACGGAAACCCCTGCTCTCCTTTTGGACCTAAAGGTATCTAAAACAAGACAGAAGCCTGCCACCTCTGCATTTCATATTTGTCTCTTTTACTTCAGGCCTAAGTGCACAGATATGTCTAGTAATAAGGAATACCAGTCTACTTTATCTTAAGGCTGAAGACACCTAATCCTCAATCACCTTGAGACCACCTCCAAGATGAGAACAACAGTCTGTGATGGAGAATCCAGGTTAGCCCCTGCCTTGGACAACTGTTATTAACAACAATTTATGTGACCACCTTGTAAGGCTCTGAGCTGAGGTAATGGTGGGCAGGAAAAGCCTTGATGAGGACTGCTTGCTTTCTCTGCCTACCCTCAAAGTATTCTTTTTTCTTTCAAGATTTATTTTCATGTTATGTGCAGGTGTGTTTTGCCTGCATGTATGTCTGTACAGTGTGTGCATGCAGTACAAGCAGAGACTAGAAGAGGGCATCAGATCCTCTGGAACTGGAGTTATAGATTCTTAGTGACCATGTAAATGTTTGGAACCAAACCCAGGTCCTCCAAAAGGATAGGAGACAGCTCTTAACTGCTGAGCCATGTCACCAGTCCCATAATTCATCCTTTAATTAAACCTAAAACTCACATAAGTAACCAGAAGAAGAAACTGAGGGCTCTGGGAACCCTTTATCCCTTCCTCCTCTTCCTAATGTAAACTACTGAAATCTGCCTCTGCTTTTCACTACTCCTGCTGAGTCCTGGGAAGGGTGACTGAGATAAGTCTCCTGGGGCTACCGGAGCCCTAAAACCCTGGTTCTAGAACTGCAGTGCAGTAAGTCATAGGATCAAATAGAGGGGTGATCAATTTGTTCTTGCTGACCTGAGTCATAAGACTACAGAGATGTGAAGGGGGAGGCATTGATTATGCTTTTCTCCCTACGGTAATGCTATGCTCATGGTAGTTATGCTGCTCATAGGAAACGTGTGTACGTGAGCCAGGTTGCAAAGCAAGAATTAAGAAGACACCCAGGGGGAGAGCTGGCTCAGCAGTCCACAGCACTTGCTCTTGCAGAGGACCTAGGTTCCTGGGTTTGATTCCCAGAACTTAGGTCAAGTTCCAAAGGATGTGACACCCTCTTCTGGCCTTCATGGGCACTGCATGCACGTGGCACATAGGCCTTGCATGTGTACCATGCACAGAAAGCACCCATACACATAAAAAACATTAAAAATTAAGAAAGCATGGGAGACAACAAAACATTCATACAATGTTTCAGTTTCCAGACCCTTCACTTCTTTTTTTTTTTTTTTTTTTTTTTTTCAAGACAGGGTTTCTCTGTGTAGCCCTGGCTGTCCTGGAACTCACTCTGTAGACCAGGCTGGCCTCGAACTCAGAAATCTGCCTGCCTCTGCCTCCTAAGTGCTGAGATTAAAGGTGTGCGCCATCACTTCCCGGCTCCGTTCACTTCTCTACCTCCTCTTTATCAAACCAACACAGAAATGGTCAACACAGTTTTAGAATTGAGGAAGGAGAAATTCAGAAAAGTTAGGCAACTTGCCCAACACAACTAAGTAGGTAAGATTAGAAAGTTGGCTTTCCTTTGTGTCTTCTACAAGGAGACATGACGTATGTCACCTGTGGTTTGAGCAGGAGCAGAATTCAGAGCTGAAGAATGTATGTATGGTGCCCCCTGCTTCCTCCCTCCGTTCCTTGTTTTCCTCCCTTTGCTTCTTTCTCTTCTCTCTCCCCTTCTTTCCCCTCTCCTTCAATTTTGAAATTCAGTGTTTTTGTTCAAGGAAGCTCTCTATTTGACTGAACACACAGGTAGATAAACAAAAACGATGGTAGGGGTGGGGATATCTTGCTTTATCCCTGTAAATTTTCAGTTTGACTTAAGAACAAGCATAGTAAAATAGCCTAAGCCCAAGCCTGGTGCCTAGTCAAAGGGACTTTAATATCATGCAATGCAGGTGATAAATTCAAAGTAACTCCACAGAGGTCTAAGTTGTAAATCTAAGAAAACAAGAGGCACAAAAGCAGAGGCAATCCAGAGCCTCAGACCTCAAAGGAAGAGACTGTACATTACATATTTATAGAGCATGAGATTAGCTTGCAGGTCTCTGGAATTCAACAAATACTAACCAAACTCCTGCTGCATACCAGGCTCTACACGGGTTGGGCACGGGAGACACAAAGATCCACAAGCTTCTACTGTCAGAAGTGATCATCAGAAATGATAAAGCAGCCTGAAAGGAGGTTCTGCTGAGAGGCCAGACTGACTCCTGACAGGCTTCAAACTGGCAGATCAAGAGATGAGGCCAAAATCTGTTTTTAAGAACTGGGCAATTCTAGGCAAGTCCTGCCCTCAGAAGCTGCCCTGCCACCTGGCCAGAAGCAAGGACAATGGGTCAGCACCAGTTTCCAGACCTCCCCAGCAAGTTTCCAGCCTCCACACCCCATAATGGACTGTCCCTAGAGATCGAATAAGAGAGGCAGGTGGATTTCTGAGTTCGAGGACAGCCTGGTCTACAGAGTGAGTTCCAGGACAGCCAGGGCTACAGAGAAACCCTGTCTCAAAAAACCAAAAAAAAAAAAGAGAGAGAGAGAGAGAGAGAGAGAGAGAGAGAGAGAGAGAGAGAGAGAGAGAGAGAGAGAGAGATCGAGTAAGATATAGGTCACCTACCCCGGAATCCCCTAATGTGCCTTAAATCAGGCCTGTGAGCTCTCTATCTTGGTAATGGGAGACTCCAGCATGCTAGACTTCTGCAGAATAAAACACTCTTGCATTTACATACTATTTGAGTCTGGGGTATCATTCTTCTTCGTGAATCATGGACCCTTACACTGCCTTGTGCCAATTTTTGTTTAAATTTTCTGATATATAGTTGATATCCCATAGAATGAAAGAGTATCAAAATTATCCTCTCTTAATAACACAAACTTTGACCTAAAAGACGTACATTTGAACCTCTGAAATGCTCCTGTGAAGCAACATGCCTAGTCTTCTCTCAAAAGTGCCACCTTGCCGGGCGGTGGTGGCACACGCCTTTAATCCCAGCACTTAGGAGGCAGAGGCAGGCGGATTTCTGAGTTCGAGGCCAGCCTGGTCTACAGAGTGAGCTCCAGGACAGCCAGGGCTATACAGAGAAACCCTGTCTCGAAGAAAGAAAAAAAAAAAAGTGCCATCTTGCAGGAGAACATGAGACTTCCATGACTCTACACTGTTAATCCTGGACCTCCTGAGATAACACTGGTATCAGTTAAATATCCAAGTTCATTTGGCATCAAAAACAAAATGAAAAACATCATCTTAGTTCTTATGTGTATGCCTGGTAGCAGCAGGGGCAAGAAGAAGGAGCAGACGCTCTGGAACTGAAGTTAAAAGGTGGCTGTGAGATGCCATGTGGGTACTGGGAACAAAAACCAGGTCCTCTGTAAAATCAACAGGTGCTTCAACTGCCATTTCTCCAGCCTCTGGTTTCAGTGCTTAAGAAGGGGCCTCATGTAGGCCAGCCTGGCCTGAAATCGGCCATGTAGATTTCTATACTAGCACAGTGTAGTATATAACAGGTCAATAAATGAATGGAATAATCTGTCTTCCAGGATGACATATGATTTTGCTTTTATAGTTTGGTTGCTGTGTTTTACTTTTTTGAGGGGAGGGGTCAGGATTGTCTATCTCATTATATAGCTCAGGCTTGCCTTCCTGCCTCACCTCATTTTTTTTTTAATTTTTTATTGGATATTTTATTTACATTTCAGATGTTATCCCCTTACCCCATCCCCTCCCCTGCCCAGGAACCCCCATCCCATCCCTCCTCCTCCTGCTTCTATGAGGATGTGCCCCCACTAACCCCCCAACTCCCACCTCCCCACCCTTGATTTCCCTCCCTCTGGGCATCCAGCCTTCATGGGACCAAGGACCTCCTCTCCCACCTATGCCAACAAGGCCATCCTCCCCTACATATACAGCTGGAGTCATGGGTCCCTCCCTATGTGCTCCCAGGCTGGTGGTTTAGACCCTGGGAGCTGTAATTATACGGATCTACCACGACTCAAAGTGACATTTAAAATTTTTTTAACCACATTTATTTATTTGTGTGCATGTGGGTCTGTGCTTGTGTCCATGGGTACAGACGGAAGACAAGATAGCTTGTGGGAGTTGGTTCTTTTCTATCACTCAGTTCCAGGGATCGAACTCAGGTCGGATAGCAAGTGCTTTTACCTGCTCAGCCATCTTGCTGCCCAGCAACATGACATTTGAAATGAGACAATATCTTAGTTAGCTCTAGGACTCACAAAGGATCTCTATAAACCCAAATTCCCAAAGTTCCTCTGATGAGCTTAGTAACAATGACTAAGAGGTACTTGGGTAAATCTCACAATAGCAATTATAGAGACCATAATGCTGCCAGAAACACATCAACGTAACAAAACTCCAAGTAAGTAAATCAAGTAAAATACAGTTACACGTTAATGCTCCATCTGCAGAATTGGGCACGTTCCATTTTTGTTGTCTTTTCTGCATGGCTCTAACTCTGTCTTTAGGCTTTTTGTATAATCCGTGACACCACGAGTAAATCCGGTAGTATGTGTTTCTAGTTCTTGATGAACAACTAACAGTAGAAAGGCAAAACATGGCTTACGAAAGTGATAGACCTGAGATAACCATGAGGACTCACATCTGTAACCCTAGGGAGGCTGAGGCAGGAGGACAGTCCTAAATTCAAAGCTCACTTGAGATACATAATCAATTTCAGGAGATTTTATCTCAAAAACAAAACCAGGTCAGGCACAGTGGCTGCTGGGATTTGGAGGCAAAAGAAGCTGCTGATGTGCCTGTTTAACATACCAAATCAGTACTGGGCTCTAGGTTCTCCCAGCATCCCTCAGTCCCTACCTGCTACAGGGCATGGCTGGCATATCTTGCTTGCCCTCTACCCTGAACTTCCCCGCCCATGGGCTGGGCTGCCCCTCCCCAGGAGGCTCTTCCCTAGATAATGCAGACATTTTTTATTCTCCTACTCTCCCCGACCCCCCTCTGTGCCTGCTTTCTCTCTCTGGCCCCCACTTTTCTGTCTCCTCACCTGCACAGCAACTCAATGAACCAGCCCAAGAGCTGTGCCCAATAAACCTGCCTTTATATACTTTAATTTGGCTTGAACTGGCTCATTTCATCAGCACAGATAACATCTCAGTGGCAGAGACCTCAGCACTAAGAGGCATACTGGCAGGAGGACCAGTAGTTCAAGGCTATCCTTAGGTATGTAATAATGAGTTTAAGGCCAGTTTGGGTTACCTGAGCCTTTTTTTTTGTTTTGTTTTTTGTTTTTGTTTTTCGTGACAGGGTTTCTCTGTGTAGCCCTGGCTGTCCTGGAACTCACTCTGTAGACCAGGCTGGCCTCGAACTCAGAAATCTTCCTGCCTCTGCCTCCCCAGTGCTGGGACCAAAGGCTTGCACCACTACTGCCCGGCCCCTCTCTTACTCTTAACCTCTTACTCTTAATCTCTTACCCTCTTATCCTCCTGCCTCTCTGTCCCCTTCCCCCCAATCTTCCTCTTTCTCCAAGTGGTCATGGCTGGCCTCTACTTCTCTACTCCTGCTTCTCTACCTCTCTACCTCTCTCCCTCTCTCTCTCTCTCTCTCTCTCTCTCTCTCTCTCTCTCTCTCTCTCTCTCTCTGCCTCTACTACCCTCCTGGCTCCCCTCCCCATGCCCTCAATAAACTCTATTCTATACTATACCGGTGTGTGACTGGTCCCTCACAGAAAGAGATGCCTCTACATGGGCCCGCTGAGACATCCCCTTCCCCATACCTCTCCACACACCCACAGAACATACTCTCTTTATCTCTTTATCTTTTTATAAACATTTCACTGGTGCCGAAACTCGGCAGAATACTAACAACCTGGCTTTGGGAGATTGGGGTTCACTGTTTTGTTCCTTTCTGTTTCTGTCCCATCTTCTCTATCTGCAGAGAGCACTTTGGAATATTATGCTTTGCCCTGGCTTAACAAATTTACTGTCAATACCAACATTAACCAATACTAATACCAATATTAACCAATACTAAAATTTCCCTCATCCCTTAATTAGAAGGACATTTACTTGAAATTTAACAAATTTTTTCCTCTTTTAATTTTTATCTATTTATTTATTTTGAAACAGTCTCTTGATATATGTAGCCCTGGCTGGCCTGGAACTCACATAGATTTACCTTACAGGTGCCAGAATAAAAGGTGTGTGGCACAATGCCTAGCAAGGGCTTTTAATTTAATATGCAGTCACTCACCTGACAAGCTCCAAAGACTCTTCTCCCTTTTCCCTGCCACTTCTTCCTGAACTTCACACAGCATACATTCAATCTTCATAACTGCTTCCATGAGGTCAGCCTGGGAACCTTTAATCTCTAAAGTTGCTGTTCTTGGACTGACAGTCTCTGAAATGGAGACACGTGAACTTGTCTGGAGCTCAGACAGCATGCCATGCTCTTTTTTCCCAAGGTAGAGAATATGACTATTCTCAATGACGTGGTGGTCCTTGGAGGTCAGCAACCTTTCAATCCACTCCTTGGCCTCACACATCTCCTCCACGTTTACACCCATGAGGTTGATGGCAGGAGATCCACCTTCAAAGCTGCTTCTTCTTTGCTCCCCTCTGGTCCACTGCAGGGCTAAAACACCTATCGAAAACAGATATAGAAGGCTGATGAATATTTAAGGAGCCCAGAACATCACAGCCACCATATGCCCCAAGGATATCACCCCCATTGTCAGCCATAGCAGCTAAGACCCATCTACCTGTAATGCTACACCAGGTATAAAGAGAATCTACATGCTTAGCTTATGGCCTCCAAAAAAATAAAAAATAAATAATAAAAAAAAACCATACCAGAAGGCAATGCTTTATCGTATCTACCCTCTGCTGTGTGTGATTTGCCATTCACAAATAAGTGAGTTTACCTATTCTCACCTGCTAAAGTGACATATTCCTTAATCTCTTGCACCTACCAGATTTAAAATTAAATACCTAAAGCTACAGAATTCAAGGAATAAAATTTATTTTTAAAAATCAAAACACAGAAGTTGAGAGTTGTAACATGTGCTTATAATCCCCTCATTTGAGAGGCAGAGCCAGGAGGATCAGGGATTGAAGGCTAGCCTGGATTACATAGAGATTTTGAGGCTAACCTTGGCAATAGGAGACCCTGTCTCAAGATAAATAAATGCATAAAATAGAGGGAGAGAAAGAGCTAGGGAGAGAATAAGGATGCACTGTATGAAATTCTCAAAGAATTAATTAAAATATTAATTTTTAGAAAAGCAGTAGCAAGCTGGTAACCAGGTAGGCAAAATATTTCATAGAAAGACAGACCTTATGGCTGGCATCTATGTTAAAAAAAAATGCTTATCTTGACTGCAATCAGAGAAATAGACCATCACCCATCAACCAGACAGAAATTTAGAAGTTTTGCAAGGTTCAGAGAGAGAGAGAGAGAGAGAGAGAGAGAGAGAGTGTGTGTGTGTGTGTGTGTGTGTGTGTGTGTGTGTGTGTGTCCAGAGAGAGTTAGGAGATCAAACTCGGGTGTTTAGGCAAGGACCTTTACCCACTGAGCCATCTTAAAGGTTCATATTGGAACTAACTGCCCAATGGAAATAACCTGATGCCCTCCAATAACCGACTGTCATTGTACTGATGAAAAGAAATTACCTTTACATGACTGAGTCACAAAAACAACATTTTGAGGGGGAGAAAAAGCAAGTTGAGAACTATTCTGGACATTGTTCCAAGAGCCTTACACATATTCTGGACATTGTTCCAAGAGCCTTACACATTTTATTTAAGCCTCACAATCCTATGAGATAGGAACTATTTAGTTCCTCTTACAAATGAAGTCACTTAAGATTCCCAGAGTCATCAAGAAACATGCAAGGCAGTAGGACTAGTCATGTCCGCCAAGCTAGTGGGTATGGATATCTGACACTAATGTTTACACAACCTTGCTTTCTAGCAGTGATCCCAAGACAATGGGGTAGGGGCTGGAGATGGCCCAATGATGAAGAGGGTATATCGCTTCTCCAGAAGACATCCTTCTGGATGGTTCTTCCCATCTGGAAGGGTTTGATTCCCACCACCCACATCAGACAGCAACTTAAAACCACTTCTTAACTCCAGCCCCAGAGGGATCTCTGGCCTCTGTAGGCAAAAGGCACTTGCATGCATATGCCCACCCTTCTCCTGTAACTAAAAATTTTAAAAATGATGATGATGATGGTGATAATACGACTGGGTAGTCAACATCAACATCTCTCAGCAATATTGTTGGTACCAGGAATGCTATGGAAAGCATTAAGACAGAACTCCAAGGGAGGAGGCAGGGAGCTGAGTAGAAATAAAAAGCATAAAAGCCAGTGTTTAGGACAACAACAGGGCTGGATAAATGCCTCAGTGGTTAAGAGCACTGTCTGCTCTTCCAGAGGTCCTGAGTTCAATTCCCAGCAACCACATGGTGGCTCACAACCATCTGTAATGGGATACGATGCCCTCTTCTGGTGTGAAGGGAATTCTAACTGGAGGGATACCTTTTCCTGTTTTCAGTGGTTATTGGGGAATTTACATTACTTTCTGGAAGGACACAAAAACAGTACATAGTGACACTTTCTTGATCCATCATTATTAGGAGAGAATAATTATTTCAGATAACAGAATTGTTCAAATCACCAAGGGTAACTTTTCTAAGAACAAAGACACATTCAATGAACTACTCATTACATAAATATGTCAAATGAAGACGCGCTTCTCTTTACCCCGGCTAGTATAACTTTCCTTGATAACCTATGATAATCCATATCAAACATTATCATTGTTAACTATTTTCCTGATTTCTAATTTCTTCGCAGATATTTTCAAGAACTACTGAATAAGTCACGCTCCTTGTCACTGTGCTTTAGGTTAATGACATATAGAACTTCCATATTCCCTTTTTGCATGAGCCTAAAAGTCCACCTCTCACCTGTTCCCCTATACTCCATGAGATCTGACACACACGAACTGTGTTTGTTTGCTTTTATGGGTTTTATCCATGTCAAGGACTGCTCTGCCACCGTTGGCTGATGGAAATCTTTCCATCCCAAAGCTCAGCCTTGAAATATTCTTGTCTGTGAAGCCATTCTTGACTCCTCCCCTCCCCTAGTCTACCCGAGGAGTTTATACATCTTCTCCTTATTTGCCTCCTGGAACTGGTTTAATGCTTTGTAATTTTAACTTACAAAACATCTTTTGATAATTAGAAATGATCAAAATATTATCTATTATTTATTTAAATTATGGGGTGTGTCTGTGTGTTTGGGTGTGTGTACGCATGTGCACATTTGGAGGTTACAGGACAATCCGTGAGAATCAGTTTTCTCCTTTTCTGTATGGGTTCCGGGAGCTGGACTCTGGTCATTATGTGCTTTTATCTGATTAGCCACCTCACTGGTCCACAATCACCTCCTGTTACTATGACCACTCCACAGACAAATAAATAAAGGCTCCTGAGAAGCACCATACCAAGATTCTTGATGGAGTTGCCCCTTCTGTACTTCCAGCCTGCAGAGCCATTAATCATTCCACCCCGAAGAGTGAGACAGAACTAACCTCACAGGCACACAGCATCTAAGACTGGTTTTTTGTTTTGTTTTGTTTGTTTGTTTTCGAGACAGGGTTTCTCTGTATAGCCCTGGCTGTCCTGGAACTCACTCTGTAGACCAGGTTGGCCTCGAACTCAGAAAGCCACCTGCCTCCCAAGTGTTGGGATTAAAGGCGTGCGCCACCACTGCCCGGCATCCAAGACTGTTTTAACCCATCTATCCCAGCAATCCCAAACCTAGCTCAACTGTGAGATCAACTAGACAGCTTGTAAAGAGACCTGCTTGACTAGGTCAGAGTTCCCGAATCAGATCAGTAATGAGAATATATGGACAGGCACCCCACCTCTTCTTTAGAAGAGAGTCTCATATAGCTCAGGATGGCTTCAAACTTGCTTTTAGGTGAGTACAACCTGGAACTCCAGATTCTCCTGCCTCCACTCATGTCCCACTATGCCTGTAAAACTCTTAATTTCTTTTTTTTTTTAATTGGAAATGATTTTTTAAAGATCTATCTATCTATCTATCTATCTATCTATTTAATGTATATAAGCACACTGTCCTTGAAACACCAGAAGAGGGAATCAGATCCAATCCAATTACAGATGGTTGTGAGCCACCATGTGGTTGCTGGGAATTGAACTCATGACCTTTAGAAGAGCAGCCAGTGCTCTTAATCGTTGAACCATCTCTCCAGCTCCAACTCTTAATTTCTTACTCACCACTATTACTGCTGAGATTCAGCTCATTCGACCTTTTTGTCATTTCAGCACAAAAAACCTAAAATAAGCAAAGCAGAAGAGTCACAGCAGAGTGGACAACCACAGTAATAAAAACCTCTACCTGAATACACTGTCTCATTAGAGTCCATTCCCACTGCCACGCACCCTAAAGCAGCCTTAGACAGTCCAAGAGCACACGTACAGCACTATGGTCTCTTAGAACACTGGAGAGAACCTGTGGGTCCTACATCAGATAGCCTGCATATCAGATACTTACATCATAATTCATGACAGTAGCAAAATTATAGTTATGAAGTAACGGAAAATAATTTTATGGTTGGGGGTCACCACAGCATGAGAAACTGTATTAAAGGGTCGCAGTGTTAGGAAGGTTAAGAACCACCATCACAGAACATCTGAGAAATTAGTACAGGTAAAATACTGCAAAGACCTGGTAGAATTTAGACAAAATACAAGCTTTCATCCATTCAGGTATTAATGTAGGTAAGAAATTAAAGCTAAAATAAAAATATAGATCACTTCTACACATTATCAGCACACCAAACTGTTTTATATGGGTTCATTATTGTAAACTACTTAAAATTGGAGCTGACTCACTGAGCAATCAATATATGTTCTATATGGTAATTATTGTTACAGGGAGCTTACAGAAAAAAAGACTGAGTATTTCTAGGCATACCCTTTAAGACAGAGTTAACTTGAGATCTAAGTGAAATCTCTTAGAGGTTTTGAAACACCTTATCCAGTATTTTTCTTAAAGTTGATATAATGGTAGTACTTTACTGAAAACTTATAATACTAATAAGATAAAGATTAGAAGACTAGATTTTGCTTTATATCTGCACTTCAAAAATGAAGGGGGGAGAAAAAGGGAGGGAAGGAGGGAGAGAGAGACAGAGAGAGAGGGGAAGAGGGGGGAAGAGAGAGAGAGAGAGACAGAGAGGGAAAGAGAGAGAGAATGTTTAGACAGGTTGTTACTCTCTCGATACCTAGCCCTAGATGGCCTGGACTATGTAGATTACACTGGCCTTGAACTCAGAGATATTCGTGTGTGTGTGTGTGTGTGTGTGTGTGTGTGTGTGTGTGTGTGTGTTAGGTTTTGGAGACAGGGTTTCTCTGTGGAGCCCTAGCAGTCCTAGGGCTAATTGCTCTGTTATCCATGCTGGCCTCAAACTCAGAGATCCACCTGCCCCTGCCTCCAGAGCACTAGTATTAAAGTTGTGCTCCACCCTTCTCAGATCCACCTTGCCTCTGCTTCCCAAGCAGTGGAATTAAAGGTACACACCAACACACCCAACTCAACAATGAAGTTTCTTAGTCTGTAGAACATTTCCTTTATAAAGTGTGTCTGTAGCTTCTATTTCCAGAGCAAATAAAATCCCTTGGTCTGACTATATTTAGTTACCTGGAGGGATTATGATAGGTTGTTCCCTGTCGTCCCCATCCAAGAATTTGGTAGTGAGCCAACTTTACCCACTGATAAGCAAATGGTAAGAGAAGCCATATACAATGGGTAAAAGTCAGTTCTCTGGTTATGTCATTTCAGAAGGCAGAGGTGTTGCAAGGTTAGAAATACTTCGGCAAAGCTTCTGAATGACAGGTGACGGAAGCTGTAACTCAGCCACTAGCAATAACGTTTATGAAAGGTGTAGACAACAAGCGGGCACCCAGCGAAGAGCCTAGAGGTCTTCAGTGGAGCCAAGGACAGGATTTGGCAGTGTCTTTCCAGTTCTGTTCACCAGCGATGAACACCTGATCCTCAGGAGACATGCCAGCAATGGGTTCTGGAGAGCTGTTCCTCTCTCTGAGACAAAACCACCTGGCTTAAGTTAATATGGAAGAAATGTTTGCTAAATGACCCTTTATTGTCTTTTATATAGACCCACCTCTATCCAGGACAAAAACCACCAAGAAATATCTTAGAAGGAGGAGGAGGAAGAGGAAGAGGAAGAGGAAAAGAAGGAAGAGGAGGAAGAGGAGGAAGAGGAGGAAGAAGAGGAGGAGGAAGAGGAAGAAGAGGATGAAGGGGGAGGAAGACGAGGAAGAGGAGGAAGAGGAGGAGGGGGAAGAGGAGGAAGAAGATAGGGGGATGAGGAAGAGGAGGGGAAGGAGGAAGAGGGGGAGGGGGAAGAGGAGGAAGAAGATAGGGGGATGAGGAAGAGGAGGGGAAGGAGGAAGAGGAGGGGAAGGAGGAAGAGGAGAAAGAGGAGGGGGAAGGGGAGGAGGAGGAGGGGGAAGAGGAGGAAGAGGATGAGGGGGATGAGGAAGAGGAGGGAAAGGAGGAAGAGGAGGAAAAGGAGGGAGAAGAGGAAGAGGAGGAGGAGGAGGGAGAGGAGGAGGGGGAAGAGGGGGAAGAAGAGGAAGAGGAGGGGAAAGAGGAAGAAGAAGAGGAGGAGGGGAGGAAGAGGAGGAAAAGGAGGAAGAGGAGGGGGAGAAGGAGCAGCAGGCAGCAGGTATCAGAGAAAGAATCATCCCATATCAGAAATAGGTTGCTTACCTTTAAAGGACAGAGAGAATAAATGCCAACAAGGGAATGAGAAAAGCAAACACAAACACAAATATGGCTTAGGTAATGACCTTTGCTGTTAGGCCAAGGGCGGGTAATCTGCAGAAATTAAACGTTAGAATCCAATCCTTACCTATAGTGTGATGGACAAGAGATACTAATTAGCCGTTGGTAATGAATGAACAAACTGTACGACTTTCCCAAGACGCTAACTCACCTTGTATGTCTCCACATCTACTGGAAAGATCACAATCCTCACAGTTAGCGTTTTTTCCTTGTACTCTTTAGCAAATGCAGAAACTTCCTCAAACATTATCTGAGCTGCTGTACTCTTCCCCAAACCAATCATTCCTGTCCCGAGAGCAGGAAAGGAAATGGAATTTATATCTGGTTTAAGGCATTTTTCTAGACAGGACTTCATTGCATCTTTCAATGTCTGTAAGATAAATACAAGTTCGAGATCAACCTTTGAAACAAAAATAAGGCTTCACTTACCCTTCAGTTGTGTTCAGTATTCACCATGCCAGCCTGCTTATTTAGTTTTAGGATAGCTTGGACTACAGAGGTTGAGACTAGCCTGAGCTATACAGTGCCAGCCTGCACACAATGGGTATGCCCATGCATCCTTAGAGGGCTGTTAAGACCCCACTCCTCAAAAACCTAAAATAGCTATAAGCTACATAGTGGGCAACATAAGGCTGAGAAACTGAGGCAACTGAATGCTACTCATGGCATTTGAGCACTGTGATCTCTCTCAGTTATACAGCCCTGAGCATCTCCCTAGCTCAGGAAGTCAGTCAAGCATCTGTGTGCCACTCCCCTGCCGATCCCGGGTTATCAAATTTAATTTATTTTAGTTTATTAATTTCATTAAACTGACAGTTTAATGAAATTTTATTTCATTATTTTAGTTTATTAATTTCATTAAACTGACAGTTTAATGAAAGAGATGAGAAGAAAGCAGTATCCCCCTCCCCCCCCCCCCCCCCTTTTTTTTTGTTTTTCGATACAGGGTTTCTCTGTGTAGTCCTGGCTGTCCTGGAACTCACTCTGTAGACCAGGCTGGCCTCAAACTCAGAAATCTGCCTGCCTCTGCCTCCCAAGTGCAGTATCCCTTTAATATTATTACGATCCACTGTGTAGCTTCTCCTGGAGAAGTGCCAATAGTTTGGGCAGCCTCAGATTTCCATCAACTGTTCTTTCTCATCTTTTAAGATCAGGTCTCACTATGTAGCTCTGGCTAGTCTAAAACTCACTATATAGAGTAGGTGGCCTCAAAGTCATAGAGATCTGCCTGCCTCTGCCTCCCAAGTGCTGGGATTATGTGGGATTACCCTGCTAATTAATGTTGAAGTTGGGGGGGGTCAGCTCTTCTGAGCTAGGGACAAAATGGGGGACTCCCTTTACCAGCAGGGCTTCCCCTTCCCTGACTTTGTCTAGGAGCCCAAATTCCACACCCTCTACCTGAGGGAGGTCCAGTAGTCCCTGAGGAATCTACGAGTTCAACTTCCTCTGTTCCAGATAAGAACCCAGCCAGCCACCTGGGATTCCTGGAATGTTTCTCCATGCAAAGAAGGCATTCAGACAATTTTAAACTCCAATTATTTTCATGTCCCTATAAACTCCCTTCCCAGTCTCCAAAGTCCATATATAGCCCTGGTTCACTCTGAGTTAAGTGTATATTTACGAGCCCACCCTAAATAAAGATAAGTGCACAAGTCAAGATTGTCTAAGAGAGCTGTTTCATTAAGATCGACAGAGAAGGCCTTTGCCTAAAAGAGCCTTGTAACACTAAGACCGTTAAAATGCCCTCCCTGCCTCCCACCCACTCATGCCCAGCTGGACTAAAATCCTGCAGAGAACCCCACCTATATTGGACTCCAGTTCATCCTTCCAGCCTGGTGTGCATAATCTGAAGGCTCTGAGAGGGAGGAAACAGAGGACACAGAACCACAGCTGGCCCCCCCAAACACATACCACAGCCGGCACTCAATGTGGGGGGTACAGCCAGCTGACACATACAATGGGAATTTTTAAAAAGTAGGCCACATGCCAGGCTAATTTTCCATCAAGTTTTCAATATTACACTGAATTGCTATATATAGACAGGAAGATTGTCTGTGGAAGAACCTTGGAAAGATGAAGCATAAAGAATAACTGGAGCCGGGCAGTGGTGGCGCACGCCTTTAATCCCAGCACTTGGGAGGCAGAGGCAGGTGGATTTCTGAGTTTGAGGCCACCCTGGTCTACAGAGTGAGTTCCAGGACAGCCAGGGCTACACAGAGAAACCCTGTCTCAAAAAACCAATAATAATAATAATAATAATAATAATAATTGGAGATCAGATTTAAATTACAGAACTAAGAGAGGACAAGACATGACACAAGTTCAAAAAAAAGGAGAAATACACAATCCATAAAAGATACAAAAAGACACAAGTGTAATGGCTTATAATCCTGGTACTCAGGAAGCCCATGCAAGAGGATTGTCATGAGTTTTAGGTTAGCCTGGACTACAGAGTTTCAGGCTAGCCTGGGCTATACATTGAGACCTCATCTCCAAAACACAAAAAATAACCAAGAGTGGTGGCATATACCTTTAATCCCAATACTCAGGAAGCAGAAACAGGTCAGTCTCTGTGAGTTCAAGGTCAGCCTGGTCTACATAGTGGTTCCAGATAGCCAGGACTACATAGAGAGAAACACTATTGAGAGGCCAAACCTACTCTATCTTGATCAGCCTCCACCTTAAAGAAAGAAAGCCTGAGAACCTGACCTGCAGCTGAACCCAAGCTGCACCCAAGTACCAGGAAGGACCCCATAGCTTGTCCGTGGCCAGTTACTCCCTAGCTACTTCCTAGCAACAGTTAATCAAAGATTAGTCTGATTGTTTGAGATGTACTTTCAGACCGTTTGTGATTATATACCGTCTTGCTTCAGAGCACCCACCTGTCGGCTTATAGTCAGTCTATTCTATGCTTGACAGACTGGACACCCCCTCCCTCATCACTTGCTTCAATTTTCCTATAAGAATTTGTCCTGCTGAGGGTTTGAGGCTGCTCAGCCTTCCGGTCCTGCTGTGTCAGGGTTGAGTTAGAGGAGAGCCAAGTCCAAACTTTTAAAAAAGAGACCCTAATGCTTTAAGAGACAGCTGCTTCGAGAGAGAGAGGCACATTGGGATTAAGCATTTCTCTACATCTGGGTGGACTCCCTCTAGTCACTAATTTTCTTGTTTTAAGGAAGCCAGAAGAAATTGTAGTAGCTTTGAATCCAACTCCTGTGAAAGGAAATAAGGAGAAGCTGAATCCTCTGCCTCACTGTGGAAGGATGGAGCAGATCACTGTGTATTAGAGAGCAAACTGTGTACAGACTGAAGGGTTCTGGGTTTCAGTGCCCATGTGCAGTGTGATCACTTAGACTTTCAAATCAAACTTCAGGGAACTTGGGGTAACCATACTTGCTCAGCCTTTCAGCCAGTCATAGGCATGTTTTCAAAAAAAGGAAACACATCTGTGGTGGTTTGAATATGTTTGGCCCAGGGAGTGACCACTATTAAAAGGTGTGGCTTTGTTGGAGTGGGTGTGACCTTGTTGCAGGAAGTGTGTCATTGTGGAGACCAGCAATGAGATCCCCCTCTTAGCTGCTTGCAAGCAGCTCTTCTCCTGTCTGCCCTTTTTTTATTTTTGTTTTTGTTTTTTGTTGTTGTTGTTGTTTTTCAAGACAGGGTTTCTCTGTGTAGCCCTGGCTATCCTGGAACTCACTCTGTAGACCAGGCTGGCCTCGAACTCAGAAATCTGCCTGCCTCTGCTTCCCAAGTGCTGGGATTAAAGGCGTGCGCCACCACCGCCCGGCCTCCAGTCTGTCTTTAAATCAAAATATAGAACTTTCCACTCCTCCAGCTTCATGTCTGCCTGGACTCTGTCATGTTCCTGCCTTGATGATAATGGACTGAACCTCTGAACCTTCAAGCCAGCCCTAATTAAATGTTGTCCTTTTTAAGAGCTGCCTTTATAAGAGTTGTCTCTTTATAGCAATGGAAACCCTAACTAAGACATCATCTAACAATTTTTGATAAACATAATCAAGCAATGGAAACTTATCAAAATGCTTAGATGGTTTAAGTATACACATTTGGGATTATTTTGAACTTACCTGGTGTTTATGGTCAGAACACCATGCCACATGGAACACATACCGACTGGACAATTTAAATCCTTTTGTGACCCGCACCACTTCATAATCCGAAGACGGGTTAACCTTGTCAAGTTCTCTTTCCATTTCAAGCCCGGCTTGTTTAAGAATTGACTGTGCCACAGGTCCCGTTTTTAAATTCTGCATGTATCCAGAATTAACAATTACATCTGTCTGGAAAGGGAAGAAAACACAGGAGTCATTGTTAAATCCCTCCTTCTAAAATAACTAATTTGTACATCCCTAGAAGTTCAGAAAAATAAGTTTTGAATATTCCAAATCCAAAAATTGGTGTTGGAATAGAGACATATTTCTGAGAGAATTCATTTCATTGCTATGAGGCTGTTTGATCCTTTTTTGAAATTATGTACTTATATAAAACATATGGCCATTACTCTCACTTTTTGTTGAATTATACTTAATATATTTCAAGCTTCTGATCATTTCTTCTGACTTTTTTTGTTTTAAAGACTCTATTTTCAGGCTGGAGAGTTGGCTCAGTGGTTAAGAACAACAGTTGCAATAGTTGCTCTTGCAGAGGACCTGGGTTCCCTTCCCAGCCATCACATGGAAGCTTGTAACTGTGAGTAACTGTACTTCCAGGGGATCCAAAGTCCTCTTCTCAGCTCTGCTGTCACCAGGCACGCATTTGGTGGCAAACACACACACAGACAAGACACTTATATTCATAAACTACTAAAATAAAATTTAAAAAAAGATTTTATTTTCAATATACGCTGTATGTCTCTGTGTGAATTGGTACACGAGTGTAGCACCCGCAAAATCCCAAAGCGGGTATCAGACACAGAAGCTGGAATTAAAGAGTGGGAGCTGCCCGATTTGGGGGGTTGACACAGAACTCGGTCCTCATAGAACAGTCACACTCTCAGCAGCTGAGCCTTCTCTCCAGCCTCTTTTGTTGGTTGGTTCTTTCCTTTGTTTTGTTTTAGGGACAATGTCTCACCAAGTAACCATGACTGGCCTGTAACTCCCTGTATAAACCAGGCAGACCTCAAGTTCACAGAGATCCATCTTCCTCAGTGCTGAATTTAAAGGCATGCACCACCACAACTTGTTTGTTTTGATTTTGGGACGGTGTCTCCTATAGCCAGAATGACCTCAGACATCCCAAATAGCTGAAGATGACCTTAAATTCCTGTTCCTCTTGCTTCTACCTGCCCCATGTTGGGATTACAGGTTTATGGGTTCTAGGGACTAAACCCAAGGCTTCACGCTGCTAAGCAAGTACTCTACCCACTGAATTGCATCCTCCGGCCCGTCTATGTCTATCTTTTTACCTGAATGCTTTTTTTTTTTTTTTTTTTTTTTTTTTTTTGAGACTGAGCCACACTCTGTATTCCAGATTTACCTTGAGACATACCCATCTCTTCAGAGCTAAAATTGCCAGCATACACAGTCTACCCATCCA
Source organism: Arvicanthis niloticus (assembly GCF_011762505.2). Lineage (NCBI taxonomy): Eukaryota > Metazoa > Chordata > Mammalia > Rodentia > Muridae > Arvicanthis > Arvicanthis niloticus. The sequence continues at coordinate 22,562,402 of NC_047669.1, read as the reverse complement.
GCTGTTATGTTGTTTCCCCAGTGCTAAGGATTGAACCCAGGACCTTGCACATGCCAAGCAAACATTCTACCACTGAGCCAAATCCCCAGCCCATGGTTGTTTTCGAGACACATCCATACGGCTTTCATTCTCTGCCTTATCTCTGTCACTTCCCACTGTTTCTATGTAGGTTGTTTGGTAACAAGGAATGAAGTATCTTAGGAACTTTAGGAACAGAAGACATCTCATGTCTTCACGTCCTCATGTACAAGGTTAAAGAAAGTATAAACAAGGCCAAACGGACTTTAGTGACAGAGCTTTTTTTTATGGGTCACCAGATACACTTATCCAACTGTTCTCCAGGCAGCCACTTAACCAGTTTATCTTCAATAGCCATTCTCAACCTGTGGGTCATGAGCCCTTTGGAGGTGTCAAATGACCCTTTCACAGGGGTCGCCTAAGATAGGCATTTACGTTATGATCCATAACAGTAACAAAATTACAGTTATGAAGTAGCAACAAAAGTAATTTTATGGTGGGGGGGGTGTCACCACAGCATGAGGAACTATACTAGAGGGCCACAGCTTTAGGAAGACTGAGAACCACTGACCTAGAGAAACAGTACACATAGACACCAATCACATTTCTTACTACTTTATCCTTTAACTCTGAGAGCAGTGCTAAAGGGAGCTGTGTTCATGCAGCTTCAGCACTGTGGCGATTTGAATATGCTTGTCCCAAAGAGGGTAGTCTGTTAGGAGGTGTGGCCTTGTTGAAGGAAGTGTGTCACTGTGAGGTTGAGCTTTGAGACCCTCCTCTTAGCTGCCAGGAGGATAGTTTTCTCTCGGCTGACTTTGGATCAAGATGTAGAACTTTAGCCAGGCAGTGGTAGCGCACGACGCACGCCTTTAATCCCAGCACTTGGGAGGCAGAGGCAGGCGAATTTCTGAGTTCGAGGCCAGCCTGGTCTACAGAGTGAGTTCCAGGACAGCCAGGGCTACACAGAGAAACCCTGTCTCGGGGGGGTGGGGGTAGGAGGAAGATGTAGAACTTTAGGCTCCTCCAGTCTCATGTCTGCCTGGATGCTGCCACGCTTCCTACCTTGATGATAATGGACTGAACCTCTAAAATTGAAAGCCAGTCCCAATAAAGTGTTTGCCTTTTTCAGAGTTGCCTTGGTCATGGTGTCTCTTCATAGCAATGGAAACCCTAACAAAGCAAATAACAAAATTCTTATCAGCCATCAAAGGAAACGTAAGCACATCTATAGATTTTGTTTGCTTTGTGACAAGGTGTCAGTCACTATGTCGTCTTTGTTGGCTTACAACTTGATTTGTAGACCAGGCTGGCCTCAAATTTAGATCAAGTCTTCTGTTAGCATTCTGTCTAAAATCCACCCCCGAAGTTACTTGGCAACAGCCAGGTAGGCCTGATCCACTATAAAGGGGGCTGCTTGCCCCTTCCTCTCTCTCTTGCTCTTGTTTTCTTGATCTCTTGATCCTTCTGTCTCCTCACCCTTTCCCCCTTCCCTTCCTCTCTCTCTACATGCTCATGGCCAGCCTCTACCTCTCTACTCTCACACTCTCTCTCTCTGCCTCTACTACCCTCCTGGCTCCCCTCCCCATGCCCTGAATAAACTCTATTCTATACTATACCAGGGTATGGCTGGTCCCTCAGGGGGAAGAGATGCCTCTGCATGGGCCCGCTGAGACATCCCCTTCCCCATACCTCACCACACACCTCCACAGAACATATTCTCTTATCTCTTTATCTTTTTATAAACATCATCTGCCTCTGTCTCTAGGGTGTTGGGTTCCAGGCATTTGACGAAGTACTCCATTCATCATGGATATTAATGGTTTACCCTGAAAGAGCAATCTGAATTTGCCATTGGGAGGCACTGGCACCCTTCAGAAGATGTAAGGTTCCTAATGCTGCTGACGACAGATGAAGACAATAAAATCTGGTAAAAGGATTGTTTTTCAATAACGCTTCTGCTTAAATGTTAAACACCACACTAACGACTCCTCAGACAGTTCACTTCATGGCGTCTCCTCAGCTTTCACGCTGATGTCTCGTAGGCTGTCAGTGCTACTCTCAATGACGGCTAATTCTAATTTGACTGTGGTCACAAGACCAGTAATCCCAAAAGCAAATAAGTAAATAAACAAAATGATTACTTGAAACTTCAGTGTGTCTAGCTAATGTCATCACTCCCTGTCTGTGGACTCTGTGACCAAGTCACTCGAGCCTCCCTGAAAGCCTTCCTCCTGCTAGTTCACACCTCCCACAACCTGAGACCAGCCTGCTTTCCCCAGGGCAGGGAATCAAACGCTAAGCAAGCATTCTGCCACCAAGCATGCCAGCCTGTGGGTGCTTTATTTATTTATTTATTTATTTATTTATTTATTTATTTATTTTTGTTTTTTTTGACACAGGGTTTCTCTGTGTAGCCCTGGCTGTCCTGGAACTCACTCTGTAGACCAGGCTGGCCTGGAACTCAGAAACCCACCTGCCTCTGCCTCCCAAGTGCTGGGATTGAAGGTGTGCACCACCACTGCCCGGTGCTGTGGGTGCTTTTAGAGGGGCGTCAGTAGGGCTTTCTCCTCTGCCCTGTCCACCATTACTTTTTGCTACTTCTGTGAATATGCTACTATAATCACAAATGTACATACTCTTGGGTTTCGTTTTCAGATTTTTGAAGCAGGGTTTCGTATAGCCAGAGCTGGTTTCCTCAAACTCAAGGAGCTGAGAATGACCTTGTATCCCTGATCCTTGGGGCTTCCACCTCAAACTACTGTGATTACAAGGGCGGGCCACCATGCCCAGCCGTATTCCTAAGTACTACTTTTGTTTACTATTATTGATAGATTGCTTCAGCAATGCTCAATGATTTGTTTCCCCAACGAGATATTGCCAAATAAAGGGGTTTTTTTTAAAGATTAAAAATAAGAAAGAACTAGAGAGATAAGTAACTCAGCCAGTAAAATACTTGCCAGAAACCATGCAAAAAAAGCCAGAGGTGCTGACAAGCACTCAGTACCCCAGCCAAGCCAGAGAAGACCAAGACAAGTTCCCTGAAGCTGGCTGGCCGATTAGGCAGAGCAGACCTGACAAGTTCCAGACCAATGAGAAACTGTCTCAAAAAAAAAAAAAAAAAAAAAAAAAAAAAAGAAGAAGAAGAAGAAGAAGAAGAAGGGTGGACAGTACTTTAGGAAGACAACCAAGGTTAACCTCTGCACATGTGTGCGAACCCCACCCCCACCTCCAAGCATGCATAGACCCACAAGTATACACCTACCAACACACACGTATAGATACACATACGTACTCATACACATAGAGATATACATACACACATACATATACACATACACATGCTTATGCATACACACACTAAATTCATGCATTCATTCATTCATTCATTCATTCTGGTGGTATCCTTTAATCCCAGCTTGGGAGCATAAGAGGCAGGTAGATCTCTGTGAGTTCAAGACCAGCTTGATCTATACATACCAAGTTCCAGGTTAGCCAAAGCTCTATAGAGACCTTGCCTCAAAAAAGTAAAAATAAAAATCTAATGCTTGAGGCTGAGGCAGGAGGATCATGAGTCTTGGGTGACATGGTAGAAAACAAAGCCTATTTCAAAAACAACAAAGAAATAAGAGCCGGCTTAAGTTCTCTGAGATCAAAGAGTATTCCAATTGCTTCTGGTTCTGAAGAATCAGAGCCTAACCATTATAACTCCCATACGACCATGTGCCACACACTACGGTAACCATCCCTTGGATAATGATTCAGCTTTTAGATGTTTAAGTGCGGTTGTTATGTGTTTTAAAAGAAGGACTGGAGACTGGAAGAAAGCAAGCAAGTTAGGATGAATGAAGCCAGTCTCTAATCCAGAGGGCCTAGCCCCGATGTCCACACTCTCTAATCCCCAAAAGATGCACCTTACAGTCTTCCACTTTAAGCATCTTAGTAATTAACCATTAATTCCAGGACTCCCTTCTGTCAGTGCCGGGGAATAAAAACAAAAACTTACGGTTTGCAGTTCAATGCGGCCTTGGACAATCTGGAGAGTCAGGCCCGGGCCTATGTGAAGAGTCACATCGGAAGAAGGGTTAGTTTCTGGACTCTCCCAGGAGCTCACATCCTTCCCTAGGATGCTTTCTGAGGCAGATTTAAAGGACTCAACAGTGGGGTCCTCATTGCTCACCAGATGAATCTCTCTCAAATTACTGTTAATTTGCTTGTCATGGAAATAAAGCCAGATAGTTTGTAAAATTATGCATGTACACAAATCCAGAGGGAACTGGAAAATTCCAGAGCTCAGGGCTGGAATTGCTACTGTCTGAATGCGTGTATTGACTTTGGTAACGTAGTTTAGAATGTTCCAAATGGCATGTTTCAGTAATTCGACAGCCATGTGGCTGTCCATGTCTGTCCACCGAGGTCCAACCGCGTGGATAATCAAATGGCAAGGAAGCCTCCCGGCTCTGGTGACGGCGAATCCGCCAACCGGAACTTTACCATAGGCGGCAATGAATCTTTTGCTGTCTTCTTGGATTTCAAAGCCACCAGCTTTCACCAAGCTTCCAGCCAGGCCACCTCCATGCAAAAGGTCTTCATTGGCTGCGTTCACCACAGCATCTACAACATGTCTGGTAAGGTCATCCTTCCAGACAGATAACTCTATCCCAGGGATCAGTGTCCCTCTGAAAACCCTCTGAGCAGGAAGGCTGCTTTCTGCTAGAGTCGGGCAGCTCAGGGTAGAGACGCAGCCAAACTTATTCTGGAGGACTTCACACAGCTGACTCTCATTGCTTTTTAAAATTTCAAACATGTTGTGATTAATGGGAATTTGCCATCTATGCTGTCCTTCAAGAGAGTCGTTGGCTAGTAAAGGAAAACAAGACAAAACAAAGAAATGAACAGCGGTTCCATTGAAAAGGACATGGTTCCTTTCCACACTGGAAGACTGCGTTTCTTATGTGGAAAGAGAGACAACTTCCATTGCCTCCCTTACTGACACTGCTTTTCCTCACTACATGACGTAACTGGGCGTCAGGAATAAAGGGAAGCTGTGGTCATAACTTCTCTGCGTTTTTTAAAGAAAGAGATTTATTTATTATATTTATATGAGTACACTGCAGCTGTTTTCAAACACATCAGAAGAGGGTGTCAGATCCTATTACAGATGGTTGTGAGCCACCATGTGGTTGCTGGGAATTGAACTCAGGACCTCTGGAAGAGCAGTCAGTGCTCTTAACCTCTAAGCCACCTCTCTAACACTTCTCTGCTTTTCTTTTGTTTCTTTTTGTTTGTTGTTTTTTGTTTTTTCGAGACAGGGTTTCTCTGTATAGCCCTGGCTGTCCTGGAACTCACTCTGTAGACCAGGCTGGCCTCTAACTCAGAAATCCACCTGCCTCTGCCTCCCAAGTGCTGGGATTAAAGGCGTGCGCCACCACCGCCCAGCTAATTCTCTGCTTTTCTTAATGTCTTAGTTTTAAGTTTGCTTAGAAGCAAATCTTGAGAAAAGACTTTTGAGTGTAAGTATTTGAAGAGTTGATTCTAGATAACACCAGGGGTTGAAGTTAAGGAGAGAAAGTAAGAAACTAAGACAATAAACACAAACAAACAAACAAGGATACTATGTGTGCTGGCTAGCAAATGAAGCTCATCTCTACTAGAGGGCAGAGCAGATCGTGTAAACTCAGAGCCAGAGCCCCAGAACAGTCATCATTGCAAGAGCTGAGATGTGTATCCAGCTTCCATGGGTCACTAGTCAAAGCTGTTCCTCACTGAGAGGAGATGGGCAAGACAGGACCAGACCAGCCAGGGAGCAGAAGACCAGCAACCTCTGGCTCATGCCACTTACTCTGGTCCTCACAGTCAAAATCAACACAGAATTACAGCTCAGTAGCTTGAAGAATTATTTATTATGCTATGCATACCCTTCCTTAACCCCAGCACTGGGGAGGCAGAGACAGGCAGATCTCTGTCAGTTCAAAGTCAGCTTGGTCTTTAGAGCCAGTTCCAGAACAGTAAGAACTACATGGTAAGATCCCGTCTTTAAAAAAAAAAAAAAAAAAAAAAAAAAATCACTGCATTTTTAAGACTACAGGATGTGCTGTTCACATCCTTCTTAATTTGTTTATACATGGAAAATCTAGTCAGCTCACAGCCTCTATAGCTATTTGGTACTAAAGTTCACCTCAGCAGAAGTCACAATTCCCAGGACAACCCCATCCAAGGCTGAGCAATGTTACTTATGGCCTATCTGGTGCACCTGTACCACACACCTCAGCTTCCAGAGACTTCAGTCCTAGGGCAGGGAAAGTTGATGGTGGTGATAACATAAGGCCTCACTGTAGTCCTTGAATTAGAATTTTCCTTCCTTGGTCCCCTCAACTTTGTGACTACTACAATACCCTTCCAGCATATAAATCCAATTTCTAGATAACCCAACCTGTAGAGTGACAATATTTTTTTTTTCTGCAAATCCCTCTTACTGGACAGTGGTGGTGGAACATGCCTTTCATCCCAGCTCTTGGGAGACAGAGGAAGGGGAATCTCTGAGTTCAAGGCCATCCTGGTCTACAGAGTGAGTTCCAGGACATCCAGGGCTACACAGAGAAACAAAAAGAAAGGAAAGAAGGAAGAAAGGAAGGAAGGAAGGAAGAAAAGAAGGAAGGAGGGAAGGAAAGAAAAGAAAATCCTTCTTACCTTCAGAAACTGAACCTTTGCCAGACCTTGCAACCAAGTTAATAATATACCTAGAAATCACTTAAATTTATGTACTCAATCTGTTTCCCTACTCTCTGTATATATCCAGTCTTCTAAACTTGCCTTAACAATGTAACCAACCTTATATGCTTTGCAGTCCACTTTTGGTTGTGAGCCTAGCCTTTAATGGCTGAGCCATCTCTCCAGCCCTGCAGTCCGCTTTTAAAACAAACTAAATGCATGGCTTTATTATGTATGTGAGTACGTTGTCACCCTCTTCAGACATACCAGAAGAGGGCACTGGATCCCACTACAAATGGTTGTAAGCTACCATGTGATTGCTGGGAATTGAACTCAGGGCCTCTGGAAGAACAGTCAGTGCTCTTAACCATTAAGCCATCTCTTCTGCCTCTAAATGCATAGCTTTAATCTTAAACTACAATTCTTCCATGTCCCTGACCCAGAATAATGTGTGTGCCTGTGTGTGTTGTGGTAATCATTTGCTAAAAGCAGCCAACAGATTGTAAGGAATCTTTTTTTTTTTTGTTTTGTTTTGTTTTGTTTTTTCAAAACAGGGTTTCTCTGTGTAGACCTGGCTGTCCTGGAACTCATTCTGTAAACCAGGCTGGCCTCGAACTCAGAAATCCTCCTGCCTCTGCCTCACAAGTGCTGGGATTAAAGCGTGAGCCACCACTGCCCAGCAAGGAATCTTAAACAAAATATATAAATAAAATAAATTACAAGGGGCTGGAGAGGTGGCTCAGTGGTTAAGAGCACTGCTTGCTCTTCCAGAGGTCCCTGAGTTCAATTCCCAGCAACCACATGGTAGCTCACAACCATCTATAATGGGATCTGGTGCCTTCTTCTGGCCCGCAGGTAGGTATACATGCAGATAGAGCACTCATATACATAAAATAAAAAAATTTTTTAAAAACCATAAAATTACAAAAAAAGTAAATAAATAAATACAAAACAAAGTAATGATAGTAAAATAAAAAACAAAATAACAAAGTATGAGAAACAACATGTGGATTTATGTTGAAAACATCTGTTTGTGGGTCACCTTCTTTCCTTCTAAGCTTTAAAAAAAAAAGAATTCTTAATTCCTTTACCATATTCTCTTTTCTGTGCTGTGTTAAATAAGCAGCTGTTTATTTATAAATGCTGTTAGGGACAGAAAACAAGGACAGACAGACGTTGGATACACACAACAGACGAATTACAGACAACAAACTACAGACAAATGGAGAACATTTCAGAGAACAAAGAGCTTCCTCTTTATTCTTTGACGAGGTACCAGTGCAGCCTTTGCCTCTAAGAAAGGAAAAAGAAAGATGCCTCATTTCAGAGATGTTAAAATGTAGACAACAGATTAAATGTAGTTGTTTACTCTGTTTCTAATCTGAGTCACTAAGAAAGACTTCTGGTGGTGACCTCTCTTACCCAAAAGAAGCCACAACTAAGCAGTCAGTCTCAAAAGGCCTGGGCACTAATGGCAAACGTTAAATGGGTCACCCTTAGAAACTAGGCAGGTTGACTCTCTCAGCTCTTGGTAGGCCTTTCTGCCCATTTTGGCTGTCGAGGAATGGTCAGAAGTGTGCCACAGGGCTGGAGTCCTGATGTGCGCCTTTAATCTCATTACTCGGAGGCAGAAGCAGGCAGATCTGAGTTCCAGGCCAGCCAGATCCACCAAGTGAGACCATTCTCAAACAAATAGAAAAAAAAAGAGTCTCTACCAACAAGTAAAAGGACAGTGAGGGTTGGGGTGGGGGAGGAAGAGAACAAGTCTTCAGCTGCCACAGTGCCTCTGAAGTAGTTCCCCTTCTGAAGCAGGTGCCCATATCTCCACAGTGACTGCAGTCACACACCTGAGCCCCTGAAGGGGAGACAGTCTCCTTCTGAGTGCCCTCTTCTGCACTGAGGAAAGAGCTGGGTGAAGGCTTTCTTAAGTGAGAGAGAGAGTGAGGCGAGCATACCTGGTCTTCCGGTGGGAGCTGCTGCTCCTGTATCCTGTAAAAAAAAAAAAAAAAAAAAAAAAAAATGAGATGGCTGCTTTAAAAGCCTGAAGGTACAAAGGCAGAGATGACCAATCGTGCACACACACCGCCTGATAAGCAGGAATGCCATGGGTTTTCAGGTTTAGAGTTTGGGGAAGGAAGTAATTTTTTGGTTGTTTAGATTCATTATTCAGTTTGTTGATTTTTATTGTGTTTTTTTTTTATCTTGTTGTCTGTTTTTGTTTTTCCCTTTGGTTTTTCAAAACAGGATTCCCTGTGTAGCCCTGGCTATCCTATCCTGAAACTTTCTGAAACTCACTCTATAGATCGGGCTGGCTTCAAACTCAGCCATCCTCCTGCCTCAGCCTCCCATGTGCTAGAATTAAAGGCCTGCACCACCACTGCCAGGCTTATCCTATTAATCTGCATACCTAAAACACTGAAACACTAAAAGCTGTATCAATATTGAGCCAATCTATGCCTCTTAAAAAGGTCAATGCACTTTCTGTTTGTCCATCCCACACTGTAGGCCAGGCTAGCCTTGAACTCACTATAGAGCCCAGGCTGGAGCAGTTCTCTTACCCTAGTCTCCCTAGTGCTGAGGTTATTTTATCTGCCACCATGCTCAGCTGATGCATTTCTAAGTCAGAATAAGAGAAAAGGACAGAGGCTAGCACCTGAAAAGTCTCAAAGGTCTCAACCACAGGGAGCTAAAGCTCTCAGATGGCCTCCAAAGTCTAGCAGGATTTCTCTGGCCAGAATAGAAAGCATGAGGCCACGAGCCTACCAGTTGCATCTCCCCAATCTGTAATGACCCACTTCCAGCTGCCTAGTTCATGACAAACAGAAAGTGGGTGTTTTCAGATCTACTCAAAGGGGCCTTTCTCCACGCTCACTTCCTGACCCTGTCCTGAGAGACAACTAATGAAAGAGTAAAGAAAATCCACACCATATGGAGGGTGGCATGAGACTGGGTCTCACGTAGCCCAGGCTGGCCTCAAACTTGCTACATATTACCAAGCCCAATGTATGTATTACTGGAAATTGAACCCAGGGCTATATGCATGCTAGGTAAGCCTTTTATCATCTGTGAACATTCCTAGTCCTGGAGATGACACTGAAAGAAAGAAAGAAAGAAAGAAAGAAAGAAAGAAAGAAAGAAAGAGGGAGGGAGGAAGAAAGAGAGAGAGAGAGAGAGAGAGAGAGAGAGAGAGAGAGAGAGAGAGAGAGAACCATCCATGGTCATGTTCATTTTACTAATTAAATTAGTATATTTTTTATAATTATATTATTTATTAATTTTTTATGTTTTGAATTTTTTTTTTTTTTTTTTTTTTTGGTTTTTCGAGACAGGGTTTCTCTGTGTAGTCCTGGCTGTCCTGGAACTCACTCTGTAGACCAGGCTGGCCTCAAACTCAGAAATCTACCTGTCTCTGCCTCCCAAGTGCTGGGATTAAAGGCATAAGCCACCACCGCCCGGCATGTTTTGAATTTTGAGACAGGGTTTTACTCTGTAGCTCAGGTTAGCCTAGAACCTGTTATGATTTTTCTGCCTCAACTTCCTAAGTACTGGATGCCCCCATACTCAACTATATTAGCATACTCATGATTTTTCATTTCTCACAGGGTACAACGAAAAAACTTTTAAATTTTTAAGTTTATACATATGGATGTTTTGCCTGCATGTATGTTTGTATATCATATGCTTGCTGGATCTCCCGGAAGTAGAATCTCGGTATGAGGACTGGGAACTGAACCTGAGTTCTCTGGAAGAACAGCTAATGCTCTTAACTACTAAGCCATCTCTCCAGCCCCAAAAGAAAACTTTAAAAAAGATTATATGTATGTCTGAGCCTGTATGAGTGTATACACCACATGCACGGAAGAGTCAGCAAAGAGTAGAAAAGGAAACCAGATCCTCTAGACCTGAGGTAACAGGCAAGACTGTGAGTGCTAAGAACCAAACTTAGGTCCTATACAAGGGCAGTAACCACTGAGAGTACAAAACCATATGAGACTGCTGGGTGTACTGAGAACCCCAGCTTTCTTAATGTTGTGGGGAGAACTCTTTGTGTAACGACTGGACTTTTCATGATGAGAGGTATTTATATTTCTGGTTTTACCATGTAATAGGCCATTGTTTAGGTCCCACGTGGGTCTTCAGATGCTTATATTGGTTTGTGTTCCCAAGTGGAGTCTGTTGATCCAGGAGATGATGGCCTGTTTCTGGGAACAGATAGAAAGAATACAGTAAGTGCTGACCAAAGCGGAGGCAATTTAGGTTTTGGTTATTGTTTTTGAGATAAGGCCTCATCCAGTTACTTTTGGCTGGTCTGGAATGTGCTATGCAGATGAAGCCTCCCGAGTACTGGCATTAAAGGCTTGTGCCACCAATGACTACAGCCGAGGGGATCTTCTAAGAATATACCATAGGAGGCTGAGGCTTTTAATCCCATTGCTCAGAGGCAGAGACAGCTGAGTTTGAGGCCAGCCTGATCTACAGAGTTCTAGGATAGCCAGGACTACACAGGAAGAAAAAAAACAAAAAAAAAAACAAAACCCTGTCTTGGAAAAAAATTAAAAAGAAAGGAAAATAAACCATAAGAGACCGGAAAGAAATTTTTGCACTTTAGTAGTTTTTCATGTCAATGGTGAGGATTACCATGTCATTTTGACATTGATACTGCTTACCTTCAGGGAATTATGGTTGAAGTCAGAAGGGGGAAGACTGTAAGGGCTGGAATAGGATACACTTTATGGAAGTGAGGTCTTGAAGGTGTTGGTATACTCAGAAAATGTTAACAGAGTGCTGAGACCAGGCAAAACATCTAAGGAGCAGCCTTCTTAACACTGGTGCTTGCCACAGGGCATTTAGAGACTGAGGAAACTGCTTGAACCTGCACGGGATGTGTTCTACTGAATCTGTTATAAACAACTCTGACCTAAGGATGTCTGGATCAAAATCTGAAGCTCTGGGAAATTTTACTTTTTCATGATTTGAGCCTAGCAGGTTAAAAACGAAAAATTAGGAACTGTTAGACTCATGACTAAACCTTACAATACCGTTGTCTAAAACTGTTGCTATCATTGAGTCGCTGGGCTGTTCTCTAATGTCTTTGAAATAGAAAACCTGTGTACAACATCAGAGCACAGTTGGCTATGCACACTGAGGAGTAACTCGAATACTAACCAAAACTGCCCACACAGAGCCACCAGAGGGCACTGTTGCTTTCACAGAAGAAAGACCGCTAAGGTTTCCTGGAGGCTGCTGATGGGAGGCTGTTTGGGGTGCACTTGTCTGTCTTGAGGCAAGTAGGCAAAAAGTAAGACTTCCTTCTTCCTTGTCCTTTTATACAGGCTGCTGCCAGGAGGTGTGACCCACCCAGACTTAGGGTGGATCTTCCCATCTCAAATGACCCGATTAAGAAAATCGCTCATAAGCACTACCCAGCTAGCTGGGGTTTTAGTTGATTCCAGACGCAGTCAAAATGACAACCAAGATTAGCCATCACCTACAAGCGAAACTTAACTACCACCTACAAGCGAAACTATGGCGATAAGTTAATTAACACACATAATTCCCACCATGTTTCTGTTGACACTACAAATCTCACAGACCCTTCCTCTTCCTCCTCCTCTTCCTCTTCCTCTTCCTCTCCCTGGCCTGGAACTGAGTCCTCTGACTTCAGGCTACAGCTCTCCCAGCCTAGGATACTTTCCTCCCCTCCCCCACACCCTTAAGACTCCGCTTGAAATTTTTTGAAATTTTCTGCTTTGTTCACAGGTACAGACTGCTTCTGTGCTCAGTGCCTCTTTACCTCACTCTCTAGGGGCTCAAGGAAGCAAGCAGATCTGTGCTATTCTCTGACTTAAGGCCCCAGAGCAGAAGACCCCTGTTAGATGAGCACATCCATAGAATGTGCTCATCTAACAGGAAAAGAACAGGTGATAACAGGTCACCAAGCAGGTAAACTCCCTCCACTTGAAATCAGGACGCATCTCAGTAACTAGTCAAACGTTTCAAAAGGCACAAACAGGTGAAATTCTTTACCCCTCTATTCCGCTCCACTTTTGGGAGGCCTGAACCTGGGATTCCGGTTCCCGCCACTCTTCCGATCCTGCAAGAAAAGAAGGTGACCTGCCACTCGGTGGAAACTACTTCCTCTAAGTGCCCACCGCCGAGTGTGCGGACTACTCACCGGCTGATGGCCCTAGGAGGCGGCAGAGCAAGAGAGGCGGCGGCTCTGCGGGGAAGAGAGAGGGAACTCCTGGGAAACGAAACTGAAACTTTGCTTCTAGGGTCTCTGGGGCAGGACACGCCTTTGCTCTGTCCTGGCTGTGCAGCGCCTCTGAACCCAGAGCGAACCAGGCACCGACAGCCATGGCCTCCAGTCCCGACCCGCCGTCCCCGTTACTCGTTCGGCTGCGGGAGTCCATCCCCCGGGCGCATAGGAAGCTAGAGATATACTTCCAGAGCCGGGCCTCGGGAGGCGGGGAGTGTTCGGTTCAGGCCGTGGGCCCCAGCGCCCCGGACACCTTCGAGGTGAAGTTCCTAAAAAAATCAGGTGAGCTGGGGCAGGGGAAACAGGGCAAGGCTCGGGTGCAAAGGTGGATCCCAGCAGGGATCTAAACCGATCCATAGACCCAAAGTGTGGGTCTATGAGAAACAAAGTGTGGGGGTTGGGACTAAGGAGGAAACCCAGAACCTTGTGCACACTAGGCAAGTGCACCACCACCGATCTAGACCCCAAGCCACTTTACTGTTGTAAATAATGATTCCATCGACATGTTTTTAAGGATTAAAAAAGTAATACATGACCACTTTTAAAAGGAAAGTCAAAGAAAAATTATCTGAAGATAGTTTGGTTTTTTGGGTTTTGTTTTGTTTTTGGTTGGTTTTAGAAACAGAGTTTCTCTCTGTATCCTTGGCTGTTCTGGTCTGAACTAGCTCTGAAGGCTGACCTCAGACTCAGAGATCCTCCTGCCTCTGCTAGGATTAAAGGCATGCAGTACCACACAGCCTCAATGTGAGCATGTCCATGCATTCATTTCTGAGAGTCAGCTAATGCATATACATTCTAAACTTCTCCATTCTTGTTTTTTTGGGGGGAGTTCCCCCACTTAACTATACAATAAATATTATTCAATGTCATTGAAATGAGAGACTCAAAACCATTACAAAACTGTAAGTCCGTCCCCCCCCCCCCCACTATCCCTTTGAGACGGGATCTTGCCATGTACCAACCATTGGTTGGCCTTGAACTCATGATCACCATACCCCTACCTTTACCTTAAATTTAAGTGCTAGGATTGTGGGTGAATACCAACATGCCCAGACTAGAAATGTGGTTTCTAATAACCAAATTATATTCTACAATAAAACTTAAGCTTCCTACTTTAGAGTTCTGAATAGATTCTCGCATCAATAGTCTGCTATTCCAGAATGCCAGGTCCTTTGTATGCATCTGACAAGGGGACTACAACAGATACCACCAAGGTCCAGCTTGGTAAACCAATGTGTTTATTGGGCTTACTTAAAGGAATATGGGAAATGACTCAAAGGCAACTGCATCACCAAAGCCCACCTAGCATGGTGACAGCTCGCAAAGCTGGGAACCTGGAGCACACTGCACAGCCCACAGGCAGCTCAACAGGTTAGAGTGGCCTTTCCAGGTGCCTCAGTTGTCTAAACCAGGGAGCTTAGAGTCCGCTTCCTACAGGCAGGTTCTCTGGTGTCCTAAGTTTTCTTCACAACTTGCCTTGTCTGAGAGTCTCCTAGGCAGATCTTTAATGAGTCTTCATAGCAGCTCTGTTCTTCGAGTCTCAGAAGGACTCTTCCCAACAGTCTTTATGGCTTACTCTGTTGGGGGGTGCTATTGAGTCTGGTCAGTTTCAGGGATTTCCTGAAGCTATTTTGAGTTGTTTACCTTCTTGCTGAAGGAACTTCTTTGCAGAGTGGAATGTTTCAATCTTGAGGAAGTTTACCACACCAGTTCCACACCCTACGTTCATCCAAATAAGCAATACAGTGTAACATCTATTTCTATACTGTTTATCTTGTGGGAAGGATTAAAAATCATCTAGAGATTCTTAAAAGTCTATGGAAGAGTGGCCAGTGGTGGCACATGCCTTTAATTTTAGCACTCTAGAGACAGAGGCGGGCAGATCTCTGTGAGTTCAAGGCCATCCTGGACTATACCAGGAGTTTCAGGACAGCCAGGACTACCTAGGGCCTCAAAAACAGAAAACAAAAAGGGAACAAGAACAGAAAAGCATATGGGAGAAGGTGGGTAGCTTCTGCGCAAGTCCTAAGCTTATTAGGGACATCTTTGGAGGTGGCATCCTCAGACGTTTCTAGAATCAACCTAGAGGGACACTAAGGTCATCTCTGTAAGTTATCTCTCATTTCTGTGAATGTGTGTTTTTAATGTCTCCCCTCCCTGAAGATAAGGAGAACGTGTTGAAAAAGAGAGACCACCAGATGTTAGTTGGTGAGAAACCTGTGACCATTGTCCTGGAAACTATTAAAAAGCCAGTAGAGGACCTGAGACCCAGACTTCCATCCTTGACACAACCAGCTGAGACACCAAGCCCCAGACATCTATCCTTGACACAGCCAGCTGAGACACCAAGCCCCAGACATCTATCCTTGACACAGCCAGCTGAGACACCAAGCTCCAGACCTCCATCCTTGACAGAGTCTCTGAATGAAGCACTGTGTGATGAGATGTATCTCGGTGATGATCATGTTTTTAACTCTGTTGACTCAGTTGTCCAAAAGGTGAGTGTTGACAAAGGAGCTGGTGCTGCTCTGGGGTCTGCTTCCCCCTCCCCCTTTCCCCTCAGTGTGTTCAGGCAGCATTGTGCACAGGTAGGACTGGAGCTTTGTTGGAGCAGGTGGACTAACAGGATCTCAGTGAGCCTGAGTTAGAGAGAAACAGCCTTCTCTGCACACGGTTTTCAGTGAAACATCTCTCTTTATTGGGGTGAACAAGGGCTATATAAACCTGGGGAAGTGGGTAGGAGATTTG
The DNA here is from genome assembly GCF_011762505.2 of Arvicanthis niloticus. NCBI lineage: Eukaryota > Metazoa > Chordata > Mammalia > Rodentia > Muridae > Arvicanthis > Arvicanthis niloticus. The sequence continues at coordinate 22,546,669 of NC_047669.1, read as the reverse complement.
GGGATGAGTGTCATCATTGGCTGGGGGACAGAGATGCTAGGGAATGCTTTATTTGCATGAAGAGGAATTCCAAGTGCTTGCTTGATTGCACCTGGAATTGCTTGTGTCCTTTTAAGGAAAGAGGAAGTTTAACCTGTAATCTAGCCACCAGGCTACAAGACTACCTGGAGTGGTAGAGGTGGGGGTCATAAGGCTTATGTACACTGAGACATCCTGGCCCAGACCAAGGAGGAAGCAGTCCTACTCCTGTGGGTCTCTGGACTAGATTTTCAGGGTTTGAACATGTCTGGGCCTTTGCTCCTGACCAGTGTCCCTGGTCTCACGGCTTTTGGGACCCACAAGCTGGCACTGTTCCCATAACTGCTTCTGTAGTCACCACCTCTGCCTTCTTGGTGCAACAACCTTGTCCCAGGGGCTAGCTCCTAGGTAGGTACTGGACTAGGCACTGGAGTACAGAGGTGCGCAGAGACAAGCTTCCTGTCCTCACGCAGATTGTATTGGGTGCACAGACTGGAAGCAGTGAACTGAGTAGAAGCACTTCAAAGACTAAGACATTCGAGAATAAAAACAGTTTTGTCTCAAAGAGGAGCAGGGTGGGGGCTTGCAAGGGGACGATGGGAAAACTTCTTGATGAAGTGACATTTACCCTGAGGCTTAAATGATGAGAATGTATTAATTATTTTTTAAAAATGCATTTTCCAAATAGAGACTACTTTCTGTGTGCCAGGCACTGTTGTAGGGGCTAGGGACACAGACAGATTGCAGACCGCTCTTAGGGCCCTTAGTCCTCTAGTAAGGGAAACAAAGAATAGTAAATAGATTTATAATACAATTCTTTCCAGCAACAAGTGCAGGAAGAATAAAGGCAGACACATGACAGTGGCAGAAACACTCTCATAAATAGGGTGCAAACAAAGAGACAAATCCAAATGATTCTTCATCGGAAGAACGGGAATAAATGAAAAGACCTAGCTGTGTGGTTTTGTAATAAGAACATTCTAGGCTCAGGGAAGCACATGCACAGGCCTCCCAGGAACTGGCGTCTTGAACGCAGAAGTTTCATTGAGGCAAGAGTAGAGGGCAGGCAGTGAGGAAGGCTGGGAACGTGAAAGGGGACAAAGGGGACGCAAAGGCAGAGCTGAGGGTTTTAACGGAGCTGTGGAGCTTTCCTTGATGTCTTTGAGCCTGGTGGTGAGGGATCTGGATTGCATTCGGAAGGGACCACTCTGGCTGCTGGGTTGAAGCATAGGCAGAGGAAGGGGCCAGGCTGCAAGGTCAGTGGCTGCAGTGGGCTAGGTGGATGACAACCTAGATTCTAGATGGTCCTGATAGAGCTGTGGAAAAGACACTGATTCTGGAAGCATCCAAAATGTTCCATGTGGATTAAACGGCATCTGCAAAACCCTAGAGTGGGTTCAAATCGTCAGAAATTTTGCTTTTATATTACATTCAATTTGCCCTCCTTTTTATCCAAATCTGGTGTTTCTGTCTCATCACTGAACTTTCAAAAATCAAGGTTTGAAAGACTTAGTAACTTTCCATGAGTTAAGTGTTCCATGCATTAGGGTTTTCCTTTTACTTTGTTTGTTTGTTTTTTCAAGACAGGGTTTCTCTATGTAGTCCTGGCTATCCTGATCACTCACTATGTAGACCAGGCTGGCCTCAAACTTAGAGATCCTCTGCCTCTGCCTCCTGAGTGCTGGGATTAAAGCCTTGTGCCACCACTCCTGGCTGCTTTGGGGTTTTCTTAAAGTAAGTGGGTAAGTAAGAAAAAGCAGCATGAAATGACGCCAGGTGAGACTCCTTCTTGGATTTAGAGCTACCTTCGAAGTTCAAAGCTTGCAAACTCTTTCTTGAGGACCACAGCACCTTCAAGGAAAGCAGAGTCGTCTTTCTCTACCCTTAGTCCCCAGGGTCAAGCAGATGATGGTTGCTCTAGACACCGATCTCTTGGTCACCGAGTATTAGAAAATGTTCATGCCCAGGCTTCCTTACAAACCAGTTGTATGAGCCTCTGCAGTGAGGTCTGGCATTGGCTTTCTTTGGCTAATTCACTTTTAGACACCGCCCCCTTCCCCCCCCCCCAAGGTGAGTCTAATCGCAAAGGGGGCTAGCAAGCCTGGCTTGCAGCAGACCGCTCCCCCCTCAAGAGACTTAAAAAGTCAGTCGACAGTAAGAAAAAAAGATGGTGTCCTTTCTGGGTGTTTCTGGAGAGGGGTGGATATCTGAGACATCTTATTTGTACCTCGACTTTTTAAACCTTCAGGTCTTTCTTGCTGTGACCGCTGAGCTGAACTGTGACCTGCTCTCTAAAGAGCAGAGAGCATATATAACCACGGTCTGCCCTCATGTCAAAAGCATGGAGGGTAGAGACGGAATTAAGAAGGTGTGTGGCAACTTCAAAGATATTGAAAAGATATATCAGTTCTTGAGTGCCCAGCTTATGGAAAGTGAGCAGAAGGGGAAGTACGCCCCACAGAGATACACACCTTCCGATGTGGAGAGGGAGCCACCCGATCCGAGCAGTTTTGAAGTTTCTGTACTTTTGCTTGAATATTTCAAGCATATTTATCCGGGTAGAATAGAGGCCATAGAGAAAAAATTTGGTGTAAACATTGTAATCCAAGAGAGTGCTCCCAGTATGGTCTCTATAGGCTTCACCTCCAGCCAATCAGGAAACTTAGAAGAAGCAAGTCGGGCTTTTGTCAGAGGCTTTCAGAAATGCACGCAGTCTTTGAAGCAAGATTGTATCTCTTTAGAGGAGCACCAGAGAGCAAAGGAGGTCAGACAGGAGCTGAGTCGCTGCTTCCCAAAGCTCTTGATAAAGGCACAGGGAAGAAAGCTAACTCTCCTCGGCTCTTCGGCTGACGTTTCAGCCGCCACACAAAAGGTCTCCCAAACTCTTGTCCTGACACCTGTGAAAGTAACCACATCTGGGTACATGTCGGGAATCGAAGTTGATTCGACTCGCTTTAAGCTTCTAGAACCGGAACTGCTTCAGGAAATCTCAGAGATCGAATGGAAGTTTAACATGTGTGTCACAGTCCTGGAAAAAGGGCAGAAAACCTCCATTCTCTTTGTCCCCAAGGATAAAGAGTTAGACTTGTCTGTGCAGTCATACACAAGTTTTACTGATGCCTTCCAGCATGCCATGTGCCAACTGAGGACAGAAGTTATGTCGCTGAAACAGTTGGGCAAGGAGAGAGCTTGCTTACACAAGACCAAGTTTGCCGACGACTTAAGAAAAAAGCACCCACACGTGCACTTTGTGATATCTCAGGAGTCAGTGACCTTGACTGGTTTGCCGAATCACCTTGCGCAGGCAATGCAGTCTGTCTCCAAAAGAACAGGACTCTCTCTGTCGTCTGGAGAGAAATTGGCTATGGATCATGAAACACCCATGGAGATCAACAGGGATGACTCGAATGTAGCTTTACCTCCTCCTGGAGGCTCTGCAAGCAGCCCTGCAGCCTCAAAGGGGAACAAGGACGAGGACAACTGTGTCATCTGCATGGATACCATCAGCGACAAGTACGTGCTCGATAAGTGCAAGCATGAATTCTGCGCCTCTTGTATCAGCAAAGCCATGTCAATCAAGCCTGTCTGCCCTGTGTGTCTGACTTCCTACGGTGTCCAGAAAGGGAACCAGCCAGAGGGAACCATGACTCACGCCATTCAAAAAGAGTCACTTCCGGGTTATGAAGGCTGTGGTACTATCGTGATTCATTACATTATGAGCGCTGGCACCCAAACAGTAAGTGTGCCCGAGGAATGGGAGTTTCTTTTCACTATGCTAGAATTGCCTAAGTCCAAAGGGGCATCCTATAGCCTCTTAGATAATGGTTTTTCCAGGAAATCAATCACTCTATGATTGTGGGTAGGGTCATAATAGAAGCAGTGATGATGGTGCCTACTTAGAAATTAGATGCCTATTTAGTGACTTTGACAGTGTACTGAACTCAGGGCCTTGGACATGCCAAGCAAGAACCCTGTGAGCTATGCTCCTAGCCTTTCATGTCTTTTTCTTTTTTGGTGGTGGGGGCTTGAGACAGGGTTTTCTGTGTAACAGCCCTGGCTGTTCTGGAAGTCAATTTGTAAAGCAGGCTGGCCTTAAACTCTCGGAGCTCCACCTGCCTCTGCCTCCAGAGTGCTGGAATTAAAGGTTTGCACTACCCTGGCCTCATGTCTTTTTATTAAAGAAATCATGTGTTAGGATGGGAGGAGTTGGCCAGGTAGAGTCTTAATTTGAAGAGGAGAACTATGAATTATTCAGAATATGAATAAAATGTCAACATTTTTCTGGCTTTCAATAGGCTTCATCTACTATGAACATACCTTTACTATACTAAAATTCAGAGGTGTGTGTGTGTGTGTGTGTGTGTGTGTGTGTGTGTGTGTGTGTGTGTGTAAACATTTTCTTTTCTTCATACAGAATAAGCACCCAAGCCCAGGAAAGGCTTATCCTGGAACACATCGAATTGCATACTTGCCTGATAACACCGAGGGAAGAAAGGTTTTGGATCTGCTCCGAGAAGCCTTTAAACACAAGCTGACTTTCACAATAGGATATTCTCGAGCATTAGGAGTCTCAGATGTCATTACATGGAATGATATTCATCACAAAACACAAAAGTTTGGAGGACCAGAAAAGTAAGAGTCTTTTGAAATGTAATGGTTGCTGAATGAAGTACAAGGTTGTCAGATGCTGCAGTTAGAGGCTGTGGGTATAAAATGACATTCTAGCAGTAGATGTTAGCCCAGCATCTCAGATAGGTTTACTGTTGCTATGATAACCCAAAAGCAATTTCAGGAAGAACAGGCTTATTTGCTTTACATATTCCTAGTCACAGTCCACTGAAGGAAGACAAGGCAGGAACTCAAAGTAGGCAGGAATCTGAAGGCAGGAACTAATGCAGAGGCCGTCGAGGAGTGCTACTTATGGCTTGCTCAGCCTGCTCTCTACAGCATCCAGGATCACCAGCCCAGGAGTGGCACCACTGACATTGGGCTGGGTCCTTCAGACATCGATCTCAGTTATAAGAAAATGCCTTACAGGCTTGCCAACTGCCCGATCTTATGGAGGCAATTTTCTGTGTAACCCTGACTGTCCTGGAACTCAGTCTGTAGACCAGGCCAGCCTGCCTCTGCCTCCCAAGTGCTGGGGTTGAAGTTGCCACCACCGCCCCAGGAGGCACTTTCTCAGTTGAGGTTCTCTCCGCTCCAATGACTCCAACTTGTGTCAAGTTGACATAAAACTAGCCAGCACACACAGCACACACATACTAGTCCATAATGATAATTTCAAAGACAAAACAGACCGGTCCACCCATCCTTCTACCCCGCCATTCATAAGGTATGGCTTGGTTATTTCGTTTTGCTTCAAAAGAAAGCGGTTTCAGAATCCAAGATGAACGCTACACAAGTCGATTAAATTTAGTTGATAAATTTCATGTTTATTTAAAAGATAGATCCTAGGAATGTTATTTGCATTTGATTTCTTTTTTTTTTTTTTTACGTTTATTTATTTTTATGTGCATTAGTGGTTTGCCTGCATGTATGTTTTGTATAAGGTTGTCAGATTCCCTGAAGTTACAGACAGTTGTGAGCTGCCATGCAGGTGTTGGGAATTGAACCTGGGTCTTCTGCAGAAGCAGCCAGTGCTCTTAACCATTGAATCGTCTCTCCAGCATGACTTTGATTTCTTTTAAGGTCATCTCCCTCTTCTTTGCCACTTTTTTTCCCATCAGTCCACAACGATACTGAACTCAGAAGGCTAATTAATACATGGTAGAAAAAAGTCTTAGTTATAAAGCGTCCCAAGATGGTGAGAGATATATTCCAGGAAATATGATTGTACTTTATGAAACTCAGAATTCCTCCACCTGTGGCATCCAAAAGAAATATACCGTGAGACCGTTTCAAATCCCCTAATTTGAAAAGCCCATAGGGACTGGAGAGATGGCTCATCAGTTAAGAGCACTGGCTGCTCTTCCAGAGGACCTGAGTTTAATCCCCACCAACCACATGGTGGCTCACAAGTATCTGTAATGAGATTTGATGCCTTCTTCTGCTGTGTCTGAAAAGCCCACACGTGTATGATTCCTACTGCCTCTGTAGAATACGACAATTGTAACATTATGTACATCAGTACTTAGAATAAGTTAAGAATTTAAGCGATCTGGCTAGAAAATATGCTGGTCAGCCAGCCAGGCACTTGAATGACTAGATATCAGTCATTGTCTGGATTGCCAGAGAATGTCTGGAACCCAGAATACTAGATGCTCAAATACAAAGTACAAATAGTACATACAGATTTTGTTGTTGTTTTGAAGCAGGGTCTCATTATATGGCACAGGCTGGCCTCAGACTCTCAGAGCTCTGACTGCTGTGGCCATCCAAGTGCGAAGCGCCTGTGCCACCATACCTGGCTCTTGTACACATTCTTAAGAATTATTTGGGAGGAAGCTAAAGGGTTTCTTTTCTTTTTCTTTTTTTTTTTTTTTTTTTTTCTTCCTACAGTTTTGGCTACCCTGATCCTGATTACCTGAAACGTGTCAAGGAGGAGCTGAAAGCAAAAGGGATTGAGTAAGGAAACTGCAGGGAAGATGTCTATCCACTTGAAAAAGAAGTGTGTTAGGAGGCTGTGTTAGTACAACCAAAATGTTTTTCTAGAAAAACTTTATAACATTTTTCATGTGAAGTAGTTTGCTTGCCAGTTATTTCTAGAGTGCCACTCTTTGATGGAAGGCGAACTATAAAGGGCACGGGCTGGGAAAATGGCTTCATCTACAAAGTGTCAAGAAAGGAGCTCAGATCTGCATCCTCCATAGTGTGATGGGATGCACTTGTAATCTTAGCACTGGTGAGTGGAGACAGGAGAATTCCTGGAGCTTACTGGTTAACTAATCTAGTCAAAACCATGAGTTCCAGGTTCACTGAGAGACCTTGTCTCAAGAAATAAGGTGGATCGGGACATGGTGATGCATGCCTTTAATGGCAGAACTTGGAAGGCAGAAGTGGGCAGTCTCTGTGAGTTTCTTTTTTTTTTTTTTTTTTTTTTTTTGAGACAGGGTTTCTCTGTGTAGCCCTGGCTATTCTGGAACTCACTCTGTAGACCAGGCTGGCCTCGTACTCAGAAATCACCTGCCTCTGCCTCCCAAGTTCTGGGATTAAAGGCCTGCGCCGCCACCACCCGGCTCTCTGTGAGTTTCAAACCCAGCCTGGTCTACAGAGCCCAAGTCCCAGGACAGCCAGCTATACATAGTGAGACCTTGTCTCAAAACAAATGTTAGGTAGACAAAAATAAAGATATCTAACATCATCCTCTGTCCTGTATACACACCTCCACACACACGTGTATAAACACACACACACACATACATACATACACATATGGGGACGGGTAGAAAAGGAAACTTTATAGTTTTGTAGGATTTCAATTTTTGCTGAAGAAATCTGATGTCATTCTTGAGTTATGGTTGGAGGTGTTAGGTGAGTTTGTAGTCATCTTCTGTGTCCTTACTTGAGCCATTGGCAACTAATGCCACCTTCCCTGGTCTTTGTTTGCTATGTTTATTTGAGACAGGGTCTCACTTCCTAGCTCTGGAACTCGATTTGTGGACCAGATTGGTCTTGAACTTAAATCTGCCTGTATCAGCCTCCTGAGTGCTGGCATTAAAGACACATGTTACATTGCATGTTTTTTTGTTTGTTTGAGGTTTTTTGGTTGTTGCTGTTTTTGGTTTGGCTTGGCTTGACTTGGCTTGGCTTAGTTTGGTTTGGGTGTTGGGACTTAAACTCTAGGCCAATGAGTTCCATCCCATAATTCTTTTTTGTTCATCTCTGTAGCAATACATTAGTTGTTTATTTAATCTCTGCCTGAACCCTTGTGTAAATGGGAAAGTGAAACTCCTGTATAAGTGGGAAGTTTAAAAACAGGTTTGCTGGGAAAGACCCATATTTCCTTCCCTATGCTTAACAAGAAAAGTTTCCAGAAGATCAGGCAACTTTTGGTAGTAAATAGAACAAGAAGATTCATATTTTTCAGAATACAGTGTCTAGGAGATTGTGTCTGATTACTGCCTGACTCAAGTTGCTAGTAGCTCAGCAGAGGGATAAATATATTTAAAAAGAATATGTTCCCCAAACCTTTGGGAGAGAGATGACTTGAGACCTTGGCATTAATTTGGAAAATAGTTTCTTACCCCAGCACGTACTGATTAGACTCTGACTAAGCCTTGAACTTGGGCTCTACTCTCCCCTGGT